>NC_053390.1:141792967-142392967 GCF_905171765.1 Bufo bufo | reverse complement strand
CGGACCTTGGTTGCAGTAATTCCCTAGTCCGTTCGGATGAAATTCGGTAAAATCCCTCAGAGTAACATGCAGCATCCACAGGAACAGTATAAATCCCACTGCGATCACAGATACCCAAACACCAGCCGAAACATGATGAAGGGTAGAAGAAGACTGCCTGAGCTGCCAGATGCAGCTCTTTTTATTACGTGCTCCCATGCAGGGGAGGGACACAAACATTATCTTACAGTAGCCAATAAAACAAGGGTTACAGCTCACACAAAATCCTCCCCTCTGCCTGGGATACAATTACCCTACACAATGGGAAATGTAACTATCACAGGCAGAGAAATACAGTTTTTACACATATACTATAACTTTAAAACTATACATCACATTCCCATAAAAATTACATATTCACAATCAATCCATTCAGGGGAACAACATATTGAAAAAGGGCACGAATCAGACCAGGGGTTCCGAAGTTAGTAAAAGTCTTTTTGGAGCCTGGCTGTAAGCATGCTATCCGGCCCAGACCGGTTTTACAGAGCCCTCTATCCTGGAGACAATTGAGAAGTAAGTCAATTATCTCTCAGGACAAAGGGAAATCGCCAATACACACGGGGGGACAATAGGACAGACATCACTACTCAAATATACAATGTCCCCCCCCCCCATTACAGTACACATAGACATTTAACATATCCCAAAATGCGCTCAGATGCCACAAACAAAGTCAAATCAACGAATAACATTGTACATTTCACAGGCAACCTAATACACATATCTTCACACGGTGCATCTCACACAAGCACAGATTCAGACCGCCGGTCTTATTAAGACCATACACATTGACAGTCATAATTCATTTTAATTTTTCCCTGTGGTATGATACTGCTGGGGTTGTCTGGAAAATCCAAGGTGGAATTCTTAGCAGAAATCTAAGGGTAACCGTCAGATTCCTGCCATGGATTTGCAGTTTTGCACTGCTGTTGGTCTGCATATGGATTAGTCCTACCTGAGGTTACCTGCTGCAGTCAACAGTAATAGAGATTCCCATTGAAGGAAATGGGGTGCACATTTTCCATGGATTTCACAATATGCATGAAAAACCGCTGTCTGAACCTACCCTTTATCTAACATGTTTTGGGACACCACCACTTGCTGTGTTAAAGGGGCAGTGTGATATACACTATGATGAGGCACTGTGACAGGTTTCATTATGCAGGCATGGTAGGCAGCATTATTTAGGCAGCTGTGTGACGGTATTATTTATCCATTGATTACTCCTTTCACTAGCATCATAAGTGTATGATTCCTACAAGACAAAAACATTTATCAAACGACATTCAGCTGTCGCTTGATCACCTTGTAGCCAATCTAACATGTACAACTATAGAATTACATGTAATATTTTTTAGGGATCATATTCATGCTTTTGACATGACTTCACAGTGGGATCTCAGAAGTTGGGCTAAGAAGAATCAGGCCACAGAGATACTTTGATACATGAGGCCCCACTGTAAAGAGAGGAACAATAGGCTGATAAATAATACCGCCACAGACACGACGCCACCGCAATCAAAGTTCAGCTATCTTTTCTAATCAGCACTGGAGAAATTAAATCCCGTTTGGTGTATTTTGTTTGAAACGTGGACATGCCTCTTTTCATGTCTGTTTTTTCCCATTGAATTGGTTTAAGGCCTCATACACATGGCCATGTTTTGGATTCATGTTTTGCAGATGCATATTTAGGCAGCCGTAGAAATCTTTAGTTCATGTGCCTCTGAATTCTTAAGAAATTTCCATAAGAATTTTACAGAAAGCAATCAAAGCTTGACCCATGGTGGATGTATCCCCTTCTAAGAGAGAATATGGTGCTACATGGTGGCACATCTAATATTTTCCATTTCCATGAGACTGAACTGTGCTGGGACTGTAATTGGCATTGATGATAATGTACTTTACTCCTTCTGTAGAACTGTACAATGAATTTATAGTTATACCTTTGATTACCATGACAATACAATAATTCTGCTCAATGTAACACGAAGCATTGCTGACATCATTATTGAATGCTATATTTTTTTGTTTGCAGAAAAACACTGTGGGAAATAGTAATTCAGACCCTCCTTTCCCTAATCCCGGAATGTACCAGCTGGATGTGACATTAAAACGAGGAAGCAACCTAGCAGCGCGTGACCGAGGAGGTACAGTCAAGTCTCTGACTATGAATAAGTGTTTTATGGGAAGTTCTGGTACCAGAAGGAAATGAACAAACGTAAAGTAAAACACCGTTATCATTGTTCTCTCTCTGGCACCAAATGAAATACGCGCTCTTTTTTCTTAGGCCTCTTTCACACGGGCGAGATTTCCGCACGGGTGCAATGCGTGACGTGAACAGGGCAGGAGGGGTTAAAAAAAAAAAGAAAAATAATTTTACTCACCTTAATCCACTTGTTCGCGCAGCCGGCATCTCTTCTGTCTTCTTGTTTGAGGAATAGGACCTTTGATGACGTCACTACGCTCATCACATGGTCCGTCACATAATCCATCACCATGGTAACAGATCATGTGATGGACCATGTGATGAGCGCAGTGACATCATCAAAGGTCCTATTCCTCAAAGATGAAGACAGAAGAGATGCCGGCTGCGCGAACAAGTGGATTAAGGTGAGTTAAAAAATTTTTATATTTTTTTAACCCCTCCAGCCCTATTGTACTATGCATTCTGTATTCAGAATGCTAATATTTTCCCTTATAACCATGTTATAAGGGGAAATAATACAATCTACACAACCTTGAACTCAAACCTGAACTTCTGTGAAGAAGTTCGGGTCTGGGTACCACATTCAGTTTTTTATCACGCGCGTGCAAAACACATTGCACCCGCGCGATAAAAACTGAACAACGGAACACAATCGCAGTCAAAACTGACTGCAATTGCGTACCTACTCGCGTGGGTTTGCCGCAACGCATCCGAACCTTATCCAGACACGCTCGTGTGAAAAAGGCCTTAGTCTGCATCATGAGCGCTTTCATCTCTATGAAGTTTTATCTGCAGTCATTTAACAGCATGCCAAATAAACTCTTCCGAGTTCGTACTGGCAAGGCACTAAAGTCATGGTGTACCCACAGCCCTAGCCAGAAATCATCTATCACTTTTTCGGATGCTATCCAGAGATAACTTTATTCATATTAAAGGGAATCTGTCACCAGCCGTCTCCCTGTCAAACTGTTTGCATAGACACATAACTGTGCTTCACCTGATTAAAACGCTGTTTTTCTCCATTCCTGAGCTATGATACTTTTTCTTAATATTCAAATTAAGGCTCTTGGTGCAATGAGGGTCTCACCGTTGCTCTTGCTGCCCCCAAGCTGCACTCTGTACTGTGCTCACTCCATTCTGTGGTGCTTTGACACTGCTTGGGCTTGTCAATCAAAGCCATGAGGGAAGAGCTGGCCACAAGAGCAATGGTGATGTCCTCTTTTCACCTCCCAAAAAATTGCATATTAGGCTACATTCACACTTGCGGCAGAGTGATCCGGCAAGCAGTTCCGCCGCCGATACTGCCTGCCGGATCCGGCAAAATGTATGCCAACTGATGGCATTTGTAAGACTGATCAGGATCCTGATCAGTCTTAGAAATGCCTGATCAGTCTGAAAAATGCATTGAAATGCCGGATCCGTCTTTCTGGTGTCATCCGGCAAAACGGATCCGTCATTTTTTTTTTTTTTCACCTTTTTTTCAGTCTGCGCATGCACAGACCGGAAGGACGGATCCGACATTCTGGTATTTTGAATGCACTAATACATTCCTATGGAAAAAAATGTCGGATCCAGCATTCAGGCAAGTCTTCCGTTTTTTTGGCCGGAGATAAAACCGTAGCCTGCTGCGGTTTTATCTTTTGCCTGATCAGTCAAAAAGACTGAACTGAAGACATCCTGATGCATCCTGAACGGATTGCTCTCCATTCAGAATGCATGGGGATATGCCTGATCAGTTCTCTTCTGGTATAGAGCCCCTGTGACGGAACTCTATGCCGGAAAAGAAAAACGCTAGTGTGAAAGTACCCTTAAGAGAAAGTTTTATACTGTAACTGAGGAATGGAGCCTCAGATCAACAAAAGAAAAACAGCCTTTTAAGCAGGTGAACCAGAGCTACGTGTCTATGCAAAAAGTTTAATAGGGAGGTTGCTGGTGACAGACTCTGCTTATAAATGTATGTGACGTGGTAAAGACAGATGAGTCACATTACCAGCTAGAGGAGTGCAGAGTTCCCCTTTTCTTCTTCTCTATTGTACCATACATGTCACCATATCACAAGACATAGTATCACTCCCAGCAGGAGGCAGTCTAAATGCTCAATAGGGGTTGTCACACATTTATTACTTATCCCAGCATGCAGACATGTTCTCCTATCCTGTGGATAGGTAATAAATGTCTCAATGCTGGGGGCCCCACCACTGGGATCACCAGCGATCACTAGAATTGAGGTCCTGAGCTCCTCATTCCTCCTCAGGGCACTTTTATAGTGGCCATGCATATGCCATGCCATTCCATTCAGTGTTTGTGGGGCTGAGGGAAAAAGCTACAAAACCCCTGTTCTACTGATTGTGTGGGCCCCAGTGGTGGGACCTCCAATGATCAGACATTTATCACCCATCTTGTGGCTAGGTGATAAATGTGCCCTGTGGGATAACCTCTTTAACAATTTACATCCTATTAAAAAATGATCCAGTGAAGAAATGTAGTGCGGTGCCACCCAGTGTTCACAGTGTACAGCAATGTGAGCATCCACCTACTCAGCGGAGTGCTGGCGGTCACACATGCTCAGTCAGGCTCCTCACAGTCAGTGTCTGCAAAGCGATCATCTATTCTCTGCCGAGTCGCCAACTGAAATAGCCGCTCCTCTCCGGAGCCCATCCCCAGCAGCCCAAGTTAGCAACAAAAGAGTCATTTTTTTGTGCTAAATAGAGTCAAACAGAGTGAATGAATTTAAAACAGCTATTAATGGACTTTAAAGGCAACCTGTCAAGAGAAATACTGAGGCATTTCAGAGAAAACATTGTTTAAAAAATAATAATAGCTAAAATAAAAAGAGTATATTTGAAGTATTTCCCTATAGTGCATATTCTAAAATGCTTCAAGCTTTTAATCTACCACTGGATATCAGCAGGCATGTGGTTAGGAATGGTACTGTGGGTCACACTTAGGCCTCATGCGCACCACCGTAGTTTTGGTCCACGTCCCATCTGCACTTTTTGCACATCCCACGCAGACCCACTCGGACCCACCTGCAAAAATGCGGACAGCACGCGGATGTCATCATGCCAGCGTTCCACAAAGAATAGGAATTTGTAGTGATGAGAGCGAAAAAACTGCGGAATGCATATGGCCGGTATTTGTATTTTGTGGATCCGCGGATTGCAGTCCGCAAGATGGATACGAATACAGCTGTGAATATGAGACCTTATCAATTGTTTGCGAGTGTGAAGTGTTAGCATCGCCTTCTAAAGTAACAAATATGAAACAAATGATGTACTGTTATTTCTTTATACATTACCAATTTAAAATAGATTTTATTGTATATCCTTAATTGCTTCCTTCAAATTCATTGGCAAATATTTCCAACCTTAAATAACACGATTCCAGCGTTTGGAGTGGCTTCCCAGATTAGACAATTATGGCATGGCAATTTGATCCAAACACTGGGCCCCATCGGTTATAGTAACATATCTTTACAATTGATAAGGATGAATAAAAGACACATGTCCATGAAATCCAACCAATAATCTGTGTTAATAATAAACTGTGTTGATCCAGAGGAGGGCTAAAAACAACTTGATGTGAATGATAAATGCCCCATATTAGGGAAAAACCTTCCTATCTCCAAATAAATCCCTGGATCAACATCTTTTCTCCAGTAATTTTGTAATGTTATATTTTTAAACAAAGGCATACAGGCTCTTTTTTCAGATCAGATGTGGACCCATTCATCTCAATGGTACACATGCGGACAGCACACCCATGGGCAGACCGCAACACACTAATGGCCCTGTGCATGAGTGGTAGCAAGCATATACAAATTTGTGGACTAAGCTGTGCCCATCCCTTACTTCCCTTATGCAGTAAATACATACATTTTGTATCATGGTTCTAGGAAGAATACTCATTGGTGGAAATTTACTAAGCTAAACGCTCAGAATTATCACTTAAGTTGAGCCAAAACCAACTTGTTTAGCACCACTTTTATTATGTGTTTTAGACATTTTTTGTGCATCTTTGAGTGATATAACCAAAAGATAGTGTAAAGTTAGACAAAATTGTCTAAAGATGCACCAGATTTGTGTTCCGGCATCAGCCACAGACTAGACTAAGAGGGTAATTTATTTTGAGGTTCATTTTTTAAGTGATTTCTTTGTAGTGTCTGCAGCAGTTTGAATAATTTGTTAACCAAATTTAACAAATGTCCCATGCCAGTTCTTTTGGCAAATTTGGAAGTTGCATTTGGTGGAAGGTGTCTAGGTTGTGGTAGACCAGGTGATATATTTGTTGAAATTTGCATCCTATCGGATTTAGGGCTCATGCACACGAATCTATTTTATTTCCACGTCCGTTCCGTTTCTTTTTGAGGACCGTATGTGGAACCATTCATTTCAATGGCTCCACAAAAAAAAAACGGAAGTTACTCCATGTGCATTCCGTTTCCGTATATACATATTTCCGTTCCACAAAAAAATAAAACATGTCCTATTATTGTCTGCATTATAGACAAGAATAGTACTGTTCTATTAGGGGCCAGCTGTTGCGTTCCACAAAATATGGAATGCACACAGACGTCATCCATATTTTTTGCAGATCCGTTTTTTTGCGGACAGCAAAATCCATACAGTCGTGGGCATGAGCCCATACTCTGTAAAGAGGCCACAATACTTGAAATGATGTCTGATTGGTGCATATCAGATCAATCTAACATGTTTTTTAAGTTTGTAAAAATCAAAAACAAAATTAAATATTCAACTCACTCCCCTTTCCCCATTTTACACACTAAAAATAAATAAATAAATAAAAACTATTGGTATCACCATAGAAATATTTATCCCATATGGTGAAAAGCGTAATGGTAAAAAAAAAGAGTCTGAGTCGTTTTTTTGATCACTTCACCTCCTTAAAAAGTGATCAAAAATTCATACATACTCCAAATACTACAAAAGAGACATTACACAGATCTGTAGATAGAAAATTATGGATGTCCGAATTTGGTGATGGAAATAAATTGTTTTCAGAGTGTTAGGCCCCTTTCACACGAGCGAGAATTCCGTGCGGGTGCAATGCGTGAGGTGAACGCATTGCACCCGCACTAAATCCGGACCCATTCTCTCCAATGGGGCTGTGTACACGAGCAGTGATTTTCCCGCATCACTTGTGCGTTGCGTGAAAATCGCAGCATGCTCTATATTGTGCATTTTTCACGCAACGCACCCGCAACGCCCGTGTGAACCCAGCCTTAGATCATAAAATCGCTCTACATCTCTGGAGAAAAGCCTTTTTTTTATATTACCCTCTAGTATATAAATTATACTGCCTAAATATTAGACAGGATTAGTACTCTGTGTCGTTTTTCTGGACTTGAAAATGTGAAGAAAAAAAAAGAATTTATCCACTGGGAAGGAAAACATTATAAACCAATTGACTAAAATGTGACCTTTGGCTGGCATATTTTGGAACACTGATACGTTTAAAAGTGCTTTAATATAATGTTATTCCTTCTCACTGGATGTTACTGAATGAATTGAAGTATTACATGAAAGTAATCAGTTTGATTTAGAACTTCTAGATGAGGCCTTGGACGGAGCTAATGTTTTTTTTCCACAGCCGCTTCTTTGCGTTTGATGAAAATTGATTATTTCTGTGTAGACATAATTCCTGCTTCTCTTTGACATCTTCTATGCTTAGATGAAGCTGTATAATTGCTCTCCCGGCTGCAGTAATTGTGCTATTTCCCTACGTTATATGTCTGAATTTACTCAGTACTGAAGTACTAATGAATGACAGCTCCAGATTACCAAGTGCATGCTTTGGTCACAGAAAGGTAAAATGTCTTTATCATGGTAGACGCTGTTGCCTAGGTCTGTCTGTCCCCATCCACCTGCGATTTTCTGTTCTGCATTTTAAACATCTGTCTTTAGTCACAACAGAAAATTCCCTAAGGCTATGCTCACACTGCGGTTTACGTTAGGTTTATGCAGGGCCGGATCCAGGTTCAGGTGGGCCCTTGGGCGATAAAGCCTCAGCGGGCCCCCTTGTGGCATTTTGCACAACACACGCGGCAATGAAGCTGCATGTGTTATAGATGTTACCAAATACAATAGACAGAACATGCTACAGAGCGGATAGATGTGAGTCAATCCTTATACCCCTACTTTTTTTTTATCTATCCAGTGTTTTAATCCCTCAGGTCTACTCAGTATTCCGTTTATACTGTACACCCTCTAAAGAGAAACAGACATTGCATATGAAAATAAATTTCAATATGAATGCTGATAGCAATATGCTGCTGCCTGCCCCTGTGCCCCCAATGCCCAATAAATATCAATATGATGATATTTTAATTTGGAGCACAGCAGGGCAGGCTGCAGCAGACGAGGGTTGTCACAATACCAAAACTTTTATTCGATTTCGATACCATAAAAAAGTATTGTGATACTCGATACCATTCGATAGCACGCGAAAAAAAATAAAACGCCAAAAAGCCGCGTGCATTCTGCATTTTATGGAATGTACGGCCCATGATCGAACAGTCCTATCCTATTTTTTGGGGGGAGAAATTGACAAAAAAAATGGCGAATCGCGTGGTTTTTATTACATTTTTTTTCTGTTGCGGTGTTCATCGCATAGCAAATTTTTTTCATATTTTAATAGTTTGGACTTTTCAGACGTGGCAATATGTAATATGTATATTTATTTATTGTTTATATATTTTATATGTAAAATTGGGAAAGGGGGTGATTTATACTTACTACTATATTTAGGTGTTTATTTTTTTATTTTTTTACTTTTTATTTAATAACTATTCCCCCCCCCTTAGGGGCTAGAACCTGGGATCTTTTGATCCCTTGTCCTACTCACCCTAATAGAGCTCTATTTGGGTGAATATGACCTCACACTCTCCCTGCTGCCCTGTGCATAGTGCACACGGCAGCAGGGAGATTACCATGGCAGCCAGGGCTTCAGTAGCATCCTGGCTTCCATGGTAACCTACCAGAGCCCCAGGATTACACAGCTAGGGCTCCGATCAGAAGCTTCCACTGCCACCAATGAGGGTGAGGGGACCCTGTGGCCACTGCCACCAATGATTTTAATGCTGGGGGCGTTGGGGGGAACACTGCGCCACCAATGTCTTTAATACTGGGGGAGGGTGGAGGGTGTACTGCACCACTAATGATAATTAACCTATAATACAGATACAGGGGGGGTGCCGGCGGCAGAATCACATAGCCGGCACCCAACCTCTGACAGGGAGCTGCGATCAGCAGTTTTAACCCTCAGGGATGTTGTGTGGTATGATTTTCTTTCACATGGGACTCTATGGGGCGACATATGCCATTGTGTGGAATATATCTATGTGTGTTCTGCTGAGCCTTCTGGGTCAATTAGCCGCTTTGTTTCATTTGGTATATCTAAAAAATGACCTAATTCAAAAGTCTGTCATCATGACCTCTTCAAAGTGATATTGCTAGAGATGAATGAAGTATTGGAAAATTAATTTCGGCTGCTTTGCCTAATTTTACAAAAAGAAAACGCTTTGTGACGGATTACTAATTTCTTTGTAAATAGCGGGTGCAATGGCAGGGAGCGGAGGTTGCGCCCCCCCCCCCCTTCCACATCATTGTATCCCTCAGATGCCACGTTCATTGCTGATCGTGGCATCTGACATTAATATTACAGTGTAAAAAAAAAAAATATCATACCTACCTCATCCATTTGATCGTGAAGAGCCATCTTGATTGAAGATCCAGAAGAAATCTTGCGCAGCCCGTGATGAAGTCACCACATCGGCCGGCGTGGTGACGTCATACGTCACCTTGCACAGGATTGTGTGCGGGATCTTCAATCAAGATGGCGGTGGCCGGCTCTTAGTGCTCAAACAGATTACAATTTTTTACCTCCCTTTCATGGAAAACCGATTCGCTACCATGCAGCACGAGGTAATTCGGTTTCGCAGCTAATTGAATTTTCCCTTAAATTCGGATCAAAGACTTTGATTTGCTAGATACTAGATACTGTAGTTAAATGGTCACTGTACTTTCACACAACTCATGTTTATCTGATAGCCAGTATCCTGAATAGCAAAAATCTAATTTACCTTAATCAAAATGCTGTTTTATGCCTCTTAAAATGGGCTAAAGTTCTGGCCACTGGGGGTTTCCCTTAATTCTAAGCTTCTGTCCACTGTTGGTTGTTGTGTGAAATCGGTTCTGGCAGCAGAGACAATGCACACAGCCTCTGCAAAGTAAATCCACTGTGGCTTTTATACCGTGGTTTCTTCTCAGGGCATACTGTAATATAACAAAGCAGATGCAGGCATGACAGCGAGGTAGGCCTTCTCCTCAGGGCATGGATCTGATTAGACACTGAACACTATGGGCTCAGCATGTGAAGTGCTAGCAGACTGTGGGCTCCTCAGAACTCCAGTGAACTGCGAGTGACGATGCTACATGAACAAGGCAAAAATAGAAAAGATATGAACACTAAAACACCTTTCTTAGCCAATTTATACTGCAAGCCTAAGGCTACTTTCACACTTGCGTTGTTCTTTTCCGGCATAGAGTTCCGTCACAGGGGCTCTATACCGGAAAAGAACTGATCAGGTATGTCCCCATGCATTCTGAATGGAGAGTAATCCGTTCAGTTTGCATCAGGATGTCTTCAGTTCAGTCGTTTTGACTGATCAGGCAAAAGAGAAAACCGTAGCATGCTACGGTTTTATCTCCGGCTAAAAAAACTGAAGACTTGCCTGAATGCCGGATCAGGCATTTTTTCCCATAGGAATGTATTAGTGCCGGATCCGGCATTCAGAATACCGGAATGCCGGATCCGTCCTTCCGGTATGCGCATGCGCAGACTGAAAAAAAGGTGAAAAAATAAATGCCGGATCCGTTTTTGCCGGATGACACCGGAAAGACGGATCCGGCATTTCAATGCATTTTTTCGACTGATCAGGCATTTTTAAGACTGATCAGGATCCTGATCAGTCTTACTAATGCCATCAGTTAGCATACATTTTGCCTGATCCGGCAGGCAGTTCCGGCGACGGAACTGCTTGCCGGATCTCTCTGCCGCAAGTGTGAAAGTAGCCTAAGGCCTAAGTAACATTCTAAGGAGAGTTAGAAGTGCAGTAAGTTTTAAACTCAATAAATCTCCTGAAATAAAATGTAAAATTATATAGGACATGTGGACTGTTCACACATCAGTGTTTTTTTTTTCAAAGACATGCACTACTTTGGTCCGTGATGCGGATCAAACATGCCTATTAAAGCCTGTGGATCTGTGAAATTCACGGACACAACACTGATGGCATCCGTGGTGCGTCTGCTTTTCGTGGAAGACAGAAAAGAAAAACTCTTGAAATGAATTTTCAGCTGAGCCATGTCCGTGGATTACGAATGACACACAGAGGGTAAAAACGGACACACAGACCATCCATGGATCATCTTGACGGATTAAATAAGGACGCTTTTTTTTCACGTACCGTACGTAATACCAACTGAAATGTGAACAAGACTTGAAGCTGATAAAAAAATGAATAGGACATCACATGTTCTAAGTGAGAAGGTGTCTGAGGCTGGGTCTACACAACGACAGATAGGGCGCAACTACACTGCAACATTTTTAGCTCAACATTTTGTTGCACCATTGTCACGCAACAATTATTATAATGGCAGTCTATGGTGTCGCACTGCAACATGCAACATGCTGCGACTGCATCTCGAATGGATTTTCTGCGACTGTTGCGTCGCAGTTGCAGCATGTTGCATGTTGCAGTGCGACACCATAGACTTATAAAAATTGTTGCGCAACATTAGTGCAACAAAATGTCGCACGACAAATGTCGTCGTGTAGACCTAACCTAAATGTGAACATACCCTTTAACCCCTTCACGACCGCTGTAAATTTATAGCGGAAGTCAGTTATTTAAATATGACACCCAATCACAAGCGCAGTGGGCACTGTAGCCACCAGGTGCCTGCTGTTTTAAACTAATGGGGCTTTCAGTGATCGACGATGTTTGTAATTGGTGATAGCACAAACGTTTAACCCTTCAGATGCCGAGGTCACATGTTACCACCGCACCTGAGAGCCGAAAACCCAGAAGCACAGTGCTTCCATGGCTGAAATGGCTCCCCCTAGTGACGATTGGGGGAGGTGTTCATTCCCAGTGGCAGCCTCAGGCCCCCTGAAGGATCCAAGGCTGCCGTAGCTATGTTCCTATGGAGACCATGCCTGTCAAAAATGCTATTAGAAAGTAAAACTTGTCCCACAAAAAAAAAAAAAAAAAAGCCCTCGTATGGCTATGTGAACGGAAAAATAAAAAAGTTATAGCTCTGGAAAGGCTTGGAGTAAAAATGGGTTAAAATGTAACTACATTTTCTTTTGCTGCTTATCATATTACTTTTACTATTTTACAGTGAATTTTGTAAAAGAAAATCCTCTCCTATTAATTTTATTGTTTTCTCGTATGATTTGTATGCCTGGAATGTACCTGGTGGGGCTGCTAATTTAATGTGCAATACTGCTGTTTTCTTTGCAATAGAAAAATAATAAGTGACTCAGACTAGCATGGTTCACAATGAGAACGGAAGAGTCAGCCTGACCTGAAAGCCTTCTGGGGCTGCCTCTACATATACATTGTACCATGGTAAACAGTTCAGTCTACAATTATTTTAGTTATTCTTCACATGTAATAATTTA
Source organism: Bufo bufo (assembly GCF_905171765.1). Taxonomy (NCBI): domain Eukaryota; kingdom Metazoa; phylum Chordata; class Amphibia; order Anura; family Bufonidae; genus Bufo; species Bufo bufo. The sequence goes on along the minus strand of NC_053390.1, from coordinate 142,380,012 downwards.
AGAAAAATGTATAGTAAAACATGCAGAGCATTCAAATGAATGGGTAACCATGTATTGCACTGACGGGCCAGAGCAAGAGTCAGTCATGTGGGTGCTCTCTGTTGTAGCTCATAGAGGGGGCCCAGAAAAGTAAAAAGTACAAGATGACCACCATGCCATAAGGTTTTGTCAGGGAGATTCTACAAAATCCATTTCCGAGAGATTGCTTCAATGATTTTGCATATATAGCTCAAGAAAACATATAAAACATAAAAATGATGAACTCATAAGGTTTCAGATATATCCTTCAGTATTTGATGATCTGATATGTAGTTTTAGCCAGTTGTAGAAATGTGACAGCTGTACATAATTTATATGTGTTATAGAACATACAAGTCTTTTTATGAAAAGTCCTTTAGGATCCTGTGGTGAAATAAACAGCTAACACATATTTCTTTTGTTTGATTTGTTTGAGTGTTTTCACAGGAATGTCTACTGACACATGAAGGAAGATAGATTTGAGAATATAAAACAATGTAAAGCATTATGTAATGACATCGTATGTGATGTAGGGCTTTTTTATATCTAGTAAACGTGAACAGCGACTCAACCCTTCCAAAAAAAATTGAAATACGATAAATTGTCCTTTGTGCCAAGTGATATGACAATGGTCTATGTGCCCTATAGAGCCTCACAAAATTGAAAATAACAATCTGCTATAATGTATCAAATAATCACTCAAAGCATGGACCCAATATACTCCTGGTATGGATTAAACAGTAATAGATACGACTAGGGGCAACTAAGTCAGTTTTCCTTTGCACCAGTTTTGATAAATCTATCCCAAAATATTTTTAGTTGCTGACTTCTCCTGTAACTGAGGCTGACATATTAACCCTAGCTACAAGGGAAATACAGCCTCTAGAGCCCCATTGCAGAGATAATCTGGGTCTGCTAAAACCCAATATCTCTTGCAGTTACAAGGCACCTGGTGATCACATGATCTCTGGGACGAGAGGAGGAAAAGTATATGGTGAGGCAAAAAAAAATAAAATATATATATATATATATATATATATACACTGCTCAAAAAAATAAAGGGAACACTTAAACAACACAATGTAACTCCAAGTCAATCACACTTCTGTGAAATCAAACTGTCCACTTAGGAAGCAACACTGAGTGACAATCAATTTCACATGCTGTTGTGCAAATGGGATAGACAACAGGTGGAAATGATAGGCAATTAGCAAGACACCCCCAATAAAAGAGTGGTTCTGCAGGTGGTGACCACAGACCACTTCTCAGTTCCTATGCTTCCTGGCTGATGTTTTGGTCACTTTTGAATGCTGGCGGTGCTTTCACTCTAGTGGTAGCATGAGACGGAGTCTACAACCCACACAAGTGGCTCAGGTAGTGCAGCTTATCCAGGATGGCACATCAATGCGAGCTGTGGCAAGAAGGTTTGCTGTGTCTGTCAGAGTAGTGTCCAGAGCATGGAGGCGCTACCAGGAGACAGGCCAGTACATCAGTAGACGTGGAGGAGGCCGTAGGAGGGCAACAACCCAGCAGCAGGATCGCTACCTTCGCCTTTGTGCAAGGAGGAACAGGAGGAGCACTGCCAGAGCCCTGCAAAATGACCTCCAGCAGGCCACAAATGTGCATGTGTCTGCTCAAACGGTCAGAAACAGACTCCATGAGGGTGATATGAGGGCCCCACGTCCACAGGTGGGGGTTGTGCTTACAGCCCAACACCGTGCAGGAAGTTTGGCATTTTCCAGAGAACACCAAGATTGGCAAATTCGCCACTGGCACCCTGTGCTCATCACAGATGAAAGCAGGTTCACACTGAGCACATGTGACAGACGTGACAGAGTCTTGAGACGCCGTGGAGAACGTTCTGCTGCCTGCAACATCCTCCAGCATGACCGGTTTGGCATTGGGTCAGTAATGGTGTGGGGTGGCATTTCTTTGGAGGGCCGCACAGCCCTCCATGTGCTCGCCAGAGGTAGCCTGACTGCCATTAGGTACCGAGATGAGATCCTCAGACCCCTTGTGAGACCATATGCTGGTGCGGTTGGCCCTGGGTTCCTCCTAATGCAAGACAATGCTAGACCTCATGTGGCTGGAGTGTGTCAGCAGTTCCTGCAAGACAAAGGCATTGATGCTATGGACTGGCCCGTCCGTTCCCCAGACCTGAATCTAATTGAGCACATCTGGGACATTATGTCTCGTTCTATCCACCAACGTCACGTTGCACCACAGACTGTCCAGGATTTGGCAGATGCTTTAGTCCAGGTCTGGGAGGAGATCCCTCAGGAGACCGTCCGCCACCTCATCAGGAGCATGCACAGGCGTTGTAGGGAGGTCATACAGGCACGTGGAGGCCACACACACACACTACTGTGCCTCATTTTGACTTCTTTTAAGGACATTATATCAAAGTTGGATCAGCCTGTAGTGTGTTTTTCCACTTTAATTTTGAGTGTGACTCCAAATCCAGACCTCCATGGGTTGAAAAATTTGATTTCCATCTTTTAATTTTTGTGTGATTTTGTTGTCAGCACATTCAACTATGTAAAGAACAAAGTATTTCAGAAGAATATTTAATTAATTCAGATCTAGGATGTGTTATTTTTGTGTTCCCTTTATTTTTTTGAGCAGTATATATATATATATATATATATATATATATACAGGGTGGGCCATTTATATGGATACACCTTAATAAAATGGGAATGGTTGGTGATATTAACTTCCTGTTTGTGGCACATTAGTATATGTGAGAGGGGAAACTTTTCAAGATGGGTGGTGACCATGGCGGCCATTTTGAAGTTGGCCATTTTGAATCCAACTTTTGTTTTTTCAATAGGAAGAGGGTCATTTGACACATCAAACTTATTGTGAATTTCACAATAAAAACAATGGTGTGCTTGGTTTTAACGTAACTTTCTTCTTTCATGAGTTATTTACAAGTTTCTGACCACTTACTAAATGTGTTCAATGTGCTGCCTATTGTGTTGGATTGTGAATGCAACCCTTTTTTCCCACTCTTCACACACTGATAGCAACACCGCAGGAGAAATGCTAGCACAGGCTTCCAGTATCCGTAGTTTCAGGTGCTGCACATCTCGTATCATCTGAAGGCAATCGTCTATGCTGTGAAGATACGAAATGTGCAGCACCTGAAACTACGGATACTGGAAGCCTGTGCTAGCATTTCTCCTGCGGTGTTGCTATCAGTGTGTGAAGAGTGGGAGAAGAGGATTGCATTGACAATCCAACACAATGGGCAGCACATTGAACACATTTTATAAGTGGTCAGAAACTTGTAAATAACTCATGAAAGAATAAAGTTACGTTAAAACCAAGCACACCATTGTTTTTCTCGTGAAATTCCCAATATGTTTGATGTGTCAAATGACCCTCTTCCTATTGAAAAAACAAAAGTTGGATTCAAAATGGCCGACTTCAAAATGGCCGCCATGGTCACCACCCATCTTGAAAAGTTTCCCCCCTCACATATACTAATGTGCCACAAACAGGAAGTTAATATCACCAACCATTCCCATTTTATTAAGGTGTATCCATATAAATGGCCCACCCTGTATATATATATATATATATATATATATATATATACTGGTCCCCTGAAGTGAAAAGTCATTCATATGACCAAATCAAAGTTCAACTACTAATTACCTATTTATTGTCTATATTAGGGATGAGCGAATCGACTTCGGATGAAACATCTGAAGTCGATTCGCATAAACCTTGGTTTCAATACTGTATGGACCAAGCGCTCCGTACAGTATTAGAATGTATTGGCTCCGATAAGCCGAAGTTATTACTTCGCAAAATCTCCAGAGACTTCGCATAATAGAAACATAGAATGTGTCGGCAGATAAGAACCATTTGGCCCATCTAGTCTGCCCAATATACTGAATACTATGAATAGCCGCTGGCCCTATCTGGCCCTATAACTTCAGAAATTGATTCATACTGTAAAAAAACATTTCATCAGAGCCAATACATTTTAATACTGTACGGAGCGCTCGCTCAGTACAGTATAGAAACTAAGTTTTATGTGAGTCCATTCGCTCATCCCTAGTCTATATCTACTCTAGGGTATAGTATAAGAAATCCCTATATAGTGAGATTCCAAATCTGCACCAGGGTCGGTTTCTTATTAGATACAAATATAGACTATGTATCAGTATACCATTGTTTATGTTTTTGAAATGACAAACAAATTAACTCTAGGACAGAATACCTTCATAGATAATGGGAGACACACAGAGGCACAGCATGGGCTCATGGCAGCTAAGGTCACCGTGTTACTGATCCATACAACATAGATCCATAATAAAGAAGTGTGTATGGCCTAACATTGTACAAAGTGTCTATCACCCAAGTTCCAGAAAACCTTTTAACAGATGCATCTTCATAATTAGAAGTTTAGGTCTTTCTAGTGGTTTATGCCATGCTGTGTTTCAAATCATGTTCAGCAGATGGAAGCCATTGTATGCCAAGGTTAGGAAGATAAACAGAAAAGGTCTTGCCCATCTACAGTGATTATTAGGGGGTTCCCAGGGAGATGGACGCTCAAAGGTCAAACCCAGATCATGTAGGAACAGACTGAAATAGAGAACATCAACATAATATTGCTTCTGAATTACTGCCAGGTCACGGCAGCTGGGATTATACTGTTCACAGTTTAGGTGAAATCTAGTATTTTTACTCTCAGTGTCCAGATACAAAATTGATTCTTATGGTTTTGCTACATAGTTATGTAGTGAGTAGAATAAAAAGATGTAAAATCATCAGGTTCAACCTTTTATATGTCCAGGACGATCTACTGATGGCATTAGACCAGAACGACTCTATGGTCCTAGTCCTTCTGGACCTATCATCCGCTTTTGACTCTATTGACCTTCAAGTGTTACTGAACCGGTTGAAAGTGGTAGCCGGACTAGATGGAAAGACCTTGGCATGGATGGTCTCATTTCTCCAGGACAGGGTATAACGAGTGAAGCTGGGGGTATTTCACTCAGCCGATCTCCCACTATCCTGTGGAGTACCACAAGGCTTGGCACTATCTCCAGTCTTGTTCAACCTCTATCTGAGACCATTGGCCGACATCATCAGGAGCCACAATTTCTCAGTTTCATGTTTATGCGGATGATACACAACTGTACTTTAGGCTTGCTAAAGGTACAGTTGATCAAGTCGATCTGGCCGGATGTCTCCTGGAGATCGATCACTGGATGAGTGCCAATCATCTAAAGCTGTATTACATTCAGTGACCAGAAAATTACACCCTCAGCACCCCAATGGCCATTGTCTTTTGGACCTGTCCATCCAGGTCAGGGACTTGGGAGTGGTCTTGGACTCCAGATTAACCCTGGCTCCTCAGATAAATCAGGTGGTTAGTACCTGCCACTACCAGCTGAATCTTCTGAGGAGGATCTTAAAATACATGGAATCCCCTCTCAGGAAAGCCTTGGTCGGAGCAGAGATCAGCAGTCGGTTGGACTATTGTAATGCCTTGTACATGGGACTCCCTAAGAAGAACTTGCATAGACTTCAACTTGTGCAGAATGCCGCAGCAAGGCTAACGGGTGTTGCCCGCCGAGAGCATATCACTCCCTCTCTTAAGGCCTTGCCCCGTCCAACAACGGTTGATGTTCAAGATTGGATGCTTCATGCATCCCATGGTGTTATTCCATGGTGTGGGGCCATTGTACCTGTGACGTAAATTCACCAGGTACGCCCCGTTGAGGACATTGAGATCTAGTAACTCTGCGAATTTTAACATCCCGCAAGTTAATAAGATCAGACGTGGAGGTAGATAATTTTCGGCTCAAGGGGCCAGATTTTGGAACCACCTACCTCTGGCCCTGAAAATGATTCCCAGTCTTCTCTCATTCAGACGTGCACTGAAAACCCTACTTTTCAAACAGGCGTTTGATCTTTCTATGTAACACTTATTTTTGGTTCATATAATTTTGGGGGTTTTCCTAAATCTTAGTCTATAAATTCACGGTTGATAATGTCCCTTCTATTTTAAAGATACCTTATCCTCACGTTTATTAATTTTGTTCTCTTCACATTCTCTATATCTCGTCCGAACCCTTTGAACCCTGAGATCCCCCTACCTTCCCTCCCTTTTTCTTGATTCTCCATTTGATAAGTGCTAGGAAGATGGTCGCTGGAATAGGTGCCTTATCCTCTAGGCCTTTGCAGCCCATGGTAAAGTGTCATGCCTTCTTCTTTTTCCTCCCTTGTTGAATCAGCCAGCTAAGCGCATCGAGGCCCTAAGGGTAAGACTGCGTGTACACAAGACTATACATCATCATCAACCAGAGCAAAGCAAAAACTAGTCTTAAAATATCAAAGACCAGTATTTTATGCCAGTCTTTGATATCCCTACAGGTCTCGTCATTCTCTAGCAGCCCATGCGCTTAAATTAAAATCTACTTCAGCCTCTAGCTGGAGTAGCTGTCAACTGTCATTTGTGCCAGGAAGTTGGCGTAAACCTGTTTAAAATTCAATTTGCCAGGGCAGATGACCACGCCATTGTCAGGACCCGACCACACCATTCCAAGTGGTGAGGGTGATGTAGAAAGGCCAAAGGCTCCTAAATTTAGACACATGGGTGTTCAAAAAGTCGCAAAAAAAATGACCCCCTAAGTGTGCAGGTGTTGAGATGTGGGTGTGCATGCCATTATAAAGTCTTCACTCAGTTTTTGGCAAAACAAATGCTCATATTTATTTTGAGCACAAACATGATTTTTTATTTTTTTATTTTAGGCAATTGGAGGCCTGTCCAAAATGGACAACCCCTTTAATTAAAACTGTACTGTGTGAGCAGTGCTTGAAAGTTGTTATAACTAAAAAATAAGTCAAAACCGGGGTTGGATTAAAAACAATTGTTTCAGTTATACTTCTGCTCTCTTCAAGTTAGACATCTGCAAAACATGGAAAAATGGCACCAGTATTAATTCACATGAAGTGAAAGGATCCTTCCTGAATATTCACATTTCCCCTTTAGTACAACATTAGGATTGATTTTCGCCTTCACTGGCTTTGGTGGTTGCTGCTTGCTTCATATCTTTACTTCCATTGTGGTATATTTCCAATCAGCGGTTTTATGGCTCTTAGAAGGAAGAGTTATAGGCATCTTCCTAGTCTGAAAATAGCTTTTATTCTGAGATGCTATTATTATCTTTATATTTTGCTATCCCTGTCGAACTGCAATAAACTGAAGATGCGTTGTCTTTGTTTTTTCATTTCTGTCCTCCGTTTACCCCCTATTACTTGCTGTGTTATAGTGTAGTTCTCCGATCTGCGCTTTGCTGGAGCACCACAAATATAGCATTGATCCTTGGCTTAGTACAGTTGCTTGATGTGTGCATGCTGTTCGTGAACTTCCCAATCAATCTTCCATTGCAACCAACATTAAAATATGTCTTGTCATGATAACTTATTTTTCAATTGAATTTGTAGCCTGGATCAAAGGAAATTGATATTCACATGTAATCACTCACGTAAATCAGAGAAGTCGGTAATAAGTGATTTTGATTTAGTTAATACTTAAATTTTACTTCTTAATATAAAATAAATTAGATATATCCCTCAAACAGACACAAACTTAATACATAATGCCATTTCCAAGGCCCCACAATCATAAAGGGGGGATACACTTAATGGAAACGGCAACAAATGTGTCCACACTTGATCAAATAGTGTTGGGCACGAGAGGTAACAAGTGCTGGTATGCACTGATGCCCAGTCAATTGGGTAGGGCGGCAACGGTTGGTAGATGCCGAAACCGTGGGTACGTGGAATAGCTTTTCCACGTACTCACGGTTCCGGCATCTACCAACCGTTGCTGCCCTGCCCAATTGACTGGGCATCAGTGCATACCAGCACTTGTTACCTCTCGTGCCCAACACTATTTGATCAAGTGTGGACACATTTGTTGCCGTTTCCATTAAGTGTATCCCCCCTTTATGATTGTGGGGCCTTGGAAATGGCATTATGTATTAAGTTTGTGTCTATTTGAGGGATATATCTCATTTATTTTATATTAGGAAGTAAAAGTTAAGTATTAACTAAATCCAAATCACTTATTACCAACTTCTCTGAATTTGTAGCCTTCATACACTTCTGTTGATAAGTTGTTATTGCCAGGAGTAGCTGTTACTGGCCATACTGGGGAAATGCAGTATTACATGCTGGTCAATCAAGCTAATAGTTGACCATATAATATATAAAGGGGTCTGATATGGCTTTACAGACATTAGCAACCAACTGTCTCCAATGGGGCTCACAATCTAAGGTCCCTATCTGTATGTCTTTGGAGTGTGGGAGGAAACCCACGCAAATATGTGGAGAACATGCAAACTCCATGCAGATGTTGTCCTTGGTTGGATTGGAACCTAGGACCCTAGCGCTGCAAGACAGCAGTGCTAACCACTGAGCCACCATGCTGCCCACATTAACTTTTAGGTAGCTTCCCCCAAGTGTTTTCCACAGTGGGCATATGGATAGCACAGCCAATGATCAAATCATTCTCCTTATTCCTATGGCTGACCTTCCCACAAAATGTCCTTATTGTGTCCACCAAAATCTGATGATTTTCCTGCCATGTTGAATCAGGATTGTCTCCGTTCTTCACGTCCTTTAAAAAACATGCTTCCATATCTTTTCAGTTTCTTAAAGCAACCATCCGTAAAAAATGGACCACAAACAGATATGGCGCCCATTTTTCATCCATTTTCTTTCATGGAGCCATTATCACGTCTGAGATGGCAAGTAACAGATGTGCGGTGCAGAGGGGAGGGAAGAGGAGCACCTGGCTTCCCTGACGTCCCTAGACAGGCTGCTAACCTGTATGCTGATCACGTGCCTCGTCCCTGGCTTACCCTGAAATAAGCCCTAGGTAGTGAGTATGGCCGTGGGAGCACTATTCCTCACCACTGACACATAGGGTAACAACAGGGAAAGGACAAACAACACAAACAATCCCCGAAAGGAGAAAACAACAGGAGTGAACTGGAGATCCAACAGCTCCAGTTCCAACAGCTCCACAGCAACAGTTGTCCACCTGAGGTCAGAATAGAAGATCTAGAAGGAAGGTCTATATCTGTCAACAAGGGAAGCAGAAAGGGAGAATATATAGTAGCTGGGAGTGGCTGACAGAGAACAGCTGAAAGGAAAAACTACAGATCAGGGTCAGCGATAGGTCGTGACACCCTCATGACAGCCATTGACTTGATTGGGATCCCAAGCCCCCCCATATGCCAGGCCCCCCACGCTGAATATACTTACCCGGGTCCCTGCTCCCTGCACCGCTGCTGGTCCCCATCCCCACTTGCCATTGGCTGCTACTCCTCGACACTGGATGTTTTCATCTGTGCACGTGGAGAAAATGCATTGGTGGTGAGAGGACCTGGAGCGGCGCAGGGTGCGGGGACTCGGGTAAGTATATTTAGTGTGAGAACCTGACATATGGGGGACTTTTTTTTAGGATTGTATAACCACTTTAAGGGTTGTTGGGTGACCACTTAACGTCAGCAGCTTTTTGCTGCCAGCTCTGTAATACAATAGTACAATACTATAGGCGGTTCCTTTCTACAATCTGCTACTAGGAATTGCTAGAATAAAATTACTGAAAATACTTAAATATTGCTTTATTATAAATATATTTCCAAATACCTTTTATTAGTTATAATGGATCTTTTTGTCTAGGGTGCAATCAGAGGAAATAAAATGGCTGCCATCCTATTAGTACACACAGAACCTGTCCTAAATCAAACATTAGTAGAAGTTACTTCACAACACTGAGGTAAAGAGATTCTTCCTCCTCCTCTCTGCCCTGCTTGTCAGATTATGATCTCTGAATATAGCTGATAAGATCTTTATCTGAATCTCTGTAGGAATGGAGTTGATAAGGAGACATGAAGTACAGGGAGGAGGTCGGGATGTGGCTAATGAGCAGCAGCACTTGTATGCAGTCTCCATTACCACAGCCCCACATTACCACAGTGTGTCCTAAGATCTTATTAGCTGTGTTCAGGACCATAATCCCTGACTAGCAGAGCCGAGAGGAGGATGAGGCAGCTCTTTAGCTCAGTGTTGTGAAGTAACTTGTTCTGTTGTATGATTAGGACAGGTCTCATGTATACTAATAGGACAGCAGCCATTTTATTTTCCCTGATTGCTTACTAGACAAAACAACACATTATAACTAATGAAAGGTATTTGAGAAAATAGTTACAATAAAGTAATATTTAAGTATTTTTATTAATATTATTTTTATTCCTGGAGAATCCCTTTAATGGTAGGACCAGACATGGTGGCTAGCAGATGGTTAAGTGTTGAAAACAGACGTGGTAGGCAGTTAAGAAGTAGCCACAATGCAGCCGAAAACTGGGCCTTCTTTCAAGTCAAAGCAGTTTTTTTTATCATTAATTTATCATCAATTGTCTGTAGCTTTCTTAATGGACATGCGGTTCTGTTGATTATCGCTTTGCCAATCAATTTTTAATAAATAAAACAGCTTTGACTGTTCGAATATGGTATCTAACACTAGTATCTATATAAGATTTACTCTGCTTATTGTACTACTGCAGCTCAATTATTTGCAGTTTACTGATTTTGCAGGGGCTTCTTGAATTCTAGTTATGCCCTGATCAAAGAATCCAAGCATACCCTTGTATCACTCTGTAATACTCTGCAGTTGTAGTATCTCCACATCTGATGTTTTTTTTTTTTTTTTGCAAGAATCCAGATTGCATCCAACAGGAATAAAAGATGCACTTTATATTTTTCACCTACAGGATCTAGTCCTGGTCTGGCAAAATAAAAAGTAAAAGAACAGTAAGAAATACACAACCGTGGGTAGCAAAGCTTGGCCTTAGACCAAACTAATTAATAGGTGTGAATTAGAAAACTGGTTAATTAAAACTTCACAGTCTGAGGAAAATGCTAGTGTAATGGTTTTCTGTACTGGATATAAGGCTGCTACATTTTCTAGTAAGATGTTCATTACTAAGATATTGTATATACATATTGGTCATAATCATATAACAGCAAAGTAACGAATGGCAGTAAATAAAGTGGGGTCAATTACTATTCTGAAATACGGCTAAATTAGGTGTATCTAAGGTACAGATGGTGGCGCTCACGCAAGGTCTAAAATTGTGGGTGTTGCACGGGCAGGGAAGGGGACAGACCAGCAGGCCATCTCATTCACCATTTTCTACACCTGTTTTAGGCATAGAAAATGGTCTAAATGTAAGACACCTAGGAAGCTGTCTTACATTTAAAACTGGTGCTGGATGCTTAGAAGTTATAGAGAGGTCAGAGCCTCTTCATAACTGCCAGCTTAGGGGTTTATTAAGACCAGCTTCTAAAATGCAGTTCTTTAATAAATGTGCCCCATAGTAAACCTCCACTTTTATAAAATACCTATAGTTTGCAAATATTGTGTAAAATTCTGTTCTGTTTCAGAATATTTTTATTGGCTGGTCCCAGAGCGTCAAATTCTGTCCTAACAATGCAGAGTTAAATGGGTTGTGTGGATAACAGCCTACAAGAAGATCCCCGATCCCCTGTTGCTCACGTACATGGCCCAGCTGGTCTGTGCTTTCTGGTCCCTCTCAATATACAGGAACTGTCTGCTCAGCCAATCACTGGCCATAGCAACTACATGTCAACAGGGACCGGGAAACAGAGACAGCGGTAACCCAGCAAGCATCAGTAAGCTTTGAGATCACTTATCTAAGGCAGCTTTCACATCTGCGGCATTACTATCCTGACACGAGTTCCAACAGAGAATGCTGGGAATCGGCAGGACACAAAAAAAGAAAACACAGTGTACAGAGGTTTCTGTCTGGCCAAATCTTGGCATTTTTGCCAGATTGCGGCTGGATTTCCCCAGGACCCCATTATAGATAACTGGGCTGGCGGGAACTCCGGTAGCATCCGGCAGTGCCATATCCAAAGAATTCCATCTGAAACTAGCCTAAGAGAAAAGTAGAAATGTAAAAAAGTATAATCAATCCAGAAAACCCCTTATTATGGGCACAAACATGTATCACCAATTCAGTGAATGTGATAAATGTTAGACCAGTGGGGGTCTGATTGGTGAAACCTCCATCAATCGTTAGAACAGGGAGCCGGCGCCCCACAGCTTGACATTTGCATTAGGCAGGAAATTAAAGGGGTGTTCCCGTAGTTTGATACTGATGGTCTATCCTCAGGAGAGGTCATCAGTATATGATCAGTGGGGGTCAGACTCCCAGCACACCCACTGATCAGATGTTTAAAGAGGCATCGGCACTCCTTTAAGAAATACTTTTCAACCGTACATCTGCCAGTCTAGTCAAGCTTGTGTCAGTACCAAAAAAAGAAGTCTTCAATCTCAGAATGGCATTTTAATATGCAATCAGCCAGCGGCAAATACGGTCTATGATTCTGCAATATGTAGTGTTTTCATGTCCTTCATCTGTTATCAGTGATATCTCTATAAACCAGTTTATTGGTCATCTATATAGTGGTTGTGTTCTATTTTCTCCAGGCAGAAATTAACAAGAACTATGAGCATATTTTACTTTCGATATTAGAACCATACAAAAGTTTATTGGTCTTTGAAACAACATTAAAAACGACAATGAAAAGGATAATACCCACGTGTTAAAATAGCTATAAATACTCGACAATAAATAGCATGTAATGTATTGATTAAATGAGTGGTGGTATATATAACTGTCTAGTCTGGATAGTACACCAGTAATTAAACCCAAATTGCATATATAACAAATAAAAACACGAAAATGCTTTAAAATCGATGAATAAATAAATATTCGCATAAATAGCAGCAATATTCGTATCCGAATATAAAATATGAAATCCTCGCAGGGAACGTAGTGGCTACAATTTTCGTATAGCTCTCTCCCTTCTGACACAAAATAATCCCAGAATGAAATAATGCCAACAATGTTCGTAATGTCCTGAAAAATCCTGTACAATAATAGTTGGGGGCAACGTTGATTATTAACTGTCCCACACTCGAATAAACCAGCAAGATGTAGCGGCGTCCCGCTATGTATTCAAACCAGCAGCGTCCCACTGGGATATTAACACTGCAGGTATAATAAATATTCTGCTGGTAAAGTTCGAAAGTAGTCTTACCGTATGTCTTTCCTCACCACAAAATCGCTACAAAATCGCTCTGCTGATTCATTCTTTGTGTATAGGAACCAGTTTTGTTCGAGCGATAGTAGTTTTCACTTCCCACATTGGTAAATGTTTGACACATGCAGTCCGATCTTTGCTGTAGACTGTGGTCTTTCAAGGTTTCTTTCTCATTTACCCTTTCAGCGGTGATGAACAAAAATGCTGTGAGAGTTCGACAATATCTTTCAGTTTCCAGTGTTTAGAGGTTCGGGGTCCTGTCTTAGCTAGACGCGTTTCGGGGGCATTTAATCGCCCCTTCCTCAGTAGCTACCAGTCCCCCTTATAGTCCTTCCTTTTATAGTCAGAGGATACATTCTCAAGACCCGACATGGATCTTTTTTTCGGATTTGGGATAAAACCTTTTCTGGGATTTACATTCCATTATCCTTTTTAGTTATACCTTACAATTTACAATACATTGTCTTATATATGCCCTTAATCCATAGCCATATACTAATAATTTTTTTACATTTAAAATAAATAAAACCATTAAAAACATATAAAGCAATAATATATTAAAAAAAATTCCCATACAAATTGTATATCTAACTCTGTTGGTTCTTCCTCACTAAAAAACGCATCAGAACCCATGCGGTTTTGATGCGGTTCCCATGCGGTTTTTCTCCAATCGCTTGTTTATGCTACTCTATGTCTGTTGGGTTATGGACTGAGTTCTATAAAAATGGAGTCATCTGTGACCAATTAAAAATAGAAAACTTTCAATCTTTCTACATAGAGATTCTCTACATGTACTCTGAATTCCTATGTCATACAAATCTTCGATATTAACCAGAGGTGTCCCAGGCTCCCACTTTCTCTACTCCTCTTCATCTACACCTCTGGTTAATATCGAAGATTTGTATGACGTAGGAATTCAGAGTACGTGTAGAGAATCTCTATGTAGAAAGATTGACTCGAAAGTTTTCTATTTTTAATTGGTCACAGATGACTCCATTTTTATAGAACTCAGTCCATAACCCAACAGACATAGAGTAGCATAAACAAGCGATTGGAGAAAAACCGCATGGGAACCGCATCAAAACCGCATTGGTTCTGATGCGTTTTTTAGTGAGGAAGAACCAACAGAGTTAGATATACAATTCAGGTCAGAGCGGTGGAATAAAGCCGCATCGCTAAAACGGACACTTAAGAGCTTGGGAAATCCTATCTGCAGGTCCTTGCAGCTCACAACGGAGCACTGTATTAAAAGCTCCAGGTGGACAAGCGAACTCACGATAACAGAAGACGCAGGAGCGGTAAAGTACCCCATTATATGAGTATCGCTTGAGCACTGTTATATGAATACCATCACGTATATTACAAATATATGACTCTTATTTCTAGCCTATTGCGATATACACTTGCATAAGACTCTGTTTCATTGGGCCACAGACTCTGGGATGATTTATAAAAGTTACGGTTACAAAAGTCACAGTGGTACAGCCCCATAGTGACATACATCTGTATGAGATTCTATCTCTCTGGACCACAGACTCTGGAATCTATAAGGGTCATGGTGATACAGCCTCCTTTTTGGTATAATTGACTCAGTGCTACCCATCAATTTTTATATATTGCTGTTTCCATCTATTTTTATATATTGCTGTTTTCATTTATTGCTGTTTTTATGCAACATGTTATAATATGTGTGTGATGTAATTCACTTTTACATTATAAAGTTTACTCTGATACAACCCAACCTGGCTATATGTTTGCCTGATATTTGAGTGACGCCCAATCCAATTTTTCTCCTTTTTTCACTCTATCAGCATTAGGGAGTGCTGTAGGGCAGTGCACCTCTCCAAAAGTGGAACAGTGAGTGAGCCACCACCCTTTCTACATTAGATATACAATTTGTATGGGAAATTTTTTTAAATATATTATTGCTTTATATGTTTTTAATGGTTTTATTTATTTTAAATGTAAAAAAATTATTAGTATATGGCTATGGATTAAGGGCATATATAAGACAATGTATTGTAAATTGTAAGGTATAACTAAAAAGGATAATGGAATGTAAATCCCAGAAAAGGTTTTATCCCAAATCCGAAAAAAAGATCCATGTCGGGTCTTGAGAATGTATCCTCTCACTATAAAAGGAAGGACTTTAAGGGGGACTGGTAGCTACTGAGTAAGGGACGATTAAATGCCCCCGAAACGCGTCTAGCTAAGACAGGCCCCCGACCTCTAAACACTGGAAACTGAAACATATTGCTGAACTCTCACAGCGTTTTTGTTCATCACCGCGGAAAGGGTAAATAAGAAAGAAACCTTGAAAGACCACAGTCTACAGCAAAGAAGTGAAGTGAAAACTACTATCGCTCGAACAAAACTGGTTCCTATACATAAAGAATGAATTAGCAGAGCGATTTTGTAGCGATTTTGTGGTGAGGAAAGACATACGGTAAGACTACTTTCGAACTTTACCGGCAGAATATTTATTATACCTGCAGTGTTAATATCCCAGTGGGACGCCGCTGGTTTGAATACATAGCGGGACGCCGCTACATCTTGCTGGTTTATTCCAGTGTGGGACAGTAAATAATCAACATTGCCCCCAACTATTATAGTACTGGATTTTCAGGACATTACGAACATTGTTGGCATTATTTCATTCTGGGATTATTTCGTGTCAGAAGGGAGAGAGCTATACGAAAATTGTAGCCACTACGTTCCCTGCGAGGATTTAATATTTTATATTCGGATACGAATATTGCTGCTATTTATGCAAATATTTATTTATTCATCGATTTAACGCATTTTCGTGTTTTTGTTTGTTATATATGCCATTTGGGTTTAATTACTGGTGTACTATCCAGACTAGACAGATATATATACCACCACTCATTTAATCAATACATTACATGCTATTTATTGTCGAGTATTTATAGCTATTTTAACACGTGGGTATTATCCTTTTTATTTTCGTTTTTTAATGTTGTTTCAAAGACCAATAAACTTCTGTATGGTTCTAATATCTTGAGTGCCCAGTTTTTCTATTACATTATTCAGTCCTTTCGAGTGGACAGGGTGAGTCCACTTTACTGAGTGCACCTCTGTTTGGTCATTGTGGGATCCTGTGCGCCACATTCACATTGTCTATATTTTACTTTGGAGTATCTGGAATAGTACTTTACCGCCACCTAGTGGATAATGACTGGTATCTACTCAGAGGCTCTGTGCTATATATTGGAATCATACTTCAGTGATTCTCAACCAGTCAAGGCTTCTTCTTCAGACAGGCATACCATGATCGTAAATTCCTGGACAGCTTGTAAACATAGCTCACAGTCTTTCATTTTCTGCAGATATATGTTGTCAGCAATTTTTTTGAAGCTGGAGAACATTGTGCAGATATTGTGATTGTAATTATCAGCATTTTACAGTTCACAGTAATTGCTGCTAATGTGCTCCTATCAGTATTCTGGGCTATACACATGTATATTATCACATATAATCTTTAAGTGTCATTATAGTTTCCTAGTGCATCCATGAAAAAATTACTTGCCTTTGACAAGTTGTCCATAAAAAACTAAAAACAAAACAAAAAAAAACACAGGTTTGCAACCCTAAGCCATACTAGTCCTCGTTTTGGACACTAGTCTTACTCATTTTGGACCCCCCTCCCTACCTGCCTCCCAGGTGGTAATAATGCCCCAAAGAGTAAATGACCCTGCTTGTGCCCAACAAAGCCACAATGCTCCCTAAACATTAATAGTGATCAAACTGTGATCAATCATGTCTTCGCCAAAGTCGTTCACCAAACGACTTGTGAATGCCAGTCGTTTGGTGAAAGCCTTTCACAGGTCTCATCCGGATAAGGTTGGTCCTGGGTGCACGGAGGTCACCCGTAGAAGAGGGGGTACTGTCACGGATGTATCGAGACATACAGACGTTCCCGCAACAGGTGGCAGGAGATCTGTGAGACTGGCAACACGTGGTTTGATCTGACATGTTTTCCTTTTGGATTAAATGACATCTGTGTTGTTTCTGGTGCTTGCCACACCTTCTTTCCCCAGGTGTGGCTATTGTGGTAATTTTACCTTCTCTATTTATTGTTGTTTCTCCACTATGCTTTGCGGGTTATAGCTTCTTTTGGCCTTGTGGTTAGCTTGTGTTTGGTTCTCGGCTGAGTTCCTGGTGCTACCAAAGCTTTTTGTATTTTATTTAATATATATGTGTGTTGCCTTTCCCTGTTGTTTGTCATTAGGCCTGAGGGAGACTCCTGTTTGTCCTTCGCTTTGGAGAAACAGATAGACTCAGTCCTTACATTAGTTCCAGGATCCTAAAGGGTGAGATAGGATTCTAGTAGTGATGATCAAGCATGTTCGGCCAAACACCTGTTCGACTCGAGCATCTCTATGCTCGGCACATGCGGTACTCGGCCGAGTACCGCATGTGTTCAAGCGCAATGCTCGAGTCTCCTCCCAGCACGTTTCATGGCTGCTACGCAGCCAATAAACGTGCAGGGAGGTACTGGCATGCACTGTAATGCCGTAGCCATGTGGCATTACAGTGATTGGCTGGCCGGAATGCGTCATCGGGTGCTATAAAGCACCAGATGACACGTGTTCGGCTCAGTCTTAGTCAGGGAGAGCTGAGCATAGGAAGGGAAAGACAGTGTAGGGAGTGTTATTGGAAGATTTTTATTAGAAATACTTTTCAGAGACCCAAAAGTCCTTTTAAAGACTATTGTGTATGACAGCAGCAATATACAGTCCTGATCAAAAGTTTAAGACTACTTGAAAAATGGCAAAAAATCTTATTTTACATTGTTGGATCTTTACAAGGTTCCAAGTAGAGCTTCAACATGCAACAAGAAGACATGAGAGAGACAAAACATTGTTTGATCATTCAATTACTTGAAAATAACGATTAAACTGAAACAGGCTGTTTTTCAGCTGATCCAAATTTTAGGACCACATGCCTTTAAAAGGCCAAATCTGTGCAAAGATGTGGATTCATTGTCATTTTCTGTCAGGTAGTCACACGTTGTGATGGCAAAGGCAAAAAAACTCTCCCTTTTTTAACGTGGTCGGGTTGTTGAACTGCATAAGCAGGGTCTCTCACAGCGCGCCATCGCTGCTGAGGTGGGACGCAGTAAGACAGTCATTTGGAATTTCTTGGAATCCTGAGGGTTATGGAACAAAAAAGTCAAGTGGGAGACCCAAAAAAAGTTCATCAGCACTGAGCCGGAGGATCCAATTGGCTGTCTGTCAAGACACTGGAGGATCCTCGACCCAAATTAAGGCCCTTACTGGTGCTGACTGCAGCCCAATAACCATCAGACGGCATCTGAGACCGAAGGGCTTCAAAAGCAAAAAACGTCTTCAAAGACCTTGTCTCCTTGAACGCCACAGAACTGCTCGTTTGGACTTTGCAAGAGAGCACCAAACATGGGACATTCAAAGGTGAAAGAAAGTTTTATTCCCTGATGAGAAAAAATTTAACCTTGATGGTCCTGATGGTTTCCAACGTTACTGGCATGACAAGTAGATCCCACCTGAGATGTTTTCTACGCGCCACAGTGGAGCGGGCGCCATAATGGTCTGGGGTGCTTTTTTCTTCAGTGGAACAATGGAGCTTCAGGAAGTGCAGGGGCGTCAAACGGCCGCTGGCTATGTCCAGATGTTGCAGAGAGCATTCCTCATGACTGAGGGCCCTCGTCTGTGTGGTAACGACTGGGTTTTTCAACAGGACAACGCTACAGTACACAATGCCCGCAGGACAAGGGACTTCTTCCAGGAGAATAACATCACTCTTTTGGCCCATCCTGCGTGGTCCCCTGATCTAAATCCAATTGAGAACCTTTGGGGATGGATGGCAAGGGAAGTTTACAAAAATGGACAACAGTTCCAGACAGTAGATGGCCTTCGTGCGGCCGTCTTCACCACTTGGAGAAATGTTCCCACTCACCTCATGGAAACGCTTGCATCAAGCATGCCGAAACGAATTTTTGAAGTGATAAACAATAGCGGTGGAGCTACTCATTACTGAGTTCATGTTTGGAAGTTGGATTTCTGTTTTGGGGGGGTTTAGTTTTTTTTTTGGAGGTGTGGTCTTAAACTTTTGATCAGCTGAAAAACAGCCTGTTTCAGTTTATTCGTTTTTTGTGTTTTATCTCACTCCCATTTGTTCTGCGTTCTGCGTGTTGAAGCTCTACTTGGAACCTTGTTAAGATCCATCCATGCTAAATATGATTTTTTGCCATTTTTTAAGTGGGCTTAAATAGCGTCTAATAGGCCGCTGCTGACAGTTAAATTATCTGCGCCACATCTCCTGTGTAAAGTGTGTGCATCCCTAAGATATCAGTGACATCCAGTGTACTTTTTCTGTAGCTAGTGTCCGCTGTGGACAGTTAAATTATCCGCGCCACATCTCCTGTGTAAAGATTGCGCATCCCTAAAATATCAGTAAAATCCAGTGTACTTTTTCCGTAGACAGTGTCCTCTGCGGACAGTTAAATTATCTGCGCCACATCTCCTCTGTAAAGTGTGTGCATCCCTAAAATATCAGTGACGTTTAGTGTACTTTTTACGTACACGCTTTGGACAGTGACATCACCGATGGTACCTCACCTGTATAACGTTTCCTCATCCCAAATACCTGTGACATTCCCTGTAATTTTTTATTAGCCAATGGTGACAGCATTGACATTATCTGAGGAATATCTCCTGTGTGATGTTTCCACATCCCAAATACCTTTTTACATTTTTTTGCGCATACACTTCCAAATCCTACGCTACTGTACGTGTAACATACTTTCAAGCATATATCACATTTAAAATGAAGAAGGCGAGCAGTAAGGGATAGGGAAGTGGCCGTGATGCTATTGGTGCACGCATAGGCCATGGCCCTGGGCGCGTTGAAATTGTTCCTGCTGCCAGAGCACAAGAAAAACAGTCATCCACGATGCTTAGCTTCATGTCCCAGTTTGCAGGGCAGCGCAGGACACCACTTTTGAAGTCAGACCAGTGCGACCAGGTGGTCGGTTGGATTTCAGCAGATAATGCTTCCAGTCGGTTAAGCACCACCCTGTCTTCCACCAAGTCCAGTCTTGATACTCCTTCCTCCCGACATGGAGAGTCTGGCCAAACAAGTAATCCCACACTCCGCTATTCCTAGGACCTCTTTTCCTCGCCATTCCTTGATTTGGCCCTCTCGCCAAGCACGCTTGAAGAGGGACAGATCTTGTGCCCTGATTCCCAAACTCTTGAGCATCCACAGTAACAAGAAGATGATGGTGGGAACGGCAATTACTGTTTAATGAGGTGGATGATGATGAGACACAGTTGCCAATAACTCAACAGCAATTACTGTCTCGAGGTTGAGGAAGAGGATGAGACACAGTTGTCAATCACTGAGGTTGTGGTTAGGTCAACAAGTCAGGAGGATGACCAGAGTGAGGAAGTGGAAGAGGAGGTGGTGGACGATGAAGTCACTGACCCAACCTGGGAAGGTGGAAAACCGAGCGAGGACAGCAGTACAGAAGGGAAGGAATCTGCAGCACCGCATCAGGCTGGAGGAGGCAGTGGGGTTGCAAAAGGCAGAAGGCGGGCCACACCAAACAGGCCCGCAACTGTTCCACGGAGCACCCTCTTGTAGAAAATCTCCCTTGCCAAGGGGTAGGTGTTCCGTAGTCTGCCGCTTTTTTGAGGAAAGTGCGGACGACAAAAGAATTGTAATTTGCAACCTGTGCCATACCAAAATGAGCAGGGGCGTGAACACTAGCAACCTCACCACCACCAGCATGATCCGCCACATGGCATGAAAGCACCGTAATAGGTGGGCCGAACACCTGGGTCCACAATCTTTGCCTGCGGGTCACACCACTGCCTCCTCTTCCCCTGTGTTATGTGCTGGCCAATCCCCTGTCGAAGGCGCAGGCTTGATGCCTCCTGCCCTGAACCTGGACCCTCGAAAGCACCATCAGCGACCACATCCACTTTCATGTCCCAGCGCAGCATACAAATGTCCTTACCCCAGGCATTTGAACACAAGCGCAAATACCCACCCACCCACCCACAGGCCATAGCACTTAATGCGCAGCTTTACAAATTACTGGCCCTGGAAATGTTTCTATTTAGGCTTGTGGACACTGAGGCCTTCCGCAGCCTGATGTCGGCGGCCATCCCTCTTTACGCAGTCCCCACCCACCACTATTTTTCAAGGTGTGCCATGCCCGCCTTACACCAACATGTGTCCCATAACATCACACGTGCCCTGACCAACACAGTTACTGGGAAGGTCCACTTAACCACAGACACATGGACAAGTGCATTCGGCCAGGGAGGCTACATTTCCCTGACGGCACACTGGGTGAATTTTGTGGAGGCTGGGAGCGAGTCGTACCCTGGGATGGCACAGGTGCTACCGAAGCCAATGTTTGCGGGCCCTACGTCGATCAGGGTTTCCGCCAGTACCTATGTTAGTGCCTCCAACCCCCACTTCTCCTCCTCCGCCTCCTCCATTTCCACCTCTGAATTATCCACGCGCAGCACCAGTCAGTCATCAGTCGGTAGCTGGAAGCAGTGTAGCACTGCAGTAGGGAAGCGGCAACAGACCGTGCTGAAGCTGATATGCTTATGGCCGTACCTTGGTGGCGGCTTTGGAGATCGGCAAGCTCACACACACCCCATGCCTAGCCCACGTCTTAAACTTAGTCTTTCAGCGGTTTCTCAAAACCTACCCCAATTTGCCTGAGCTACTGGTGAAGGTGTTTCACGTGTGTGCCTATTTCCGCAAGTCATCTACAGCTTCAGCCGGTCTGTCAATGCTGCAGCAGCAATTGAAATTGCCAGCTCACCTTCTGTTGTGCAATGTGAGCACGCTGGAAGTCGATATTCCACATGTTGGCAAGGCTTTGTGAGCAGCAGAGGGCAGTAGTGGAATACCAGCTGCAACATCGTCATTGCCTTTCCCGTCAGCTTCCGCTATTCACAAGCGAGGAGTGGGCATGGATGTCTGACCTCTGAGGTTTTAAGAAACTTTGAGGAATCAACACAGATGGTGAGCGGCGATAACGTTATTATCAGCGTAACCATCCCACTTCTGTGTCTACTCAAACGCTCGCTGCTCACAATTAAGGACGACGCTTTGCATGTGGAAGAGGTGGAAATAGGGGAAGACATTACACAGGGTGATAGCCAAACCAACCTCAGTTCGTCTGCTAAGCGTGAATTAGACGATAAAGAGGAGGAGGAGGAGCAGGAGACTGTTGCTTCCGCTACAGAGGGTAGTACCCATAGAGGTTTAATTCTATCTGTTCAGCGTGGGTGGGCAGAAGATGATGAGGAGACTGAGAGTGATCCTCCTGATGACGACAGCGAAGTCTTGCCTGATGGGACTCTTGCACACATGGCTGACTTCATGTTAGGCTGCCTTTCCAGCGACCCGCGCGTTATACGCAATTTAGACAACACAGATTACTGGTTGTTCACCCTTCTCGACCCCCGCTACAAAGAGAACTTCTCATCTCTCATTCCTCTGGTGGAGAGGATGAGCAAAATGGTGCAATACCAGAAGATTCTTGTTGAAAAATTGCTCCAAATATTTCCAGCTCACAACGCTGGCGGCAGAGTCCGTACTTCCTTGGTCAAACAAGGAGGGGAGACAAGGGGAACACACAGCAGTTCCAACAGAGGCAGGGCAACACTCTCCAAAGCCTGGGACAGTTTCATTACGCCCCGCCAGCACCCTCACCCTGATATGTGGCCTAGTGTCACAAGGATGGAAATATTTAGGAAAATGGTGAAGGAGTACTGTACATAGCAGACCGTGTCAGCTTCCTCAATTATCCCCTCAGTGCCTTATAACTACTGAGTGTCCAAGCTGGACACGTGGCACGAACTGGTGCTCTACGCCTTGGAGGTGCTGGCCTGCCCTCCCGCCAGCGTTTTGTCTGAGCGGGTATTTAGTGCTGCTGGTGGCATTATAACAGATAAGCATATCCGCCTGAAAATGCTGACAGGTTGACTCTTATAAAAATGAACAAGGCCTGGATTGACCATGACTTCTCGACTCCACCAGAGGAAAGCTGATGAACATAAAGGCACTTTAAATGTGTTGTTTATAATGTACTGAATACACTGTATTCCCAAGCACCCCTTCCACCACAAACAAGGGTATATGGTTGAATTGTCCTTATCTCATCCTCCTCCTCTTTCATCATATCAACATGCTCTCGCATATATGCCCTTCGCATATAATGTTTTACAGGGTCAGCTCAGCTGCAGGCCCTGGTATATAATTTTTTAGAGGGTCTGCTTACCAGCAGGCCCTCGCATATAATGTTTTACAGGGTCAGCTCACCTTAAGGCCCTCACCTACAATCTTTTACAGGGTCAGCTCACCTTAAGGCCCTCGCATATAATTTTTTAGAGGGTCAGCTCACCAGCAGGCCCTCGCATATAATTTTTTAGAGGGTCAGCTCACCTTAAGGCCCTCGCATCTAATTATTTAGAGGGTCAGCTCACCAGCAGGCCCTCACCTACAATGTTTTTACAGGGTCAGCTCACCAGCAGGCCCGCACCTAAAATCTTTTACAGGGTCAGCTCACCTGCAGGCCCACACCTAAAATCTTTTACAGGGTCAGCTCACCTGCAGGCCCGCACCTAAAATAATAACATCGAAAGTTGATAGGCCAGACATCCGAATGGATCGTCGCCGTCACAGGGACATGCGTTCAGCCCCAGGTTATCTAGAGTCACCAAAGCGGCAGCAGACTCTCACCCATAATGTTTTAGATGGTCAGATCAGCAGGCCCTTGCTCCAAATGTTTTTGAGGGTCACCAGCAGGCCATCAATCATAATTCTTTAAGGTTGCGTATGATGCCCTCGTTTATGTGTAACAAAGGGTGTATTGAAGTGCCGATTCCTTGTAATTTTTGTCAGCCCTTTCACTTAGTGCATAGGCTTTATGAGTGTAGGAGTCCCACTACATGAACAATTTTACCACAATGTGAATGAGGTCCTCCTTTGTATGATAAAACAGGTTGTATCAAAGTACCTCTTCCTTGTAATTTTTGGCAGCACTTGCACTTTATATACAAGTAAATATACAGGAAAGAATGTTTCCTAACAATTTTTCCTCTAAAATAGATCTTTTTCTTCAGTTTTGTGCGTATTATTGTCAGTTTGTAAGATTAGATTTAAGTAGTTAATCTGTTTTCCCTTAGTCTTGTCAGCAGCGCAATAATGGGTTAACAATCCCCCCTGTGAGCTAGCAGGACCTGTGGAGTTTTTCATGATTAAGTCTACAACACCCTGCTGTATAAATGGACCTTCCCCCTTCAGCTCATTGAGTATTTTATAAAGTAATCCTGTAAGAAAGAAAAAACAAGTTTTTGACCTAGGACGGGAAATTTGTGCTGCTGACATGACTAAGGGAAAACAGATTAACTACTTAAATCTACTCTTCCCTAGCATTTGTCAGCAGCACAATAATGAGATTTAGCTAGTAGTATCCCTGGGTGGGTTAGTAGTTGTAATCGAATCTAACACAGATCTAACAAAAAGAGTTTTTACTGCACATAGAGAGTCCAACTTGTAATGCTTGAAGAAGGTCACTGGAGTAGACCAAGATGCACTGTTACAAATTTGCTCTAAAGGATCCAAACTCCGCTCTGCCCAGGAAGTGGCTGTCGCTCTTGTCGAGTGTGCCTTGGTGAACTCGGGTGGTTGTAAATTCCTTAATACATTCTGAGATCCATCTGGATATTGTTGCTTTGGAGGCTGATTTTCCTCTACTGTTACCCTGAAATGTAATAAACAAACTCTTGTCTTTACGGAACTCTCTTGTTTTGTCAATACAGACTTAGACATCTGACAACATCAAGTTTGGTGTAGTCAACCTGAGCATTTTCCTCCGCTGAAGGAGAATACCTAGGAAGAGTTATCACTTGATTTATATTTGAAAATGAGGGAACTTTAGGTAAAAAAGATGGAAGGGATCTTAACAGTACTCTATCTGAATAAAAAGATAGATAAGGCTCTTCGGATGCCAAAGCCTGTAATTCTCCTACCCTTGTTGCTTAAGTTACAGCCACTAAAAGGGCAGCCTTAAGAGAGAGAAATTTTAATGGTGTTTCCTCAAGTGGTTCCAAGGGTTGCTCACTTAGTTGTCTTAGTACTAGTGAGAGATCCTAAGAAGCCACTGGCTGGATTCTTCTAGGTCTTAGCCTATTCAAGGCTTTGAGGAAATCTTTGACCTCCTGAAATTGACATAATTTCTCTTGGAGATAAGCTGAAAGAGCGGCCACCTGAATACGGATTGTGTTGGTAGATAATTCTCTATCAAAACTATCCTGAAAGAACTCTAGTATTTGGGGCCTAGATGGAGAAGAAGGATTAATAACTCTTCCTATACACCAGGAACTAAACATTTTCCCGATTCTGGCACAAGTTCTATTAGTAGATACACTCCTAGAGTGTGCTAAGGTATTTAGGACCCTATCTGAAAAACCTCTAGCTTTTAATATGGGCCTACTAACCTCCAGGCTGTTAGATGGAAGGAACTCAGATTGTGACACAATTAAGACCCCTGAGAAATTAGGTCCCACTGTAGGGGGAGTTCCCAATACATTCCCTGGATCATGGTCATGAGGAGAGAGAACCAAGCTCTCTTCGGCCAGAACGGCATTATTACTAAGACCAAGGCTTGCTACTGCTTGATCTTGGTCAATGGGGTGGAAATATGTATGCCAGTGTGAAGTCCCAAGGAATCGACATGGCATCTATTGCGAAGGGTTGATCCTCTGCGTATAGGGAACAAAACCTTTTTAGCTTGGCATTCAGCCTGGTGGCCATAAGATCTATGTCTGGTAACCCCCACAGATCCGAGATCTGATGGAATACCTCTTGAGAGAGGGACCATTCCCCGGGAATGGTCATCTGACGACATAGGCGATCTGTCAACACATTCAGGGTTCCTCTGATGTGACCTGCTGATAACCTGGTTTTTGTCCGTGAAAAGATCTTTCCCACTTCTACAAGTAGCATTGGCGATCTCGTGCCACCCTGTTTGTTTATATAGAAAACCGCTGACATGTTGTCCGTCATTATTCGAACTGCTTTCCCACAAAGGAATAGTTCGAAGTGTTTCAGGGAATAAAATATGGCTCTGTACGATCCATGAAATGAGCACCCCAACCTGATCCAAAGGCGTCGGTTGTAAGCACCTTCCACGTGGGTTCGACCAAGGACATGCCGTTCTTGACATGGTTCCACCATTGAAGAGATCTACTGGTTCTGGAAGAAAGTGTATGGAGTGTGTCTAATTCTGACAAAGTCCTGTTCCAGACCTCTAGTATTTCCGTCTGGAGGGGTCCGAGGTGCCATAGAGCCCACGATACTGCATCTGCTGAAGATAACAGTAGGCCTAAGAAACTCAAAGAGACAGCTCGAGGGATTCTGAGGTACCGAAACCCCCTTTGAATACGGTCCTTTCTTGGGTCAGACAGGTATAATTTCATCTCCTGTGAATCTATTACAAAGCCTAGGAATTGCTTTGTGGTGGCTGGAGTTAGATTCGATTTTTCCTGGTTGATAATCCAACCCAACTCTGTCAGAAGGGACAGTATAATGCTCACCTGCTCCTTGAGCAGGAGAGTAGTACTGGCCATAATTAGTGAATCGTCCAGATATGGAATTATCTTTATTCCTTGTAATCTGAGGACGGCTACTACAGAAGATCTTACCTTTGTGAATACAAACGGAGCGGAAGTTATACCGAAGGGGAGCACTCTGAACTGAAAGTAAGTCAACTTTCCCCTCATATTTACCACTATGCGTAGAAACCGCCTATGTGCCTGCCAAATCGGAATATGGAAATACTCTTCTTTCAAATCCAATGATGCCATATAATCTCCTTGAGATATGAGGGGTTGACGGATCTGATTGTTTTGATCCGAAAAGTATTCTTTACAAAGTGACGGTTTAAATACCTCAGATCTATTATTAGACGCGATTTTCCTGAAGGTTTGGAAATTAAGAATACTGGGGAATAAACCCCTAACCCTACCTGAGAGGGAGGCACTGATTCCAGGGCAGCCAGAGAGAGAAGTTCCAGAATTGAATTCTCCCAAAAAGTCTTCTTTGGTTCTTGAAGGTTCTGAGACGCAATGAACCTGTCTGGAGGGTACAGAAGAAAAGAAAATGCATAGCCGTTTTGGATAGTGCTCAGGACCCAAAGGTCTTTTATTTTTTGTATCCACACCCGGAAAAACAAAGACAGACGATTGTCAAAACTGTTGCTTCCTGTTAGGCCTAGGGCCCCTTGAAATGCCACCTCTTTTAGAGGGACCACCCCCTCTCCCTCTACCAAATGCCCGAGAGAATCTTGCTCTAGGGGGAGATCTATCTCTGTTGGAGAAGTACCCAAGAAGCTTGCGGTAAAGTTTTACCCTTTTTGTCTGACAATTCTAGCATTAAAGTGTCCAATTCTGGACCAAACAGCCTACCGAGGGAGTAAAGCAAGTTCCACAAATGATATTTTGAAGGGTTGTCCCCTAGGGGCGCAACCACAACGCTCTTCTCCCCGCGGTAGAGAGGGCCATAGCCTTAGAGGCAAACCGCAACTGCTGATTTGCTGAGTGACATAAGTAGTCAATCGCCATATGTATATTTTTAAATGAGGACAGAATATCATCTCTCGGAACCCCTCCGTCTATCTCTTCTTGCACCTTGTTAAGCCACCTTCTCAAGGTGCGCGAAACTTCACAAGAGGCAATAGATACAGCAGACTGACTTGCTGCTGCCACATATGATCTTTTGAGGGCAACTTGGCTCGAGCCATCCTCGGTGGGAACTAAAGTTCTCCTAGAGATTTCTGCTATAGCTGTATCCACCTTTGGTGGAGAAACCCAGTCCTTAGACTGGGATTCCTCCAAGGGGTACATCAGTTTGAATCTCCTAGAGATTACAGGAGCCTTTTCCGGCTTTTTCCACTCCGCCTGCATTAAGGCGGAGTTCAAGCCATCTATTTTGAAGGCCCTTGGCCCTCTACCAACCGGGGGAGCTTCTCCCTGGTCCCAAGGCTGGCCCTCGGCCTGCACAAGCTTAAGCAATTTTTGTGCTTTTTCTGCAGGAAAAGAAGCATTATACTTACCTGCGATGTCTGTGACCGGCCGGGCGCTCCTCCTACTGGTAAGTGAAAGGTCTGTGCTATAAGCAATGCACCGCACAGACCTTTCACTTACCTTTAGGAGGGGCGCGCGGCCGGTCACAGACATCGCAGGTAAGTATAATGCTTCTAAAATTTCTAAGTAACCATGGCAGCCAGGACTGCAGTAGCGTCCTGGTTGCCATGGTTACCGATCGGAGTCCCAGCGATTAAACTGGGACTCCGATCGGAACTCTCCGCTGCCACCAATGATGGGGGGTCGGTCATTTTAATTAGGGGGGGGGAGGGAGGGGGGGCCGGCCGCACTGGCCACCAATGAGTTAAATACAAGGGAGGGAGGGGGGGCCGGCTGCACTGGCCACCAATGAGTTAAATACAAGGGAGGGAGGGGGGGCCAGCCGCACTGGCCACCAATGAGTTAAATACAGGGGAGGGAGGGGGGCCGCACTGGCCACCAATGAGTTAAATACAAGGGAGGGAGGGGGGGCCGGCCGCACTGGCCACCAATGAGTTAAATACAGGGGAGGGAGGGAGGGGGGGCCGCACTGGCCACCAATGAGTTAAATACAGGGGGGGAGTCTGCCCCCTGCTGCCTGGCAGCACCTGCCAGGCAGCAGGGGGCAGTCATGTACACAGTTCTTTTAGTATATTCTAACTTGAAGCGTCCCCATCACCATGGGAACGCCTCTGTGTTAGAATATACTGTCGGACCTGAGTTTCACAATCTAACTCAAATCCGATGGTATATTCTAACATAGAGGCATTCCCATGGTGATGGGGACGCTTCAAGTTAAAATATACCATCGGATTGGAGAAAACTCAGATCTGATGGTATATTAATAGGGACTCCTGACTTTACATAGAAAGTCAATGGGGGACGGATCC
Source organism: Bufo bufo (assembly GCF_905171765.1). Lineage (NCBI taxonomy): Eukaryota > Metazoa > Chordata > Amphibia > Anura > Bufonidae > Bufo > Bufo bufo. Next base: position 142,350,779 of record NC_053390.1, on the reverse strand, counting down.
GTTTGCAATTGCACCATATTGTGTCAACGTCAAATGGATCTGTCCCCATTGACTTGCATTGTAAGTCTGGACGGATCTGTTTGGCTCCGCACGGCCAGGCGGACACCAAAACGCTGCAAGCTGCGTTCGGGTGTCCGCCTGCTGAGCGGAACGGAGGCCAAACGGTGCCAAACTGATGCATTCTGAGCGGATCCGCATCCACTCAGAATGCATTGGGGCTGTACGGATCCGTTCGGGGCCGCTTGTGAGAGCCTTCAAACTGAACTTACAAACGGAACCCCGAACGCAAGTGTGAAAGTAGCCTAAAATGTATTGGCTCCATGGAGCGAAAGTTTGTTTTGCCCAAAGTTGCACAGTTTGGAATGCTATTTTAAATTGTATTTTAATACACAGATATGTATACAGTAGGAATTAACCGTAGTCTCGCGCAACTTTGGTCAAGAAAAACTTTGGCTCCACAGAGCTAATAAATTTAAATGCTGTATGGACACAACATTAAAATTTAACTATATGAACTAATCGGCTTTGGATCCTTGATTCGAAGGTCAATTTGCTCAAGTCTAGTTACAAGAATTGGCACACAGTTATATTCCCAGCTGGATGCACAGCTTGGTAGTTACAGTCTCTAATGGGCACACAGCTTGATAATTACAGTCTCTAATGGACACACAGCTTGGTAGTTACAGTCTCTAATGGGCACACAGCTTGGTAGTTACAGTCTCTAATGGGTACATAGCTTGGTAGTTAAAGTTTCCAATGGGCACACAACTTGGTAGTTTCAGTCTCTAATGGGCACACAGCTTAGTAGGTAAATTTTCTAATGGGCATAATCATTAGACTTTGTTGAGCTCCCTATTTCAGTGTCTGGTCACACTGCATACATTCACCCTCAGTGCAGGAACACATTGGAAGTGTTCTAAACCCACTTGCAGGATATGCTGTATTTATTCTGGTCACAGCACTCTCCTCGGTAGACACAAATAGTACAGCAGTCCAGTTCAGGATGAAGTTGCTGGGTCTGCAACTGCTCAGCAAGGTTCTCAGATTTGCTGCCTTTTCAGTGATGAACTCTGACAGTGCCCAGCTCCCCTCCACAGTCCCATGCACTACTTGTCTTGCAAAGACTCTCTCCACTGTCTAAATATACACACTCTACCCTCGATTTGCGCCAAAACACTTTGATTTATATTTCTGTTCCAGCTTCGCATGGAGGCCTTGTAGCACCTGTAAGACAGTGACAGGTCTCACGCAGGTTGGAGGCAAGGAAGGGGTGGATAGTGCGGTCCACACCCCTGTTCCACCACAGGTGAGACAAGCTGGAGGTACTTAGCCTGGCATAAAGCACCTCCCAGAGTGTCAGCAAGGGGGAGTGTGTTACCTGTAGACAGAGGCCTGGAGGCTCTGTCTGTGTGGTCTCAGCTGGGCTAGGCTGAGGGACCACGAGGCTAAGTGACAGCCTGGAATTTGGGGGACGCAGTGACGCCCGCGGTACAAGGGCCACAAGGTTAGAGTCGGGAGGACTGCTGGGCCACAATCCCCCAAAGAGACTTGCGTTTGCTACAGCCAGGAGGCTGCTGGGCTAGCTGAGAAAGTCGCAGGTTATGACCATGTCTGAACAGCACTCTATAAGTGAGTCAGGGATTCTACCCTATGTTTAGTTAGAGCCCAGCCGAGCAGGTATTTGTTTTGTGTTATTGTTTGTTGTTGCTGGTGTTGCACAATAAATGCAAAGTTTGGACATTATATCCGTGTCTGGTGAAGTAACCTGTGAGAATGACCCCCGGAGAAGAGCTAACCCCCCACAATTGGTGTCGGATGCGGGCAGGTGATCCTGCTGATAAGTAAAAGTGCTGGAAGCCTGCTAGTTTGTGGGAGCAGGGACTGCTGGTGTTAATCTGGACATTTTTTTTTCTGTGGTGCAAACAGTGCAGGATTTAAAGGGCCAGTAGCCGAGTAAAAGAGACTTGACTTGTGGCATTTTTTTGGTCAAAATGGCTGAGGCTTGGTATCATCCATGGGAGAAGGACTGCGAGCTAGTGATTGGGGGAATCCCGCTGGGGGTCACTTTAGATGCCCGCCAGCAGGTGTCTCGGGTCAGGCCTGAAGTGCTGGACTTTCTGGAGAGAGGGCCAGAGACGGATGCCACCGTGTCTGACCTTTGTGACAGAGTATGGCTATGTGCAATGGGAGCTGTTAAAATGTGAGACACTGGAAGTGGAATTTGTACTGGGCAAGGACTTTCCATTGTTTGGGCCGTTGTGGAGCGGAGTTCCTGATAAAAAGCAAAGATATGCCGTTGCCAAGGGCAACCTTCGGGAAGACAAAGAGATGGAGAGCGGTGCAGTTCTCATGAGTACATATCTTCTCTGCGACTGTGCACAAGATTCTAAAGGGTGCGGCTGGAATGACCGTCCAGGAAGAGTCTTAACTGCAGGCCAAGTTGTTTCCGGTAGCAACTGTTGGAGTAAGGAGTCTGCAGGTCATCATGGTACCAGGAATCAAGGGCAGGTCTCCAAAGGCTGGATTTTGGAGGATCGTCTCGGTAGAGATGTCCGTGGGATGTATTCGTCTCCCGAGACTGCTGTACCCGTGACAACGAAGGGTAAGACTGTTCCTGTTATTAATGTGGCAGACCCAGTGACAGTGAGCCAGCGGCAGTTGAGACCTGCTGGGCCGGTAGGTAATAAGTCACCCAGAAAAAAAACTGTGTCTGAACAGGCGGATAAGCCTGCTGTGATTGCTCCCTCGCATAAATATACAGAGGAGAAGGTTTCTGTCTTACCTCAGTTGCCCATGACCAAAGCTAGTTTTGGGATGACAAGGATCCAGGATCCCATGATAGCCCGGGTAAGAGGTAGCACAATATTGAAACCTGAGACTGGTAAAATAATAAAGGTGCTGGACAGTCGTGCGGATAAGGACTATCCGCTGATTTTCACTGAGCGTGAGTCTCGAATGAGAACAGGGACTCATGCATGAGGGAGTATTGGGCTGTGATATCGGTTTGTTGCTGTGGGGTAAGGTAGACACTTCTGCAGATAGTGACGAAACTCCTGCAGAACCTGTACCTGTCCCTTTAAGTGAGGATCTAAGGGAGCTGCACTTTGACCTGCATGGGGAAAGAAGTGCGGAAATGCATAAGGAAAATGTGATGTCATATGAAATATGTGGTGACAGTAATATATCTTTTCCGTTGCCGGTTGTGGTCAGGGGAGAAGCGCCCCCTGGTGGGAAAAATGTAAATGATGATGAAACTTTATTTTCTGCATCTGCTATGTTTCATGAAGCACTATATGACTTAATCAAAAGGTTTGAAGACATGCATATAAGTAGTGTGGAGCAAAGCCCAGCTCCAGCTCAGTGTTTGAAGGTGCAGGAAAATATGATAGGGTTAGAGGGTGTACCGCACGTACCAGAGGGGGAAATGCAGTCTCCACAATGTTGGTTGGTTACTAAGGAAGTGTCCCAGGTGGGGATTAGCTTGTCGGTGCCCCTAGAGGTCAGAATTAATAATGACACGAGCGGTATAGGTGACGTATGTGCTGTGACCAATAGCAACCCAGAGAGTGAAGCTACCATGTCAAGGTCCTGCGAAACAAAGGTGGTTACTAGTAACAACCAGACAGTTATATCTGACGAGATGAGAATTAAGTCGGGTGATGTCAGCCTAGGGTCTGAAGCCCATATCCAGACAGTTGTAGATGACCTGACACGACAGAACAGCTGCAAACAGGAGGATGATATCTCTCTCTCCTCACGCTCCCTAGAAACGTTAGAGACGGGACTAGCTGTCTTCACAGAGCAACTGAAGAAGGTTTCAGAAAGGGCAAAGAAGGAGAGCCAGAAAGAGAATGGTGATACTCCTACATCTGCTGCAGCAGAGCCGAGCAAGGAGCAGCTGGAACCGGAGGCCAAAAAGCGGGGCACTTACCACAAGCTTGTGCAAAAAGCTGAAAAGAAACTGCTGAAAAACATGGAGTTGGTGGTTCAGTGCCTGGAGAAACAGGGTGTGACATACAAAAAGGTGGAGAAAACCAAGAACAAACTTTAGCGAGAATTGGATGATCTGATAGTGGACCTGGACCACTAGAAGCAAATTATGTCTAATCTAGCGAAGAAACAGGAGAAGTTTGACTGGCTCCTAACTGAAGAGAAATACATCTCGGCTCGATATGATGAAAAACGTGACCAAGCAGAGACTGTTGCTTGGGAAAAGGAGACCCAGGCCCTCTCCTTGGCTAGAGCCCTTGAAGAAGCGCTTGAGGAGCGTGCTGAATTGAAGAGGCTGAACAAGCAACTCAGAACAGAGATGGAAAATCTCATGAGCTTAAAAGATGAGTTGGAGAAATCTAAGTGTGCTCTCGAGCAGCAGGTGGAAGGTGAGAAACCTGAAGAGGAGAGTTCTCTGAAAGACGTCAAGAAGCCAGAGCCTGTTAAAAATGGGACTGGAGATGGTGGCACTGTGGTGCTGGCAGAGAAGATGGAAGATGCTTCTGCTGAACCAGTTGATGGGGCTGATGTGGATGCCGAAGACCACAGACCCATGGTAGCGTGTAGCCCAGGCCTGGATAACGCCCCTTCTGCATACAAGGCCTTCCAAATAGCCAGCAGCCTGCTGGGGAAGAAGTACGAGGAGGTGAACGATCAGTTTTTGGATCCGGGCTATTACGATGGGCTGTATCTCCTGACTCCTCCACAAAAGGAGAACAGTGTCCTGGGTGAGCCTCTGGAGAAAATGACTGGAGACGAGGAGTCTGCTGAAGACCCTGGTGCCTCCTGCCTCGATGAGAAAGAGGGGGAGGGGTTAACAGGGCAAGTGTATGGTGCCATGTCCGAGAAGGATGAGAAGGCGGTCAAAGAGACTGGAGACTTCGAGAAGACAAAGGCTGAAAAAGTTAAAACCGATGTGTTGGTTGACGTGAAGTCCCCAGGTGCTACAGAGACCAAAGTTAAGCCAAAGGGAGCCGCGGCTGAAGTGGAAAAAGCCACTAAAGAAGCAGAGGTCTCTGAAACTGCCACCGTAGCAGGCGTAACTACTGCTGGAAAGAATGAAAAGTGACCCAGATGCACATTAAAGAAGCGAGCTGGGGCAAGCATGCTCTGCTGAAGAAGCCCTTCAAAGCAAAGGAGAAGGTGTCGGGTCATGACCATGACTGGGAACAGTTCAGTCAAGAGTTGCAGCAGTCCAAGAAAGGACGTGAGGCGCATGTACAGGAGCCAGACAATCTAAAAAGAGAGAGAGATCAAAATTTACGACAGCACATCATTATCACTCTGGAAAGCGTACAAAAAGATTATCTGGCCATGAGATGGGCACATGAGGCCGTTAGGCAGTTTCTGTTAGGCAAGATATTGGTTTTGGTGATAAACCAAGCTCTGCTGGCGTGGGTCTGGCAGAACAAGGGGAAGGTACGTGTCACCGAGGTTCCTGGCCTCGGTGAAATAAGAACCGGTAATTTTCTGTGTCAGCGGCAGCTAGTGCTCGCTGACACTGGGTTCCTTAGTGTGGCTGTAAAGCCAATCTGGGCTGGTTCTTATTGGGAGCAGCCAAAGAGCAGGGTGGGTGGCTGTTCCCCACGTCCAGGCCAGGTGGATGCCCTCTCACCAGCCTCCCGTGGTTATGCAGGTGTTCACCCTCACAGGCTTGAACAAAGGGGGGGGGGGGGGGTATGTAAGACAGTGACAGGTCTCACGCAGGTTAGAGGCAAGGAAGGGGTGGATAGTGCGGTCCACACCCCTGTTCCACCACAGGTGAGACCAGCTGGAGGTACTCAGCCTGGCATAAAGCACCTCCCAGAGTGTCAGCAAGGGGGAGTGTGTTACCTGTAGTCAGAGGCCTGGAGGCTCTGTCTGTGTGGTCTCAGCTGGGCTAGGCTGAGGGACCACAAGGCTAAGTGACAGCCTGGAATTTGAAGGGACGCAGTGACTCCTGCGTTACAAGGGCCACAAGGTCAGAGTCGGGAGGACTGCTGGACCACAATCGCCCATAGGGACTTGCGTTTGCTACAGCCTGGAGGCTGCTGAGCTAGCTGAGAAAGCCGCAGGTTATGACCGTGTCTGAACAGCACTCTATAGGTGAGTCAGGGATTCTACCCTATGTTTAGTTAGAGCCCAGCCGGGCAGGTATTTGTTTTGTGTTATTGTTTGTTATTGCTGGTGTTGCACAATAAATGCAAAGTTTGGACATTATATCCGTGTCTGGTGAAGTAACCTGTGAGAATGACCCCCGGAGAAGAGCTAACCCCCCCACACACCACACTACTAAGTATGCACACATATGACTAGAGACCTTACCAGCCCGCTATGCAACCAATATACAGTGTAAACAAAACAATTTTAAAAGATGAAGTACCTGCAAAATGAACTACACATTGGCGTAACATATAAGCATGAGATGAATGTCCCCCTAAAGGGGTTATCCAAAAATTAATGTAAAAAAAATAATATCTGAACCAGCCCTGTACCTCACACATATCCAGAGCACCCCACCATTCATTTATTCTTTTTGTCTTCTTTTCAATTATCTTTTTATTAAGTTTTATAATAAAGATGTTTTAACAGATGGAGCAGGTCATCAAACAATAGTAAGCATACATGGTTTATTATTCGGTCATGTTAGAAGTGGGAACTTGCAGAGTCCCCTCCAAGATTAGTTGTTTATACCAATAAGCACTTCATATAAAGATTGATCAACCTGAGATTAACTGAGGTTAGAATACCTACAACTGGTGAAATAACAGAATGAGGAGAGGGAGAGAGGAGGCGGGGGTGGGGTGGGGTGGTGGGCTATGGTGTGCAAATATAGACCCATTTTAATGGCTCGCTGTATTGATTATAGGTGAGGTGGTTTTTGAGATAGTTCATTGAGGTACGTATTCGTCTTCCGAAATGTTACCCAGTCTGACTATATCTTTTGAAACTTGAGGTGCGTCCTGGATTCCCAGGCGGACAGCTCTTCCATGTGATATATATGGTCTTCCTTCTGTAGCCAATGTGTGAGTGAAGGGGCAGTCCAATATTGATTCCAATATTGTCGAATTAAGGATTTAGCCGCTGAGGTTAAGTATAGAACAAGTTTCCTCTTCCTTCATGGTATGTCTTGTAATCTAATGTTCAAAAACACTGAGACCGGAGAGAGGGTATTGTGTAATAAACATATGTTTTTAATTGAGCTTAAAACCTCTGTCCAGAACGTTGTCACCACCAGACATCTGAGAAGCTCTGACAGACGTCCTTCAGAACCTCCTCCTTGAGGTTCCTTTTGTTTTGCTTTCATTTTCTCATCTTGTTAGCCTCTCTCAGCTGTCATGTAGTTGCACTGATTGCATCCCTTTAAATCCCTTCCCATACTGCATCACTTTGCGGTTTATACAACTTCCTGGAGTATATGCATGCTGGATGTTACTACTGAGTCTTCTACAGATAAGTTTTGTTTATTCATTTGTATTTTCCTGTTTGCTGGATCCCAGGAGACCCTGACTCCCTCCGTATCAAGTGTAGGGAGCCGGTGGTCGTGTCCCCTCACTATTATAGGGTGTTCAGGGGTTATTCAGTTGAGGTACAAGGATATGCGATCTTCTACCATTGAGAATTTTGCATAGGCTGAGCAGTTGAGGGAGAGAGCCAGGTCTGTTGCAGGGCTATCCCTTTGGTTCCTTAGTTTTGGATCCAGTCAGCCAGATACACTTTGGACAGAGGATATACCCGGGATTGGGGCAAAGATTTGAGCACAAAATGGTCAGAATCGGACATTAAGCAAATGTATCGCTTCTCACATGGCATTTCCAGATGTACCCGACTACAGGAGAATTCATTCAAAATTCTCACTAGATGGTACCTCACTCCGGTACGACTAACAAATGAGATGTCTGGGTTCGGATATTTGCTGGAAATGCTCCCAATCACAGGGCACCTATTTCCATTCATTTATTCAATTACTCTGCTAGATTCTTTTCAGTCTGGCAGCTGTGGAGGTGTGTCCTTTCATAAGGGGTGTGTCATTTCTCTTTCACAGGGGGTGTGCCGCACCTCTTTCCCCTGAAACTGCCACAGCTTCTAACAGTACATCTGGCTAGTGGCAGTTGAAAGATATAACTGAACATGTGCAACCACCTCAGCATTGTTACTAAAGTGGACAGAGAAATAAAGAAAATAATAAATAGCAGGTGCTGCTTGTTAGATCTGTGGCCCATACCCGCTGTAATACTTCTGTTGGTAGTGGGTGTTAACGCCGCAACACTTACTATGTCATCCGTTATCCTGGTCGCCGATGTCCTCTCCATGCTACTGCCTTCTTGCTCCTGCCTGATTCTCCCTCTGCCTTTTCCCAAATCCTTCCCTAGCCAGTTGCTGAGGGTTCCTGGGTATTGAAGGCACCCTCTCCAGCTTCAGGGTGCCTGAGCTTTAGGTTCCCTGGTGCCAGCAAAGGTGTTAGATAATAATCTAGTGCTGTTGCGATTAACAATACAGACCAACTAAACAGTGTGGTCTCATAAGTTTAATTAGAGCCCACTGCAGCTCTTATAGATATGTGTAACTCGAACACAGCTTGACCTCATTATACCACAAGTACAGCTTGTCCAGCAAAAAACCCTCATAAAGCTAAAAATAAATAAAAATGCGGGCTCTTGGAAGGCAGGGAGTAAAAAACAAAAAATAAAATAAAACAGAAAATGGCTGTGTCAGGAATGTGTTAAAAACTGAGTTCATGATAGGTTCCAAAACAGGGTCTCCCTTTCCAGGACGGGTGCTCTGTGTAGTTTGGGCAATCAGGGAAGAGACTGGGGAGAGTTCTAGGATTCCCTCTCGCCCTGCTGTTTTGCAGTGTTGGCTGCACCCTTGCTATATCACTGATGACTAGTTGATGGTACATACTTGAGGTATTTGTGTTTTGGCTATCACACTTGTTATATGTTAATTATGTTACATGGTACCAGTTTTGAGTTATATATTATAAACTTTGTCAGTGATATTTTTATGCAACCAAATCCAAATTTAGTTTCTCTTTTATTAATTTACCCATTGCAACCTCTCCCTCCACTAATGTACACTTGGCCTGAAGCAGGATATTCTCTCTAGATCGTTTTTGTGGCTTTTTTTCTGCTTATATTTTTGTAGTTGATGAGTATTTTGTTTAATGCTTTTGATGATATGTTTGTCTGATATATTTTGTGTGATGACTTTCTGTTTACTCAAATACAAACATTTCATAGAAGATTATTTAGATAAGATTTTTGTGTTTCTGGGGTTATCAGATCTTCATTATAAGTGTAGGCTGCCAACTTGTGGCTAAAACCCCAAAAGACTAACCCTAAATCGGTTTGTCCCTTACTCACAATAGATTAACTAGCCTGATGGGAACGTTAAAAATCTAAATAACAAATCTTTATTGGTAAAGAATGTTTAAAAATATAGGGACTAACCCCACTAATGAATAAACAGGCTTAAAGAGGCGTATCTGTTGTATGGCTGAGTACATATGGCTGAATACATATAGCTGAACACATATGGACTACCATAACACATGTCAATGGATGGAGCGATGTGCAAATATATAAAGTACTGTACTCTACTTGCGCTCACTAATCCATTACATACACCTCCACTAATATAAGAGGTCACTGAGGGCTGACTCATCAGGGTCAATAGTGTGCCCCCAGACAGCTATCATAGGACACAGTTAGCCCACACGCTGCCTATGACTTTAAGTGACCAGCCGGTCACTCAATGCTGCCCTCACAAGCGACTGTTATCGTCTAACAGCGTATGAGGCAGTTATTACACATAGCTCAGTAATGTGTCCAGCTTTCTATAATTGTCTTGACGCGTTTCCGTGCCTGCATAAACTCGGCACTTCCTCAGGAGCCTATTGCTATAAGAAGCACAGTTTAGGTGATTGTGCAACAATATTCTGCCTAATTGTTGATACTCGGGTTGGAGCATCGGCACTATGATGGCTGCTCTACGGCCGTGTGAGCGCTGAGATTTAAAGGGGTTAAACCCCGCCACCCTGGGCATGACAAAGGACGGCCTGCCAGTCTTATGGGGAAAACTTACTCATACGCCTGCAAGACCGCCCTATTAATGTCGTCACATAACGGGGGCAGTACCAAAGGTAACTAAGTAGACATGGAGAACTTACAAGGCGGCTATACATAAAGATTCAGGAATCCATCATATAGGGAATATCTCGGTGATGCTACAGGTAAAAGAACATACAATGCAAATCTAGATATATATATAGAAACACATCCCATTTAAACCCTAATGAAAACAACGGGGACGATGATAAACCATCGTCCCCGGATACAGTACATAGGGAAAGCAAAATCACGCAAATAACTGAAAGGCAATTAAGTTGAGTGGATATCTAAATGAATGAATCCAGAGGAAACAAAGCAGGCTGGTTTTGAGAGCTCTATTTATATAAGCAGGCATATAACGCAAGTTTGTGCGTTGCGTGTTTGATTTAAGTGTGTCTTTGTATAAGTGTGCGACTTTAGATTAAGTGAGGGAGTATCTGAGAACTAAATTATTTGTGTGCATTGCTGAGTGGCTGTATCCGACTTTATTGTACACTGTGACTTGCTTCTGCTGCAAGGTTCATTGCAAAGCAGCTGAGAATATTCAGTGATAAAAAAAATAAATTCTCTTCTCCAGGGTGTGTAATTAGGGTGTGGGTGTCTAATTAGAAGGTAAAAAGCCAACCCTGAGGGCAGCCCAGTCCTTTGAATCCAGAGGAAACAAAACAGGCAGGTTTATATAAGCAGGCATATAACGCGAGTTTGCGCGTTGCGTGTTTGATTTAAGTTTGTGTTTGTATAAGTGTGCGACTTTAGATTCAGGGACTTCAGATTCAGGGACTTCAGTGGGGGACTGAAGTAAATCAGTTTCTCATTACTGCATTATATTGTATTTTTCGCTTTCTTTGTGTAATCCCCATCTAGTATGTGTTCCTATTATTGATAGCGTAGTCCAGTGCACATCTTCTCTGATGTATGCAGTCTTAGAACAGCTGTTCGAGGGTGTATATCATTGTTAAAAATGTGAGCAAATTACTCGTTTGGAATCACAAACTGAGTATCTAAACGGGCGAGTTTCAACACTGAGAGGCGTTAATAATTTGGAAAAGAGTTTGCTGCTCACTGAGCAAGCACTCTATGGGGTAGATGAGGGGGAGGGTGACAGAGAGGAGGCTGAGGAAAGTGAGGTAGTTAGCTGGGTAACAGTTAGAAAGCGGGGTAGAGGGAAAAGTGCAAGGGAGGCTACACCTGATCTCTCACACCCCAACAAGTTTGCACGGTTGGCAGATGAGGGGGATGTCGGTTCAGAGACAGCACTGCTGCAGCCGGACACTTCCTCTGCCAGTCAGGGGAATGTCAGCTCCAGTAAGCAGGAGAGCAGGGCAGGGCAGACAGGTGCTGGTAGTGGGAGACTCTATTATTAGGGGTACAGAAAGGGCAATCTGTCACAAAGACCGTGATCGCCGAACAGTGTGTTGTATTCCTGGCGCTAGAGTTCAACACATCACGGATCGGGTTGACAGATTACTGGGAGGGGCTGGAGAAGATCCAGCAGTCATGGTTCATATCGGAACCAATGACAAAGTTAGAGGAAGGTGGAGAGTCCTTAAAAATGATTTTAGGGATTTAGGTCAAAATCTTAGGGCAAAGTGTTTTCCGAAATACTGCCTGTACCACGAGCCACACAAGAAAGGCAGCGGGAGATTAGGGAGGTTAACAAGTGGCTCAAGAACTGGTTTGGGTTCCTGGAGAACTGGACTGACTTCTCTGTCAGCTACAGGCTCTATCGTAGGGATGGGCTGCACCTCAATAGGGAAGGGGCAGCTGTGTTGGGGGGAAAGATGGCTAGAAGGTTGGAGGAGTGTTCAAACTAGGGACTGGGGGAAGGGTAATTACGTTATAGGAGGGGAAGATAGTGCAGATAGAGACCAGGGGCAAGGTAGTGGGACTGGAGGAGGAATGGAAGGAGGGACTAGAACAGTTCAGAAGGAAAGGTGTAGGGTAAAAAATATACATAAACCTCTTAATTGTATGTATACTAATGCCAGAAGCCTGACTAATAAAACTGGGGAACTGGAATTAGTGATGTGTGAGGAGGACTATGACATAGTGGGAATAACTGAGACATGGCTGGATGATAGCTATGACTGGGCAGTTAATGTACAAGGTTACAGTCTGTTTAGAAAGGATCGTCAAATATGGAGAGGGGGAGGGGTCTTCCTTTATATAAAGTCCTGTCTAAAGCCCACAGTCCGAGAAGATATAAGTGAGGGACATGAACATGTGGAGTCACTGTGGGTAGAAATACATGGAGGCAAAAACAATAATAAATTACTAATAGAAGTTTATTATAAACCACCTAATATACCACAGAGTCCACTGAAAATCTACTACTAAATTAGATAGACAAGGCTGCAAATCATAATGAGGTGGTTATTATGGGGGACTTCATCTACCCTGATATAGACTGGGAAACTGAAAGCTATACATCTCATAAAGGAAACAGGTTCTTGGCAATATCCAAAGACAATTAACTTTCCCAACTGGTTCAGAACCCGACTAGAGGTACAGCCTTACTGGACTTAGTATTAACCAAAAGACCTGACAGAACAACAGATGTGCAGGTCGGGGAATACCTGGGAAATAGTGACAATAAAGTAATAACCTTCCAATTATCCTTCAAACAAGCATTTCTACAGGGAGGAACAAAAATACCAAACTTCAAAACTACATTTAGCCAACTAAGAGAGGCCATAGGCGTAACTAACTGGGACAAAGTCCTCAAAAATAAAAACACAGCCACAAAATGGGATATTTTTAAAAGCATCCTAAAATCTAATTGTGAGAGGTACATACCTTATAGGAATAAAGGGTTAAGGAACAAGAAGAAACCAATGTGGTTATATAGAACTATAAAGAAAGCAATACATGACAAAAAGAATGCATTTAAATCACTAAAACAGGAGGGTAGCACGGAAGCACTGAAAAACTATAAGGAAAAAAATAGAATATGTAAAAAACAAATAAAAGCTGCCAAACTAGAGACCAAGAGATTAATTGCCAAGAGAGCAAAACTAATCCTAAAATGTTCTTCAATTATATAAATGGTAAAAAGTATAAATCTGAAGGTGTCGGCCCTCTAGAGAGCAATGAGGGGGAAGTTGCAGAGAGCGATGGGGAGAAAGCAAAGCTATTAAATATTTTTTTCCCCACTGTATTCACTGAGGAAAATAAACTGTCAGAAGAAATGCAGAATGTAAAAGTAAATTCCTCATTAAAAGTGTCCTATCTGACCCAGGAAGAAGTACAACAGTGACTTAAAAAGATTAAAATAGACAAATCGCCAGGACCAGATGGCATACACCCCCGTATCCTAAGAGAATTAAGTAATGTCATAACCAGACCCTTATTTCTGATATTTACAGACTCTGTACTGACAGGGTGTGTTCCACAGGATTGGAGCATAGCAAATGTGGTGCCAATATTCAAAAAGGGTGCAAAAACAGACCCCAGAAACTATAGACGGTACGTTTAACATCTGTTGTGGGTAAACTGTTTGAAAGTTTTCTAAGAGATGCTATCTTGGAGGATCTCAATGAAAACAAGCAAAGAACATCATATCAGCATGGCTTTATGAAGGATCGGTCATGTCAAACTAATTTAATCAGTTTCTATGAGGAGGTTTGTTCTAGACTTGACAGTGGTAAATCAATGGATGTCGTATATCTGGACTTCTCCAAAGCATTTGATACTGTACCACATAAAAGATTTGTATATTAAATGAGAATGCTCGGACTGGGAGAAAATGTCTGTATGTGGGTAAGTAACTGGCTCAATGATAGAAAACAGAGGGTGGTTATTAATGGTACACACTCAGATTGGGTCACTGTCACTAGCGGTGTAACTCAGGGGGCAGTATTGGGCCCTATTATCTTCAATATATTTATTAATGATCTTGTAGAAGGCTTGCACAGTAAAATATAAATTTTTGCAGATGACACTAAACTGTGTAAAGTAATTACACTGAAGAGGACAGTATACTACTACAGATGGATCTGGATAGATTAGAGGCTTGGGCAGAGAAGTGGCAGAGGTTTAACACTGACAAATGTAAGGTTATGCACATGGGAAGGAATAATGCAAATCACCCATACATACTAAATGGTAAAACACTTGGTAACACTGACATGGGAAAAGGACCTTTTTACAGCAAACTAAGCAGTAAAAAGGCAGCTGCTGCCAAGGCCAATAAGATAATGGGTTGCATCAAAAGGGGCATAGATGCCTGTGATGAGAACATAGTCCTACCACTTTACAAATCACTAATCAGATTACACATGGAGTACTGTGTACATTTCTGGACTCCTGTGAACAAGGCAGACATAGCAGAGCTGGAGAGGGTTCAGAGGAGGGTAACTAAAGTAATAACTGGAATGGGGCAACTACGATACCCTGAAAGATTATCAACATTAGGGTTATTCACTTTAGAAAAAAGACGACTGAGGGGAGATCTAATTGCTATGTATAAATATATCAGGGGACAGTACAGAGATCTCTCCCATCATCCATTTATCCCCAGGACTATGACTGTGATGAGGGGACACCCTCTGTGTCTGGAGAAAAGAAGGTTTGTACACAAACATAGAAAAGGATTCTTTACGGTAGGAGCAGTGACACTATGGAACTCTCTGTCTGAGGAGGTGGTGATGGTGAGTACAATAAAAGAATTCAAGAGGGGCCTGGATGTATTTCTGGAGCGTAATAATATTACAGGCTATAGCTACTAGAGAGGGGTCGTTGATCCAAGGAGTTATTCTGATTGCCTGATTGGAGTCGGGAAATAATTTTTTCCCCCTTAAGTGGGGAAAATTGGCTTGTACCTCTCATATTTTTTTTTTTGCCTTCCTCTGGATCAACTTGCAGGATAACAGGCGGAACTGGATGGACAAATGTCTTTTTTCGGCCTTATATACTATGTTTCTATGTAAACCATCGTCCCCAGATACAGTAGATAGTGAAAGCAAAATCAGGCAAATAACTGAAAGGCAATTAAGTTGAGTAGATGTCTAAATGAATGATGTGAATGAGATAGTATCATTCAGACCCATAGGTTTGGTTGTATTTATCCTAAATATCGACTGAGCTTCCTTTTGAAGCAGTAACAAGTCCCAGTTGCCACCTCTCGGCGACCTTTTTATCAATTCAATGCCCTGAAAACTGACCTATTCATACAGGGAGTGCAGAATTATTAGGCAAGTTGTATTTTTGAGGATTAATTTTATTATTGAACAACAACCATGTTCTCAATGAACCCAAAAAACTCATTAATATCAAAGCTGAATATTTTTGGAAGTAGTTTTTAGTTTGTTTTTAGTTTTAGCTATTTTAGGGGGATATCTGTGTGTGCAGGTGACTATTACTGTGCATAATTATTAGGCAACTTAACAAAAAACAAATATATACCCATTTCAATTATTTATTTTTACCAGTGAAACCAATATAACATCTCAACATTCACAAATATACATTTCTGACATTCAAAAACAAAACAAAAACAAATCAGTGACCAATATAGCCACCTTTCTTTGCAAGGACACTCAAAAGCCTGCCATCCATGGATTCTGTCAGTGTTTTGATCTGTTCACCATCAACATTGCGTGCAGCAGCAACCACAGCCTCCCAGACACTGTTCAGAGATGTGTACTGTTTTCCCTCCTTGTAAATCTCACATTTGATGATGGACCACAGGTTCTCAATGGGGTTCAGATCAGGTGAACAAGGAGGCCATGTCATTAGATTTTCTTCTTTTATACCCTTTCTTGCCAGCCACGCTGTGGAGTACTTGGACGCGTGTGATGGAGCATTGTCCTGCATGAAAATCATGTTTTTCTTGAAGGATGCAGACTTCTTCCTGTACCACTGCTTGAAGAAGGTGTCTTCCAGAAACTGGCAGTAGGACTGGGAGTTGAGCTTGACTCCATCCTCAACCCGAAAAGGCCCCACAAGCTCATCTTTGATACCAGCCCAAACCAGTACTCCACCTCCACCTTGCTGGCGTCTGAGTCGGACTGGAGCTCTCTGCCCTTTACCAATCCAGCCACGGGCCCATCCATCTGGCCCATCAAGACTCACTCTTATTTCATCAGTCCATAAAACCTTAGAAAAATCAGTCTTGAGATATTTCTTGGCCCAGTCTTGACGTTTCAGCTTGTGTGTCTTGTTCAGTGGTGGTCGTCTTTCAGCCTTTCTTACCTTGGCCATGTCTCTGAGTATTGCACACCTTGTGCTTTTGGGCACTCCAGTGATGTTGCAGCTCTGAAATATGGCCAAACTGGTGGCAAGTGGCATCTTGGCAGCTGCACGCTTGACTTTTCTCAGTTCATGGGCAGTTATTTTGCGCCTTGGTTTTTCCACACGCTTCTTGCGACCCTGTTGACTATTTTGAATGAAACGCTTGATTGTTCGATGATCACGCTTCAGAAGCTTTGCAATTTTAAGAGTGCTGCATCCCTCTGCAAGATATCTCACTATTTTTGACTTTTCTGAGCCTGTCAAGTCCTTCTTTTGACCCATTTTGCCAAAGGAAAGGAAGTTGCCTAATAATTATGCACACCTAATATAGGGTGTTGATGTCATTAGACCACACCCCTTCTCATTACAGAGATGCACATCACCTAATATGCTTAATTGGTAGTAGGCTTTCGAGCCTATACAGCTTGGAGTAAGACAACATGCATAAAGAGGATGATGTGGTCAAAATACTCATTTGCCTAATCTGCACGCAGTGTAGAAGCATAGAATGTGTCGGCATCTAGTCTGCCCAATATACTGAATACTATGAATAGCCCCTGGCCCTATCTTATATGAAGGATGGCCTTATGCCTATCCCATGCATGCTTAAACTCCTCCACTGTATTTGCAGCTACCACTTCTGCAGGAAGTCTATTCCATGCATCCACTACTCTCTCAGTAAAGTAATACTTCCTGATATTACTTTTAAACCTTTGCCCCTCTAATTTAAAACTATGTCCTCTTGTAGATGTTTTTCTACTTTTAAATATTTTCTCCTCTTTTACCTTGTTGATTCCCTTTATGTATTTAAAAGTTTCTATCATATACCCTCTGTCTCGTCTTTCTTTCAAGCTGTACATGTTAAGGTCCTTTAATCTTTCCTGGTAAGTTTTATCCTGCAATCCATGTACCAGTTTAGTAGCTCTTCTCTGAACTCTCTCCAAAGTATCAATATCCTTCTGGAGATATGGTCTCCAGTACTGAGCACAATACTCCAAATGAGGTCTTACTAGTGCTCTGTAGAGCGGCATGAGCACCTCCCTCTTTCTACTGGTAATGCCTCTCCCTATACACCCAAGCATTCTGCTAGCATTTCCTGCTACTATATGACATTGTCTGCCTACCTTTAAGTCTTCTGAAATAATAACCCCTAAATCCATTTCCTCAGATACTGAGGTTAGGACTGTATCACTGATTTTATATTCTGCTCTTGGGTTTTTACGCCCCAGGTGCATTATCTTGCACTTATCAACATTAGATTTTAGTTGCCAGATTTTTGACCATTTCTCTAGTTTTTCTAAATCCTTTTCCATTCGGTGTATCCCTCCAGGAGCATCAACCCTGTTACAAATCTTTGTGTCATCAGCAAAAAGACACACCTTACCATCGAGGCCTTCTGCAATTTCGCTGATAAGTATATTAAACAATATGGGTCCCAGAACAGATCCCTGAGGTACCCCACGGGTAACAATACCATGGTCTGAATATACTCCATTGACTACAACCCTCTGTTGTCTGTCCCTCAGCCACTGCCTAATCCATTTAACAATATTATTTAGTGTGATAAAGGGGAATGGCAGGCTTACTTTCAGGGAACATCAATACTGAGGAATGGATGGGTGATTCAAATGAAGTTTTTTCTGAAAAACATTACCCACATCCTATCAATCGCAAAGTATTTCCACCTCATTTAAACAATTGACACACATATACACTGCTCAAAAAAATAAAGGGAACACAAAAATAACACATCCTAGATCTGAATTAATTAAATATTCTTCTGAAATACTTTGTTCTTTACATAGTTGAATGTGCTGACAAAAAAAATCACACGAAAATTTAAAAATGGAAATCAAATTTTTCAACCCATGGAGGTCTGGATTTGGAGTCACCCTCAAAATTAAAGTGGAAAAACACACTACAGGCTGATACAACTTTGATGTAATGTCCTTAAAACAAGTCAAAATGAGGCTCAGTAGTGTGTGTGGCCTCCACGTGCCTGTATGACCTCCCTACAACGCCTGTGCATGCTCCTGATGAGGTGGCGGACGGTCTCCTGAGGGATCTCCTCCCAGACCGGGACTAAAGCATCTGCCAACTCCTGGACAGTCTGTGGTGCAACGTGACATTGGTGGATAGAGCGAGACATGATGTCCCAGATGTGCTCAATTGGATTCAGGTCTGGGGAACGGGCGGGCAGGTCCATAGCATCAATGCCTTCGTCTTGCAGGAACTGCTGACATACTCCAGCCACATGAGGTCTAGCATTGTCTTGCATTAGGAGGAACCCAGGGCCAACCGCACCAGCATATGGTCTCACAAGGGGTCTGAGGATCTCATCTCGGTACCTAATGGCAGTCAGGCTACCTCTGGCGAGCACATGGAGGGCTGTGCGGCCCTCCAAAGAAATGCCACCCCACACCATTACTGACCCAATGCCAAACTGGTCATGCTGGAGGATGTTGCAGGCAGCAGAACTTTCTCTGTGGCATCTCAAGACTCTGTCACGTCTGTCACATGTGCTCAGTGTGAACCTGCTTTCATCTGTGAAGAGCACAGGGCGCCAGTGGCGAATTTGCCAATCTTGGTGTTCTCTGGCAAATGCCAAACGTCCTGCACGGTGTTGGGCTTACAGCCCAACCCCCCACCTGTGGACGTCGGGCCCTCATATCACCCTCATGAAGTCTGTTTCTGACCGTTTGAGCAGACACATGCACATTTGTGGCCTGCTGGAGGTCATTTTGCAGGGCTCTGGCAGTGCTCCTCCTGTTCCTCCTTGCACAAAGGCGGAGGTAGCGGTCCTGCTGCTGGGTTGTTGCCCTCCTACGGCCTCCTCCACGTCTTCTTGCCACAGCTCGCATTGATGTGCCATCCTGGTTAAGCTGCACTACCTGAGCCACTTGTGTGGGTTGTAGACTCCGTCTCATGCTACCACTAGAGTGAAAGCACCGCCAGCATTCAAAAGTGACCAAAACATCAGCCAGGAAGCATAGGAACTGAGAATTGGTCTGTGGTCACCACCTGCAGAACCACTCCTTTATTGGGGGTGTCTTGCTAATTGCCTATAATTTCCACCTGTTGTCTATCCCATTTGCACAACAGCATGTGAAATTGATTGTCACTCAGTGTTGCTTCCTAAGTGGACAGTTTGATTTCATAGAAGTGTGATTGACTTGGAGTTACATTGTGTTGTTTAAGTGTTCCCTTTATTTTTTTGAACAGCGTATAAGAACTTTATTCGGTCCTGGTGGGAGGCCCAGTCCCTGGAAAATTATAATAGGAACAGGATAGTCCCCAGAGGTTTACATAATCCTATAACTCCGTCAGCTCGTTTAAAATCAAATGAGTTTATAAAAAAATGGGAAGAGGAGTCTATTGATTCTTTACTTAGGCTGATGAAGTTGCTTCTTGAAGAGGAGAAAGTGGTCCTATCCACTACTGAAACTGAACTAAAAGAGAGTATTGAGAAGATTAAGAAGTTCAATACACACACTGAGTTCAGTAGAAAATAATCCAATCTCCAACTAGCAATTGAAAGATATACTGTACAGCTTAAGGAAAAAAAACACCTGTTATTTATTAGGGATATAAAAGACTTCAGAGAGGGGAGGGTACTTGACTACAGTACCAAACACACTGATGCTCTGGAGTTGGACATGGACGTGTCCTCATCCGAGTGTGAGACTGAACTTGATCAGCCAGCTCCTAGCAGAGGACAGAACGCACAATCTCTTAGATGACCACAAGGTGCTAGAGGTAGAAGCAGAAGAGGACGTGGTAGTAGAAATTTTAGAGACAACACTCCCCCAATGTCTCAATACCTGCTGAGAAACAAGAAATAAGTTGGTTAGGTCAGACCTGCGATTTACAAATAGTGAATTTTTCATCACGTGTTTTATGTGACCTTGAAATGCAAGTTCTCCAAAGAGGCCTCTCTTTTGTACCCATCAAGGGATTTAATCTCTTTGGATGGGTAAAGAATATATACCTCTTTGCACGAAGATTAAAGTGGCGTAAATTCTTTATGACGAATGATCGTCGTAAATGTAAGGAGCTGGGAATTAAACCCCAAGACCTCCCTGATGTCCAATTACTTGCGGACCTTACGCGGGAAGAAGGAGATGGTCCATTTACCGCTTTGAGACCACCTTCAAGGAAACTTCCACTGGATACTACACCAGTGGACACGTTTGTGTCAGTTGTTACTAATAAATTGCGTACCTTAGAAATGCACACAAGGGGCCCAGACAATTTGAATAGGGATGAGAGAGAGGCAATGAGAGGGCTTCAGCAGGACTGTGATATAATAAAACAATTGGATAAAGGTGATAACATTGTTATTCTGGGACATGAGTTATATCAAAAAATGTGTACAGAAAGTTGCCATCTGATCCCACACTGATTTTTAAAAAAGAGTTATCACAGATCCTACAAA
The DNA here is from genome assembly GCF_905171765.1 of Bufo bufo. Lineage (NCBI taxonomy): Eukaryota > Metazoa > Chordata > Amphibia > Anura > Bufonidae > Bufo > Bufo bufo. Next base: position 142,330,031 of record NC_053390.1, on the reverse strand, counting down.
GAGCCCTTGATACCAACTTGTTTAATAAAGCTGAATTTGCCTTTCTACTTCCAGAATTCCCTGTTTTGGCTGCGTTTAATAGTCTTCCTAAGTTGCATATGGGGTCGAACCCCCTAAAAGGCAGGCCAGTTGTGTCGGGTGTAGGGAGGTTGACTGCTAACATCAGCACCTACGTAGACACCATTTTGAGACCATTTGTGGCTAGTTTGCCCTTATACGCAAGGGACACAATGGATGTTCTTCTCCAATAACATCCATGTGAAGGGGGCACCATTCTGGCTAGCCTGGATGTTGAGGCCCTCTACAGCTTAATTCCCCATGAGTTGGGCTGTAGAGCAGTACTAACGTTTTTGCAGCAAAGGGCGCAACATCTGTTGGTCATGGAGCTCCTTGAGTTCGTGCTTACACATAATGTATTTATTTTTGATTCTCAGATCTTCCACCAGCTCAGAGGAGTGACGATGGGGAGCCCATGTGCCCCTACCTTCACCAATCTCTACCTGGGCTGGTGGGAGAGAGAAATTATATTCAGCGATGGCCTTGAGCCCTTTACATCTCAGATCCTGTTATGGATCAAGTACAACGATGATGTACTGATCCTATGGCGTGGCACTAAGATGCAATTTCAGGAATTTGTTGCAGTCCTTAATCTGAATCAGCTTGGCCTGGTCTTCACATCAGAAGTTCATGAGAAGTGTATATCATTTCTGGACCTTTCAATTTCCATCAATGAATTTGGTCACATTGATACGAGTATTTTTCAAAAATCTACTTCCACGAATAACCTCCTATGGTGGCAAAGTGGATATCCGGTAACCCTTAAAAGAGGTATACCCAAAGGGCAATACCTGAGGGTCCAAAGAAATTGTTCTCAAATTTCTGATTTTAGACATGCAGCCAGGGACCTGCAACAAAGATTTACTGATCGCGGTTATCCCCAATATGTTTTAAAACAGGCCTTCCAGCACTCACTGAGTGTGAGTCGTGAACAACTGCTATACCCGAAAACAAGGGAACAGCAGGATAAGGGTACTTTCAAACTAGTGTTTTTCTTTTCCGGCATAGAGTTCCGTCCTAGGGGCTCTATACCGGAATAGAACTGATCAGTTTTATCCCTATGCATTCTGAATGGAGAGCATTCCATTAAGGCAGTGCTTCTCAATTATTTTCTGTCATGCCCCCCCTAGGAAGAAGAAAACATTTTGCGCCCCCCGCGCGACTGTAAATAGTATCATTTGTCTATAAAATTGTTATAAGTACACCTCTGCATAACACTGTATCCTTATTAACGTATAAGAGAATAAAAAAAGAAAGAAATGTGTATCGGACACACACTTATGGGGGGATCTGTGGATGACGGACACTTATGGGGGGATCTGTGGATGACGGACACTTATGGGGGGATCTGTGGATGACGGACACTTATGGGGGGATCTGTGGATGACGGACACTTATGGGGGGATCTGTGGATGACGGACACTTATGGGGGGATCTGTGGATGACGGACACTTATGGGGGGATCTGTGGATGACGGACACTTATGGGGGGATCTGTGGATGACGGACACTTATGGGGGATCTGTGGATGACGGACACTTATGGGGGGATCTGTGGATGACGGACACTTATGGGGGGATCTGTGGATGACGGACACTTATGGGGGGATCTGTGGATGACGGACACTTATGGGGGGATCTGTGGATGACGGACACTTATGGGGGGATCTGTGGATGACGGACACTTATGGGGGGATCTGTGGATGATGGACTCTTATGGGGGGATCTGTGGATGACGGACACTTATGGGGGGATCTGTGGATGACAGACACTTATGGGGGATCTGTGGATGACGGACACTTATGGGGGGATCTGTGGATGACGGACACTTATGGGGGGATCTGTGGATGACGGACACTTATGGGGGGATCTGTGGATGATGGACACTTATGGGGGGATCTGTGGATGACGGACACTTATGGGGGGGATCTGTGGCTGGCACTGTTATATATGTGCCATCCACAGACCCCCCACCCCATAACAGTGCCATCCACAGTGCCCCCCCCAGCCCATAACAGTGCCATCCACAGACCGCCACCCCTTAACTGTGCCATCTACAGATTCCGTGTGCCCGCCGCCGCCGTTTAAAGTTATTAAACATGCCCCCCTCACTCCTAATAGTACCGTATATCCGAATTTCTTCTGTATAATGCCGGCAGGCGGGCCGGGCGGCCGGCGCGTCCCTCAGTGACGTCACTTGTCTGCGCCGCCTGCTTCATTCATAAAGCAGGCGGCGCAGGCACGTGACATCACTGAGGGACGCGCCGGCCGCCCGGCCTGCCTGCCGGCATTATACAGAAGAAATTCGCACACCCCAAAGGCCGGCCCTGAACGAGCCCCCCTTTACGGAGCCTGGCGCCCCCCCTGGGGGGCGCGCCCCACTATTTGAGAAGCACTGCATTAAGGATGCATCAGGATGTCTTCAGTTCAGTCTTTTTGACTGTTCAGGACGGAGATAATACAGCAGCATGCTGCAGTTTTATCTCCGGCCAAAAAACTGGACACTTGCCTGAAAGCCGGATTTTTTTCCATAGGAATGTATTAGTGCCGGATCCATCATAAAAAATACTGCAATGCTGGATCCGTCCTTCCGGTCTGCGTATGCGCAGACCTTTAAAAATGTGAAAAAATATATAAACGGATCCGTTCTTGCAATGCATTTGTGAGACGGATCCACATCCGGATCCGTCTACAAATGCTGTCCGTTTGCATGCAGATTGCCGGATCACAAATGCTGTCCGTTTGCATGCAGCGATGGAACTGCTTGCCGTATCACTCTGCCGCAAGTGTGAAAGTAGCCTAATACACTCTGAATTATTGGGACTTATGACAAAGCGCATAAGGAAGTAAGGCAGATATTATCTGAGAATTGGGATATTCTGCGAAGTGATCCAGATATTGGTAGCATTGTTCCTGTGCATCCTGCCATCACTTACCACCGGAGTCAAAATCTACGGGACCGACTTGTTCATAGTTTATATCAAGGGCCTAGCCAACAAATATGGTTACAGAACAACTTGGTTGGCACCTTCCCATGTGGTTCTGCAGATACATACGTAGGGGTAAATCTTTTACGGGCAGCACCACTGATAGAGCCTTTTTTTATTAGATCATTTGTTAACTGTAAATCCGTGGGGGTTGTGTACCTAATGTTGTGTGTCTGCGGGATTAAATACGTTGGTAAAACCAAACGCGAGTTGTGACGACGTATTGGCGAACATATCTCGGATATAGCCAAATTGAATGACACACCGGTAGCCTGCCACATCAGTAAGTGCCATGATGGCAAGATTGAGTAGGTGAGTTTTCAGGGCATTGAATTGATAAAAAGGTCGCCGAGAGGTGGCAACTGGGACTTGTTACTGCTTCAAAAGGAAGCTCAGTGGATATTTAGGTTAAATACAACCAAACCTATGGGTCTGAATGATACTATCTCATTCACATTATTCATTTAGATATCTACTCAACTTAATTGCCTTTCAGTTATTTGGGTGATTTTGCTTTCCCTATGTACTGTATCTGGAGACGATGGTTTATCATCGTCCCCGTTGTTTTCATTAGGGTTTAAATGGGATGTGTTTCTATATATATATAGATTTGCATTGTATGTTCTTTTACCTGTAGCATCACCGAGATATTCCCTATATGATGGATTCCCGAATCTTTATGTATAGCCGCCTTGTAAGTTCCCCATGTTTACTTAGTTACCTTTGGTACTGCCCCCGTTATGTGACGACACTCATAGGGTGGTCTTGCAGGCGTATGAGTAAGGAGTTTTCCCCATCCGACTGGCAGGCCGTCCTTTGTCATGCCCAGGGGGACGGGGTGTAGACCCTTTAAATTTTGGCACTCACGCGGCCGCGAAGCGGCCATCATAGAACCGATGCTCCAACCCCAGTATCAACAACTAGGCAGAATATTGTTGCACAATCACCTAAACTGTGCGTCTTATAGCAATAGGCTCCTGTTGAAGTGTCTAATTTATGCAGGCACGGAAACGCGTCGAGCCAATTATAGAAAGCTGGACATATTACTGAAATATGTGTAATAACTGCCTCATACAATGCGAGGCACTCTGTTAGGCGATAACAGTCGCTTGTGAGGGCAGGGCAGCATTGAGTGACCGGCTGGTCACTTAAAGTCATAGGCAGTGTGTGGGCTAACTGTGTCCTATGATAATTAGTGCAGAAATAGGTTACATAAAGAATGGCGTGGAAAAACAATGAAGCCCCTAACTAGAGCTTAACTCAGAGGATAACTAGATAACCTATAAAGAAACACTGAGAACTATTAAGCTAAAAAATATTATTTTATTGAGCATATTGTTAAAAACATATACAAAGAGATGACGAACAAGTGCAAAAAGTGCAGTAAAATCCTGGGAGAGTTTATCCAGTATGACAGAATGATAAGGTAAGTGACCAAAGGTATAAGCGCCTGTATATAAAAAAGCTCCTATACAAAATATACACTTAAAAAGAGTATCCACAATGCAAATGAATGCATCAAATGTAAAAGTGCAAGTGCGTATTATCTATTATGAGTAAAGGGCAAAAATATCAACCCTCAAATGTGGCTCTTTCTAGATGTATAATTGTATCTATACAGCTGAGTATAACAAACAGTTAAGTGCATGTGCAAGCTGTAGGAGATGATAGATAAATAACATGACCAAGATTGGTTCAAAAGGCAGAGAACCACAACAGGAATCGTCAGACATGCGGTCCAAACAAAACAAAGTCACATACCGTATATGAAAGGTATCAGGTCCACAGGAAGACTGCACACCCCGATGCGCGTTTCGATTTGAAACCTTCCTCTGGGGGTACAGTCTTCCCACTGGAGAGCTAGTATTTAAATACCCGTGCCACCAATCCAAAACATATTAGTCAGTCATGTGATATCCGGAAGACTGATTGTTCAAAGGCACAGGTGAACTGCGCAGTGGCCAATTGCGCCAGTGCAGCTGCGCCCTTTGACCAAAGGACCTTCCATGACGTCAAACGCGTCATGATCCCACGAGATATTCAGAGGCCGCTTAATGGCCAGTCACACAAGCGGCGAAGTCAGGGGGATGGGTCATATGATCATGAATCCCGATCACATGATCTCCTATAGTTCAACCCCCAAAAATCGGAGGTAAGTATCACAGATCATAAACAAATAAATACATAGGCATTAATGATACAATTGTATATACAATAAAAGTGCATTGTGCATACTACATGGGCAATAATAAATTAATAAATAGACTGTAGGTAGTGAAGTGACAATCTTGTACATGCCCTTATTATCTCCCGCCTAGACTACTGCAACATTCTCCTCTGTGGCCTTCCATCTAGCACTCTCGCACCCCTCCAATCTATCCTCAACTCTGCTGCCCGAGTAATCCACCTCTCACCCTGTTACTCCTATGCCTCGCCCCTCTGCCAATCCCTTCACTGGCTCCCCATTACCCAGCGAATTCACTTCAAAGTACTAACAAATACATACAAGGCCGTCCATAACCTGTCCCCTCCCTACATCTCTGAGCTACTTTCCCGATACATCCCCACACGCACTCTCTGATCCTCACAAGACCTCCTTCTCTCCTCTCCTCTTATCACCTCTTCCCACAATCGACTCCAAGATTTCTCCCGTGCATCCCCCATACTCTGGAACTCGCTACCCCAACATATCAGACTCTCACCTACATTGGAATCCTTCAAAAGAAACCTGAAAACCCACCTCTTCAGACAAGCCTACAACCCGTGACCCTGCTGTCTCTATACCGCCATGACCAACTTAACCCGCACCTACTATGTCCTTCTCCCATACCATGTAGATTGTAAGCCCTCACGGGCAGGGCCCTATCTCCTTCTGTACCAGTTTGTAACTTGTCTTGTTTATGATTAGTGCAACTGTCTGTATTATGTATGTGCACCGCTTATCATATGTACAGCGCTATGGAATGAATGGCGCTTTAATAATAAATAATAATAATAATAATAGTCACGGGATCACCGAATGATGCGGCAGCCAGTAATGGACGCCCACCAGAGGGGGATCGCATGACTAAGGGTTATGGGTAATTGAACAATGACAGAAAGTGGGGTAGATTGAGTCGCGGCCACAGGATCTCCCAAACATGCGGAGGCCAGAAATGGACTTCCAACAGAGGGAGATCATGTGACAGAGAGTCACAACCACCAAAGAAGGAAAGAGTGAAGTGAGTCACAGTCACGGTCGCGGGGTCTCCCGATGGTGCGGCGGCCAAAAAAGGCCACCCAAAAGAGGGGGATCGCATGACAGAGAGTTAAAAAATGATGATAAAATATTTAGGAAATAAGGTTAAGTGAGTCGCGGCCACAGGGTCTCCCGTTGTTTTCATTAGGGTTTAAATGGGATGTGTTTCTATATATATATATAATGATTTGCATTGTATGTTCTTTTACCTGTAGCATCACTGAGATATTCCCTATATGATGGATTCCTGAATCTTTATGTATAGCCGCCTTGTAAGTTCTCCATGTCTACTTAGTTACCTTTGGTACTGCCCCCGTTATGTGACGACTTTCATAGGGTGGTCTTGCAGGCGTATGAGTTTTCCCCATCCGACTGGCAGGCCGTCCTTTGTCATGCCCAGGGGGACGGGGTGTAGACCCTTTAAATTTTGGCACTCACGCGGCCGCGAAGCGGCCATCATAGAACCGATGCTCCAACCCCAGTATCAACAACTAGGCAGAATATTGTTGCACAATCACCTAAACTGTGCGTCTTATAGCAATAGGCTCCTGTTGAAGTGTCTAATTTATGCAGGCACGGAAACGCGTCGAGCCAATTATAGAAAGCTGGACATATTACTGAAATATGTGTAATAACTGCCTCATACAATGCGAGTCACTCTGTTAGGCGATAACAGTCGCTTGTGAGGGCAGCATTGAGTGACCGGCTGGTCACTTAAAGTCATAGGCAGGGTGTGGGCTAACTGTGTCCTATGATAGCTGTCTGGGGGCATACTATTGACCCTGATGAGTCAGCCTCAGTGACCTCTTATATTAGTGGATGTGGATGTAATGGATTAGTGAGCGCAAGTAGAGTACAGTACTTCATATATCTGCACATCGCTCCATCCATTGACATGTGTGTATGGTAGTCTATGGGCCAGATTTATCATTAACTCGTCAGAATAATGGAGTGAAAAAGTCGCAAGTTTTTGTGCAATCGTTTAAACTGCGCAAAAATTTGCGACTTTTATTGGCTCTGCACTATGCTCGCCAGTTTTCTGAAAGTGGGCGTGTTTTCTTATGTTAATTAATCTCTAGACAGATTTACTATTGCGACCATTTAAAAAGTCGCTAAAAAGTCACAAAAAAATGCGCAAAATCACTCCAGTGCGGACCATGCTTATCTTATTATCTTACAAGAACATGCGACTTTTCGTAAAGACGTGCGACTTTTGTAAAGCTGCTTACTGACGGATAAACTGCTACCCGTCAAACCACATTTATCACAGTCTTAAAGGGCCGATCATAAATCTGACTTGGCTAAAACTGACTTTTGCTATATGTGAAAGTGGAGTGAGCTGTCAGAGTAATGATAAATCTGGCCCAATATGTATTCAGCTATATGTATTCAGCCATATGTACTCAGCCATACAATGGATACGCCTCTTTAAGCTTGTTTATTTATTAGTGGGGTTATTCCTCATATTTTTAAACATTCTTTACCAATAAAGATTTATTATTTAGATTTTTAACATTCCCATCAGGCTAGTTATTCTAAAACCCAAAAAGACAGAAAAAGCATCATATGTAGTATGCTGTATACTTGTAGCTAATGTATTGTTGCTATATATTCTTCATTGATTTTCTTCTGTTTATTGAAGGGACAAGTGACCCATATGTCAAGTTTAAAATTGGAGGAAAAGAGGTTTTTCGAAGCAAAACAATACACAAGAACCTTAACCCTGTTTGGGAAGACAAAGTTTCCTTGCTAATTGAAAATCTTAAAGAACCTTTGTATGTCAAGGTAAGGATTTATTTCAGCAGATTGGTAGTTAAAAAAATCAATGTAGGCTCAAATTTAAAGGGAAATTGTTAGCAGGATTTATCCATATACAGTCAGGACATTTTTGGCTCTATACACCACCACAATGGATTTGAAAAGAAACAAACTAGATGTCCTTTAACTGCAGACTGTCAGCTTTAATTTGAGGGTATTTACATCCAAATCAGGTGAACAGTGTAGGAATTACAACAGTTTGCATATGTGCCTCCTACTTGTTAAGGGACTAAAAGTAATGGGACATAATAATAATCATAAATCAAACTTTCACTTTTTAATACTTGGTTGCAAATCCTTTGCAGTCAATTACAGCCTGAAGTCTGGAAAGCATAGACATCACCAGATGCTGGGTTTCATCCCTGGTAAAGCTCTGCCAGGCCTCTACTGCAACTGTCTTCAGTTCCTGCTTGTTCTTGGGGCATTTTCCCTTCAGTTTTGTCCATCCTGCAGTAGTTTGGAAAAAGTGCAATTTCTATCCCCAGATGATGAGTTATGGTGGCTGGATAAGTGGCATTTAGTGGCACCTCTGATGTGCTATCTTTGCAGTGATGAGTGTCAGAGCTGTGGTCCTTCACCTGCAGCAGGGTCTGTAAAGCTGTAGCTTGCTGGTCACTCTGCTGACTGTAAAGCTGTAGCTTTTCAGGTACTGTATCTGTATCTTTGGTATTCTTGAAGTCTCTCTGGATTAGTGGTCTCACAGAAGAGTTGGAACAAGGTTTGGTCCCTAAGACCCTTGGAGTTTGAGTTCTAGACTGTGCTTCCTCCCCACACTGTCTAAACTAGAACTCCACCCTCCCCTGGCAGGAAGCGGGAGCAGCCCACTCCTACTAAGGGGGGAGGTGTCCCTGCCACCCATACCTTGTCACACTCACCCTCCATGCAGCTTATGGGAAAAATGAAAAAGGCTGAGTGTTCCCACTTGTGGACACGTGATAAATGTCTTTGAAAGAAAATCCCTGTCTTATATCTGAGACTGTTAGAGCAGAATTATGAATTATCATTGTGTTGAGGGGAAACATCCTTACATGCGTGGCAAAAATAGAGTAAAATTCTGTCAAGGGTTGTTTTGGCAAATAAATGTTATTCTATATTTGATAATACCGTGTTTCTACGAAAATAAGACAGGGTCTTATATATTTTTTTTTCTCCAAATAAAGGGTTAGGGCTTATTATTGGGGTAGGGCTTATTTTAGCTCCATGAACATGTTTTATATAGACACATGCCAATTACAGAACAGTCCTTGGACAGTGTTTAAATTAAATATAACTATAACCCCCCTCATCCATAGGAATGCACCCATATACTGCAGTACATGGGTGCATTCCTATGGATGAGGGGGGTTATAGTCATATTTGCCACACATTTTTCATTCTGGTACCGTATATTGCCCCTGAGCTGTCCTTACCCAAGGGACCTAGGCAGCAATCTACGGTACCAGGGAGAGCTGATACGGCACGGGAGAGATATAGGGAGCTCCACCAGGCAGCAGAGAGGAGAAGGATATCCCCCTGCTGCCTCCTTCATGTAAGTATTAAGAACATGCGGGCTTGCGGCAGTACAGGGAATACAGAGAAGCCACCAGCCCGTCTAAGGTGAAAGTGAAGGGAAGCGAGGGCTGCCGGCATAATTTAGCATTTAGTGAAGCCGCCAGCCCGTTCCGCCAGGTGCTGCTTAGTGCCGCGATGTAAGCGCGGGCCTGGCGGCTTCACTGAATGCTAATTCACTGAAGGCTGCGCTGCCCGCCCGCCCACAGTTTCATGGCAGCTCAGGAGCCATTAGTGAGCGCTCTGAGCTGCTGTAGCCCGCACATTTCCCCCACCTTCCCTTTATATAAAATAAAATACGGCTGTATCTAGGGCTTATTTTTGGAGTAGGGCTTATATTTTAAGCCTACTCCAAAAACCCTGCAAAATAGTGCTAGGGCTTATTATAGGGGTAGGGCTTATTTTTGGTTTTGCCATAGACAGAGCAGCAACGAGCGGAAGAAAGAAGAGAGGGGGCATGTGAGCACTGCTCTCGCATTTCTTTCATACAGCTGATCGGGGGGCCCAGGTGCCGGACCCCTGCCAATCTGATATTGATGACCTATCCTGAGTATAGGTCATCAATATTAACTCCTTCACGACTGCCATATGGCTATATACGTCCTATCTGCACGTATATAAACATTATGCCAGCTTTTTAATCCAAGCGCTGTAAATCGCTTGGATTAAAGCTTCTGCCCCTGCACTGCCGCTGTCACGGATAGTGCAGAGTGCAGTAATGCCGGCAAGGGACCAATTAGAATGGTCCATTGCTGGCGAATCGGATTGCGGCAGTGTAAAAATGCTGGTTTCAGGCTCTGATCTGCACTCTGCAGATCAGAGGTGAAATCAGGAATTAGCATATTTGTGCCCCAATCTGTGCCCTCCCATCTGTGCCCCCTGATGTGTCCTGCCGTGCCCCTTCTGTGACGGTTGGGCCCCTTCTGTGCCGACCGTGCCTCTTCTGTGCCGGCTGTGCCCCTTCTCTTTTGGCTGTGCCCCATCCATGCCCCCTCCATGCTGGCAGTACCCCCTCCATTCCGGCCCTGCCCCCATTTGTGCCCCCTGCCCCTGATGGGGTTCCCCTGCTGTATGTGATGGCGGCGTCTCCGTTCCTGAGCCACCGCCATCAGCAGCGAGTGTCAGCTTTATGCTGATGCTCTACTGCAACCCCTTAGATGCCGCAGTAAGAGGCATCCAAGGGGTTAACAGAGAGAGGGGGCTCCCTCTCTTAACTATAGGGCTGCTTCGCTGCAATCCGATGGTTGCCATGGCAACCGGACGCCTTACAAAGGCGTCCACTGTTGTCATCTAGCAGCGTAAAACTGATAGAGCATTGCAAAGTATAGTACAGCCATCAGCCCCACTGTATCTTCAAGATCCAAGTGGAACTTGATAAAAAAAAGTGTGAAAATAAAAAAAAGTTTAAAATAAATGTAAAAAATAAATACCAGTAAATAAATAAAAATCTTAATTAAAAATAAAATAAATTGCCTTCTCCTATATCCGCTCATTTCTAAGAGATTAAAATAAATAAATAAATAAACTACACATAATTGGTAACGCCGCGTCTGTAATGATCTATAAAAACGATCATGGTACTAATCCTGCATGGTAAACGCTGTACAAAATAAAAATTAAAAACAATGGCGGAATTGCTGTTTTTTTGCCTCACCTCCCAAAACAATTGAATAAAAAAAGATCAAAAAGTCATATGCATCCCAAAAACGATACCTATAAAAACTACAGCCCATCACACAAAAAATAAGCCCTCATACAATTATGTTGATGGAATTTTGGTGATGCAAAAAAAAGTTTTTAACAAAAAGGGATTTTATGATATAAAAGTCGTAGAACATTAAAAAAACTATACAAATTTGATGTTGCTATAACCATATCAACCCACAGAATAAAATTATCATATCAAATATACAACATAGAGAACCCCATAAAAAATAAAAATAAAAAACACTGACAGAAATGCAATTTTTGCCCACTTCACCTCCTAAAAAATGAAATAAAAAGCACTCAAAAAGTCATATAGACCCCAAAATTGTACCAGTAAAAATTACAGCCCGTCCTGCAAAAACTTAAACCCCACACAGCTCAGTTAACAAAAATAAAAAAGCTATGACCCTTAAAATCTATTTCAGCAAATTCCATGTTAGAAAATGCAGCTGCCACTCCTTTCCTTTTGAATTCTGCCTCCTGCCCATACAGCAGTTTATATGGGGTGTTGCCGTATTCAGGAGAAAATGGGTAACAAATTATGGGGTGTATTTGCTCCTGTTATTCCTTGTTAAAATGAACAATTTGGCCTTAAGGGGCTTTTTCTTGTAAAAAATATAAATTTTCATTTTCACAGTGTTTCTAAATATTATGAAACGCCTGTTAGATCAAAATGGTCAGTAAACCCCTCAATGAGTTATTTGACGGGTGTAGTTTCTAAAATGCAGTCACTTTTTTGGGGGTTTCTACTGTAGGGGTGCCTTAGTGTGCCTTCAAATATCACACGACACCCAAAAGCCATTCCAGCAAAATCTGCTCTCCAAAAACCATATGTTGCTTCTTTCCTTCTGAGCCCTGCTGTGTGCCCATACAGCTTTTTATGAACATAAATGGGGTGTTTTTGTAAACTGCAGTATCAGGGTAATAAATATTGAGGTTTGTTTTGCTGTTAACCCTTGCTGTGTTATAGGAAAAAATGGATTAAAATTAAAAAACTGCACAAAAACTGAAAATTGCAAATTTCACCTCAATTTTTCTTTAATTCTTGTGGAACACCTAAAGGATTAACATAGTTTTTAAAACCGTTTCAAATAATTTGAGGGGTGTAGTTTCTAAAATAGGGTCGCTTATGAGTGGTTTCTATTATATAAGGACCTCAAAGTGACTTCAGAACTGGATTGGTCCTTGAAAAAGTCGGTTTTGAAAATTTTATAGAAAATTTGAAAATTGCTTCTTAAATTCTAAGCCTTCTAACGTCCTAAAAAAAAATAATTCAATTTTCTAAATGATTCCAACATTAAGTAAACATATAGGGAATCTTAAGTAAAAACTATCTAATGAGGTATCACTATCTGCCTTTAAAGAGGACCTTTCACTAGAATAAAACATCTAAACTAACTATACAGTCATGTAGAGCAGCGCCCAGGGATCTCCCTGCACTTACTGTTATACCTGAGCGCCGCTCCGTTCTCCCGGTATAGCCTCCGGTATCATCATAGTTAGGCTCCACCCAGGGGAACCTGCCGGCGTCTCATTCTCCCATGCTGTAGCGCTGGCCAATCGCAGCGCTCAGCTCATAGCCTGAGAGGCTTTTTTTTCTCTCAGGCTATGAGCTGAGCGTTGCGATTGGCCAGCGCTACAGCATGGGAGAGTGAGACGCCGGCAGGTTCCCCTGGGTGGAGCCTAACTGTGAAGATACCGGAGGCTATAACGGGAGAACGGAGCAGCGCCCAGGTATAACAGTAAGTGCAGGGAGATCCCTGGGTGCCGCTCTACATGTCTGTATGCTTAGTTTAGATGTTTTATTCTAGTGAAAGGTCCTCTTTAAGGCATAGAAATTAAAATTTAGAAAATTTAAATTTTTTCCACATTTTCTGTACATTTTGGATTTTTTATAATATAAAGGTAAAACATATTGACCCAAATTTGCCCCTAACATCAAGTACGAGATGTCACGAGAAAACAATCTCAGAATAGCTTGGATAAGTAAAAGTGTTCCAAAGTTAATAGAACATAAAGTAACACATGTCAGATTTGCAAAATTAGACCTGGTCACGAAGGTGAAAAATGGCTTGGTCTTGAAAGGGTTCAAAGCCCAGAGAACCCCTTTAACTGCACAGCACCCGCCTCCCTAATTGTGACCTCCACAGCACCCTCCCCTTAATGGTGGCTTCCACAGCACCCTCTCCCCTTAACAATGACCTGCACAGTACCCCATCCCCTTAACAGTGACCTCCACAGCACCCCGTCCCCTTAACAGTGTCCCTATAAGGGCCAGTTCACACAGTTTTTTGGTGTTGATTTTGGAGCATTTTACAGCTACGTGTAAAAAAAGAAGCAGCATGTTCTATCTTGGGGGAAAATAGCTTCAAATACTTCCATGCTTCAAAAATCTCACTCTGAAAATTCAGCTTTGTATTGAACCCATTGGTTAACAAAAAGACATGTCAAAAACCACTGAAAAAATCAAAAAAATTTTCACGCTGAAAAAAGACATGTGGACACCGCACTGATTTTCTAAGCCGGTTTTTCAAAATAAGTTGCGTGAACTGGCCCTAACAGTGAAGAAAAATGTTTGCGTTGTCATGGAAACCTGGCATAAAACTGTCTATGTCCAGACTGAAGGACCTGCGGGTTTCTATTGGCTAATAAGGATCATGTGACTGTCTGTATGGCAGTTAGGATATGAGTGAAGAACCTGCAAGCTCCTATGCACCTGATGTACCTATCTGTCAAATTTGGTGACCGATGGCTCAGGCGTCTGGATGCCTATAGAGGACAAACAGGCATTGATTTTTTATATATATTTATATATATATATATATATATATATATATATATTGCTATTAATGTATTTCAAGATCTCTGCTTGCTGATATTCAAGAAAAGTTTCATTATTTACTTCCAGTGGATAAAAATCTCTCTATGCCAAAGAAACAACCTGTGTCTAATAAAATATCTGTACCTTAAACTCTGTAAAATTCATAAATGTACCTTGTTTGTGTATTAATAACAGCCAAGTCTAAAGTGCACTGTAGAAAATTAAAGACTGTTAATGCATTAGCTTAATGAATTCAGTTCAAAGCCAGGAAATTGAGTGCAGCTATTCAGTGACATGTAACAGGAGTCTGTGATGGCCTCCACTTTCAGGCTCTGTAGCAGAACTGAATGTCCCCTTTTAGGCCCCTTTCACACGAGAGAGTTTTCCGCGTTGGTGCAATGCGTGAAGTGAACGCACAGCACTGAATTCGGACCCATTCATTTCAATGGGTTTGTGCACATGTTTTCACTCATCACTTCTGCGTTGCATGAGAATCGCAGCATGTTCTTTATTTCACGCAGCCCTGGCCCCTAAGGCCTCTTTCAGACTGGCATTGCGGTAAAAGGTGCGGGTGCGTCGCACGAGTGCAAAACATTGTAATACGTTTTGCACTCGCGTGAGAAAAATCGTGCATGTTTGGTACCCAAACCCGAACTTCTTCACAGAAGTTCGGGCTTGGGATCGGTGTTCTGTAGATTGTATTATTTTCCCTTATAACATGGTTATAAGGGAAAATAATAGCATTCTGAATACAGAATGCATAGTACAATAGGGCTGGAGGGGTTAAAAATATATAAAAAATAATTAAACTCACTTTAATCCACTTGATCGCGCAGCCGGCATCTCCTTCTGTCTCCTTCTTTGCTGATTGCAGTAACAGGACCTGTGAGGACGTCACTCCGGTCATCACATGGTCCATCACATGATCCATCACCATGGTAAAAGATCATGTGATGGATCATGTGATGACCGGAGTGACGTCACCACAGGTCCTGTTACTGCAATCAGCAAAGAAGGAGACAGAAGGAGATGCCGGCTGCGCGATCAAGTGGATTAAGGTGAGTTTAATTATTTTTTATATATTTTTAACCCCTCCAGCGCTATTGTACTATGCATTCTGTATTCAGAATGCTATTATTTTCCCTTATAACCAAGTTATAAGGGAAAATAATAATGATCGGGTCTCCATCCCGATCGTCTCCTAGCAACCGTGCGTGAAAATCGCACCGCATCCGCACTTGCTTGCGGATGCTTGCGATTTTCACGCAACCCCATTCATTTCTATGGGGCCTGCGTTACGTGAAAAACGCACAAAATAGAGCATGCTGCGATTTTCAAATCAACTCTCATGTGAACAGCCCCATAGAAATGAATGGGTCGGTATTCAGTGCGGGTGCAATGCGTTCAACTCACGCATCGCATCCGCGCGGAATACTCGCCCGTGTGAGAGGGGCCTTAGAAGTGAATGGGGATTCAGTGAAAAACGCATTGCATCCGGATGCAGTCCGGGTGCGATGCGTTTTTCCTGATGGTTGCTAGGAGATGTTTGTAAATGTTAATTTTTTTTTTCACGCGCTTGAAAAACGCATCAACACTGATTTCACCCGCGCTGAAAAAACTGAAACACTGAACGCAAATGCAAACAAAACTGACTGAACTTGCTTTCAAAATGAAGCGACTTTCACTGAACGCACCCTGACACAATCCGTATCGTTCGTGTAAAAGGGACCTTAGGCTTTCATTTACAGGCTACATCTGCTCATGCGTCTGTTCATCAAGTCTGTACTGGACACTTTGGGAGTCATTTATCAAACTGGTGTAAAGTAGGACTGGCTTAGCAACCAATCAGATTCCATCTTTCATTTTTCACAGCTCGTTTGGAAAATAAAAGGTGGAATCTGATTGGTTGCTATGGGCAACTAAGCCAGTTCTACTTTACACCAGTTTGATAAATCTCCCCCTTTGTCTTGGTGTACAGTGTATAGCTGGTGCTATGATGGGACTTGCACTTGAGAGCCACAGGTTGGAGATCTTTGGTGCACACCCAGACAAAGGGAGTCATTAATGACCAGATATACGCCACTTTTGTTGCGTATATCTGGTGCAGATTTTGTTGCATGCCATGGTGCGGCAGAATCTGTGACTTATTCCCCGTTCACGCAAGGTCTAAAAAAGTGGGCAGGGAAGGGGACAGGACGGCAGGCCCGTATCATTTACCATTTTCTATGCCTGGTTTAGGTGTAGAAATGGTCTTAATGTAAGACAGCAAGGAAATTGGCTTACCCTTAGAAGCGGTGGTGGATCCGCCGAGTTATGTAGAGGCTGGCGCCTGTACATAACTTAGGTGATCCACTGCCAGCTTTATGTGCTCCAAAGTGTCCAAATATATCATGCTGTAGCATGATGGGAGTTATAGTTTTGCAACAACTGGTGAGCTACGGGTTGGGGAACACTGGCATACAGATAGGTACCCATAGGATTCTATGGGCACATGATGCCAAAAGAGGGTCATCCTGCCATAGAACATATAGATGTAAATTGAATGTACATGACGTTATTCAGAAAGTGTGCAGGGCTAGAAGATCAGTGGTCCAAAGTACAGAAACCAGAATATCAGGAACAATGTGGACACCTACTTGTGATCAGCCAGAAGAAATGTTTGGAACAGAAGGGACCCTGTAATAATTAATCTTGTCAGTAGTCATTACCATCCCGGTTATAGCGATTAAAACGGACAGAGAATTTCCCACGGGTCGTTAAGAAATGCAGTCATTACAGGTTTTGTTGTGATTGCAGCTTTTATGATGATAGATCTGATTTTTTTTCAGTGAATAGCACAATACTGCATATTCCAGACAGAAACATGTTGTAGAATTCAATTCTACTTTAAATGGGAAGCAAAAATTAAACCTCAACTTCAAATTGAACATAAAACTCTAAAGAAGTAGGATGAACAAACAAAATGCATCTTTTGTAGAGGAGTTTGCTCATATTCCTTTTTATTGGGTCCTTCAATACTGTTTGAATGCTGTAGAAATGTCGCCATCTGGTGGCAATCTAGAGAAAATGAAACGGTACATTATAAATAAGGATGCCTTCATACTTGGCAGACTTTGTTGCAGACATTTATACGAGTGAAAATCAGTTCCATTCATCTGAATGAGGTTTATTTATATTCAAGCATGTGCATTTCTGCAAAGCTGCATTCAAATAAAGGGAATTTGGTTTTCAGTTGTAGATATTCCTGCGACAAAATCTACTGCACACTCTCTCCTTCTTGACTGACAGGGCCAATTTCATGCGTAGTCTTATTGCCTGGCAATTAAAGCAGGAAAATCAAAAGAGTGCCTGGGCCCTCCCTCGGTGCACTTAACAGCTCATTTGCATATGTATTAAAAGTACTTTTTTCTGAAGAATGAAGCAAAGATCACAAAGTCAACTGTATCAATACATTCAACTGAGATAGCCCTACCTGGCATTTTGCCTGGTTTAACCCTTAGGATACCGGTTTTACGGGTTTTGTTCGCACGGCGTTCTGTTTGCGGAAAAACTGACCCATGTCCTTCATTCTCTGGGTCAGTGTGATTGCAACGGTACCCCATATGTATAGTTTTTTTTTATGTCTAAATAGTGTAAAAATAAATTTAAACTTAAAAAAAAAAAAAGTTTTGGTTTTTATTACATCACCTTATTCTGACCCCCATAACTTTTTGAGCTGTGTAGTTTTTTATTGATACTATTTTGGAGTGTGTGTGACTTTTTGATCATATTTTCTAACTTTTTTGGGGATAAGAGAATGAAAAAATGGCAAATTGGCAATTTTGACTCTTTTTTTCCATTACGCCATTCACCGTATTGGAAACATATTTTTATATTTTAATAGTACGGGCGTTTTCAGTCGCAGTGATACCTATGATGTTTATATTTTTTGTTATATAGGTATTTATATTTTTATTATAGGGAAAGGAGGGTGATTTAAACTTTTATATTTTTTTATTTTTTATAGATTTTGTAAGTTTTTTTGCTAATTTTTTGTGATGATTTTGAAGCTCATATATGAGCCTACAAAATCTATTTTTTTCTTTTTATTTTGAACAATCATGTATTTTTAAACTGCACTAATTATTTAGAATTGCTCATTTCTTATGTTGGTCTGCCATCTGGTGGGCAAAATAAAAATTGCACTTTGAATGTTCTCAGCCTCTTCAGTGAGGCTGAGCCCATTTAACTCAATTACCAGCATCCCCGTTGGCCACAGGGGACGCCAATAATGCTCCCGGAGGCGCGAGCGTGCAGTTTTTCCACATTTAGATGTCATGATTATAGTTGAGCGGACACTTGCATGTTCGGGTTCGACCGGTTCGGCCAAACTTTGGAAAAAAGTTTGAGTTCGGGACCCAAACTTGACCCCGAACCCAAACCCCATTCAATGGGGAACCGAACTTTTGAGCACTAAAATGGCTGTAAAAATGTCATGGAAAGGGCTAGAGGGCTGCAAATGTCGTCAAAATGTGGTTAAGAGCATGGCAAGTGCTCTGCAAACAAATGTGGATAGGGAAATGACTTAAAATAACATAAAATAGGGAAAAGCTATTGAGGCGCAAATGTTGGCCAAAAGAGTATAGCGGAAATGTGGGACAAATTATTGAAGTGCAAATGTGGCATAACTTGTTTAAGTTTAAGCATTGAATCAAAGGAGGTGGCGCGCATTAATTAAAGAAGCATTTCAGAAATTTTATTCCCTGTCACCTATGCAGAGCAGGGGTTTATTCACGTTTAAAATTGTATATTGTCAACCCAAGAATGTAACAGAAAAATTACAGAAATGTATTAACCAGTCTACTTGGTAGAGCAGGGGTCTATGACAGAAAACAATTGTTTATTGTCACCCGAAAATGTAAAATAAAAATTATTGAAATTTATTAATTTGTCAACTAGGTAGAGGAGGGGTATATTACACCAGAAAATTGGTGAATTTGACCCTAAAATGTAACAGACAAATGTTATATTTTTTTTTACCGGTTTAATAGGTATATCAGTTGTACATCACACCAGAAAATTGCTGAATTTCACCAGAAAATGTAACTGCCATTTTTTTTTTTTTTTACCGGTCTACTAGGTATAGCAGTGGTACTTCACACCCAAAAATTGTTGAATTTCAACTGAAAATGTAACTGACAATTTTTTTTTTAACCGGCCTACTAGGTATAGCAGTGGTACATCATACCCAAAAATTGGTGAATTTCACCCGAAAATGTAACTGACAATTTTTTATTTTTTTTTAACCGGCCTACTAGGTATAGCAGTGGTACATCATACCCCAAAATTGGTGAATTTCACCCGAAAATGTAAATGACAATTTTTTTTTTTGTAAGCCTGTCTACTTAGTATAGCAGTGGTACCATACACACAAAAATTGCTGAATTTCACCAGAAAATGTAACTGACAAAGTAGTGAAATGATATAAAATAAAATACGTACAAAAAAAAATATTTCGATTTATGAGGTGGAGTTCCATATGGAGTAGGAGTTTGAGGAGGCGGTGGACGTAGCGGTGGAGGAGGACGAGGTAGCCAACACAGGTTTTTGGTTTAAATATTTTTTTTTTTAATTAGGGTACACTCTAAAAGAGTGTGAAATTTCCAAAATACAAGAATGAGCAATTGCGCTGCAGTATAACAATGGCTGGTTCATGACGGTATACATGACTATTCTGCACAAGGTACGGACAAGTCCTGAGGGATCCATGCCTGGTTCATTTTAATGAACGTGAGCTTGTCCACGTTGGCTGTGGACAGGCGGCTGCACTTGACTGTGATGACGCCCCCTGCCGTGCTAAACACACGTTCAGATAATACACTGGCTTCAGGGCAGGCCAGCACCTCCAAGGCGTAAAGGGCAAGCTCAGGCCATGTGCCAAATTTGGAGACCCAGAAGTTGAAGGGGGCAGACCCATCATTCAGTACGTTTAGGGGTGTGCACACATACTGCTCCACCATGTTGGTGAAATGCTGCCTCCTGCTAAGACGTTCCATATCAACTGGTGGTGCTGGTTGTTGTGGCGTGCTGACAAAGCTTTTCCACATTTCGGCCATGCTAACCCTGCCTTCTGAGGTGCTGGCGGTGCCCCAGCTGCGTTGCCGACCTCTTCCTCTGCCTTCGCCTAGTGCTTCCACTGTGCCCCCGCTGTCAAGTGGGAATGCCACCAGCAGCGCATCTA
Source organism: Bufo bufo (assembly GCF_905171765.1). NCBI lineage: Eukaryota > Metazoa > Chordata > Amphibia > Anura > Bufonidae > Bufo > Bufo bufo. The sequence continues at coordinate 142,309,637 of NC_053390.1, read as the reverse complement.
CCAGCGTGCGCTTGTACTCGCGCATCTTACGATCACGCTCCAGTGAGGGAATTAAGGACAGTAAGTTGTCCTTGTAACAGGGAATCCAGCAGCGTGGCCACCCAGTAATCAGCACAAGTTAGAATGTGGGCAACTCGACGGTCGTTGCGGAGACACTGCAGCATGTAATCTCTCATGTGTGCCAGGCTGCCCAGAGGCAACGAAAAGCTGTCCTCTGTGGGAGGTGTATCGTCTGTGTCCTCTGTATCCCCCCCATCCACGCACCAGTGATGGCCATGAGCTGGTCTGGGTGCCAACCTGCTGTGAACATGGTTCCTCCTCCTCCATCTCCTCCTCCTCATCCTCCACCTCCAGAACTGTGCCCTGGCTGGACAATTGTGTACCTTGGGTTTGTGGGTGCAGGAACCCACCCTCGGAGCCACTTGGGAATGACTGGCCGGAAACCCTACGAAATGATCCCTCTTCCTCCTCCTCTCCAAAGACATACTTACAGCGCATTGAGGCCCGAAGGGTAAGACTGCGTGTACACAAGACTATACATCATCATCATCCTCCTGTGCCACATCCTCTTCCATCATCGCCAGGAGTGTTTATTCAAGGAGGCATAGAAGTGGGATAGTAACGTTGAGAACGGCGTTATCGGCACTGGCCAAGTTGGTGGAGTACTCGAAACAGCGCAACAAGGAACACAGGTCACGCATGGAGTCGCAGTCATTGGTGGTGAAGTGGTGCTGTTCCGCTGAGCGACTCACCCGTGCATGCTGCATCTGAAACTCCACTATCGTCTGCTGCTGCTCGTACAGTCTGGCCAGCATGTGCAAGGTGGAGTTCCACCTTGTGGGCACGTCGCATATTTGGCGGTGAGCGGGAAGGAATCTCTGCACCACCAAATTCAGCACATGCGCCAGGCAAGGGATGTGCGTCAAACCGACTTGTCCCAGAGCTGCTACAAGATTTCATCCATTATCGCACACCACCAGGCCACCACTCATCGGTCTGTTGTTCAAGGCCCGTCTACAGCTCCTGCGCGGTGTGGGGTTTGTCCCCCAAACAGATAAGTTTTAAAACTGCCTGCTGTCGTTTACCCCTGGCTGTGCTGAAGTTGGTGGTGAAGGTGTTACGCTGACTGGATGAGGAGCTGGTAGAGGATGAGGAAGCAGAGTAGGAGGAGGGAGCAACAGGAGGCAAACTGAAGCGCCCTGCAAGCCTCGGTGGTGGAAGGACATGCGCCAAACTGCTATCCGCCTCAGGCCCAGCCGCCACTGCATTTATCCAGTGTGCTGTTATGGAGATATAACGGCCCTGACCGTGCTTATTGGTCCATGTATCCGTAGTCAGGTGCACCTTGCCACAGATGGCGTTGCGCAGTGCACACCTGATTTTGTCCCCTACTTGCTTGTGAAGGGAAGGGATGGCTCGCCTTGAAAAGTAGTGTCGGCTGGGCACGACGTACTGTGGGACAGCCACCTCCATAAGTCCTTTAAAACTATCCGTCTCCACCAGACGGAATGACAGCATTTCAAAGGCCAGTAATTTAGAAATGCTGGCATTCAGGGCTAGGGATCGCGGGTGGGTAGGGGGGTACTTCCTCTTCCTCTCCAGCGTTTGGGAGATGGAGAGCTGAACGCTTCCGTGGGAGATCCTCTGTTTGCGGGGTGCCAGGTGGCACTGTCACTCCAGAGGTGGATGAAGAGGCCGCGAATGCAGCAGAAGAGGAAGCAGGAGGAGCCAGAGACGTTTCTTGGTTTTTGAGGTGTCTACTCCACTGCAGCTCGTGCTTTGCACTTAAATGCCTGGTCATGCAGGTTGTGCTCAGGTCGAGAACGTTTATGCGTCGCTTCCGGCTCTGATTGCACAGCGGCAAACCACTCGTGTCTTGTCGTCAGCACATTGTCTGAAGAACTGCCACGCCAGGGAACTCCTTGGAGCTGGCTTTGGTGTGCTCGGTCCCTTGCTGCGGTGGGCAGTAGCAGGCGTACTGTCTAGAAGACGGCCGCTCCGCTTTTGCACCCTGCTCCCTCTTCTGCTGTGCTGGTGGCTCTGTGCGACCACCGCCTCTTCCTCCGAACTACATAGGTCACTCGCATGACCTTGATTCCATGTGGGGACGAGGACCTCATCGTCCTCCACATCATCTTCCACCCAGTCTTCACCCCTGCCTTCCTTGTCGGTCTACACACTTTCGAAAGCCCCAGCAGTTGGCACCTGTGTTTCGTCATCATCCGAGACGTGCTGCGATGGTCCTCCCATGTACTCATCTTGAAAAATAAGTGGTTGGGCATCGGTGCACTTACACACTTCCACTTCTAGGGCAGGGCTAGGTGGATGGCCCTGGGAAACCCTGCTAACAGAGTCATCAAAAAGCAGAAGAGACTGCTGCATGACTTGGGGCTCAGACTGCTTGGCTGATTTGCAAGGGGGTGAGGTGAAAGACTGATGGACATCGGCTTCAGGTGCCAACTGTGGTCTTTCAGCAGGAGACTGGGTGGGAGACAATGTGAAGGAACTGGATCCACTGTCAGCAACCCAATCTACTATCGCCTGTACTTGTTCAGGCCTCACCATTCGTAGAGCCGCATTAGGCCCGACCAAATACTGCTGCAGGTTCTGTCGCCTACTCGCACCTGAGGAAGTGGTTTCACTTGTGCGTGTAGCTGGCACAGATCGACCACTTCCTCTCCCTGCAACAGGAGCTCCACCAGCAGCACAACGACCTGGGCCACGTCCCTTATTTGACGCTCTCCTCATATTTTTCGAATTTAGGATCTTGCCCTAAATGGGTGTTTAATTAATAGTAGAATAGAACGACAGTATGTAAAGGGAGTATCTCACACGGCCTGAACCAGACTAGGCTTCAATTAAAGATTTATTTGCCCAAAATGGCTGTATTTCAAATGCCTGAATCAAACCCCTGTATGTAAAGGGTGTATCTCACACGGCCTGACCCACTGTAGGCCTCAATTAAAGATTTCTTTGCCCAAAATGGCTGTATTTCAAATGCCTGAATCAAACCCCTGTATGTAAAGGGTGTATCTCACACGGCCTGACCCACTGTAGGCCTCAATTAAAGATGTCTTTGCCCAAAATGACTATTTCAAATGCCTGAATCAAACCCCTGTATGTAAAGCGTGTATCTCACATGGCATAACCCACAGTAGGCCTGAATTAAAGATTGGTGCACCAAATGGCGGTATTTCAAATCTCTGAATCTAACCCAAATGTATTAAGGGTGTATCTCACAATGACATATGCAGCAAAGGCTGCCAAATAAACTTTTTTTTGCCCAAACGGCTGTTTGTTTAATAACTCAATATGGCAGCAGTATATAACCCAGGAATTTCAAACGTGCTTATGCTGCAAGGCCTGAAATATTGTGTATTTTGACCCAAAAAGGGTTTTTTATTAATGAAAGAATATAAGCCCTGTATATGCAGGGTGTATCTCACACGGCCTGACACACAGTAGGCCTGAATTAAAGATTGGTGCACCAAATGGCGGTATTTCAAATTTTTGCCCAAACAAGTGTTTGTTTAACAACTGAATTTGACAGCAGTATATAAGACTGTAATTTCACACGTGCTGATGCTGCAAGGCCTGAAAATAGTGTTTTTTGGCAATTTTTTTTTTTTAAAAACCACAGAAAATGATGGTTGTATTTCTAGCTTAAATTGCACACTGACGAATCCAGATGTTGTATATTGCCAAAAAAGTGTTTTTTTGGTAACAGAATATGAAAGCTGTATATATTAAACTTGAATTTAACACTTGCAGATCAGGAAAATAGTGGTTTTTGGCAAAAAAGGTGTGTTTTTAGAACCCCCAGAAAATGATGGCTATATTTCTAACTTAAATTGCACACTGACTAATCCAGATGTTGTATATTGCCAAAAAAGTGTTTCTTTGGTAACAGAATATGAAAGCTGTATATATTAAACTTGAATTTAACACTTGCAGATCAGGAAAATAGTGGTTTTTGGCAATAAAGGTGTGTTTTTAGAACTCCCAGAAAATGATGGCTATATTTCTAGCTTAAATTGCACACTGACTAATCCAGATGTTGTATATTGCCCAAAAAGTGTTTTTTTGGTAACAGAATATGATAGCTGTATATATTAAACTTGAATTTAACACTTGCAGATCAGGAAAATAGTGGTTTTTGGCAAAAAAAAAAGTGTTTTTTTAAAACCCCAGAAAATGATGGCTGTACTTCTAGCTTAAATTGCACACTGACTAATCCAGAGGTTGTATATTGCTAAAAAAGTTTTTAAAACCCCAAAAAATGATGGCTGTACTTCTAGCTTAAAGGGAACCTGTCACCAGGATTTTGGGTATAGAGCTGAGGACATGGGTTGCTAGATGGCCTCTAGCACATCCGCAATACCCAGTCCCCATAGCTCTGTGTGCTTTTATTGTGTATAAAAACCGATTTGATACATATGCAAATTAACATAAAAGAGTCATATCTTACTTGTGTGACCAGAGAAGAGTCATATTTTCAAGCTATGACTCATCTCAGGTTAATTTGCATATGTAACAAATCGGTTTTTATACACAATAAAAGCACATAGAGCTATGGGGACTGGATATTGCGGATGTGCTAGCGGTGATCTAGCAACCCATGTCCTCAGCTCTATACCCAAAATCCAGATGACAGGTTCCCTTTAAATTGCTCACTGACTAATCCAGATGTTGTATATTGCCAAAAAAGTGTTTTTTTGGTAACAGAATATGAAAGCTGTATATATTAAACTTTAATTTAACACTTGCAGATCAGGAAAATAGTGTTTTTTGGCAAAAAAAAGTGTGTTTTTAAAACCCCAGAAAATGATGGCTGTATTTCTAGCTTAAATTGCACACTGACTAATCCAGATGTTGTATATTGCCATAAAAATTGGGATTTTCAATGTCCCAAAAGCTCAGATGCAGTGCTGGTGCACTGAGCTTGCATAAAATGGCCGCCGCCGCCACCCACCTAACTGACTTTTTAAAGTTATTTTTTTTCGGTCACTGGGCTCAGGGCAGGATAAAAAAATTGTGCCCTGCACCCACAAAACACAATGGGCCAGATTTATCATTACTCTGACAGCTCACTCCACTTTCACATATGGCTAAAGTCAGTTTTATTTAGCCAAGTCAGATTTATGATCGGCCCTTTAAGACTGTAATAAATGTGGTTTGACGGTAGCAGTTTATCCGTCAGTAAGCAGCTTTACAAAAGTCGCCGGTCCTTACGAAAAAGTCGCATGTTCTATTAAAAAGTCTCATAAGATAAGCATGGTCCTCACTGGAGTGAAATTGCGCATTTCTTTGCGACTTTTTAGCGACTTTTTAAATAGTCCCAATAGTAAATCTGTCTAGAGATTAATTTACATAAGAAAACACGCCCACTTTCAGAAAACTGGCGAGCATAGTGCAGAGCAGAAAAAAGTCGCAAATTTGTGTGCAGTTTTAGCGTTTGCGCATTTTTTGGCGACTTTTTCACTCTATTATTCTGACTTGAGCTAATGATAAATCTGGCCCAATGTATGTAGATCGCTGAGTTAGATTCAGATTTTGAGCAAAGAGTCTCTCCTATTCTCTCCCTGAAATCATCCTCTCCCTACACTAAGCACAGCAGAGTGACGTGCAGCGCTACGTGACTCCAGCTTATATAGAGGCTGGGTCACATGCTACACTGGCCAATCACAGCCATGGCTGTGATGGCTTCTAAGGTCAGACAGTTAACCGTTTGTTGATTGGCTGCTCTGCAGCCTTTCAAAAAGCGCTAAGGAAGCACCGAACCCCGAACCCGAACTTTTACTGAAATGTTCGGGTCCGGGGTCCAAAAATCCTAAAGTTCGGTACGAACCCGAACTTTACAGTTCGGGTTCACTCAACTCTAGTCATGATCTCACTTGATCTCGGCATCTAAAGCCCTTAATTACAGCGATCAGCATTTTTACCAGTCTCTGTATTTAGCCGCAGGTCTCTGATGTTTGAAACAGCCGAGACCTGCCAGCTATGTTTGTCTATCGCCCCAGCTCCTTACATGTACGGCGCTAGTAGCGAAGGGGTTAAAAAGGACCTGTCACCAAAAAATGCAATCTGCAGTACTTTTAGTCCAGCTGCCTCTCGCCGTGCGCTGCCATGCCGCCGTCAGAACTCCGCCCCCATTATAGTTAATGGGGACGGAGCGGCAGTCCGGTGGCACACGTGAACTAGCGGCAGGACGTATCCGACAGGCTGTTCACCCGCCGATACAGCCTGCCGGAGTCCCCTGCCGCTAATGTGAAAGTACCCTTACAGAGCAGGAGAAACTGAGCAGATTTATATATATTATTTTTGTGGGTAAAAATTCTGTAAACTTATAATATTTATATTTTTGCTTTTTGTAAGAACTATCGGTACAGGAAGGCAGTGTTATCAGTAACTGACAGCTATCTCTGTATGCACACAAAAGTATTTTCTTTACGTGTCCGTTCCTTTTTTTTGCGGACCGTATGCGGAATCATTCATTTCAATGGGTCTGCAAAAAAAAAAAACGGAAGTTAGACCTTATGCGCACAAAAGTATTTTGTTTCCATGTCCATTCCGGTTTTTTTTCGGATAGGATGTGGACCCATTCAGTTTAATGGATCCGCAAAAAATGCGGACAGCACACCATGTGCTGACCGCAACTGTATGTCTTATTCTTGTCCATTTTGCGGACAATGCATAGGCATTGTTACAATGGATCCGCAAAAAAAATGGATGCAATACGAATGCCAAAAGGACGTTATCCATATTTTTTTCAGATCAGTGTTTTGCAGACTGCAAAACACATAAAGTCGTGTATGTAGCCTTACTCCATGTGCATTCTGTTACCGTATGTCCATTCCACAAAGGAATAGAACATATCCTATTATTGTCAGCATTATGGACAAGTATAGGACTGTTCTACTAAAAAATGATATTTAATTGGTGTCTATGTAATCGTATTCACCAGCAGAATAAAGATAACATGTCATTTTTCCTGCACAGTGTACGCTGCAATAAAAAAACAAAATACAAGAAGCAATGGCAGAGTTAAATTCTTGTGGAATACCTAAAGGCTTCAGTTTTAAATAATTTGAAGGGTGTAGTTTCTAAAATAGGGTAACTTATGGGTGGTTTATGTAAGCTTCCCAAAGTAACTTCATTATTGAATTGATCCTTTAAAAATTTGGTTTGGGAAATTCTCTTGAAAATCTTAAAAATCGCTTCTAAATTTGTAAGCCTTCTAATGTCGTAAAAATATAAAATCATATTTCCAAAATGACTAGGGATGAGCAAATCGACTTCGGGTGAAACATCTGAAGTCGAGTCGCATAAAACTTTGTTTCAATACTGTACAGAACAAGCGCTCCATACAGTATTAGAATGCATTGGCTCCGATGAGTCAAAGTTATTACTTCACGAAGTCTCGCAAAACTTTGCGTAATAACTTCATAAACTGATTTCTACTGTAAAAAACCCTTTCCCGAACTTCAGTTAGTTTCCAAGGTACTTCAGCTCACAGCCAATACATTATAAGTTTTATGCGAATCGACTTCGGATGTTTCATCTGAAGTCGATTCACTCATCCCTAATGCCAACATAAAGTAGATGATGATGAATGTTAATTAATAATGGCTTTATGAGAAATTAAAATTTTGAAAATAGCGAATTGTTTCAATTTTCTTTAAATTTGGGATTTTTTTATAAATAAAGGTAAAACATATTGACTAAAATTTACTACTAACTTGAAGTACAATGTGTCACAAAAACAGTCACAGAATGGCATGGATAAGTAAAAGTATTCCAAAGTTAATACCACCTAAAGTGACGAATGTCAAAGCACAATTAGGCTAGATCAGGAAGGTGAAAAATGGTAGGTTGCACATTTTATTCTGTTTTTATTTTTAGTGCAATTGGGCACACTCTGTAAAACCTGGTTTATAAATGTTCATCCTTTTCATCCTTTACCCTTTTTTCAGCCTCTACTAAACATTTGATTTTACTTACAGGTATTTGATTATGACTTTGGATTTCAAGATGACTTTATGGGGTCAGCATTTCTTGACCTTACAACATTGGAACTACACAGGTAAGAGAACTTTTTTTTTATATGTTATTGGACAGTCCTCAGCTCTTCCTGAGTTTTTAATATAAATCAGTAAACGTCATTATACTTCATGATCTTTAGCTTCAAAACTAGCCCCCACCAAGGTAAAAAAAAAAAATCTACACCTGCACAGACTTACTGAGTTCACCCTCATGAAACGCTCTGCCAAGTCATAGAGAAGCCTGGGTGGTGGATCCATCACATTTATATAGTACTCTTTCTCCTAACTGCTCTGTTGTCTATGGTCATGTTTACCCATTAAAGACATTACTATGGATGCTCACAATAACCCCTATACTACCCCAGACCACCAGTGATACTGACATTAACTCCCACCTTGCCCTAAACCACAAGAGATACTGACATTAACCACTTTGCTGCCCCAGAACAATACAAATGCTGACATTAACCCTTAAACTACTATAAACCACAATGGAAGATGGCATTAGCCATTTCAGTGCCCTAGACCAAGAGGGGTGCTGATGTTAACACATTCAGTACCCTAGACCACCTGCATATTTGGCATTAATCCACTTACTACCATTACCCAATATATATTGATATTAATCTTTTCAGTTCCTCTGATCACCATAGATGTTACCAGTGCCAGAGATATTAGCATCATCCTCATACACCACCAGTAAAGCTACATTTTTAGCTGCTCAAAGACATTAAAAGGAAAACATAGAATTCATGTTAATAAAACAAACTGGATGTTTTTCCATATTTGCATTTAATTGAAACCCAAAAAACAATGGCAGAATTTTCTAATATATGATATGGTAACAAATGGTGGTAAAAATGCAACTTGTCCTGCAAACTGCCTTGTACGTCTATGTGAATGAAAAAGTGAAGAGGTTATTGGCACTTAGATGTGATCGGGGGAAATAAAAAAATAAAAAATATGACTGCATCGTTAATGGGAATGTGCCATGAGAAAATGACCTACTGTTTAAATCACATTTTATGTAAACTGGTTTTCAGAATTTTTGATTTTTCAAATGTCCATGTCAATTTCAAAATTCCTAAAATCCTGCAATTTTCACATTGACCACTAAGTCTAATAATATATTGAAACTTCCTGTTCTGTACAGAACACTTTTCAGCAGCCATGTCATTATTATTGCTGTCTTACATTTAGAACTGGCGCTGGATGCGTTAAAGCTATGGAGAAGCCGGTGGAAGCCAGTGTAGGACCTTTATTATGACTGGCGTCTATAACGCAGGTCTTAATAAATGTGCCCCATAATCTCTCTGCTTTTTAATACACTTTATATCTGTCTACAAGCTTTCTTATTCACACCTTAAAAAATGTTTTAGGCTCAGCTGAGAGCCAAGAATGCACCGCTGTCTCTCTTCATCAGATGTTAGTGTTCATCCTCGTAGGGCTTCGTAGCCATATTATTTGCCACACAATCCACTGTCCTAGAGAATCAGTTCACGTACACGCTCAATGTTGTCGTCAGTTGTGGACAGGTGTCGGGCTTCTTCTTCATGGCTGACACTTGTGTGACCGTCCTTGAACTTCTGTATCCATTCATACACACTCCTTAGCGACGAAACACTTTCTCTTGTACTGTGCACAAAGTCTTTGATATGCATTACCACCGGACACATTGTTTCTCACTCAGCAGCACAAATTAACATAACATGTTCAAACCTGCACTGCAGTGACTGCGGAGAGTATGTCGTAAAATGATGACCGCAAAATGATACAGTATTTTTCGGACGATATGACGCACTGGCCTATAAGATGAACCTAGGATTTGGAGGAGGAAAATGAGATAAAATGTTTTTTCCATCAGACCTCAGAGCAGACCCACAAATTAGATCCCCATTCTTCATCAGACCTCAGATCAAACCCAAAATCAGACCCCCAAGCTCCATCAGCCTCAGATCAGACCACCCAACCTCCACCAGACTCCCATCAGACCACCCAGCCTCCATTAGCCAAAGATCAGCTCCCCATCAGACCTCTCAGCCCTCATCAGACTCAAATCAGACCCAATGAGCTTCATATCGGACCCCCAGCCCCAATCAGCCATTTTTTTTAAGGAATAAAGTGTATCTTATAGTCCAAAAAGTTGATTCAAACAATTGTACAGCCAGAGTGAGGATAATTTTTGACTCACTCTTGTATATCTTATATCTATCTGACTGTCTGTCTGCAAGTCTGTCTTTCTGTATATTTATATATCTGTCTGCTTGTTTATCTATGTAACACATATGTGGTAAATTAGAGAGGACCTGTCACCGCTGCTGACATGCCTGTTTTTAATAGCTACATGCATTCCTCGTGTAATAACTATTCTGGAGCATCTATTCTTATGTCTCTATGTTGTGCAGTTCTTTTATTATTTCTACTAGAAGTTATGAATGAATTGATAGCAGTCTGCAGTAAGGGTACAGAGGGGTGGTTACCATTTGGAGGTGTGTACCTGCACAGTCTAACAATGGCAGTACTGGCTGGATAGAGTAAGTATGTGCAGGTAAACGCCCCAAACTCGTTACCTCCCCTCTGTACCCTCATTGCATACTGCTAGCAATTCATTCATAACTTCTAGTAGAAATAATAAAAGAATGGCGGAACACAGAGACATAAGAATAGATGCTCCAGAATTGTTATTACATGCGGAATGCATGTTGCTACTAAAACAGGCATGTCAGGAGTGCCGACAGGTCCTCTTTAAGAAGCAGCCTCTTGCATGAGAAGATCAGCACATCCCATCTGAGTATTACTGATGTAGATGTTGACAAATCTCTGGCTAAATATATGTTTGTACTTTTCCAGTTTCTATGCAGGTTGATAAGGCTAGTTGCAGACTAGTATAAGAGATCAGGCAGGCTGTTTTGGGAGGGAACAGCCTGCTAAACTTCTGCCCACTCCTGCATGGCCAGACGTTTGTAAGGGTGTGTCCGGCCCCATTCACTTTACTAGAGACCGGCGGAGATCCACCCGCATTCCAGCAAATATGCAGAGAAAAAGGCGGAGGAAAACTTCTTCGTGTAGCAGTTCTCTTCCAGCCGATGCTCAGCATATTTGCCGGAAAACTATTGGATCTCTGCCAGTCTCCATTATAGTGAATGGGGCCACACGGAGACTTACAAACTTCCGGCCATGCCTGAGTGCGCAGAGGTCCAACAACCTGCCTGAGGCTTCTGATGCTTGCCTGAGGCAAATTATATTAGTTTATGTTGCTTTGCTCTGGTTTGACACAAAATAAGAATAATACGTTTATGTCAAAGTAGAATTAAGCTGAATGTAGAGCCAGATGTAATAAAGCGGTATAGTGAATCCATTAGATAGATGTTTTATTAGTCATCTACCATAACAGTAATCATTACATGTGTATGATTAATGGTAATCTTTGTATTATTCATCTCCTTACATTGTATTTTCAGCGCTAAAGATATTGCATTAAATTTAAAGGATCCACAGCACCCCGAACATGTTTTGGGAACGATATATTTATACGTCGTTCTTTCTCAGAAGGACAATGGCTGCATGGATATGGTGAGTCATGGGATAACATAGACGTCCATCCTGAGTTTTGGGCAATAATACTGGATATATGAGCTTTATATTTATTGCGTGTAAATATATAAATATCACCAAAGTGTAGTTAAAGAGATCTGGATGTTATCCATCAGACACAGCTACGACATGCCATCATTTTATGATCATTGGGGAACCCCACCTTCTATCCCACGATTGGTCAGTGTTCCAGTAGTTTGAACCCACTGAATATAATTGATGGCATAATGGAAAATCCTAGCTAGCACTTGTAATGGTCCATTATGTTCCCTAGAAAAGGCAGCAGTTACCTGCAGATCTTGGCCTACTACCTGGTCCCTTAACTATAAATGCGGTCCCCACAACTGATATATAACATCCGTCACATAAACAAACCCAGTGCAATGGACTGTTTCTTTTAGGCGGATATTTCTTGCTGATGCACTGTGATCATGTCTAGGCCAGAGACACTTTGGAGGGCATCTCTGGTTGATCGGTTGTTTGAAGGACATCTGTGTTAACCACTTTGGGAATTTTGTGGCTGGGGTATTGGGAGATGACTGGCACTTATGGTGGTATCTGTTGTTGATGCACTATGGGCATGTCTAGGGCTGAGACATCATGGAGGGCATCTCTTGTTGGTATTATGTAGGACATCTTTGGTATCTACTTTGACAGTGGTGTGTGGCTAGGTCACAGGGGCTAGTTACAATGGCAAAGCAAACAAATTGTGCTTAATCCATAGAAACATAAGTTTTGATTTCCTTCACTGTATAGGATGAGGTTGGACCTATTTTCCATTTCTGGATATTGGAGGTTACCAATTTATATTCAAGGACAACCACTAGTCATATGGCTTTATATTAACATATAATTTAATTTTTTAATGGGACACTTATGGCTTTAGCTAAATACGTATATGTATACACAAATGATATACAAGCACTTCTACAGCCAGATAAGCATGTAGACTAACATATGTATATGACATCGTGTGAATTTTAACTTTGGGTGGAAATTAGCAAAAAGACATGGAACTTAAAATACAATCAACTAGATCTTGACTTAGCATGCAGACTTTGTTGATGACCTTCATAACACATTAACCTTTTTCACAGCCTTTATCTATCAAGTCATCTGAGGCGGTAAGCAGTGTGTAAGCCGTGAAATCTCCATTGTGCTGTTGCTAGGTTGCAGTCCATTAAAGCATGATTATGCTTGTGTCACTGTGAAAGTCGTTGCATGATCTATGATTGTTTATAATTATGCATGTACATGTCTTATAGAGAGCCTTTACTTTTCAATTTATTAATTTTACGGTGATATCTACTTCCAGAGACAATAAGAAAGTAGAAAGTCAGGTGTCCTAAGACATTTGTAGAGAAAAATCACCATTGTTTTTTTTTTCCGTTTTTTGGTAACCAGAAGTTTTTCAGCCCTCCAGTATTTTGGAACCAAGACAACCCATTGTCATCCGGGGAAACAAGGAGAAAAATACTTCTATAAAAAGGGTTCTCATAAAGACAACTTCTTGTTAAAGGGAACCTGTCATCAACTTTATTCTGACCTCATTAAGGGGAGCATAAAATGACAGAAAAGCTGATGTCAGTGGTGTGTCAATCATGAGCTAAAAGTAAGTGGTTGCTGAGAACCAGCATTATAATCATTGCAGCACAGTCCTTGAAAAGAGTCAAATCTACCTGAGAAGAGTCATGATTGTTCATAATCTCCTGCTCTCTCACCCATCTGCTGATGATTGGCAGTTCTCTCCTAGAGAGAAAGGGAGAAAACTCGGTAGAAGTCTGTCAGTCATCAGCAGGTGGGCAGGAGAGCAAGAATTCATGAATAACCATGACTCTTCTCAGGTGGCCGTGACTCTTTTCCAGGCCCAGTCTGCAATGATTGTGATGTTGGTTCTCGGCAACCACTTACTTTTAACTTTTAAATGACAGACCAATGAAATCAACTCAACTGTCTCTAATTTATGCTGCTGTTAGTATGGGCAGCACAAAGTTGATGACAGGTTCCCTTTAATACGTACAAGCTTCAGGTCCGACTTTTCTTGTCCCTCAGCTGTGCTTACTGGCGTTCTCCTGCATGTCTGCTGCCAGGGCAGGTAGCATTTTAGAACAGCTATTCAAACAAATGTTTATCTGCATAATGCATGGACAAGTCGGGTGCTTGTTCTAGCTCATAAAGGCAAACTTGCCAACAGAGGAGAAAATGGGGTAACTCTTCTTTTCTCTATGGTTGGCCAGCTCATGCCTGATCATTATCCTTGGAAAAGCAACGACACTAAAAAGATTTACCTTTATTTGGGTTGAGAAAGTACTTCAAGCACATAGAAGCTACCAATCAAATAGGTTTTACAAGATTATGACCTTTTTAAATGGCCCCTATAGCTTGTGTTACCTAATGCAAAAATTATACTTACCTGCTCTCCGAAGCTAAGTTCCAGAACCCCAACTATGTTTTCCAGTCTACTGGTCGGTGTGTGGCCTCAGCGGTCATGTGTCCCAAATGGCACATGACCCATTCATTGACTGCAGTGGTGCTTGTGACCTTGTCACAAAACCAGAAGTTCACCAAACAGGGCAAGGGTGCCTGAACGGCAGGGAGCAGGTGAGTATGATTCTGTTATCAAGGAAGCGATGTAGCTGAGCTAAACTTGACTCTGAAAACACATATCACAGTATTATCTTGTGACAAAAGCCATTGAAATCCATTGAAAATGTCAATTACTGTACAATTTTCTTGCCATTGTTTACTTAACACACTAACCATCAGGTTACATCTGTACCACATGCTACGAGCGCTCATTAAAAATGTCCAAAATCATGAAAAACATTTTGAACTGATCACTTAACACATTGACACTTAACACATTAATTGTTCAGTTAATGTTAGCTACTATAAATTAGCAAAATCTTTAAATTGGATTTGGGTTAGATTCTTCCAACTTGACCTTCCAAATAAGCCGGTATAATTCAGTCTGATTGCCTGGAAAAAGTCTCTTTGTCTCTCTTTCCTGTTCTTGACTCTCCCAAATCGAATGACACTAAAATCGGTTTTGGTAGAATCATCAGAAATTTTTTCAAAAATGAAGGTCTAATTTCCAAATTTTCATATTTGCTCATCTCTATTTGCTAAGTCTGTATGTCTTATACACAGCTTTGACAAAGACATGCAGCATATAACTAAGCTGATGTCTGCACAAGTGGCAAGGAAAGATGAAGCTTGATGGTGCCCTCACATGCATAAAACAGAAATCTTCAGTTTTACCCAGATTGTCTCTGTATAAACAAAAGCATCTTATGATGCCAGAGTGATCTAGACACCAATGTATGCTTATATTTTTCTTTTACATTTTAGAAAAAGCAGTGGTCTAATTGGTTTCAGTTGAAGAACATGTAATATTTTTCATTGCTTCTAGTTTCTGTAAAAAGGAAACACGCCAGGGGCGTACATAGAAATCATGGAGCCCCATAGCAAAACTCAGTATTGGGCCCCTCCCTCCCCACACAAATATAAAGTACAATTTAAGTAATATATATATATATGTATACGAGCACAGTAAATATATATATATATATACAGTATATATATCATATTATAGTGGGGGAGTCCTTGGGCACACTGTTCTCTCTATCATATGCATCAGCAGCAAGCAGCGTTCATGGGGGGGGGGGGCGCCATGAACGCTGCTTGCTGCTGATGCTTATATAGGGGACAGTGTGTCTCCCACCTCCACCCAAATAAACTCTGGTGGCTGCTGCTGTGGAAGGCAGAATCGCTGCCCCCCTCCTCCCAAATTCCCCCCCCGGTCATGAACTAGCCAGTTTATCACTCACAGCAAGTTGCAGGTGACGCTGGGGGCTGGAGTATGGCGGCTGACTGAGCAGACAGTGAGCACGTCCCACCCGCTCACCTCTTTCTCCTGCTTCGGTGATGCACTAGCCAATCAGCAGCAGGAGCCTAGCACTGCTAAAAGCTGATTGGCCAGTGCAGCGCCCATCAGGCAGAGGAGAATAAGTGGCATGCTCACCTGCCTGCAGACTGTCCGGTGCACACAATATATCTAAGAGAAGAGGGGAGGTGGTCCCCGGATAGAAGACAAGCCATACTGCAGACATTGTCTGGCCCCCTCCTGCCACGGGCCCCGTAGCAGTTGTGTGGTCTGCCGCTATTAGCGGTACCCCACTGAAACACGCTATACAGAGGTATAATATCTGTTGTATTTCTTACATCCAGAAGAATAGGATGCTCAGAGTACCAATGCAATGAGAAATAATCATTCTTGATGAGTTGATCAAAAGTCTTGCTTTAATTGGCTTTTGTATAGCAGTGGATTTATCACTGGCATACATTAAAGTATCTTTAAGTAAAAAAAAGATACAATGTGCAGCAAGCCTAGGAGGAGCTGGGGCGGAGGATAGGAGTGGTAGTGGTTCTGGCTGTTACAATCAATCACAGTGGCTTTCCTCACACCTTTGCTCCCTAGGACCGTGCAGTGAAAGTGCCCACCCTGGAGCTCCTGCCTGATGGTGGTTGGGATGCCCGTAATGCCCCTAAACATATGGCCAGGTCCGTACTAATAACCTAAATCCGAAACTGTCCTTATTAAATCTGCCTGTCGCTCTATTAGTACATAAAACAGGTTTTTATAACCTGTCATTCACCTACCTAAGGTGCCCAAGGGGACGTCGCTTCATACAGTGTGCCCGGCTGCACCCATCTCCGTCTGGTGCCCAGCGCCGCCTTCCCAGTTGAAATCGCCGCCTTCCTCACCTCAGCCCCGCCTCCGCAATCGTCCAGTCCCTAAGGTTATGCCTATTGCGCATGCGCGGGATCTGGCAGAGGGACCGGACGATTGCGGAGCCGGGGCTGAGGTGATGTCACGGCGGACGTGCACAGTTAAACAGATAGCACACCAACCAGGCTCTGGACGAGAGACAGGGGAAGGGTCACCTCCTAATTTATCCCTGACCTCTTTCCCTGCAATGCTCAGCCCACAGACAAACCTTGATGGTAGATTTGCTGTGTCCACCAGCCTATACTAACAGAACCCTGAACTCCCGGAGATGGTGAAGTGGGGAGAAAGGAGCAGCCTGCTCGCACAGAACCTGGATGGGTAAGATGACATAAACAACCAAACAAGAAAAGACACTTATCTGCTGAGAGCAGGAACAAACAGCCAACCTTCCTTCCAAACTTCCCAGACAATAATGAGCAGTATAATCTGCTCCGGGCACTGGGCAGAGGAGCTATTTAAACTAATGACTCCACCCAGTGCACCTGATGAGGGGCGGATCCAGCACGACTCCAAAACAAACACTAAACTCGTGCTGCAATCCTGGCCGACCTCCGCACATCGTCAGAGTGGGGCATGACAGGTGAGGAAGGTGGCGATTTCAACTTGGGAAGGCGGCGCTGGGCACCAGACGGAGATGGCTGCAGCCGGGCACACTGTATGAAGCGATGTCCCCTTGGGCACCTTAGGTAGGTGAATGACAGGTTATAAAAACCTGTTTTATGTGCTAATAGAGCCACAGGCAGATTTAATAAGGACAGTTTCGGATTTAGGTTATTAGTATGGACCTGGCCATATGTTTAGGTTATAGGCCTAAAATGTCATGACAGAATCCCTTTAAGTGTTTGTATGGGTGAAAGGCAGTGTGCAGAGTGCCAGCCACCACCTAACCGTCTACAGGGCTGAGCCACGATTGTTTTTCCTGGCTGTGCCATCCATACATGGCTATGCTGGGTACACATTACATAACAACACAATACATTAAATAACGAGCAATTTGCAGATACCCCTTACTCTGGGGTACTGTAAATGTAGGCTTGTGAGTAGATAAAAGGAGCAATCGGGTAGCTAATATCATAACAAAAACATAAGTTTGCAGTAAAAAATCTTTTCAGATAATTTCTATAAAAAGCTGTTCTTTTTATAGCCTTTTTGGTAACCTTAGTCTTATTTTTAGTCACCACTTTGAGATCAAGTTTGAGCCTTCAAATGGTATAGCCATCTACAGAGCAAGTGCATGAATTGTTTCTCGTACAATTGTGTTTGCTGACTGTATCATGCATCTAATGTGGTTGCTTTCTGTGTACATCCATGCATGACAGTTATGTCCATTCAGCCAGAGGGTCTCGCCATGTCCTGGTCTATAAGGACATATTCAGGGTAACTGTGGTTTTGCTGCTCCGTTTGTACAGCATTCCTATGTGTCATATACAGTAGAAGAGGAGACAGTTTTGACACCTAATGCTGACTTGACATATGGCAGCCAACTGTGTTCATAAATTAAATTCATATTCTATTTTCAGAATAGTTACTGAAAATGTTTACTAATTAATAATGAGTATAATTTTCTGAGTTTATGTAACAGTTCCTGCTACTAAAATTTCAACTTTTAAATTCCCATTGGGATAATTAAAAACGTAAAAGTAACTGTCACTCTAGTTCATAAATGCAAAGTGGATTACATCATGAGCATAAACCATCATTTTTATATTTGGTGGATACTACACAATTAACACTCTGATCACAATTGCAATGTTCTTTTTATTTTATTTCTTAGTTTTTTTTAATGATTTTATTATATACCGTTTCTTATTAAAGGGAATCTGTCAGCTCCAAAACACCCCCAAACTAGAGTAAGCGGTGTATAGTGTAATTGGTTCTCAGTCCGATTATGGAATTTTTATCTTCATACTCACTTGCAGTCCGACCCTGTGCTCCCACATACCAGACGTAATATGCATTGACAGGACTCCTCTTTCAGTCCTCTCCATTATGTGCATGAGCTCAGGAGTCCTCTCAATGCATTTTACTGCTGATTTGTTGGAGCACAGCGTTGTAATGCAAGTGAGTATGAAGATAAAATGACATAGTCGGACTCTGCGTCACTTACACTATACACTGTTTACTCAAGTTTGAGGGATGCTTTGGAGCTGACATATCCCCTTTAAAGTGGTTCTCTGGGCTTTTTATAAAATATTCCATTTAATCTAACCTGTAGAAGACTTGTTGGTTTGTTTGGTTAATACGTACCCATTTGTTGCGGCACAGTATTGTTCCTGTTCAGCTGCATTTACTATTACAGAGCTGAACAGGAAGACTAGGAATATATCCAGTAAAATTTAAATAGTATTGGACCGGCACTCAAACATATGGGTTCACGCAGAGAACCAGTATAGTATAATAAAATAGTGCAATTTAATAAAACATAAAATACATAAAAGCATACATACACATAATAGTGGGATGGATCAGGTAATAGGTAAATTGACTCATATAAAGTCCATACAATGCAAGTTGTTGAGGGGAATTAATAATGTCCCATATTTGTGCGAATAATTTCTGGAAAATCGATTGCAAACACTATCCAAGTAATGAATAGGAAAAATCGATAGGAAAAAAATCGATAGCAAACAGTCTTCAACTGTGATGAGTATGGTACTCACTTTTGCGCAGCTCTGTGGCGTCCCATGTGTAAGAGCGCTTACCTTGGTGTCGGTTTAGTCAAATGCAAACGGCAAAGTGTAATTGCTTAACTGACGTCATAAAATCGGATCTCCGTAAGATCGCTTCAATTATCGCGAGATGAGCGGTTTCTTTTTCTTTCTCTTTCGTATAATCAGACTCTGTCAATCGCGGCTAAAATCGTTGTGAAGCTTCGATCTTGTGATCATGGATTATTATCAGTAGCCAGCCGTTAATAAAATCGACCACCAGTCGGTTTGCTTACATTCGTTTCAGATGATAATTTCCTAGGTCTCTTTCAGTATTGCATGGCCATGCTTCAAATTTCGGACTCTTTATGAATATCCCATCGATTCCAGACGCGTTTCGAAATAGATCCCTATTTCTTCCTCAGTGGGTTTATTCATATTCAAGAGTCCAAGACCTTATATACTTGTCTGTTAATTGCTGGGGCGGATCCCAGCAAATCAAGCAAAGAACGCAACACAGGGGTCAGGGGTGGGCCAGCAAGTACTCACCACCTTTTTTCTTTCAAAAAAACGCATTGCGGTAATGATGCGTCTTTGATGCGATTTAATCCGCATACATGCGTTTTTTGGAAAATAGTTGCAGAATATCATATTAATAACAACCAATGTTTCTAAATCGCAATCCCACTTTTAGATTTAGAATAACAATTAAATACAATATATTGCACATAAATTTGGACACTATAACTAAAATCAATATATGCACATATACTATGCTGGTTTGCGAATCTTCCTACATACAGTAAAATGTCATAAAATTACATAAAATTACATAAAATTTTCATAATTTTTTTCTAAGATTTGAAGTCAGTTCTAAGATGAAGTTGTGTGGGGTTGCCCATCACCAAGGGGACATCCCAGTGCTGATAGACAGCCAGACATGGGATATCCCTTCGGCAAGGGGCATCCCCACAAATCCTTTGCCACATTTTTCACAGAAAGCCGAAAATCTCCCATTCGGCATTTAATCCTGCAGGTGATACACTCATAGACACCCTCTTACAACCAGCGGTAAAAAAGATCAAATCCTACATCAGAGATACCACGCACATTATTCAGGCATTGGAGGGCCTGATTGTCCATCACACTGGATTGTGGGGACTTTGGACGTTCAGTCCCTCTATACTATAATTGAACATGGGCGTGGTACCTCTGCAATGAAAACACAACTTGAGATGAATGGCGAACTATGCGACAAACAAATCGATTTCTTGGTAGAGGGAGCCAGGGACATTTTGGATCACAACTTTTTTTATTTTGAGGGTGATCATTATTTACAACAGCATGGGACCGCCATGGGGACCAGGTTCGCCCCCAGTTATGCTAATCTTTATTTGGCCCAATGGGAACACTCTAAAATCAATTCCAAACTGGAGACGGACCTGGTCCTATGGCGTCGTTATATAGACGACGTACTGTTCATTTGGAACAGTGGGGAGTCCCACCTGAAAACTTTTTTGGAAAACATCAATGTCAATCCAGATGGATTGATTTTTACATCAAACATTAATAAAGATCACACCGAATTTCTAGATATACAAATTAAAGTAGAGGGAGAAAAATTTGTGTGTAACACCTATCAGAAGTCAACAGCGAAAAACAGTTTCATTCTCTTTACAAGTTGCCACCTCCCAAGGTGGTTACTAAATATTCCGGTTGGTCAGCTTCGTCGTATCAAACGGAACTGTATCGACAATACCACCTTTGAGGAGGAAGCAATAAAGATGATTGATCAATTCAAAAGTAAGAATTACCCTGAGAATATTTTAGATAATGTACTGGAGAAAGTGAGAAAGATGGAGAGACAATCTTTTTTTTACATCAACATCTACACTGAGTCAAAAGAAACCAATAGAGGCAGAATTGAGGATGATTTTACCATATAGTGCACTGTCGAAACGAATGCGACATATTATTAACCGACATTGGCACTTTGTGTTAAAGGATAAGGTTATAGGACCCCTACTAAACACATCTCCCCTCATAACATTTACAAAGGCACCCAATTTAGGGCTTAAATTAGCACCTACTGTAAAAAAATCATATAAAAAAGACAGTTTCACTGCAAAATTGGGTACAAATGAAGGGTTTTTATAGATGTTGTAGATGTGTCGGCTGTAGAAGCACTACATCCAGTAAGAAGATTACTAGATTTGCGTCGACTCAGAATGACTTTACCCTTGACATCAAAGAATGCCTCACTTGCAATTCCTCCGGTGTTATCCAGTGTCTGTGTCAAAAACAATATATCGGCAAAACAAATCGACTCTTGAGGGTACGCTTATCCGAACATATTAACAATATAAAAAAAGGAATGTTAACTCATCCCTTATCCAAACATTTCAAAGAGTTCCATTATCAGGATCCAAGGGGTTTGACATTTGCGGCACTGGAGAAGGTGGATAAGCACTGGAGGGGAGGCAGCTATATTGCAAAAATGTCACGGAGGGAGTCTAGGCGAATATTTGAGTTTGGCAGTGTATCACCTGCAGGATTAAATGCCGAATTGGAGATTTTTCGGCTTTCTGTGAAAAATGTGGCAAAGGATTTGTGGGGATGCCCCTTGCCGAAGGGATATCCCATGTCTGGCACCCCCACACAACTCCATCTTAGAACTGAATTAAAATCTTAGAAAAAAAAATTATCAAAATTTTATAGAATTTTATGTAATTTTATGACATTTTACTGTATGTAGGAAGATTCGCAAACCATATGTGCATATATTGATTTTAGTTATAGTGTCCAAATTTATGTGCAATATATTGTATTTAATTGTTATTCTAAATCTAAAAGTGGGATTGCGATTTAGAAACATTGGTTGTTATTAATATGATATTCTGCAACTATTTCCCAAAAAACGCATGTATGCAGGATAAATCGCATCAAAGACGCATTATTACCGCAATGTGGTTTTTTGAAAGAAAAAAGGTGGTGAGTACTTGCTGGCCCACCCCTGACCCATGTGTTGCGTTCTTTGCTTGATTTTCTGGGATCCGCCCCAGCAATTAACAGACAAGTATAGAAGGTCTTGGACTCTTGAATATGAACAAACCCACTGAGGAAGAAATAGGGATCTATTTCGAAACGCGTCTGGTATCGATGGGATATTCATAAAGAGTCCGAAATTTGAAGCATGGCCATGCAATACTGAAAGAGACCTAGGAAATTATCATCTGAAACAAATGTAAGCAAACCGACTGGGACCGATTTTGTTTAATATCTTCATAAGTGATATTGCAAAAGGCCTCGCTGGTAAGGTTTGTCTTTTTGCTGATGACACAAAGATATGTAACAGGGTTGATGTTCCTGGAGGGAAACGCCAAATGGAAAAGGATTTAGGAAAACTAGAAGAATGGTCAGAACTCTGGAAACTGAAATTTAATGTGGATAAGTGCAAGATAATGCACCTGGGGCGTAAAAACCCAAGGGCAGAATATAGAATATTTGACACAGTCCTGACCTCAGTATCTGAGGAAAGGGATTTAGGAGTAATTATTTCAGAAGACTTAAAGGTGGGAAGACAATGTAATAGAGCAGCACGAAATGCCAGCAGAATGCTTGGATGTATAGGGAGAGGTATAAGCAGTAGAAAGAGTGAAGTGCTTATGCCGCTGTACAGAACACTGGTGAGACCTCACTTGGAGTATTGTGCGCAGTACTGGAGGCCATATCTCCAGAAGGATATAGATACTCTAGAGAGAGTTCAGAGAAGAGCTACTAAACTAGTACATGGATTGCAGGATAAAACTTACCAGGAAAGGTTAAAGGACCTTAATATGTATAGCTTGGAAGAAAGAAGAGACAGAGGGGATATGATAGAAACTTTTAAATACATAAAGGGAATCAACTCGGTAAAGGAAGAGAGCATATTTAAAAGAAGAAAAACTACCACAAGAGGACACAGTTTTAAATTAGAGGGGCAAAGGTTTAAAAGTAATATAAGGAAGTATTACTTTACTGAGAGAGTAGTGGATGCATGGAATAGCCTTCCTGCAGAAGTGGTAGCTGCAAATACAGTGAAGGGGTTTAAGCATGCATGGGATAGGCATAAGGCCATCCTTCATATAAGATAGGGCCGAGGGCTATCCATAGTATTCAGTATATTGGGCAGACTAGATGGGCCAAATGGTTCTTATCTGCCGACACATTCTATGTTTCTATGTTTCTATGACTGGTGGTCGATTTTATTAACGGCTGGCTACTGATAATAATCCATGATCACAAGCTTCACCACGATTTTAGCCGCGATTGACAGAGTCTGTATTATATGAAAGAGAAAGAAAAAGAAACAGCTCATCTCGCGATGATTGAAGCGATCTTACGGAGATCCGATTTTATGACGTCAGTTAAGCAATTACACTTTGCCGTTTGCATTTGACTAAACCGACACCAAGGTAAGCGCTCTTACACGTGGGACGCCACAGAGCTGCGCAAAAGAGATTACCATCCTCATCACAGTTGAAGACTGTTTGCTATCGATTTTTTCCTATCGATTTTTCCTATTCATTACTTGGATAGTGTTTGCAATCGATTTTCCAGAAATAATTCGCACAAATATGGGACATTATTAATTCCCCTCAACAACTTGCATTTACCTATTACCTCATCCATCCCACTATTATGTGTATGTAGGCTTTTATGTATTTTATGTTTTATCAAATTGCACTATTTTACCATACTATACTGGTTCTCCGCGTGAACCCATATGTTTGAGTGCCGGTCCAATACTATTTAAATTTTACTGTTTTGAAGGGGTGATTCTATTTTGGACATTGGCACCAATCCGTGTATCTAGTGAGTGAGCCGTCCCATTTCTATTCATTTAGGAATATATCCAGTTGGGACCCCGAGTGGAAGAGCCTGCAGGCTGTGTGAGTGCAGCAGAATGGCAGATGGCTAAATAATAACCAAACTTCAGGGGATTTAGGGTATAAAAAACCTGGAGAACCCCTCTAACATACAATTTTAAAAAACTTAAAAAAAATAACCTAAAACTGTTACAATATTTCATTAAATATTATTCCACTGTTACCTGACGCTAGAAAAAAATGAAGAAACATTAATTTTTTTATTTGTTATAGATTTTTACCTCCCCTGTAAATAAATATATATATATAAATATACGATAATACTGTTAAATAGTGTAATATAGATTACCCACATATCATTCATTGCACCATTTTGGCCTTTTCTCACACAATATCAGGCATTTGTTGCTTTAACTTCCCTGAATACGTTGCACTGAATAGGCCTCAACAAGGAATGAAGATCCCTCTGGCCGTTTAGGTGGTCAATGGAAATATCATGACTACAATATATTTTGTTTGCAGAACATGATTACAAAGAAGAATTGGAAAAGATCAAGTAAGGTAATTTGTGGTAGCTGAGTAGTTGCTTTCAACATTGCCAGTGGTTGGTTAAAAGATTGTATGCTGAAGTATAATGGACGTTTATGGAAAAAATTTCAGAACTACTTAAAGGGAATCGTTCACCTTTTTTATGGTCTTATAATCTAGTGACAGTACCCTTTAGCAAAATGCTGAGTCACTTTCTTTAAATGACCCAGCCGTTTTTCCAAAATCTTGTATTGAACAGCTCCAGTGCAGAATGATGAGTCCTGAATATTCATGAGCCCTGGCTCTCCCCGCCCACCTGCTGCTGATTCAGTTAGAAAGAAAACTGTCAATCAGAGGCAAGGGGTGGGGAGAGGCGGGAGATCATGAATATCAGGATGATTGGCATGTGCTGGAGCTGTTAGAACCTAGCAGCAGAAAACTGGTGACAGATTTGCTTTTAAAGAGGTTTTCTCAACAGCAAATGGATTTATCCTTTAGAGAAAGTTAATACAAGGCACTTACTAATGTATTGTCATTGTCCATATTTACTCTTTTTCTAGCTTATTTCATTTTGCTATCTAATTATGCAATGCTCGTTTCCAGAGGTTGCGTCCACCCTGTAATCCAGCAGCAGTAGTCGTGCTTGCACAATATAGGAAAAAGCGTAGTCCTCCCTGGTGACCAGAACCGTGGGAGCGCACAGAGGCACGCATGCACAGCTGCTCCCATCTCAGCCACCTCGTATCTGCACTGGAGCAGTGGCCATGGCCCTGGAAATGAGCAGTGTATAATTCGGTGGAAAAATGAATTGAGTCAGCAAAGAAAGCAATATGGATAATCACAATACATTAGTAAGTGCCTTCTGTGGTGTATGAGACAGCCCCTTTAAGTTTATTCACATTGTACCACTAAGTTGCCACTGACAAAAGGAAACATAGAAAAGGTTGTGTATATATGGAAACCTTATTGTTTAGTTCAGACATCCTCAAACTGCGGCCCTCCATCTGTTGTAAAACTATAACTCCCACAATGCCCTGCTTTAGGCTGATACCTGTAGGCTGTTCGGGCATGCTGGGAGTTGTAGTTTTGCAACAGCTGGATGGCCGCAGTTTGAGGATGCCTGGTTTAGTTAAATGGAGCCTGTCATCACAAATTAGGCCCCACATCTCCACCAAATTTTCACGTCACATTTGGCATCATGAAGAAAACTAATTATAAGACCTGGATTCCAGAGCTGGTATAAAGTCATGTGGATAGAGAAGTCTTGCAGGCCGATCGCATTCCTACCTTGAGTGATGTCCCCTCACCTTCGCTTTTTGATCATCCTCCTTCTGATGCCGCAAAAGTGTTATCTTGCTGCTGCCCCCAATAATGTACCTGCTGTGTTTCCCATTCCCCCAAATACTATACTGAAGAAGTAACAGTGCAGATATTTCCCAAAGTACTCACAAAAGTACCACCAATAGTAATAATTCACTCCCAAAGTGCCCTCGTTATTAATAGTGCCCCCTACAGTGATAATGCTTCTCAGAAGTGCCTCTATTAGTAGTAATGCCCTCTATATTGCACCCAATAATGCTTCCTTAGAACCCCCAGTAGTAATAATGTCCCATAGTGCCCCCAGTAGTGATAAAACTCCCCAAAGTCCCCCGAGTAGTAATAAGGCCCCCTAAAGTGTAACCAGGAGTAAAAAGGCCCCTAAAGTGTCCCTAGTAGTAATATGGCCCCTTCATAATGCCCCTCTGTAGGGCTCCTAACAGTTATAATACCCCCTTCTAGAGCCCCCAGTAATTATAATGCCCTGTTTAGTGCCTTCAGGAGATATTATGGTGCTCCCAAAAATTATAATGGCTAACTGTAATTCACCAGTAGTTATAATGCCCCCACATAAAGACTTTAGTGGTTATAATGACCTTGGTAGTACCCACAGTAGGTATAATGCCCCTTATAGTGTCCCTAGTTATTATAATGCCCTTGTAGTACCCTCAGTAAGAATAATGACCTCTGTAGTGCTCCAGTAAGTATAAAAACGCCTATAGCACCACCAATAGGTATAATGCCTCCCTGTAGTGCCCCCAGCCGGCATAATGTCCCCTGTAGTGCCTCCCGTATTATAGTGCACCCCTTTAGTGCCCTCAGTACTTATAGTAGCCCCCTTGTAGTGCCTCAGTACCTATAGTGGCCCCTTGTTATGCGCTCAGTATTTATAGTGGCCCATCTATAGTTATAAGCCCCCCCCCACATAGTGGCCTGGTAGGTATAATTCTTCTTTAGTGCCCTGAGCACCTATAGTACCCCCTGTAGTTCCCCCAGTACTTATACAGCCCACTTGTAGTTATGTTTTCCTCACATATTGCCCCCCCTCCCCAGTACCAGCTTCCCCAATGCCATTTTGAAAAAAATAATAATAATAATATCTGACCCCCTGCTGCCGTCTGTGATGCAGGCCACAGACCTCTTCTGGCCTGTGGCCTGAGTCACCAGCTTCGGGGCTCAGACAGTTATGTTGAAGTCAACACACCGCCTTCGACTGTGCAGACATGTGCAGTGACATCATCTTGCTGCCTGAGACTCGGTGCAGTGGCTGTGGCCTATCAGGGTGAGTGGTCGTACTGGGAGCCATTGGCTCCCATGTCCCACTGTGCTAATTCAACTGTATCTCTGTCCAGAGGATGGTGATACAGTTGAATAGTCTGCGGCTACAACATTCCCCCGGATGTTTTTAACTAGCAACACCCCAGGCAAATACATTTTTAACATGTGGTCCAGTAGATTTTATTTAGTGTTTTAGTTTCACTTAAAACATAGTAGCTCCACAAGTTTAACCCCTTATCCTACCACAGCATGGTCTACAAGTATCCCCCTCGGCACACCATACTGGTGGGGCAAAGGATGACATTGGCTCAGGAGAGTGAAATACAGCAGAAACTAGGCTACCCCGAATGGGATAGAAGTAAATCATTATCCCTCTTGTTAAACCCTCTGATGTTGCTGTCAATACTGGCCTGTGCTTTTTGCTGGGGAAAAATGATTTGTTTCCATGGCAGCTGGGATTCTTGCAATGGCCTCCAAGTCTGCTATGGATATGTGTATTATATGTGTATTATATGTGTATTATAAAAGTGATCAAGGATCTGTAGTGGTAAGTTCCCTAGTGGGACTAAAGCAATCTAAAAAAAATATAATATCCTAAGGAAAAAAAATGCAATTTGCCCTGCGATTAAGAAGTTCATTGACAGAAAAATAACAGTTTTATGGGGTTAAATTTTGGGGTTTGTGTAAGAACAGGAGCAGACGTGTCTCACTGGGGCTCTGCATATGGGTACAGCTTTTTTACTGACCAAAAATTGGCAAAATGTTGAAAATCAAAGGTCCTCTGAGAGCTTGTCTCATGCATGCATCTATCAGCTTACAGGAGATGTACTCCTGGAGCGGAACTTGAGTGACCCATGGCAGATGATGAGGCCTACACTCCAATACTCTATTTGCAGCCAAAGGCTGTAATGCCTGACTCAGCTCCAGTCCCCTCCTCCAACTCAGCAGCTTTGCCATCTCAGAGCCACCTCTCATACAACAAACATCTTTCATGGAGAACCTGCAGGGTCCCAAGCCTCTCATCGCAACACCGACAATAACACTGGAAAATCATCTGTAAACCACCCACATGCTTCAGCATGCTCATTAAACATAGTGGAAACCTCCACTTATTTTCTCTCACAGTTGGACAAATAAAAAGGTGAAGAGAGATTACAGTAGAAGCATAACTCTATACTACAACCCACACTCCTCCCCCACTGACCATGAGGATCGCTTTTCCAGTAATTAATGTTCCTGCTTCCTTCTACGAGTCATTTGAAATCGTTAGCCCAAAGATTGAAGACCTCATGGTGTTCAGGAATTGCTAGGTGTCTCCTCTGCAGGCCAAAGTCACCTCCATATAATGCCTACAAGTGGAGATATTAGTTCCCTCCAAAGGACTGTATCTTATCATTCCAACAACCCTCAATCTCTGACTCAAAAGTCTGAAAAGCTGGATCACATCTTTGGCGAAACAACCTGAAAGTGAGAGTGCATCTGTACTGTAGAAGAACCTTACCTTTCCCTCAGACTCTACAAAAACTGTAGAGGGAGCCCTGTCCTAATATACCTAGTACCTCCATGTTGTTACTGATAGCCCTTGGAGAAGTTATTTGCAAAATACAAACCAAAAATCTGTGAGATTACACTCCTGCTGCTGCTAGATCTTCTGAAGCTGTTGAATTCCAGTGCATAAATGTCTCCATATTTCCTGACCTGCCTAGGGGTATTTTACAGCTATGCTTCAACTTTAAACCTTTATTGGCCAAGTTAGGAGAAAAAGTAGTCTCATACAGATTCATACAGATAGAGATCCCTATTCTTCATGTCTGTAACACACCAGAACAGACTGCTGGTTCTGTGAAATCTCTCTGATGTTTCTCAATTTTGTAAAGCTTTGGATATTGTCTCCTTTTCTCTACAGTCTGCTTTGGAGACTCAACAAAGAGGTTCTTTTTTCTTGGTGGTCAGACCTCTTTGCTATAGAGGTGTGAACCGAGGGCAAGGCAGGTGGCTTAGGCTCCGCAACCAGAATAGAACGCATGCGCAGTGTCAAGTTCAAGAAAAATGCATTTACTACAGGTTAACAAAGGCAAGTTAAAGTAAGAGAACAGGGAGAAGGACAAACAAAATACAGTCGTGGCCAAAAGTTTTGAGAATTACATAAATATTGGAAATTGGAAAAGTTTCTGCTTAAGTTTTTATAATAGCAATTTGCATATACTCCAGAATGTTATGAAGAGTGATCAGATGAATTGCATAGTCCTTCTTTGCCATGAAAATTAACTCAATCCCAAAAAAACCTTTCTACTGCATTTCATTGCTGTCATTAAAGGATCTGCTGAGATCATTTCAGTAATCGTCTTGTTAACTCAGGTGAGAATGTTGACGAGCACAAGGCTGGAGATCATTATGTCAGGCTGATTGGGTTAAAATGGCAGACTTGACATGTTAAAAGGAGGGTGATGCTTGAAATCATTGTTCTTCCATTGTTAACCATGGTGACCTGCAAAGAAATGCGTGCAGCCATCATTGCGTTGCATAAAAATGGCTTCACAGGCAAGGATATTGTGGCTACTAAGATTGCACCTCAATCAACAATTTATAGGATCATCAAGAACTTCAAGGAAAGAGGTTCAATTCTTGTTAAGAAGGCTTCAGGGCGTCCAAGAAAGTCCAGCAAGCGCCAGGATCGTCTCCTAAAGAGGATTCAGCTGCGGGATCGGAGTGCCACCAGTGCAGAGTTTGCTCAGGAATGGCAGCAGGCAGGTGTGAGCGCATCTGCACGCACAGTGAGGCGAAGACTTTTGGAAGATGGCCTGGTGTCAAGAAGGGCAACAAAGAAGCCACTTCTCTCCAAAAAAAACATCAATGACAGATTGATCTTCTGCAGAAAGTATGGTGAATGGACTGCTGAGGACTGGGGCAAAGTCATATTCTCTGATGAAGCCTCTTTCCGATTGTTTGGGGCATCCGGAAAAAGGCTTGTCCGGAGAAGAAAAGGTGAGCGCTACCATCAGTCCTGTGTCATGCCAACAGTAAAGCATCCTAAGACCATTCATGTGTCGGGTTGCTTCTCATCCAAGGGAGTGGGCTCACTCACAATTTTGCCCAAAAACACAGCCATGAATAAAGAATGGTACCAAAACACTCTCCAACAGCAACTTCTTCGAACAATCCAACAACAGTTTGGTGAAGAACAATGCATTTTCCAGCACGATGGAGCACCGTGCCATAAGGCAAAAGTGATAACTAAGTGGCTCGAGGACCAAAACGTTGACATTTTGGGTCCATGGCCTGGAAACTACCCAGATCTTAATCCCATTGAGAACTTGTGGTCAATCCTCAAGAGGCGGGTGGACAAACAAAAACCCACTAATTCTGACAAACTCCAAGAAGTGATTATGAAAGAATGGGTTGCTATCAGTCAGGATTTGGCCCAGAAGTTGATTGAGAGCATGCCCAGTCGAATTGCAGAGGTCCTGAAAAAGAAGGGCCAACACTGCAAATACTGACTCTTTGCATAAATGTCATGTAATTGTCGATAAAAGCCTTTGAAACGTATGAAGTGCGTGTAATTATATTTCACTACATCACAGAAACAACTGAAACAAAGATCTAAAAGCAGTTTAGTAGCAAACTTTGTGAAAACTAATATTTGTCTCATTCTCAAAACTTTTGGCCACGACTGTACACAGTATAGCATGAACAATCCAAGGCAGATTCCACTTTTACTACGTCCACTTCCGCAGTACGGACACTGAATGAACAATAATCCCCAAACTATCCCTAACTGACCCTAACTTCACAGTTAGGTGCGCACCCCTTGTTTCCCAGTGGTCCAAGTGGACCGCTTACAGTCCGGGATCGCGGCTATAGAGGCGGCCAGAATTGGACTCCCACTCTACAAAATAAGGCAACAGTTTTGGGTCCATATTTCTGTTGTCTGAGACACTTGTAAGAAACAGCCCAATGATGTCCCAAGTTTCATTAGTCTGTTTAAAATGTGTTAAAAGTTGAATGTATATGTGTTTCTGTGATTCTGGTCATTTAAGACAGCAGCCATTGTAATATGATGCTGGAGTGACAGGCCCCTATGATGTCAGCCTACTTGTTTGCAGACAGTGTGTGAGAAGAGAAGCAGGAAGTGATGAGACAGGGAGCAGCAGCCATCTTGGCAAGAGAAAAGACAGGTGTCTGTGCTGTATTGAGAGTGTGTGGAGATATTAGAGGACTTTCCTGTGCAGCTAAGCTGTATGTATTTCAGTCCAGAGGCGGACGGAGTATAAAGAGACGTATAAATAGTGCGTTTAGTGGGGCCACGCTGAAAGGACTGTGCTCAGTGGCTAATCAGTGAAACTGACATTGTAGCTGTGTATATTGCTACCACAGTTAGAGACTGGTAGTGCTGTTGAGTGCCGGACAGTAACTCAGGGATCTCAAGTCTCCCGGAGGTTCAGGGAGTCTCCCGCTATTAGATAGCAGCTCCCTGACACCCGCATGTGAGACAGCATGTGAGACAATATATCCCGGAAAGGTTTATCTCAGTCAGATAGCAGAGCAGAGAGATAAGAGAAGTGACAGGACAGAGTTTAGATTACAGGTTGAATTAACCCTTTACTGTCAAATTGGCTTCTCAAGGAGATATATATGTTAAAGGCATCCCTTCTTCTGTCTCATTCAGTAGCTATAGAACTATTGAGAGAGATGCAATTTTTTTAAAATACATTTACACATTTAACCCTCCATTTTAATTATATTATTTACCCCAGTGTTAAATTCACACCCCCTGGATGCTTTAATCATATACATAAATATGATAATTTGGGGCAAGGTAATGAGCCCAGTCCTCCACACCATAGAGCAAAGTGTGCGGATACTGCATATGTATGGAAAATGTAATAAAAAGTTCGTGAAAAAAAAAAATATTAAAACCTCCCTGAAATGAGTTTTTGCAGGTTGGGATGTCTGAGTAACTGCAAACCCCGGCTTACATCACACCTCAGTGTACTGATTCTGCAGGACTGTCCGTGTGCTGAGTGATACCTGTTGTTAGACTCCATTGCGTCCATTTGTTTCCCTGCCTGCTGAGGAGGATTTCGTTGTTTCGGATATTGTGATAACCATGAGGAGAGGACGCTTCGCTATCAAAGAAAGGAACGACATTTGGTCCCACCGCGCGCTTCTACAGACAGCTGGACCACTGGGAAAAAGGGGGGGGGGCACCCAACTGTGAAGTTAGGATCAGTTAGGGATAGTTTTGGGAATATTGTTCATTCAGTGTCCGTACTGCATAAGCGGACGTAGTAAAAGTGGAAACTATTGCAGAATCTGCCTTGGATTGTCCATGCTATACTGTGTGTTTTGCTTGTCCTTCTCCCTGTTCTTTTCCTTTTAACTTGCCTCTATTAACCTGTAGTAAATGCATGTTTCTTGAACTTGACCACTGCGTGTGCGTTCTTTTCTGGATGCGGAGCGCAAGCCACCTGCCTTGCTCTCGGATCACACACTCCAATTGTAAAATATTTGTTTGTGCGGTATAACCTTTTGCCGGATGGTATTGTATTGTAATGCACGTTTAACTATGCTTTTGTTTTCAATCCACTAAAAATACTGTATATGTGCTGCTGCACACCTACCAAACCTATAGCAGAAAGATAAGCTTTTACATGATGTACAGAGACATCTAGTTAGTCAGAGCCTAATAGTCACTTTTTAAAATATAAGAATTGGAGGCTCATGGCAGAATCAACTAATACTTCATAAGAGGCACTTGATAAGTACAGTATCAACAATGACAAGGGAAACTTGAGCTGCTGCTGCATGCATACAATCATCCTTTCCTTGCTCTCTTGTCTTAAAATGATGAGAGTATTTATACTTAAAATGGGTATCATAAAGAAAAGAGACAAAGAAGCAGAGCAAGTAATATAGTATTCCTAGGTAAAGACGGCTTAACAAAATGATTTTGTTGTGATCATTATGGGATTATATTGCTGCAGGAGAGTTAATTCAGACACCACAAAGAACTGAGGCTGAGTTGTCTTTTCTCATTTTGCCCAAGCGTTGATACCTCTAATGGCCTGTATCTATGTAGAACCAGTTTCTCATGACACTATGATAATGTGAGACAGTATTTACTGCTGAAATGAGAGGGATAAATAGCAGGCTTCTGGACAGTAGAAAAGTAATTGCTGTTCTGCTCTGGTTTAGTCGGTAGAGAATGTCTGTAACAAATGTGTTACAATTCTGAAACCATATATCTTCCTGCCATGCTAGACGAAGCCTGAATGTGATCATTTCTGAAAGTTAATGTTTTGGGTATAACATATTTTATGCACTCAATAATCCAGGTCTTAGTAGATGCTAAGACATTATTATAATGTACAGCATTATTTTACCAGTAAATATGTGCAGCGGTATGAATAGAGCGGTTATGGCATAGCGAAGCTTACACAATCCTGTAGCTGCTGTCAGGTGCAAACATGATGTAGTGAGGAGCAAAACATCTTTCTTAGAAGATTTGTTCTTTGAGTGGCTTGGAATATGTATGCTTCCAATATGTCAGAACTGTGATTGATTTGAATGGGTCCTTGATTTATATTTTGTGTCATATTTTCAGTAATAGAAATCTGTGAGATGGGACAAAACGGTTGAGCGGGGTTGTCCAGCCAATTATTTTTTTTTTAAATGCTCAGGCTTTGAAATATTATGGCAAGTATTACCCTACCGATTCCCTCACACTCCTGTTTCTATGCTTCACGGGTCTCCCCCCGGGCCTTGTACTCCCTGGTTCCAGTTGATATGACTGTTATCCAATCACAGGCTTGCAATGGTTCACTACTGCAGATAAGTGGTCTCATGTCTGTGTCCACAGGGACTAGAAAGTAGACCCACTATTGGGGGACCCAGGAAGCACTGAAAATGTAGGCCAGCGAGGGAAGCGGTAAGATATTACTTATTTTACTACTTCATAGCATTCATAGGCTGGGTTCACATTACGTTTTTGCCCTACATTTAAAGTAAACGTTGGGAAAAAAAGGAATGCAAAAATGTAGTACACTACGCTTTTCCATTCGTTAACGTATGTTTTTTTTTTTTACAATGGAACTCTGCCACTGTATGGCATCCGTTTACCGTATATATTTTTTGTATCCATTAAACGTAAGACAAAAACGTGATGTGAACCCAGCCTAAGAGTTTTTATTCTGAGCGTTGCAATCCCTTTATGCTCTTTGTAGAGGCCTTTTATTCTGGAAATCAGTGGTGGATCATAAGCACAGATTTTATCATGACTATTACAGAAGATTTGCTTTCATTGGGATTGTCCTTTCCTGCTCTAACCCAGGAGGTTATATTGTAGTTGCTCAGCAGATCTTGTTACAATCTAATGTAAAGGTGCGGAGCAATGATTGCAATGGCTTTGCAGAAACCGTAGAGATGGCCACTGTGATTGATAGCGCTTCTCCCAATCTAATGGTTGGGATTAGACAAGCCTTCCAGAAAGAAACCCCCTTGTGAGTTTTGGCAATAGCAAGAATTATGAAAAGTCATTTTATAGTGCTGTCCTTATCAAAGAAAGTAATGCCGGTACTCTCACCTATCCTGAGAATAAAAATGGCTTTTCACTTTCTATGTGCCATGGCCTTTACAAAACAATTATCTGCACAGTCGTGTTCCCGCTCACTGGCCATACAAGGTACTACAGGTAGATTGCTCAATAGGTGGGTGTGAGCGCTGCTGCAGCCCCTTCATTCTCAGGATCAGTGGTGGTCCTGGCAGTTGCACCCCCACCAATCAGTAAGGGATGGCATATTCTATGCAAACCATTTTTTCTGTTCACATGCCTGGGGGAGTTTACCATGACACAAACTAAGCAAATTCTTGGGGCCCCAAAGATCAGAGGTCTTGCTGGCCACTAGTGGTTGGCTGAAAAAAAGGACTTAAAAGGCTAAAAAAAATGCCTGTGAGGTGAGGCCCTTCCCAGCTGTAGAATAGTAGTAGAAGTGCCCCGGATCCGCTGCTAAGCTGAGAGTGGGGCTTAGCAAGCCAACAGCAGCCGTGACTAGCTGTGAAACAAGGGTGTAGCTTGGCGGTGCCATGGGGCCTGCAGACATAAGTTTGCTTGGGACCCCTGAAATGTCAAAATTCACCCTTTTGTGCACAGCATCAGACTGGGGTGTCGAGGGCACACCAGTAAAATTAATTCTGGGGGCCCACTTTAAAGTTACAAGCAAATACTAATAACACATGGCGGCAGCAGCAGCAGTAAGATGCTGTAAGATAATTATTTTGAGAGGTAAGGTCCCTGGAGAAAGAAGATAGAAGCAAGCCTGACTCCTTGCCTAGAAGTCATCTCCGCCACCCGAATGCATCTTTAATATCTAGCTACCCAGTTTTTTCTATGAGCATAGGCTTGTTGAGATGCTTTACACTGCCTATCCATATCTAGTGCTGTCACACTAGTGTCACTTTTGCAGGGGATAGGGGACTAGGGGACCACCTTGCTCAGGGACCCTCCAGGGCATACACTTGTTCCCCTGTGGGCCAGTCCGTGCCTGAGTGTACATGCTATCCCTACATCTATCTTCCTTAGATCTCTTCCAAAGTTTAAAAAAATACTAAAACAGGTTTCTGTAAACTCGGCTTGGTTTGTAGATACAGCTGAGGGTCATCTCTTTTTAATCACCTACTGCATCATTTTTTCACTTCTTTAAAATGAACTCATTTTAAACTACCTGATCCCCTTACTAATTTGTTGTAATAACCTTGGTTTACCTTTGCAGGCAAGCTTTCTGCATGCATTCAGTATTGTATGCCATAGGCTTTTGATTGGTTTAGTGTAAAGTTTGAAAAGCAATTTTGATCATTGGAGGAATTGTTACATGGGTGACTGCTCTCACTTGTATTGTTACAGAAATACATTTAGCAAAGAGAGAACACATTTTCACTGATAAAAGCTTGAGTTTTCTTCTGATAGGACTCTCATTTCCAGGTGCAAGTTATACCAGGCTGCATTACTGACCTTTCAAGATAACTTACATTTCCTAATGAGGACTGCCTCTGGACCATTTCACTCTTTCATAGATGCTTCCCAAACAAAACACATCGAGAAGACAAATGATTATAATGTGAAAGACAATTTGAGCTTCTGCAAGTCTTCATATTTAACTGGCGAGAGTAGGAGAGTTCAGATATCATTGTCTGCAGTGGATTGAAATAAAAAGCGGGATTTGCTATAGAAATACAGTATAATGAGAGGAGATCCAAACTGTGTACACATACCTAACTACCGCTATTGTGACATACCCTGCTTTAGGATAAAGTATTATTTTTTCTTTGCACATTATGAAATATCAAAAATAACAAGGATATTGTGTGTATATACTGTACAATAAATATATATATATATATATATAAAAATATGTATATATATTTAGAATGATGTATATACTGTATACTGTGATGTGGTGCACAGACGGCCGGTGGCCTTATATTACGGACCCGCTGTTCACGGTCCGCAATACAAACACCGGCAAACAATGGCTATATACATGAAGCCTAATCAGTAGATCAGACTGTACACAGCAAGCATGTTTTGCAGCTCCCAGGCTCTGACACCGAATGAGCTTTTCAGCCCTGTATTTATTCCCCCAGTAATGATCCCAGTAGCTACACCTGGGTTTGCCTCAGGCTAAGTTGTACTGGAGTGGAGAGAGAATAGCAGGACCCACTACCAACCTACCCACCATTCCATAAAAAATCCAGTCCATAAAACATTTTAAAGAAAAGTGCCTCAGCAAACTATACTTTGCTGAAGCAACCCCGCTTTCCTGGATTCTTTTACCTCACCCATCCAAGCATTCTGGGTGAGATATACATCCCCTCCAGTACCTTTCCAGACACAGTGTTACAATATATATATATATATATATATACACTCACCTAAAGAATTATTAGGAACACCTGTTCTATTTCTTAGTAATGCAATTATCTAGTCAACCAATCACATGACAGTTGCTTCAATGCATTTAGGGGTGTGGTCCTGGTCAAGACAATCTCCTAAACTCCAAACTGAATGTCAGAATGGGAAAGAAAGGTGATTTAAGCAATTTTGAGCGTGGCATGGCTGTTGGTGCCAGACGGGCCAGTCTGAGTATTTCACAATCTGCTCAGTTACTGGGATTTTCATGCACAACCATTTCTAGGGTTTACAAAGAATGGTGTGAAAAGGGAAAAACATCCAGTATGCGGCAGTCCTGTGGGCAAAATTGCCTTGTGGATGCTAGAGGTCAGAGGAGAATGGGCCGACTGATTCAAGCTGATAGAAGAGTAACGTTGAATGAAATAACCACTCGTTACAACCGAGGTATGCAGCAAAGCATTTGTGAAGCCACAACAAGCACAACCTTGAGGCGGATGGGCTACAACAGCAGAAGACCCCACCGGGTACCACTCATCTCCACTACAAATAGGAAAAAGAGGCTACAATTTGCACAAGCTCCCCAAAATTGGACTGTTGAAGACTGGAAAAATGTTGCCTGGTCTGATGAGTCTCGATTTCTGTTGAGACTTTCAAATGGTAGAGTCCGAATTTGGCGTAAACAGAATGAGAACATGTATCCATCCTCTGATGGCTACTTCCAGCAGGATAATGCACCATGTCACAAAGCTCGAATCATTTCAAATTGGTTTCTTGAACATGACAATGAGTTCACTGTACTAAAATGACCCCCACAGTCACCAGATCTCAACCCAATAGAGCAGTGGTGGGCAAACTTTTTTGTCAACTGAGCCAAATATCGCCAAAACCACAATTGATTTTTTTTTTGAGAGCCACATTTTTAAAACCTAAAATATATAGGAAGGAAGCGCATGCTGAAGTGAATGGGTCCATGATGCGGCCGTGTGCAGCCCGCATCATGGACCCATTCACTTCAATGGGTCCAGGATCCGGGATATGAGTGCTACAGAGTGCTTCCGTGGTGCTTCTGGCTGTGCCTCCGCACCGCAAAAAAGTATTGCATGCGCTGCAATTGTAATAGACATGTCTGATTTACCTCTACATATCCACAAGTATTTTAGCCTCTGTACCTTTCATACTGCAGGCATGGACACAGTCATACACGCACTCTCCACATACATGGACGCAGTCATACACGCACTCTCCACATACATGGATGCAGTCATACGCGCACTCTCGACATACATGGACGCAGTCATACAATCACTCTCCACATACATGGACGCAGTGATAGACACACTCTCCACATACATAGATGCACTCATACACACAGTCAACATATACATAGATGCATTCATACACACAGTCAACATATACATAGATGCATTCATACACACACTCTCCACATACATGGACACACTCATACACACACTCAACATATACATGGACACACTCATACACGCACTCAACATATACATAGATGCATTAATACATGTGCTCACCATATACATAGATGCACTCATACACGCACTCTCCACATACATGGACGCACTCATACATGCGCTCACCATATACATACAGTAGATGCATTCATACACACACTCTCCACACATACATGGACGCACTTATACACATACTCTTCACATACATGGGCGCACTCATACACACAGTCACCACATACATGGACGCACACATATACAATACACATATATAGACACCCAGCTTTCCTGCTGTGCCTCTCCCCCATACTCTAATGCCACTGCACTTGTGCCATGCAGGATAGCAGGGACTCTGGATGACATTTCATGATATAATTCACCCAGCTTTCCTACTGTACTGCAGGTCACATGTGCACAGTCTGGGAAAGCTGAATATAACCGCAGTAATTCCCCTGCTACTCACATCACTGGTGCAGTTGTGGCAATCCAACTGATGTTCAGCTTGCTGGGCATGGAAGATTGGAAGGTTCAGGCTGCAGGAATCGCGGGTAGAAAAGGGGCTATTATAGCTCCGCCCACATCGGGCCGTCCGGTTGCTGGTCACTGTCCAACTGAGGAGAGGGAGAGGCGGAGCAATGTCACTGATGTCAGGTCAGTGACAGAGATGCAAGGGCAGGACTCTGGACCCGGTGCAGGAGCAACACGCCCTCTCTTGCTTTGTGGAACGCAAATGCGTCCCACAGGCAAGATTCCTCTGTAGTGCAGGATGGGTTGGTTTCGCCGTGGGAGCCCGCACCAAAGAGCTGCATTCAAGGGTCTAAAGAGCCGCTTGTGGCTCGCGAACCGCACTTTGCTGACCACTGCAATAGAGCATCTTTGGGATGTGGTGGAACGGGAGCTTCGTGCCCTGGATGTGCATCCCTCAAATCTCCATCAACTGCAAGATGCTATCCTATCAATATGGGCCAACATTTCTAAAGAATGCTATCAGCACCTTGTTGAATCAATGCCACGTAGAATTAAGGCAGTTCTGAAGGCAAAAGGGGGTCCAACACCGTATTAGTATGGTGTTCCTAATAATTCTTTAGGTGAGTGTATATATATATATATATACATACCATATGCCATTACTTGCATTGGATGAGATTAGAGACAGAAGAAGAGCTTTAAATTCTGGCACTGTTTGTTACGCATAGACTAATGTATTTGGGCGTCCCTTGGACCCCACAGAGGATGACCATAACTAAATAGGTGCAAAACTTGACACAAATCTGCCGGTCTTCTTTAATGGCAAATAATCTACTGCCATGTCCCTCAACATGCTCTTTTTTAACCTGTTGGGGACACAGGGCATACAGGTACGCCATGATGTCCCAGTACTAAAGGACACAGGGTGTACCTGTACACTCTGTGTATTCCCGATCACCGCTGCGCGGCTGACGGTTATCGGAACAAAGTGCCTGATGAAATCATTCAGCAGGCACTCTGTGACAATGCCCCCCCATATCAGCGATCGCGGCAAACCGCAGGTCAATTCAGACCTGCGGTTTGCTGCGTTTCAGGGTTATTCGGGTCTCTGGTGATCGGTGGTGTGATAATACACCACCAATCACCATCCTTAGATCCTAAGAGGTGATGGTGACATCACCTCTCAGGATCACTTCCGATTGGCTGCACGGGCTGGCGGGGCGGTTGACTTCCCCCAGCTCTGCCTCCTCTACCACACTGCGTCCTGGAGTGTGTAGAGAGGAGCCTCGTGGAGCCCAGCACACCCAGTCTGAGCCACCACAGGTACCTAGGGACAGGTTTAGAGACAGTTTAGATTAGGCAGGGAGATTAAAGAGAGTTTAGGGAAAAAAAAAGTTTGTCTGGGGTCCACAGCACACTCAGCTGTGTGACCCTATACCCCCCAGGGGGGCTGCAGCTTGCACACACACACGTTTTTTGGGGAGCAAGCACTTTTTTTTAGGGCATGCGCTGACTGTGGTCGGCACTCTTAGCGTCCGGCCACTGTTAGCGCATTGCCCACCGCTGATCAGCTTTGGACCACTGATTAGCGAGTTTGAATCTTTTTTTTTTTCACTTTTTTTCTGGCTTTTTTTTTTATTTAGTATTTTTTTTTCTGTTAGGTTTAGGGTAAGTACGCGAACACCCGTGACCCCACACACACGCACACTAAATAAATTTTTTCCCACACACACATGCACACACACACTCCCCTGTGGCCCGCCAGACGTTCTCGGCTGAGGAGGCATACGCCCTGCTTGCCTCAGACTCCGAGAGCCCCAGTGAGGACGAGGATGACCCCACTTTCCTCTTATCATCCACATCATCCTCATCATCCAGTGATGATGATGATCCCCCAAGGCGGCAGAGATGCCGCCAGGCAAAGCAAGGGGACCCCCATTCCAGGGACCCTGTGGCCCACACTAGTACGAGCAGCTCTGGGGCGCAGAAGGAAAGAAGCGCCATATGGTTTTTGGAACGCAGATTTTGCTGGACTGGTTTTTTTGACACCATGTCCTATTTGAAGTCCCCCTGATGCACCCCTAGAGTAGAAACTCCATAAAAGTGACCCCATCTAAGAAACTACACCCCCAAGATATTCAAAACTGATTTTACAAACTTTTTTAACCATTTAGGTGTTCCACAAGAGTTATTGGCAAATGGAGATGAAATTTCAGAATTTAAATTTTTTGTAACCTTGCCTCATAAATGTAATATGGAGCAACCAAAAATCATATGTACCCTAAAAATAGTCCCAACTAAACTGCCACCTTATCCCGTAGTTTCCAAAATGGGGTCACTTTTTTGGAGTTTCTACTCTAGGGGTGCATCAGGGGGGCTTCAAATGGGACATGGTGTAAATAAACCAGTCCAGCAAAATCTCCCTTCCAGAAACCATATGGTGTTCCTTTCCTTCTGTGCCCGGCCGTGTGCCTGTACAGTAGTTTACGACCACATATGGGGTGTTTCTATAAACTACAGAATCAGGGCAATAAATATTGAGTTTTGTTTGGCTGTTAACGCTTGCTTTGTTACTGGAAAATATTGATTAAAATGGAAAATTTGCCCAAAAATTTAAATTCTGAAATTTCATCTCCATTTGCCAATAACTCTTGTGGAACACCTGAAAGGTTAACAAAGTTTGTAAAATCAGTTTTGAATACCTTGAGGGGTGTAGTTTCCAAAATGGGGTCACTTTTGTGGAGTTTCTACTCTAGGGGTGCATCAGGGGGGCTTAAAATGGGACGTGGTGTAAATAAACCAGTCCAGAAAAATCTGCCTTCCAGAAACCATATGGTGTTCTTTTCCTTCTGCGCCCTGCCGTGTGCCTGTACAGTAGTTTACGACCACATATGGGGTGTTTCTATAAACTACAGAATCAGGGCAATAAATATTGAGTTTTGTTTGGCTGTTAACCCTTGCTTTGTTACTGGAAAAAAATTATTAAAATGGAATATTTGCCAAAAAATGGAAATTCTGAAATTTTATCTCCATTTGCCAATAACTCATGTGGAACACCTAAAGGGTTAAGAAAGTTTGTAAAATCAGTTTTGAATACCTTGAGGGGTTTAGTTTCTTAGATAGGGTCACTTTTATGAATTTTCTACTCTAGGGGTGCATCAGGGGGGCTTCAAATGTGACATGGTGTAAATAAACCAATCCAGCAAAATCTTCCTTCCAAAAACCATATGGCGTTCCTTTCCTTCTGCGCCCTGCCGTTTGGTCATACAGCAGTTTACAACCACATTTGGGATGTTTCTAAAAACTACAGAATCAGGGCAATAAATATTGAGTTTTGTTTGGCTGTTAACCCTTGCTTTGTTATTTGAAAAAATGTATTAAAATGAATAATTTGCGATAAAATCGAAATTTAAATTCTGAAATTTCATCTCCATTTGCCAATAACTCTTGTGGAATATCTAAAGGGTTAACAAAGTTTGTAAAATCAGTTTTGAATACCTTGCGGGGTGTAGTTTCCCAAATGAGGTCATTTTTAGGTGGTTTCTATTATGTAAGCCTCACAAAGTGACTTCAGAACTGAACTTGTCCTTAAAAAGTGGGTTTTGGAAAATTTCTAGATTTGCTTCTAAACTTCTAAGCCTTGTAACCTCCCCAAAAAATAAAATGGCATTCCCAAAATGATCCAAACATGAAGTAGACATATGGGGAATGTAAATTAATAACTATTTTTGGAGGTATTACTATGTATTATAGAAGTAGAGAAATTGAAACTTGGAAATTTGCACATTTTTAAATTTTTGGGTAAATTTGGTATTTTTTTATAAATAAAAATGTTTTTTTTTTTACTCCATTTTACCAGTGTCATGAAGTACAACATGTGACGAAAAAACAATCTCAGAATGGCCTGGATTAGTAAAAGCGTTTTAAAGTTATTCACACATAAAATGACACTGGTCAGATTTTCAAAAAATGGCCTGGTCCTTAAGGTGAAAATAAGCCTGGTCCTTAAGGGGTTAATTTAATTCTGGATGAACCGTGCAAGGAACCAAAAACCCTAGCTTTACAGTTAGACTCTATGTAAACTACAATGAGCCTGCAGGGTATACTATTCTGCTTATACTGTATGCGGTATATTTTACAAGCTTAACACTAACTACCTTAGATTCGATAATCCTAAAGTACTGTGATCATTCTGTATATAAATGAGATGCACAATGCTCTTACTAAAGTTCTGATTGCATGTTATTCACAATGGATGTCAAAGTGTCTGATCATTTAAATTTTTAATTTTATTTTTTTTCTACAGTTTCAGACACAAAGTTTACGAATTTCAGACTCACATCGAAAATCTCACTTCTGGAGAGGAGTAGTAAGCATCACCCTTATTGAGGGACAGGATCTGAAAGCCATGGATGCAAATGGACTCAGTGACCCTTATGTGAAATTTCGGCTAGGACATCAGAAATATAA
The DNA here is from genome assembly GCF_905171765.1 of Bufo bufo. NCBI lineage: Eukaryota > Metazoa > Chordata > Amphibia > Anura > Bufonidae > Bufo > Bufo bufo. The sequence goes on along the minus strand of NC_053390.1, from coordinate 142,266,247 downwards.
GAGCAAGGTAAAATTTTAAAAAATATATATTATTTGCAGTCATCATTATCTTTTGACAACATGTATATAATATATTACAATAGATAGTACACATATGTCTTCATGTGCAGAACAGGGCAATGTACATTGAGGAGGTACAGAGGCACAATGTTCCTGTGTCTCCATGCTATAGTGCTTCGTAGGGCGCTGTAAGAAAAGCTGTATAAAACATTGTACAATGGAACATGTCAAAATTGTCCCCTTGTCAGATTCATACGAAATAGGAGACATATAGATGGAAACTAGGTCCCCATAGACATCTGTTGGTGGCATAATCGTTAGGCTGCCCAGATAAGAATTCATTTGTATGCAGTGGTGTATCTTGGTTTTGTGCTGCCCTAGGCGAGACTAAACTCGGGCACCCCCCTAATATAAATTTGACCCACCCCTTCCTGTCAAGGCCAAACCCCCTCCTCTTTAAACCCCACCCTTTCCTCTTTAGGCTCCACCCTTTCTTGAAAAATAATCATCACAAATGTATGTATGAAATAAAATAAAATGTCTATCATCTAAAAGTAATAAACTATGCACATTCCTAGTTTGACACAAATATTTTGTATTTTGCAGATGTATAAAAAAAATATAAAAATCTGTAAAATACAAAGTATGTGTGCCAGAAGTTGCGCTTTTTAAAAAAAAGAAGAAAGCAAGGCACTGATTGGTCGCTTTGGACCCTAAATGTTCATCCAGCCTGTATGTGCCCATTACAAACAGATGTAGCAGAGCTGAGTTTGTCACTGAGCACTCCTCGCGCGCTGCCTGTAGTTTTGCATAGGACTGCACGTACGCCAAGCGCTTACTGAAGATTAGTTCTCCCCTGCAAACACAAGTTCAGCTCCATCTGCGTGTGACCGGTGCATCAGAGACTGGTGATGGGTCACTGCCCCAGCACCCCGGGAACTCACCGCCTGAACATACCCTCCATGTCCTTGATCTGCTTTCTGCTGAACTCCTTGAACTCAGTGTACGGGTTAAAAACTATCATGTGCGGCGGCTCCCGCTCCGCCTCCGCCGGGTCCTCCATCCGCAGGCGCCGATTCAGCCTGGAGGCCAGCTCGTTCTCAGCCATTGTGTCCCTTCACCGGCTGCAGCCGCCACCTGTCCCCCTCACATGAGAATATGCAGCCGGCACTGGTCATGTGACTGCTCCCCCATGTAATGCTGCCCCTGATTGGAGGAGAGAGAGTGAGAGGCGGCGACTGGTCCAGAGAGACTGAGAGGAGGAGGATGCTGAAGGCAGAGGAACGAGCAGTCACTGGAGTGTAACTATCACTAAGCAAACAAGGCATTTTGCCGCCCCATTGGCAAGTGCCGCCCTAGGCAAATGCCTTGTTTAGCTCGTGATAGATACACCCCTGTTTGTATGCATGATGCCTTACATTATCGAAATTTGTAGGATCGGCCAGGAAAAATCTAATGTCTATCTCAGCATTAAAATAGTCAGCACGGTGTTATTCATATTAGTTCAGACAGATGCAGTCTTTAGTATTGTCAGACAGATTTGGGAAATTTCTTTCAAAGGGGTAATTATTGTTTAAGCCGTATTCATGGTATTCATAAAACATTTAGGGGCACATTTTTTAAAACCAGCGTTTTAGACGCCCATCTTAATAAGGCCCCATCGCTGGCGGTGGATCGTGGAAGTTATGGAGAGGCACAGGCCTCCTCATAACTTCTCTGCATCCAGCGCTGCTTCTAAATATAAGACAGCCTAAAACGGGCATAGAAAATGGTAAATGAGACTGCCTGCCTGGACTTCTCTGCCCACGCCAAGCCCACTTTTTTAGACCTTGTGTGAGCGGGGAGAAGCTGCAGAGTACAATCTGCGCCTGAAATATACCTAATTTAGAAGAAGATAGAAAAAGATATCATCATGATGAATTGGATACATAGGGTAGGATGAAGCTGGAGATGAGTAGTAGCCCTTCAACAAGGAGATTCCTTGTAGGGTCTAATTGCCGTTGGAAAAAAACAACTTATCAGTCTTCTGCTGACCGTGCTTCTCTGTTTAACCACACTAGTATACAAGGGGTGTGGGGTATTATCCATAATGACCAGCAGCCATGACCTTCAGACTGTGTCCAGTTTGACTCCTACCACCAAGCCAGCCTTCTTTATCAGCTTGTGCAATTTGTTCAGTGCACAAACTGGACAAACTGATTATTTCCCCTACAGCACTACCGCAGGTGAAATAATGCATTACACAGTTTCCAATGAAACCATTGTGGCTGCAATAACATGTATGTCGGGCTTTACATGATATCCTTATTCCAGCACACTTGTAAAACAAGGCAAATTATAGCAGGTATAACATAGCACTGCAAAACATAACATAATGGCGGTGACCAGTTTCTTCGTTGGTGATGTCCTGTTCAAGGATACAGTTTGGTAGATGGGTGGTTAAGTTCTTCGACAGTCCTCGTTGAGGCTCCCCTTTGCAGGTTATCAGAACCAGGCAACCCATTCTAGGACACATTCTCTTACATATATGAGAAATACTCTGATTGTGTTTGCTGTCTTTTTTAGACTCTTCCAAAGACCCTGAATCCTCAGTGGAGGGAGCAGTTCAACATGAATCTTTTTGAAGAGCAAGGAGGAATAATTGACATCACAGTATGGGACAAGGATGCGGGCAAGAGAGATGATTTTATTGGAAGGTGGGTAACTTCAGAAATGAAAACACATTCATGAGATATAATGTCCTCATGTGCTTCTCTTTATATTATTTTATGTCATATAATAGCCCATGCAAATTCTGATTTTAGCCAGTAGATGTCATATTTTCCAAGCTTTTGGAAATGCATTTTCTGCGTTATAGGGTTTTGAATGATTCTGCTGTTAAGTTAGAATTCATGATCATTTCATAGTCTGAAGTATTTGCTTTTATGTGTAATATATATATATATATATATATATATATATATATACAGTGGATATAAAAAGTCTACACCTACACACCCCTGTTAAAATGTAAGGTTTCTATGATGTAGAAAAATGAGACAAAGATAAATCATTTCAGAACTTTTTCCACCTTTAATGTGACCTATAAACTCTACAACTCAATTGAAAAACAAACTGAAATCTTTTAGGTAGAGGGAAGAAAAAATATAAAAATAAAATAATATGGTTGCATAAGTGTGCACACCCTTAAACTAATACTTTGTTGAAGCACCTTTTGATTTTATTACAGCAGTCAGTCTTTTTGGGTATGAGTCTATCAGCACGGAACATTTTGACTTGGCAAGATTTGCCCACTCTTCTTTGCAAAAACACTCCGAATCTGTCAGATTGCGAGGGCATCTCCTGTGGACAGCCCTCTTCAGAGCACCCCACAGATTTTCAAGCGGATTCAGGTCTGGCTGGGCTATTCCAAAACTTTAATCTCCTTCTGGTGAAGCCATTACTTTGTTGATTTGGATGTATGCTTTGGGTCGTTGTCATGCTGAAAGATGAAGTTCCTCTTCATGTTCAGCTTTCTAGCAGAAGCCTGAAGGTTTTGTGCCAATATTGACTGGTATTTGGAACTGTTCATAAATTCCCTCTAGCTTAATTTAGGCCCCAGTAACAGCTGAAGAAAAACATCCTCAAAGCATGATGCTGCCACCATCATGCTTCACTGTGGGTATGGTGTTCTTTTGGTGATGTGCAGTGTTGTTTTTGCGCCAAACATATCTTTTGGATTTATGGCCAAAAAGTTCAACCATGGTTTCATCAGACCATAACACCTTTTCCCACATGCTTTTGGGAGACTTCAGATGTGTTTTTGCAAAATGTAGCTTGGCTTGGGTGTTTTTCTTCGTGAGAAAAGGCTTTCGTCTTGCCACTCTACCCCATAGCCCAGACATATGAAGAATACGGGAGATTGTTGTCACATGTACCACACAGCCAGGACTTGACAGATATTCCTGCAGCTCCTTTAATGTTGCTGTAGGCCTCTTGGTCACCTACCAGACCAGTTTTCTTCTCGTCTTTTGGAGGGACGTCCAGTTTTTGGAAATGTCACTGTAGTACCATATTTTCTCCACTTGATGATGACTGTCTTTACTGTGTTCCATGGTATATCTAATGCCTTGGAAATTCTTTTGTACCCTTCTCCTGACTGATACCTTTTAACAATGAGATCCCTCTGATGCTTTGGAAGCTCTCTGTGGACCATGGGCTCTATGCCGAAAGAATCCTGATCAGTTTTATCCTAATGCATTCTGAATGGAGAGAAATCCGTTCAGGATGCATCAGGATGTCTTCAGTTCCGGAACGGAACGTTTTTTGGCCGGAGAAAATACCGCAGCATGCTGCGCTTTTTGCTCCGGCCAAAAATCCTGAACACTTGTCGCAAGGCCGGATCCGGAATTAATGCCCATTGAAAGGCATTAATCCGGATCCGGCCTTAAGCTAAACGTCGTTTTGGCGCATTGCCGGATCCGACGTTTAGCTTTTTCTGAATGGTTACCATGGCTGCCAAGACGCTAAAGTCCTGGCAGCCATGGTAAAGTGTAGTGGGGAGCGGGGGAGCAGTATACTTACCGTCCGTGCGGCTCCCCGGGCGCTCCAGAGTGACGTCAGGGCGCCCCACGCGCATGGATGACGTGATCACATGGATCACGTCATCCATGCGCATGGGGCGCTCTGACGTCATTCTGGAGCGCCCGGGGAGCCGCACGGGCGGTAAGTATACTGCTCCCCCGCTCCCTACTACTACTAAGGCAGCCAGGACTTTAATAGCGTCCTGGGTGCCATAGTAACACTGAACGCATTTTGAAGACGGATCCGTCTTCAAATGCTTTCAGTTCACTTGCGTTTTTCCGGATCCGGCGTGTAATTCCGGCAAATGGAGTACACGCCGGATCCGGACAACGCAAGTGTGAAAGAGCCCTAAGAAAATTTTAGGAAAGACCAACTAGAGCAGCTGAACTTTATTTGGGGTTAATCAGAGGCACTTTAAATGATGGCAGGTGTATGCTGACTCCTATTTAACATGATTTTGAATGTGATTGCTAAATTCTGAACACAGTTACATCCCCAGTTATAAGAGGGTGTGCACACTTATGCAACCACATTATTTTTTATTTTTGTTTGTTTTCTTCCCTCTACCTAAAAGATTTTAGTTTGTTTTTCAATTGAGTTGTACAGTTTATAGGTCACATTAAGGCCTCCTGCACACGACCGTTGTGTGCACCCGTGGCCGTTGTGCCGTTTTCCGTTTTTTTTCGCGGACCCATTGACTTTCAATGGGTCCGTGGAAAAAACGGAAAATGCACCGTTTTGCAGCCGCATCCGTGATCCGTGTTTCATGGCCGTGAAAAAAATATGACCTGTCCTATTTTTTTCACGGCCAACGGTTCACGGACCCATTCAAGTCAATGGGTCCGTGAAAGAACACGGATGCACACAAGATTGGCATCCGTGTCCGTGATCCGTGGCCGTAGGTTAGTTTTTATACAGACGGATCCAAAGATCCGTCTGCATAAAGCTTTTTCAAAGCTGAGTTTTCACTTCGTGAAAACTCAGAACCGACAGTATATTCTAACACAGAAGCGTTCCCATGGTGATGGGGACGCTTCTAGTTAGAATACACTACAAACTGTGTACAAGACTGCCCCCTGCTGCCTGGCAGCACCCGATCTCTTACAGGGGGCCTTGATCAGCACAATTAACCCCTTCAGGTGCGGCACCTGAAAGGGTTAATTGTACTATCATATCCCCCTGTAAGAGTTCAGGGCTGCCAGGCAGCAGGGGGCAGACCCCCCCCCCCCTCCCCAGTTTGAATATCATTGATGGCCAGTGCGGCCCCCCCCCTCCTCTATTGTAATTATTCGTTGGTGGCACAGTGTGCGCCCCCCCCCCCCTCCCTCCCTCTATTGTAATAATTCGTTGGTGGCACAGTGTGCGGCCCCCCATCGGCCCCCCCTCCCTCTATAGCATTAACAACATTGGTGGCCAGTGTGCGGCCTCCCATCTCCGCCCCCCCCCCCCCCTCATCATTGGTGGCAGCGGAGTTCCGATCGGAGTCCCAGTTTAATCGCTGGGGCTCCGATCGGTAACCATGGCAACCAGGACGCTACTACAGTCCTGGTTGCCATGGTTACATAGCAATAGTACAATAGTAGAAGATTCATACTTACCGGCTGCTGCGATGTTCGTGTCCGGCCGGGAGCTCCACCTACTGGTAAGTGACAGCCTCAGGTCTGTGCGGCGCATTGCTAAATGAACTGTCACTTACCAGTAGGAGGAGCTCCCCGCCGGACACGAACATTGCATCTCCCAGGTAAGTATGAATCTTTTACTATTGTACTATTGCTAGTAACCCGCTGCCACCAATGATCGGGGGGGGGGGGGGGGTGGGAGATGGGAGGCCGCACACTGGCCACCAATGTTGTTAATGCTATAGAGGGAGGGGGGGGGCGATGGGGGGCGCACACTGTTCCACCAACGATTTATTACAATAGAGGGAGGAAGGGGGGGGGGGGCGGGGGGGCGCACACTGTGCCACCAACGATTTATTACAATAGAGGGAGGAAGGGGGGGGCGCACTGGCCACCAATGATATTCAAACTGGGGAGGTGGGGGGGTCTGCCCCCTGCTGCCTGGCAGCCCTGATCTCTTACAGGGGGATATGATAGTACAATTAACCCCTTCAGGTGCGGCACTTGAGGGGTTAATTGTGCTGATCACGGCCCCCTGTAAGAGATCGGATGCTGCTAGGCAGCAGGGGGCAATCATGTACACAGTTTGTAGTATATTCTAACTGGAAGCGTCCCCATCACCATGGGAACGCCTCTGTGTTAGAATATACTGTCGGAAATGAGGTTTCACGATCTAACTCATATCCGACAGTATATTCTAACATAGGGGCGTTCCCATGGTGATGGGGACGCTTCAAGTTAAAATATACCATCGGATTGGAGAAAACTCCGATCCGATGGTATAAAAGGGACTCCAGACTTTACATTGAAAGTCAATAGGGACGGATCCGTTTGAAATGGCACCATATTGTGTCAACGTCAAACGGATCCGTCCCCATTGACTTGCATTGTAATTCAGGACGGATCCGTTTGGCTCCGCACGGCCAGGCGGACACCAAAACAACTTTTTTTTCATGTCCGTGGATCCTCCAAAAATCAAGGAAGACCCACGGACGAAAAAACGGTCACGGATCACGGAAAAACGGGACCCGTTTTTGCGGACCGCAAAAAAATACGTTCGTGTGCAGGAGGCCTAAAGGTGATAAAAATGCTGAAATGATTTATCTTTGTCTCATTTTTTTTACATCACAGAAACCTGACATTTCAACTGGGGTGTGTAGACTTTTATATATATATACAGGGTGGGCCATTTATATGGATACACCTTAATAAAATGGGAATGGTTGGTGATATTAACTTCCTGTTTGTGGCACATTAGTATATGTGAGGGGGGAAACTTTTCAAGATGGGTGGTGACCATGGCGGCCATTTTGAAGTCAGCCATTTTGAATCCAACTTTTGTTTTTTCAATAGGAAGAGGGTCATGTGACACATCAAACTTATTGAGAATTTCACAAGAAAAACAATGGTGTGCTTGGTTTTAACGTAACTTTATTCTTTCATGAGTTATTTACAAGTTTCTGACCACTTATAAAATGTGTTCAATGTGCTGCCCATTGTGTTGGATTGTCGATGCAACCCTCTTCTCCCACTCTTCACACACTGATAGCAACAACGCAGGAGAAATGCTAGCACAGGCTTCCAGTATCCGTAGTTTCAGGTGCTGCACATCTCGTATCTTCACAGCATAGACGATTGCCTTCAGATGATACGAGATGTGCACTGAAAGTCCTGAAACTACGGATACTGGAAGCCCATATAAGTTTCCAATAAGTTTGATGTGTCACATGACCCTCTTCCTATTGAAAAAACAAAAGTTGGATTCAAAATGGCCAACTTTAAAATGGCCGCCATGGTCACCACCCATCTTGAAAAGTTTCCCCCCTCACATATACTAATGTGCCACAAACAGGAAGTTAATATCACCAACCATTCCCATTTTATTAAGGTGTATCCATATAAATGGCCCACCCTGTATATATATATATATATATATATATATATCATATTCAGTTATATAGCGCTTTACAGACATTTAGCATCACACTGTTTTTGTCATTTTTATGTATGTTTTTGGTTGGTCTTGAATTTGGCACAAGTTCGATGTGTTTTACACCTGTATCTTTTAAAGTACACCAGGAGCTTGTGTGGTGTGGAATTGTGACATTTTTGTGAATGCTGCAGAAAATAAATGAGACTTAAAAGTGATCTAATCTGCCCTTAACATGCCCTTAAATGCCCACTTTTGGGGTAGTGCAAAAGGCCAAAAGTTGCAAAGTTTTGTGCAAAAAGTTGCATGCACCAGCACTTGCGACATTTGAAGCTAGAAAACTGGTGTACTATATTTCATAAATGCCTTTCCCCCCAAGAAAATCTTTATATATACAGCACAGCAATGCTGTAGAGCAGTGTTACTCAACTCCAGTCCTCAGGGCCCACCTTCTGGTCATGATTTGAGAATATCCCACAGAATGAACACCTTTGGTGAGTCCTGATGCACTGACACTAATTATATCATCTGCTCAATACTATGGAAATCCTGAAAACATGACTAGCAGGTGGGCCCTGAGGACTGGAGTTGAGGAACCCTGCTGTAGAGAATAGCAAACAATGTAAGACAGAGTAATAAACTAATTGACAATTATAAAAGAGGTAAAAAGTTCTTGCTTTGTTCAATGGTCCAGCCATCTTTCATGAAGTTGCATAAGCCAGTCAGCAGTTAGTGTCTGTGTATGGGGGCTACAATTGAAAGAAGTAATCCTGTTGTGAGGAATACTACCGGAGGCAGGAGTTGATTTATGTAATGTGGTGGGCCTGTCTAAAATGAAGTGTTTTTTACAGCACATTTAAATCTGTAGATGTTGGGAATTTACCTGATTGTCTGAGGTGTTGCATTTGCATTCCATAGAACTGGTGCAGCACCAGAAAAATCTTGGAGATATGAGTGGGAGGTTCAGAATACGGAGACAGTCTTTAAATATTGCAGGACATAGATCACTGGTAGGGTAGAAGATAGAGGAGATGCAGGGAAGTGCAGCACTGTTGAGAGCTTTGTGGGTACAAGCAGGGCTTTTTTTCTCAGAGAAAAGGTGGTGGAACTCACCCCCCTCCCCTGGCCACGCCCCTACCCACCCCTAGGACCGCCCCCTAAAACCGCCCCTTTAGAGAACAGGGATGCAAGTAAAATTGCCAGTGACGGTCGTGACAGCCAGGCTGCCAGTGCCGGCGGCAGTGGCGACTCTAAAAACAATATATAGGGGGGGGCACAAAGATACCACAGTCAAAAATGGGGGGGCAAAAACAAAATAAGTATATATAAATAAGATTACAAAATACGAGAGAATTGCGGTATGCAGGGATACATTTATAATAAAACAATTTACTTACAAAATAAGCTATTCAGTCGTCTGCTGTGCCGTCCTCTGCTTGCTTCCGCGGATTCTTTACACTTCTTTCTGTCTCTCGTCAGTGCGCAGGCGTACTGTTATGGTGGATCTGTGGTAGACACACTGTTATGGGGGCATCTGTGGATGACACATTATCAGTGGCGGATTACAATAGGGACGTTCGGGTCGGCAGCCCCGGGCCCAGCACCGCTGGGGGGCCCAACGCCGACCCGAACGCCCACATACTGCGGCGGGCCACGGGAGTGCATAGCTCCCTGTCCCGTCGCCTATCACCGCCATAGACTTCAGGCCTAGTAGGCCTGAGGCCTATGCGGTAGTGAAACCCCGGCGCAGGCGTGCGTGATGACGTCATCACGCGCCTGTGCCGGGACACAGCACATTGACGTGTGCACGCCTGCCTCATCCCGCCTTCGTCTGCGATCAAGTGTCTGGCCCTGGACGGTGAGTATTTAGCTTTTCTTTTTTTTTTTTCATTTTTTTTTTTTTTTATTTCATGTGCCTACTTTGGGGGACATGTGGTGGACGACACACAGAGGAGGACATATTAGGGAAGAGACCTCGAGTACATGGGAGGGGGAATGTGGGAGCTGTGTGGGGCTAGATTATTATGGGAGGGACTACTATGTGGGGGCAAATTACTATGTGGGGGCAAATTATTATGGGAGCCGGACTACTATGTGGGGGCAAATTACTATATGGGGCAGTGTGGGGGCAAATTACTATATGGGGCAGTGTGGGGGAAAATTACTATGTGGGGGCAGATTACTATATGGGGCTGTGTGGGGCCAAATTATTATGGGAGGGACTACTATGTGGGGGCAAATTACTATATGGGGGCAGTGTGGTGGAAACTATTGTGTGGGGGCAGAGTGTGGGGTAATTGCTATGTGGGGACAGTGTGGGGGCAAATTACTATGTGGGGGCAGTGTGGGGGAAACTATTGTGTGGGGGCAGTGTGGGGTAATTTCTATGTGGGGACAGTGTGGGGAAATTGCTATGTGGGGACAAATTACTATGTGGGGGAAACTATTGTGTGGGGGCAGTATGGGGTAATTGCTGTGTGGGGTAATTTCTATGTGGGGACAGTCTGGGGAAATTGCTATGTGGGGACAGTGTGGGGGCAGTGTGGTGGAAATTACTATGTGGGGGCAAATTACTATGTGGGGGCAGTGTGGGGGAAACTATTGTGTGGGGGAAATTTCTATGTGGGGGCAGTGTGGTGGAAATTACTATGTGGGGGCAGTGTGGGGGCAAATTACTATGTGGGGGAAGTGTGGGGGAAATTACTATGTAGGGGAACTTACTGTGTGCGGGCAAACTACTATATGGGGGCAGTTTGGGGGAAATTACTGTGTGGGGGCAAATTACTATAGGGGGATTACTATGTGGGGGCAGTGTGGTGGAAATTACTATATGGGGGTGTTGCTATTTGGGAGGCACTGTAGGGCCAATTCTATTATTTTTGGGGACACTATACAGGGATTATTGCCGGGAGCACAATAGAGAGTGGTATTATTACTGGGGGTCTCTAGGGGACATTATAGCTGCTGTGGACACTATAGGAACATTTGGGGTAATTTATCAAACTGGTGTAAAGTAGAACTGGCTTAGTGGCCCATAGCAGCCAATCAGATTCCACCTTTCATATTTGACAGCTCTTTTGGAAATCCAGTTCTACTTTACACGAGTTTGATAAATGACTCCAATTATGTCTATTAGGGTCACTATTTTTTAAGCAGTATAGTACTTGGGGCATTGGGGGGCAAAACAGGCACAGTATTGGGGGTGGCAGAATGACACTGTGGGGACACCAGGATGAGGAGGTTGATGAAAAAATTGAGAAATCTAACGTGTCTGTGTTACAAACTGTAGAGACGAGATGCGGCTGAAAGAATTTGCCATGGTGGTCTGGGTCAAACGGAGGAGAAGAGGAAAGAGAAGGTCTACATGACAGAAGATGTCACTGGATGTAACAGGTATGTGGTGCTGTATTCTCCTCCATGTCTTTTTTATTATAATTATATGTATTTTAAATTTGGCGACCAAATTTTTTAGTTTAGGACCCAATTTGGGGTATTTTTTTTTGTCTGAAGATGTCATATGGCCTAAGAAGAGACTGTGGCGCTCATGAAGCACCGCAGCCTCTTCATACAAAAAAAAAACTAAACTAAAATGGAGAGGGGGGGGGGGGCAAGTTGGGTAGACAGCCCCGGGCCTATCATGCACTTAATCCGCCCCTGCACATTATGCCTCTCATTAGCCCTCATTATGCCTCTCATTAGCCCTCATTATGCCTCTCATCACTCCCATATCAGCCCCCATGCCTCTCATTAGCCCCCATATCAGCCCTTATGCCTCATTAGCCCCCATTATAAGCAATTATGCCTCATTAGCCCACATTATGCCTCTTATTAGCCCCCATTATAAGTCATTATGCCTCATTAGCCCACATTATGCCTCTAATTAGCCCCCATTATGTCTCTAATTAGCCCCATTATGCCTCATTAGCCCCCATATGCCTCATTAGCCCCCATATGCCTCATTAGCCCGCATATGCCTCTAATAGTCTAATTAGCCCCCATTGTGTCTCATTAGCCCCCATGATGCCTCTTATTAGCCCCCATTATGCATCATTAGCCCCCATATTCCTCCAATTAGCCCCCATATTCCTCCAATTAGCCCCCATATTCCTCCAATTAGCCCCCATATGCCTCCAATTAGCCCCCATATGCCTCCAATTATCCCCCATATGCCTCCAATTAGCCCCCATATGCCTCCAATTAGCCCCCATAGCCCCCATATGCCTCCAATTAGCCCCCATATGCGTCCAATTAGCCCCCTTAGCCCCCATATGCCTCCAATTAGCCCCCATATGCCTCCAATTAGCCCCCATAGCCCCCATATGCCTCCAATTAGCCCCCATATGCCTCCAATTAGCCCCCATATGCCTCCAGTTATCCCCCATAGCCCCCATATGCCTCCAATTAGCCCCCATATGCCTCCAATCAGCCCCCATATGCCTCCAATTGGCCCCCATATGCCTCTAATTAGCCCCCATAGCCCCCATATGCCTCCAATTAGCCCCCATATGCCTCCAATTAGCCCCCATTATGCCCCCAGCAGCCACATTTTTTTATAAAATAAAAAAACACTTACCTCTCCTGCTCCTGGACGGACGCCGCCTGCAATTTTCTTTCTCCTCAGTCGACTGTGCTCTGAACTGGCGCGCATAGCGAGAGGTCACAGAGCGCCCTCACGCTGTGCGCAGCCCTGCACAGTCGACAGCCGAGGACCAGGAAGTGGTAAGTACAGAGCCTTCACCACTTCCTGGTCCTTCGGTACACTAATGAGCGCTTCCATAATGGATACGTTAAAAAATGCATACGTTAATGTAACTGTATGGTGAACGGATGCCACTGTACGGCATCAGTCTGAGGCATCTGTTAACGCAATTATATTTTTGGTATACATTAAATGGATGGCTGTGTCAGAATAAGCACCAGTACACAGCGGAGCAGCGGGGAGGACAGGGGAGGCCGCCATGTACTGACAGAGCACTACCTGGTCCTGGTGGTCAGGGATGAGGACTGTGTTTCCCAAGGATCATTAATCTATTGGGAAATACAGGGCACAGTATAATACACTAGAATCTATATACTATAAAGATATTAGCCCTACCCCCAAAAATAATAATACAATTAGGGGGTCATTTATTATATAGAAATACGTCTATGTTAGGCGTATTTCTGACACAGATTGTGGCGCAAAGGTCCTTAGCACCGCAACCTGTATCTTTTCCCGCTCATGCCAGGTCTAAAAAAAGTGGCATGGGCAGGGAAAGGGATACAGTTATGGCCATACAGTTATTGGATACCAGCACCACACAGTGATAACACCGCCATACAATGATAAAACCACCATACAGTGACCGGATAAAAGGGTATAAGAGGGCACAGTACAGGGAATGACTAGGGGCACTGTACAGGGTGTGGTAAGAGGGCACAATGCAGGGTATAAAGGGGCACAGTATGGGGTGAGGGGCACAGTACGGGGTGGGTGGCACAGTACAGGGTGGGGGGCACAGTCACATGACCCTGTGACGTTAGAAGGTCCTTATAGTGAATGCGGTTCAAATGCCACCATAATGAGAGGCAGAGGAGTGAGACAGGGGCCCTGGATGGACAGGAGGGGTGGACACAGCAAGTAGGTGGAAGGGGCTCTGAGGGGGTTTCATACAACAAGTAGTGGCAGGAGGTCTGTGCAGGGCAGCAATACTAGATAGGAGGGTGGGACAGGAGCTCTGGATACTTGAGGGAGGAAAGGAGACAGCAGGGGCTCCATGAGGATGAGATAGGACAGGATATGGGGGGGGGGGCAGGTGTCATGGAGGCAAACTGCTTAATGAAACAGTAAAACAACAAAATAGAATGAAGCAGCATCCAGCAGCAGATCGAAGAGTTCCCCGCCCCCCCTCCTGTCACACAGAGAAGAGACAGTCACAGTGCAGACTCACTGACAACCTGTGTTCACACTTCTGCTCCAGCCCTTCACAGTGAAGACTCACTGACAACCTGTGCTCACACTTCTGCTCCAGCCCTTCACAGTGCAGACTCACTGACAACCTGTGTTCACACTTCTGCTCCAGCCCTTCACAGTGAAGACTCACTGACAACCTGTGCTCACACTTCTGCTCCAGCCCTTCACAGTGCAGACTCACTGACAACCTGTGTTCACACTTCTGATCCAGCCTTTCACAGTGCAGACTCACTGACAACCTGTGCTCACACTTCTGCTCCAGCCTTTCACAGTGCAGACTCACTGACAACCTGTGCTCACACTTCTGCTCCAGCCTTTCACAGTGCAGACTCACTGACAACCTGTGTTCACACTTCTGCTCCAGCCTTTCACAGTGCAGACTCACTGACAACCTGTGTTCACACTTCTGCTCCAGCCCTGCTGGTCTCTCTCCTCAGGCAGCATATCCTGTGTAGAAGGGGCGTGTCTGAGTCTCTGCAGCAGCCAGCCTCATGTGACTCAGAGGGCACCACCAAAGGGGTACTGCATAAGTGAAATGACAGCAATTAGAGCTTCCATCTGTATTGATTGAAGTGCTCATAGCAGCTCAGTGGGCCCCCCCAGGAGCATTGGGCCCCGGCACTTGCCCGGGTTTGCCGGGTTATGACGCCGGCCCTGCCTTTAAGTGCCATACCATATTCTGATATCACAGTGATTTGTATCACTTGGCAGTTCAGCTCTGTTGCATTGGCAATTTTGCTGCATCCACATCGGTTAAGCACCACAGGAAATATATATATGAGGCTATAGGCGCCTATATTATAAGATATAATAACTTGTCAAAGGTCACACCTGCTCCTCAACACAAGACTGCCATGGAGCTGTAATGAGCAGCACTGCTGGGGGGAGGCACTAAATGTGAGCTCTTATAGCCGCTCAGTTATTCCTTGCAGCATGTGTGTGGTAGTGCTTTCTGGGCCAGGATTAGCTGCAGTTCTGCATTGTTGGTGGGAGTTGTATTCTGTCTGTATTCACTAGAGCTCCCGTCAAAGCAAGAAGAAAATAGTGACAGGAACATTAAGGCTACTTTCACACTCGCGTTTTGGGCGGATCCGTAATGGATCTGCAAAAACTGATCCGTTACAATAATACAACCGCATGCATCCATCATGAACGGATCCGTTTGTATTATCTGTAACATAGCCAAGACGGATCCGTCATGAACCCCATTGAAAGTCAATGGTAGCCGGATCCGTTTTCTATTGTGTCAGAGAAAACGTATCCATCCCCATTGTGTGCCAGGACGGATCCGTTTGGCTCAGTTTCATCAAGCGAACAGCAAAATGCCGCAAGCAGCATTATGGTGTCCGCCTCCAGAGTGGAATGGAGACTGATCGGAGGCAAACTGATCCATTCTGAGCGGATCCTTTTCCTTTCAGAATGCATTAAGGCAAGACTGATCCATTTTGGACCGCTTGTGAGAGCCCATGACGGATCTCACAAACGGAAAGCCAAAACGCGAGTGTGAAAGTAGCCTAACTCGGTTGAAGTTACCATTAATATTTGGTTTTCAGTTCAAGGAACGTTTGGGTTAGGGCTCCATATTGACTTGGAATTCTGGCAATTGTCTTGCAGGTTTTTTACTCATAAGGAATTGCAGAAGATGCATGGGGGTTGTTTGAAATGTGATTTTACTGTGTTTATTGCAAAGATAATCTAGTTCAGACCGTATTCTGAGAGACAGAATAGGCCCATTGGGTACCATTACCTATTACCCAGGTGCCACTGCCTAACACTCAGTCTATCGCATGGTATATGCACGTTGCAAGTGTATACTTTTACTGTTCCGTTCCACATAGGGATGTTTATTAATATGTTTTTACAGATTTTTTTTTAGGCATTTAGGGACAATTGTTCCAATTTTTTTTTTCAAATTATAGCTTTTTATTTTACAAAAAAATATGGCAAATTACGGTAATAAAACAGGTTTCCTATTTTGTGTTGGTTTTATTCAGTATCTAATATGTATAGTCTTGCAGAATTGGGGCAGCTATGGGGACAGTTTGGGTTGGTGTGTCCCCCATAAAAGACCCCTGGGGATGTTTAATTTTTTAATTTTGCACTTCTCCATTGTAACTGGGACATCCATACACCTGATCACTGGGTCCAGTAGAGGCATTTCCGCTTCCTCTATTCACTACTGGAAAAGAGAAGGAAAAAAATCACTTCTGTCTTCTCCAGGTTCTTGCCTGTTGGTTACAGTTGGGCATCTAACCTGCTCCTGACATATTAAAGGAGCAGAAGTCTTAATGCATCCAAAAGACATACAGTAGCTACAGACAAGGTACATGCATCACCCTGGTCTCTAAAGTGAGTAGTCTAAGTATAAGGTGGTAAAAGTGTATCCCTGTTGTGCAGAGACACAGAAGGAGGCTTAGCTTAAAGGGAATGTGTCATCAGAAAATGACCTATTGTTTAAATCATGTTTTTATGTTTAAATAATTTTTGGTGAAGCGATAGTGAATCTGGAGCGATAGGTGAACATGGCA
Organism: Bufo bufo; assembly: GCF_905171765.1. Lineage (NCBI taxonomy): Eukaryota > Metazoa > Chordata > Amphibia > Anura > Bufonidae > Bufo > Bufo bufo. The sequence continues at coordinate 142,249,654 of NC_053390.1, read as the reverse complement.
CGCTCTCGTGCAGCTGTGGGCGCCATGGCCGGCAGGTTTCGACTATTTCAAACAGCAGAGACCCACGGCTAATGACCTCGACTGGCTCCCTCTTCCGGGCTACTTACCGGAATCTTCTGAGGACAACGAGCATGCCGGTAATTGATTTCAATACGCTGGGTCTCTCTGAAGAGACCCAGGGTATTGGAGCTGCAATTCCTATTTTGGCCAGCAGGTGGTAGGCCAACATAAGAAATCAGCAATTCATATATTACCATGCTCCTGTATGGAGTGTGGTAATATTGAAGGAAAAAAAATTGTCAGTCTTGGAGCCTCAAATACGAGCTACAAAACCATAAAAAAGGTTTAAAAAAAATATAAAAGTTTAAATCACCCCCCTTTCCGTAGAATAAAAAAATAAATACATAAATAACAAAAAAAATAAACAGCATGGGCATCACCATGTACAAAAACACCCGCACTATTAAAATAAAAAAATATTTTTCCAATACGGCGAATGGCATAATGGAAAAAAGGTTCAAAATTCAAAATTTTTTCCATTTCTTCTCTTACCCAATAAAATTTTATAAAATGTGATCAAAAAGTCACACACACACCAAAATGGTATCAATTAAAACTACAGATCGTCCCACAAAAAATTAGCCCCCACACAGCTTATGGGGGTCAGAATTTGGTGATATAAAAATAAATCTTTTTTCAAAGTTTTAATCTATTTTTGCACTATTTAAAAATATGTGGTATTGTTGTAATTGTACTGACCCAGAGAATGAAGGGCATGGGTCAGTTTTGCTGCAAAGGGAACGCCGTAGGGACAAAACCCATAAAACGGTGGTGAAATAGCATTTTTTTACAATTACACCCCATTTGGAAATTTTTTACTACTTCCCACTACATTGTATGCCATACTAAATGGTGGTATTAGAAAGTACAACTTGTCCCGCAAAAAATAAGCCCTCATATGGATATGTGAATGGAAAATAAAAAAAGTTATGGCTCAAGGAAAATAGGAAAGAAAAATGAAAATTAAAAAATTAAAAAACCTCCGGTATCCAAGGGGTAAAACAAAACCCATGAATTCCTGCAGTTTTCACACTGGCCACTAAGCCTAATAATAATATTGTAATAATGGTTTTAACTGGCAGATAAAATGTTTGAGACATTTCCTTTAAGGCCCCTTTCACACGGGCGAGTATTCCAAGCGGATGCGATGCGTGAGTTGAACGCATTGCACCCGCACTGAATACCGACCCATTAATTTCTATGGGGCTGTGCACATGAGCGGTGATTTTCACGCATCACTTGTGCGTTGCGTGAAAATCGCAGCATGCTCTATATTCTGCGTTTTTCACGCAACGCAGGCCCCATAGAAGTGAATGGAGTCGCGTGAAAATCGCAAGCATCCGCAAGCAAGTGCGGATGCGGTGCGATTTTCACACATGGTTGCTAGGTGACAGTCTATTCACTGTATTATTTTCCCTTATAACTGAATACAGAATGCTTAGTAGGTGATCAATTGAGGGTTAAAAGAAATAAATAAATTAACTCACCTTCTCCTCTTGTTTGCGTAGTTCCCGGTCTCTTCTTTACTTCTCAAAAGAAGAACTATCGGCTAGGACCTGTGGTGACGTCAGTTCACATGCTCCAATCACATGGTCCATCACCACGGTGATGTACCATGTGATTGGAGCATGTGATCTGACGTCACCAAAGGTCCTTTAGCCCACAGCTCATCATTAAAGAAGTAAAGAAGAGACCGGGAACTACGCGAACAAGAGGAGAAGGTGAGTTAATTTTTTTATTTCTTTTTAACCCTCAATTGATCACCTACTAAGCATTCTGTATTCAGAATGCTATTATTTTCCCTTATAATCATGTTATAAGGGAAAATAATAACATCTACACAACACCTAACCCAAGCCCGAACTTCTGTGAAGAAGTTCGGGTTTGGGTACCAAACATGCGTGATTTTTCTCACGCGAGTACAAAACGCATTACAATGTTTTGCACTCGCGCGGAAAAATCGCGGGTGTTCCCGTAACGCACCCGCACATTTTCCCGCAACGCCCGTGTGAAAGAGGCCTAAGAGCCACTCTGGGAGATTGGTGCTGTCTTGCAATCCTGCTCTTGGACTGCTTTTTGTCAGCTATTGCACATGCTACCTGGTGCATGTGTTTATTAATTCTCTGTGCATATAGTATTAGCATAGTATAAGTATTCTTGTGTTTATGACCTGACTTGTTTTGTATATATTATACAGTACTTTGCAAAAGCTTTAGGCAGATGTGGAAAAATGCTGTAAAGTAAGAATCAAACAAATAGAAGTGTTAATAGTTTATTCTTATCAATTAACAAAATGCAAAGTATATGAACAAAGGAGAAATCTAAATCAAATCAGTATTTCGTGTCACCAACCTTTGGATTCAAAACAGAATCAGTTTTTCTAGGTACAGTTGAACACAGATTTTGAAGGAGTTTAGCAGGGAGTTCTTGGGAAAACTAACCACAGATCCTCTGTGGATGTAGACTTGCTCAGATCCTTCTGTCTCTTCATGTGATCCCAGACAGACTCAATGATGTTGAGATCAGGACTTTGTGGGGGCCATATCATCACTTCCAGAACTACTTGTTCTTCTTTACACTGAAGATAGTTGGCTGTATGTTTGGAGTTGCTGTCCTGCTGCAGAATACATTTGAAGTCAGTCAGATACCTCCTTGATGCTACTGCATGATGGATAAAGTTTAATGTTTTAAAATACTTCACAGACGCTCCTCCCCATATTCCCAAGAGCAGTGAATTGGATATGTGATTCTTCTCCATCAGACTTTCATGTGTCCATTCATTAACCTTTAGTATGAAATACAGTATATATGTAAGAGAACGTACAAATAGTATTAGAGGCGATTGATTGTTATGTTGGCAGTCTGTGCCCACCGCTGGCACACTGTTTACTGTGGGCACAGATGCCACATCACTCACCAAGCCATCCAGCATTTGGTCACCGGTACACTCTGCAAATTGCGGACTACAAACTCCTACCTACTCTTCCAGCCTCTGTTTGCTTAGGGAATTTCCAAATCATTCCCCAGTTAATGGCTGGTTGTCCCTGGATATTTAAGGCACCCTCTCCAGTCAGAGGGTGCCTGAGCTTTAGGTTCCCTGATGATCAGGAAAGGTTTTGCGATTTTGCAATTGTTTTGTGATTTACCTGCATTACTCCTGCGTCTTTCCTGCGTTTGTATGCCTGTCTGTGCTTCAGCCTTATACACATCCTGCTACTGTGCTCCTGACCCCCAATTCTGTCAGTTCTGTCCATGTTTCAGTTGTACCCAGTCCCCAGTCTGTCTGCCTTGTCGTGCTTCTGCCTGTTCTCTGCTAGCCCCTCTATCTTACTTTGTTGCTGACATGAGGCTTCTCTCGTACTATTTATAAGTTGTCAAACATATAAAGGTTAAAGAATAAACACATGAGAGACTGATGCAGGTGAATCACATATCCAATAAACTAATCTAGGGAGTATAGAGAGCAGGTATTATAAGACATGAAACACTGCAGCAAAAACATGAGTAGGGATACAGAAGCTGTCCAAAACGCATAGACTTTGTTTGGATCTTTTTGCAACCACCTGTTATGTATAGATTTTCTTGAATAAAGCGCCGATTTATGGGTTCTGAGATAGTAGAATATTTTATACATTAATTTTCGAAGTTTAAAAGCAGAGTCCGTGCAGCACAGATCCTGGGAGCACAAGGAAGGGTGAGCTTGCTACAAACTTTCTTTTATAAATGAAGAACATTATCAGCCCATCAATATTTGCATACCTCATGCGTATTGCCTCTCCACTGGCATTTTCAGCAGGATAACGCTTGCCCACACACAGCAAGGGTTTCACAGAACGTCTTCGACAGATTGAAACACTTCGACGCATGCCCGGTCACCAGATTTATTGCCAAGCAAGCATTTATGGCAGCACCTGGGTTGCCAACTTCAGCTATCTATGAGTGGACAAGATCTGCAGGCACAGCTGCAACATCTGTGGGCAAATGTGCCACTGGATGCGATATGGAACCTGTATGTCTCCACTGCCAACCTTATCTCTTCTTGTATCCAGGCCATAGGTGGCCCAAGAGAGTACTAGATCCTCCTTTCAATCTTTCAATTGTACAGTTTCCCCTAATAAACTTATCCTTTCGTTCTAATATTGTAATCACTTATATACAGTCAGGTCCATAAATATTGGGACATCAACACAATTCTAAAAGTTTTGGCTCTATACACCACCACAATGGATTTGAAATGAAACAAACAAGATGTGCTTTAACTTCAGACTGTCAGCTTTAAGTTGAGGGTATTTACATCCAAATCAGGTGAACAGTGTAGGAATTACAACAGTTTGCATATGTGCCTCCCACTTGTTAAGGGGCCAAAAGTAATGGGACATAATAATCATAAATCAAACTTTCACTTTTTAATACTTGGTTGCAAATCCTTTGCAGTCAATTACAGCCTGAAGTCTGGAACGCATAGACATCACCAGACGCTGGGTTTCATCCCTGGTGATTCTCTGCCAGGCCTCTACTGCAACTGTCTTCAGTTCCTGCTTGTTCTTGGGGCATTTTCCCTTCAGTTTTTTCTACAGCAAGTGAAATGCATGCTCAATCAGGTTCAGGTCAGGTGATTGACTTGGCCATTGCATAACATTCCACTTCTTTCCCTTAAAAAACTCTTTGGTTGCTTTGAAGTATTCTTTGGGTCATTGTCCATCTGCACTGTGAAGCGCCGTCCAATGAGTTCTGAAGCATTTGGCTGAATATGAGCAGATAATTTTGCCCGACACACTTCAGAATTCATCCTGCTGCTTTTGTCAGCAGTCACATCGTCAATAAATACAAGAGAACCAGTTCCATTGGCAGCCATACATGCCCACGCCATGACATGCTTCACTGATGAGGTGGTATGCTTAGGATCATGAGCAGTTCCTTTCCTTCTCCATACTCTTCTCTTACCATCACTCTGGTACAAGTTGATCTTGGTCTCATCTGTCCATAGGATGTTGTTTCAAAACTGTGAAGGCTTTTTTAAATGTTGTTTGGCAAACTCTAATCTGGCCTTCCTGTTTTTGAGGCTCACCAATGGTTTACATCTTGTGGTGAACCCTCTGTATTCACTCTGGTGAAGTCTTCTCTTGATTATTGACTTTGACACACATACACCTACCTCCTGGAGAGTGTTCTTGATCTGGCCAACTGTTGTGAAGGGTGTTTTCTTCACCAGGGAAAGAATTCTTCGGCCATCCACCACAGTTGTTTTCCGTGGTCTTCCGGGTCTTTTGGTGTTGCTGAGCTCACCGGTGCATTCCTTCTTTTTAAGAATGTTCCAAACAGTTGTTTTGGCCACGCCTAATGTTTTTGCTATCTCTCTGATGGGTTTGTTTTGTTTTTTCAGCCTATGGTTGAATGATGGCTTCCTTCACTGATAGTGACAGCTCTTTGGATCTCATCTTGAGAGTTGACAGCAACAGATTCCAAATGCAAATAGCACACTTGAAATTAACTCTGGACCTTTTATCTGCTCATTGTAATTGGGATAATGAGGAAATAACACATACCTGGCCATGGAACAGCTGAGAAGCCAATTGTCCCATTACTTTTGGTCCCTTAACAAGTGAGAGACACATATGCAAATACCCTCAAATTAAAGCTGACAGTCTGCAGTCAGGTCCGGCGCCACCTGTAAGGCGACCTAGGTAGCCGTCTAGGGCGCAATTTAGCAGGGGGCGCCGGCCCCGTGCGGTTTAAAAAAAAAGCGTTGCCGCAAGTTGTTTTTTTTCTTTAAGTACGGCAGGCGATGGCGGGCCCTCCCCTGCACCGGGCGGCTGCCGCACTGCCCAGAGAGAGGGACTGACAGGAGAGAAGCGCCTCTAATGTAGCGTGGCCGAGCTCTGTCCGGTCCGCGGTACAGGAGCATTTGTTTTCTGTACCCAGCCGGACTGACAGGAAGTGCTCACTTAGTGTGCACTTCCTTTCAGTCCGGCCGGGTACAGGAAACAAATGCTCCTGTACCGCGGAGCTCGGCCATGCTACACTAGATGTGGGGGGGGGGGGGAATGGAATGAGAGTGACAAGGGAGGGGGGGAGGAAATGATGAGAGTGACAAGGGAGGGGGGGAGGAAATGATGAGCGTGACAAGGGAGGGGGGGGAGGAAATGATGAGAGTGACAAGGGAGTGGGGGTGGGGGGGAATGAGAGTGACAAGGGAGTGGGGGGGAATGAGAGTGACAAGGGAGTGGGGGGGAATGAGAGTGACAAGGGAGTGGGGGGGAATGAGAATGACAAGGGAGGGGGGAGGAAATTATGAGAGTGACAAGGGAGGGGGGGGAAGGATGGGAGTGACAAGGGAGGGGGGAAGAATGAGAGTGACAAGGGGGGTAATGAGAGTGACAAGGGAGGGGGGGAAATGATGAGAGTGACAAGGGAGTGGGGGGAAATGATGAGAGTGACAAGGGAGTGGGGGGAAATGATGAGAGTGACAAGGGAGTGGGGGGAAGAATGAGAGTGACAAGGGAGGGGGGGTGAGAGTGACAAAGGAGGGGGGGAATGAGAGTGACAAAGGAGGGGGGGAATGAGAGTGACAAGGGAGGGGGGGGAATGAGAGTGACAAGGGAGGGGGGGGAATGAGAGTGACAAGGGAGGGGGGGGGGGAGAGAGTGACAAGGGAGTCCCCAGAGCCAGACTGCAGCCAGAGACCAGATCATCTTATTGTCCTGGTGGTAAGTAGACAATGCAATATGTTTATTATGTAATTGTTTAGTTATTAATACTACATTGGAAACTAATTTACCTCACATTAAGGCTCCATTCACACCTCCGCAACGTGTTTTGCGGATACACGGAGCCGCGGATCCGCAAAACACGGAAAGCGGCAATGTGATATGGGCAGATCATCTGATATGGGGGGGGCGGCAATTTTTATCTTGCCTAGGGCGTCAAAAATCCTTGCATCGGCCCTGTCTGCAGTTAAAGCACATCTTGTTCATTTCATTTCAAATCCATTGTGGTGGTGTATAGAGTCAAACATGTTAGAATTGGGTCATTGTCCCAATCTTTATGGACCTGACTGTATATGATCATTACATTCACATATAGAAAGTTTCATTCGATTCCAACAACTCCTTCTTGGTGCATTATTTTTTTTGTCAACGCGTGTTTGTGTATGTATGTGTGTATATATATATATATATATATATAGACACAAAAATAGGTATTGATAGCATATATCATTTAGAATAGATAAACCAAAGATGTATAGACAGTTTTATTTCATATCTTGTGCAATTCAATAATAAAAAAGCATGGTTTCGGTAAAATATACTGCAGATTGTCACAATTGTGCAGTGCGACTCCATTGAAGAACACAGTTTATTTTGTTTTATTTTATGATAAATGTAGAATTCAAGGTTATCAGATTGTCAGCTTGTAGCTCATGAACTGATGCATTATGCTAAAATAATCACCCCTTCCTGTCTCCCTAAATGTATCCGCGCTGAAGGTACAGTAGTTACGTGTGCAGGGAATGGCAATGAATGCGGAGGGCCTTCATAGAATATTTATAGAGGGCACAGTACGTGCATAAAAAGCACCTTGCACGGCTTAAGGGTTTATGATCATGGATGGATCTTTCCATGGGTATGGAATAGAAATGGAAATCTCCTAATATTCATAGCAGTGGTTTAAAAGACACTTTCAACAGAACTAAACTTTTTATTGGCTCCAGCCTTCATTTTTTATATAACACATTAATACAGCTGTTTGAAATATAAGAGATTTTCTCCAGGACTAATAATGATGATTTTCTAATGGTATTGTGTGAACATAACATACATAGGAAAAAACATTAATACAGTATAAAGATGAGCAAATCTATGCTAAATGAATGGGATTCGTTACAAATTTCACAAAAAATCATCTGCCAATTGGTGGAAAAACAGGAGGGTGGAAGATGAATGATCACATAGCACTGGGAGGAAGTGGTGAGGAGGGCTTGCACTAACCGGCTCAGAGGCTGACAGCCAATCAGGAGGCAGTATGCAGGAAGGTCCTTCTGCTCAGAAGAAAGAAACACCTTGAGATGTCAAGGCCTGAACTGGCCACCCACCTGATTGAAATAAAGACACAACACCAAATTTTTTTTTGGAAGGTGAAGGTCACAGCTTTATTTAAAGGACCTAAACAATATTGTGTTAAGACAAATCTACTAATGTATTTAATAAATCAAACAGTTCTTTGCGACAATCGCGACAATCTAAAAATCTATGAAACTGAATATATGCAAGTTTCCAAATAGATATAAAAGCTTTGCCCACATGACTGCCATCGCGCCCTTTCAACCACTAGCCGCACAATCTCAACCAGCCACAGTGCTGTAAACAGGGGTAACCATCAAAATCGAACCATAAACAACATTGTAACCCCTTAGAGAAACCCATGTAAGCCATATTACACCTTAGTGTAATTAAAATCCTCCAATGTTCCTTATTGAATGGGTTAATGAGCTATTGCCAAAGATCCATCCCCAGTCACTAATAGCATGCTACAAGAAAATGGGGGTAGCTGCCTCTTTTAGATTGAGCACTCCCCGTCCATCTGCCTGGGGCTTCTGAGCAGAGTATATATGTAGCTGGTTCCTACACTGCCCTGAATATTGTAGGCTTAGGTCAAGCCCAGGAGAGGCAGTTCTGTTAGTGTTAGGGACCCATCTGCAGAAGCCACCTTGAAGCCTGGTAGATGGGCCCGACATACTTTTGATCAAAAATGTGCGCAAAGTGCTTCTATTTTTTTCATTTATAGTCAGTATAATACCATTTTAAAGGGAACCTGTCACCAGTTTTATGGTGTCCTAACTAAGGGCAACATAAATAAGTAACTGATTCTCTTAGCAAAATGAAACTGAATATATGCAAGTTTCCAAATAGATATAAAAGCTTTGCCCACATGACTGCCATCGCGCCCTTTCAACCACTAGCCGCACAATCTCAACCAGCCACAGTGCTGTAAACAGGGGTAACCATCAAAATCGAACCATAAACAACATTGTAACCCCTTAGAGAAACCCATGTAAGCCATATTACACCTTAGTGTAATTAAAATCCTCCAATGTTCCTTATTGAATGGGTTAATGAGCTATTGCCAAAGATCCATCCCCAGTCACTAATAGCATGCTACAAGAAAATGGGGGTAGCTGCCTCTTTTAGATTGAGCACTCCCCGTCCATCTGCCTGGGGCTTCTGAGCAGAGTATATATGTAGCTGGTTCCTACACTGCCCTGAATATTGTAGGCTTAGGTCAAGCCCAGGAGAGGCAGTTCTGTTAGTGTTAGGGACCCATCTGCAGAAGCCACCTTGAAGCCTGGTAGATGGGCCCGACATACTTTTGATCAAAAATGTGCGCAAAGTGCTTCTATTTTTTTCATTTATAGTCAGTATAATACCATTTTAAAGGGAACCTGTCACCAGTTTTATGGTGTCCTAACTAAGGGCAACATAAATAAGTAACTGATTCTCTTAGCAAAATGCTGGGTCACTTTCTTTAATTGACCCAGTCAATGAAATGAGCTGGAAAAACTCGATATTAGAGAAAACAGCTAGTGGCTGTCAATGCTTAAAGGAAAAAACAGAACAAACAAAAAAGGGCGGAGGGTGGGACACATTTTTCTCTACACACAAAATGGCTTCTTTCCTTACACGTCTATAAATAAGCATCTCCTTATTTCAGCCCACTTTTGTACCACCACCAATCACCCCCGACACTGATCTTCCACACTCCATAACACTTAAAGGGAACCTGTCACCAGTTGTATGGTGTCCTAACTAAGGGCAACATAAATAAGTGACTGATTCTCTTAGCAAAATGCTGGGTCACTTTCTTTAATTGACCCAGTCAATCTGCCAACATCTTGTATTGAAAAGCTCCAGCTGATAATGAGTCCTGAATATTCATGAGCTCCTGACTCTCCCCGCCCACCTGCTGCTGATTGACAGTTATTTTCCATATGAATCAGCAGCAGGTGGGCAGGGGAGTGGCTATAGCTGTGAATTAAATGTACGCTGGACTCAATGACATCACGCCGGACTCAAATCAGCTCATTAGCATGCGGCATCTTTGTGTGTATATTATGAGGTAACCATCTGTCACACCAGTAAGTGAATACATCTAAGGCACTTTTTAGTAGTTAATGATTGTATATAATTAGTTAGATTATAATCAAATATCCACATGACAGGTTCCCTTTAACCCACTATTCACCTGATTAATCCTGTCTGCCAAGACCTGTCATGACAGCACATTCCTCAGCCTGTGTTCCCAGCTAGGCTTGTGTTGTTGCAATGTCTGCTAAAAAAAAAACTATTGCAGACACAGGCCAAGTTATTAGAGACCCTATAGGGACACTACAGGGGCACTATAGGGAGAGAATATGGAGATATAATTGGGTAGATTTTAGAGATTTATCGGGGAAAGCTTAGCATAGCGAATGATAGGGACTGGTGACTGTCCCAGTTGTTTCATGCAGTGAAAGTTCTGCTTTACAAAATCCTGCAAAAAACTCGCATTTTTCTGTATGAACAGCCAGAGAGCTTTTTTTTTTTTTTTTGTGTGAAAAAGGTTTCTACAATATAGACTTATTGCCAGCATCCAAATAGCATAAATTTTGCTGCAAGAATTTTCTCTTTATTTCCCTAAAAAATCAGTTTTTATTTATTGTTTCTAAATGGGCATTTCAGTGCAATATACCCGTCATTAAAGACTTTGTATATTACTGCAGGATACCGTTCAATGTTACAGCAAACACATTTTACTGCAATAATGCCATTATTATATTTGTGTTATTGAACACATTGTATATTGCTAAAAGATAACAGGTAGTTACAGAAAAAGCATTTTACTGCAATAACGTCATTATTATACCCGTGTTAGTGAACACATTAGATAATACTACAAGATACCGTTTAATGTTATAGCAAAAGCATTTTACTTCAGTAATGCCATTATTATACCCATGTTATTGAACATATTATATATTACTGAAAGATACCGTTCAGTGCTATAACAAATTGAATGTGTTGTATATTACGTCTCATTTCACAGTTTGATAAATGTGGTGGGGAGGACTATGATTATGAATGTTTGTTTGCTGGACAAGACCTAGGATTGGGGTGTTGAGGAGGAGGAGGGTGGTGGCCGTAGCGGAAATAAAGAGTTTAGGCAACGTATGACCAAAACCTCCAAAACAACTGCCAGGGCCGGATCTGCTTCTATTATGGTCAGCTCAGGAACTGGTGATACTGCTGATACTATAAGCGCAGGCTCAAAACGTGCCAGACCTAGGACAAGTTCAGCTGCTGCTAGCTCTGTGCGAGTATCTCCTGTATGGCTTTTTTTGCCCACATAAAATAGATACCAGGGCTTTACTGCAACAAATGAGGTGGTACACTGGACCATGTGTTAAAATAGAACTGGCCAGCATTCCGAATCGGGACAAGTCTGTCCTCCTTCTCCTGGTCTTCTTTGTGGCAGCCAGGCCTCATCTCCAATCAGTAGTGTTCTTGTGTTCATCATTAGCTGCTTCTTCTCCAACTCAGACTCCTCCTTGTTCTCTGCTCTATCATGAATGGAATGTGTGTGTAACATCCCAGAGTTATGTTACTATACTCTTTTACCCCGCTACAACCTGTTAAGTGTATCTGTACGGTCATCTAATGTGATTTATCTTATATCCTCACAAATGTGCATTGAAACCCTTGTTAAATGTATTTGCTGTAATTTCTATGTTCACCAGCAGATGGCAGCAATGTGTTTAGAAGGGACTTAGTTCAGTTTAGCATTTCTAGACTGGAATAGTACATTCCAGTTTAGCTCCCCCTCTTTGAGGAGGTGTGGAATGTTCCCACATCCTGCCTCATGGGTGGGGAAGGAAGTTAGAGTTAGTGTGCCAGCCACCCCGGCTAGGGGAAGGTTGTGCAAGTAGGAGCTCCCAGATATAGGGATCCAAGCCAGCATCTTGTCTCGGCTGAGACAAAAGATCGCCATTCCCAGTCTGAGCCTTCCGCCTCAGCTGGCGACAAGCAAGCAGCCACCTCCAGAACTCCAGGAAGAACCATACCCTGTGAGCATAACTGTGAGTAACATCCAGAGACCAGGAGAAGCCAAATTCCTCCTCAGCTAGTCAGTCCCATACACAGCAGAAGATAGACAGAGCAGAAGATATAGATTCCTGCCATATTCTCCAGGCATATGACACAAGCAGAAAAGATAGTAATCCCTGCCACATATTGCCAATACCTGCTGGGACCCAAGACTATTGCTGTATCTCATGTGGATTAATGCTGCCTCCAGTAAAGACAAATTGAATTATATTCCAAGTCTGGATCTCATTCATTGCTACCAAGTTCCTCAATTACTAGCAACACACTCATTTATTGCAAGTGAGCCAGGATCCAGGAGTCCAGCCGTACCCAGGTAGGAGACACCGTTGACACTATACCTACTACAACACAGAGACATTACCCCACTCTGGCATTCCTAACCTGGTACGTGAGTTGCAACACCTTAAAGGGCCCTGAGACTGTACCCTGCGCACGCTGCAATTGGCGTCACAAACAAAAAACACTTAACTATCATTTACACCTGACCCAGTTATTGCATATTATAGCATCAGTGTGCATAACCCGAATCCGGCTTACTGCATGTGGCCATGAGAAAACTGTTCACAAACAGCAGTTAGCTTGTGTGCAAGCTGAACTCTCAACTGGCTAAGTTGCTGGCGGTGCAGTTACTTAGTGGATTCTGCTGCCTTTAGGGAATTGATAGAATGTGCTCAGCCATCCCTGCCTTGTACTCTCACATGGCGGAGAATGTGGGCCACCCCTTGCAATTCTCACTGTGCAGCAAGGTAAGGCCTCATGCACACGGACGTTTTTTTTTGCGGTCCGCAAAAACGGTTTCCGTTGTTCCGTAATCCGTGTCCTTTTTTTCTTCCGTGGGTCTTCCTTGATTTTTGGAGGATCCACGGACATGAAAAAAAAAAATAAAAAATCTAAGTCAAGTTTGCCTTTGAAATGATAGGAAAAAACGGACACGGATCACGGACACGGATCACGGACGCGGATGATATGAGTTAGAAGCTGCCACTATAATGTGCCTAAGACCTAAAAGTCATGCACCCATCTCAACAAGGGCGACCCCACATCTCGGTCGCTAAACCCTGTGTCTCACCCATGCAAACCTAATAATATCTCCCATATCTTTGTTGTAGTCCCAACATGTTTTCCCGATTAGATGAACGGTTCTTCAAGGGACCAACACAGCTTGCTGCAGCTTTTGGCAAGCAGATGCCTGCAGCCTGCATGTCTGACCAGGAGGCTTCTTTCCGTCCCTTGTCGAGTCACCCGCCTACAGTACAGTACCACAGTCTCCACTACCACAAGCAGTAGAAGCAGCAGCAGCCAATTCAGTATCATCAACATGATAGGGCAGTTTTTCCATGTGCCCCACCAGGATGGCGCATATCAGCAAATGGAGTCATGCAACCTTAACAACCAGGTTCAGTCCGACCTGGACTCTGGCCTTTCTCCAGCGCATACTGTGTTCCCTGACCCCATGGACTTCTGAGCAGTTGGCAGAACTGGCCCAGTTTGCTTTCTCTGTACTGTCTAGTCCAGCCTTCAGTGTCATTTCAGAGAAGGTTTTCAAAGTGGCAGGTGGTGTTGTCACAGCCAAATGTACAAATTTTGCCTATGACAGTGTACAAACCATCACTTTTGTAAAAATGAATTAAGCATGGATCCATGAGGATTTTCGTATACCTGCGGCTGAGGCCAACGAGTACATCTGCAATTGCTGATGGTGGCTATTTGTCACCGACTGCATCATTCTACTGCTGCTGTCTTGTTCCATACCAAATGGCTGTTGCTGCTGCCACAGCGCCAGCTGCTGCTCCCTGTTGCCAGTCCGCTACTGCCACTACCATTACGGCTACACAGTCGCCTACTATTACCACTACCACTGGCACTGCACACTTGTCTACTACCTTGTCTGTTCCATGTTGAGCTGCTTCTGCTTATTGCAGCCACTACACGCCTTACACTATGTTCCCCTTCCTAGTTAAAGGATAACTCCAGTCTTTCACATCGATTGACTGACATTGACCACCACTACAATTAAAGGGCTTGTTCAAGATTGCCAAAAATGGTCTGCATTTTTCTGCAAACAATGCCACTGTTTGCCACGGGGTGTGTCTGATATTGTTTTTCCACCTTATTCGTTTGAATGATGCTGAGCTGCAAAACAGTCCATGAAAAGGAGTGGCACTGTTTCCTAGGAAAAACGTGGCCTTTTTATAATCTGAACCCTTTATATTAGGATAGGGCTTGTTGATTGTGGAATAAGAATGTATAGTTCCATGACTTTAGAGATTATTTTAAGCTGTCTGTTACCGTACCTTTTAGATCTTGCTTGGGCAGAACTTTGCTTTCACATGACTATGTTTAGCTGACTGAATGGTAATTGACACATTTCCAGGAGTGGCAGAAGAGTGCCAGGATGATAGCACTTACTGTTACTGTTACAGTGTAGAGAAACCATAGTGAACAGTAAATCTATTATAGAGAATCTGTCAGCTCCAAAACACCCCCCAAACTTGAGTAAACAGGGTATGGTGTAAGTGATGCTGAGTCCAATTATCAAATTTTTATCTTCATACTTACTTGCAATCTGGGACTGTGTTCCCACAAACCAGCAGTAAAATGCTTTGGGGGATCCCACTTTGAGCCTTCTTCAATGTGCATGAGCTCAGGAGACCTCTCAATGCAATTTACTGCTGGTTTGTTGAAGAACAGTGTCAGAATGCAAGTGAGCAGTGGCGTACATAGAGAAGTAAGGGCCCATACCAAGGATCAAACCAGGCCCCCCACACAGGACAGAAGGGTTTCAGCCTAAACCCTTTTCAATGACCCTATGGCCATTGTTCCACTGCCTCATTAAGTGTTCTTGCATGGCAAGACCATTACTGTTATCTCACATCTATTCTTATTATTATAGCCAAATTTACCACTCTAACTCCTCCCACAGTTTTTGCACTACATAGACAGTAATATACTGAAACGTGCGGATTGCTCCCGATTGGTGTGCTATTACTTTGTGTACGTTTCGCCGAATCGTTCACGAAATATCAGCGTTTTTGTGGCGAAATTGGTCCCATAGGAATGAATGGCGGAATGTTCAAAACTAGAGTGGGAGCTGACAAATCAGGATATGATTTCTAAACTGCCACCACTCCCTCATTTTCAAGCCCATCTACACAAATCTTATATCAAAACGTTCATCTATCCCTGTTGCCACTAAAAATGTCCACGGCTAAGCCATAGTCCTAATAGTTTTCACAATATGACCATTTGTTTGTAACTCACGCCGCCCATTGACATTCATTGAAACTCCACTCTAGCCACCTAAAATTTGAAGGGCAATTTCTAAACTGCGACTTTGCCTTCATTTTTAATATTTCAGAGACATACTATGCATCAATGCAGGTCTGGGTCTTGTGATTCTGACAATATAAAGCTCTTCGCTGTAGGATTTATCATTTTTAAACTACAACCGTTGGAAGATGGCAACCTCCAGTGAAGTGAGCAAGTTGGAGCAGTTTGTTTTTAACTGCTCTTCTCTGCCCTTGCTGTAGAGCGAGTTGCCATAGGAACTCAGGGGTGCGAGCAGCCAGCAGAGTGACAAAAGCTAGAGTGTGAGCTGAAAAATCAGGACATGATTTCTAAATGGACACCACTCCCTCATTTTCAAGCCCACCTACACAAATTGGCTGCTAATGTTTTTATAAATGTATGTTTTAATGTAACTGTAAAGCACTTTGGGCATCAACATTGCAATTAAATGTGCTATTTAAATAAATAAAAAGTTAATCACCAATAGGTCAAATGCTGCTACAATTACTGTAACTGGGATACTCTATTCCTATTATATATACCACACAAAAAAGAGTAGATTCACGTCCCATAGATTAAAAATATCTAGTCTTTATTCAAAAAAATCACAAATCAAAAATTAACCTAACATGATCCTATAAAATAACAAAATGATGAGCATATAGTGAATATGTCCAATTAGAAGCGCCACCTGACCAGGATATGTACATCTAAGGGTAGTGAGTCTATATAAAGTACTGCTGATAAAGTACTGCTGAACAGAGAGTGAGGTATAGTGAACATATAATGCATTGAAAACGGCTGTGGTGGTGGCTCACTGCTAATTACCTATGGTATGGTGCTACCAACCCAAAAGAGAGGACACCCTACCTCTCAGAGATAAGATAGGGAATAAAGATATGTGTTGGGCGAGCACTCTAACATAAAGCACACTCAAGGTAAAATGTCAATCAAAGTAAAAACAGATACATAAAATGAATAAAAATGCATCAATAAATTGGCAATAACCACAATGGAGCGACTGATGAATATTTGAGTAAATATTGGTAGTGCCCATAAGGGGCTATTCCGCCATATGGCACTTAAGATTCCTTGTAAGGCCTGATGTTTATGTCCTTAGCTTATTCAGCAAAGATTCAGTAAAAAAAAACGCAATTGTAGATGTTATTTGCTTTCTTAGCTAAGGACATAAACATCAGGCCTTACAAGGAATCTTAAGTGCCATATGGCGGAATAGCCCCTTATGGGCACTACCAATATTTACTCAAATATTCATCAGTCGCTCCATTGTGGTTATTGCCAATTTATTGATGCATTTTTATTCATTTTATGTATCTGTTTTTACTTTGATTGACATTTTACCTTGATTAAATGTGTGCTTTATGTTAGAGTGCTCGCCCAACACATATCTTTATTCCATATAATGCATTGAGTAAGGAAGAGAGAACCACCTTTCTGGAAATATCTTAACCACTCTCTGAAAAACATGGATAAAGGTCAGATCATAAACAGATATCTGGAAAGATATCTAGAGATGAAAAACAATGGTCATATCAGTTAGAGTCAGGACAGGTGGACGCTATCTCCTCGACGTACGTTTCGTCGTTCCTCAGGAGAAATTTATTTAAATAAATAAAAGTTCAAATGCATTTCTCACTCTATCAAGCTTGCCATTTGCACTTTTTAAATTTGATCAATCAATTGGTTAGTGTAATGTTTAATATCTTTACCCACTCCAAACACTCCTCCACACAGTTACTTTGCCCACTCCATGAAGTTACTCTGCCCAGTCCAACCTTTCCACAGTTACTCCAGCCACTCCAACCACACAACAGTTACTCAAGCCACTCCACCAAGTTACTCCGCCCACTCCAGTTGTAGACTGCTGGTGGAGGCAAGAACACTTCACACAATTTCCCCAGAAATTGTAGCTTTTCTAGTTTGCTAAAAGTTGTTCCTTTAGAGGGCAGAATCCTGACCAAGTTTTCACCTCCAGTAGAAGAGGAGATGATCCCAACTAAGACTGGACCCCTTCTTGCCCTGGGCACCATAGCAGTCACATGGTTTACCGCTATGGTAGTTACCCCCCCTGCAATTGAGTATAAAGATAAAAATTACATTATTGGACTAGGTATCACTTACACTATACATCGCTTACTCTAGTTTGGAGGGTGTTTCATTGCTGGCAGATTCCCTTTAAACAGAAAGTCAATGCTGGGACTTCCACCAGTCATCAAAACAGGGGTCCATATGAGTAGGGCGGCAGGTCTTCTGATCTCATTCATTCATAGAGAATGTATGTAGTGGCATTGCACATGTGTGACTTGCCGCTCCATTCCTACAGTGGCATTGGGATTCTCATGAATGGTGGAGCTTCCAGTTGAACCCCATGATCACTAGAACCTCACACAACCAAGATTGGAGGTTGAATGGAGGGGCAGTCAAACACGATCACCACCATTCCATTCAAAGTCTTTTGGTCTAACAGTAAGTGATTCAAGACCCCCTTCCTAGTGATTGGTGGGGGTCCAGCAATCCAAGTCTCACCAGCCATACATTTATCATCTATCCTGTGGAAAAAAAACATTAAATGCATTATGATATTTCTCCATTTCCTAATTGCTATTGACTACTATATACCTACTAAGTTTTTTTGTACAAATGTAATGATTAACGTCCTACATTTTAATGAAACAGATGAGGAAGAATGATGTTAAGCTATTGCAGCATCATAAAAAGGCTAATTATGTCACCAAGAGTTAAGCAGCCATGTGTGTTTTATTTTACCTTAGGAAATATTGTGTCATCGCAATTGATTGAAGTTTCCGACACACAGTTGAGAGATAAATGCAAATGTCATTGGGATTAAAATATCAAGCAGAGGTGAAGCAATTTTAATCTCCATGTAATTATTTCACTTTGATGTCACCTGCGTTGTTTGTGGCCGCATCATGTTGGAGCCACCTAACTCTAATCAGCAGATAAATCCGGAGGATTGTTACACCTTTATGCATAGTGGTAATGTGAACAAATTGCCTCCTGACAAGTGCAATAAATTGCTTTGAATGAGCGCTGTCAGGGAGCAAGTTGTGTCTCTGAACCGGCAGAATAAGTAAATCCCATGTCATGCAATTTTGATTTAGCTGCTGTTTGCAATCCAATGTGGGTGGCTTTATGGCGGAGTTTATTGGTGTAAAAATATGCATGTTCATCTTGAAAAAGACATCGATTTTCTTCATATATCATTCAAGGCAAGTGGATTTTTCCTACAATGTGTTATATTGCTTTTTACAGTTTTCAAGATTTATGCAGCCTTGGTATACATACCTAACACCTCCATGAATACACACCTCCATTCTGAGCGTCATCTATACCATAAGTCTTATTGACTATATTAAAGTCCACTATAATTCCAAGCGGCCATATAATTGTCCTGTCTTCTATTTAGATCTTCAGCTTTTTGACTCATTTATGAGATGAAATGGTTGTCGATCATGATTGTCTTTATGAGGCTTTATTTCCAGACTAGGAAAGCTTTAGACTGGTCATTTTTTTTACATAGAACGATGGAGTTGAAATGGTCAATGATTTGGTTTTGGCAACATGTAAGATCTTCGTTGATGGTGAGGAAAACAAAGTTCAGTTCAGGCATCCATTCTTGCCCTGATCTTCTTCCTAATCAATTTTTCATTTCCATAAGTTGCAAAAAATACTATAGCCCGAATCATTCTGATTTTCTTGTTTGTATAGACACATCTTTCTGCTAAGCGGCAGCCTGCTTTGTATTTCTTGGTTGCCAATAGTTAAAATCAGCATGCAGCTACTGTGTCTTCACTTGAAACTTGAAGGTGGCTTTTATGGTGTCCTATCCTTTCTCTAAAGTTGAGTTACAATTTTTACAACACTCAAAAATTGGGGTCAGAAATATATGTAGTTTGTAAATTAATTATTTATCAAAGTACATGTCATACACTCACATTGGTTGCTTACAACAACACTAAAATTATACATTGTCAAAATCTGCAAGCCAATCGTTTTCACCAGTATTTGCCCTTTATATTAGAAAATAAAATTTTCCTTTAGAAATGGATTAGACCAGGGGCATTGCTAGGTTAAAACATTCGGGGCCTGGGCCCCTGATGTTTTGTCCCAGGCCCCGAATGTACTGCCTGCCAGATAGATCCAACTGTATTACCACCCTCAGGACGGCAATACAATTGAATCTAATGTCTTGCAAGAGCTGAAGGACCTGTGATGACATCACAGTCCATGCGATCAGTTTTAAATGCAGTAGCTGAAAAGGACCTGCGATGATGTAACCATCATGTGACCAGTGCAGTAGAGAACGGCTCAGCAGTAAGGAGAAGTCCTGGGAAGAAGCTGTGGTGAGGTCTGCTACATAAGGAGAGGTAAGTGAAGAGGTAGATTACTCAGTGTGAGAGGCAGAGCAATGTTGGGAGTTGTAGATATTTAACTGGGACTGTATGTTAGGGCTGAAGTTATTTACGTAGGACAGTGGGTGGGGTGATGTTATTTACATGGGACTGTATGTTGAAGGTGGCTGGGGAGGGGGTGATGTTATTTATGTGGGGCTGTAGATAGAGAGGGATGTTATTTACATGGGACTGTATATTGGAGGGGGCTGGAGAGATGGTGTGATGGTATTTACATGGGACTCTATGGCGGAGGAGGGAAATAATGTTATTTACATGGGACTGTATGGTGGAGGGGCTGAGGACAGTGACCGGAGGAATATAACTACAGGAGGCATTATAAATACTGGGGGTGCTTCAAGGCGAGCATTTTAACAGTAGGGGGCAATATAAAGACTGGGGGCACTGTGTGGGCATTATAACAGTAGGGAGTGATATAAATACTGGGGGACTTCAGGGTGAGCATTATAACAGTAGGAGTATTATAAATACTGGGGGCACTGTGGGGACATTTTAAATCCAGGGGACATTAAGCGTTCTTATTACTACTGGGGGCTTTATAGGAGGGACTTATAGATCCACATTATTTCTATTAAGAGCATTATGGTAGGCCTTATTTCTACTGAGGGGTCCGCAGAGAGCTTTATTACCATTGGGATAACAATAGGGGGGCCTTATTTCTACTAGGGGCTCTGTAAGGACATTATTAATACCGGAGGGCTCTTCTACTAATGTAGGCACTCTTGGGGAGCACTATCGCTGTTGGGGGCAGTATTACTAATGAGGGCATTCTAGAAGGGAATTACTATTGGTGGGACTATGAGGAGTACTATTACTATAGGGAGCACTAATTTTTATTCAGGATAGTATTTGGGTGTAGAGAAAAGTGAGGAAGCTAAGATGTCTGTGTTTCACACGCTGCAGAGGCGAGGCACAGCTGAAAGAAGTTGTCCAGACCAAATGGAGAAGATGGTGACAGAGAAGATCTACATCAGAGGAGACGTCACCAGGCAGGCACTGGATGTGAAAGGTACGTGCTGCTGTATAGCTGTATAACAAGTACAGTAAAATGTCTTCAGTGCTAGTGTTTGGTTGACTTAGAGAATTGGGCAATATTCATTGGGGCTTGGGCCCCGGATCTTTTTAGACCCTAGCAACGCCCCTGGATTAGACATACAGATTTCTCAATCATGCTCATGTATATTAGCAACACAATACCTTAATTTTTCATTTCAATTTTTTTAATATTCTGTGCCATTATTACATTTCATAAGCCAAGCCTCCTTATTGGGTAAAACTTGAGTACTGTCTGCATAGAGGTCCTGTCCATAAGATGGCAGCTGATGGAGGTTCATATGACCAGACATTCTATATTTTTCAAAGTAGCATCTAGATCTGAATACTTTTGTAATTTAGTGTAATTAAAAAAATTGCATATCCATCAAGTTATTCAATAAAATCGATTTGTACAGTGTCACCTGATTTTTTTCCCTGATTTCTGTGTCCACCTAGGTGAGGTGGACGCACATGCTCAGTTCTATCCTTCTACTGTCATCAGCCTATCTTCTGTTAGAAGCTGTGACCATTACAAGGAGAGAGCTAGAGCATAAAGGGCACACCCCCTGAAAAATGGCACACCCCATGTACTGCCTGCTTGAAATAAACCTAGTACAACAATTGGAGCAATGAATGGAGAGAGCTTTGGTTCCATGTGAGGTACAGGGCTGGTTCAAGCTTTGTTAGAAAGAGAATGTCATGTATTATATGATATCCGATTTTCCTTTTTTTTTACATTAATCATGGGCTAACCACTTTAGGTCCCATGACTATACTACAGAGCCCTAGGCACTCCCTGTTCTTCCATATAGTGGCATTAAATTCAAAGCATGTGAAGGTACAGTTGAGTCCCATGGACATCTATAAGTGTCATAATATTGCTCCGCAACAGTTTGAAGCTTGTTTGAAACCAAATATGGCCATATGCATGAGACCTAACCTAAAGCTGGCCAAAGTCATTAAATATATTTTGTGAAGATCGTTGTCATATCCAATTTATTGTGGTAGAATCTGCTATAAATGTTATGCTAAATGTTAAATATCTCTATGGCCAGCTTAAAGTCGTCTATGAATTTGATATTTATAGTCTATTCTCAGGATACTATGTAATTCTGCTATCCACCTCTGGCACCATACCTATAGCTATACAGCTGATCATCAGGAGTGTGTGGTATCGGACCCCCGCCAATCTGATATTTATGGCCTGTCCTGAGCACATCTCTATGGCCAGCTTAAAGTCGTCTATGAATTTGATATTTATAGTCTATTCTCAGGATACTATGTAATTCTGCTATCCACCTCTGGCACCATACCTATAGCTATACAGCTGATCATCAGGAGTGTGGGGTATCGGACCCCCGCCAATCTGATATTTATGGCCTGTCCTGAGCACAGGCGATCCAATCAGTATCAAAATCCTGGACAACCACTTTAAAGCTTTACATTTTTCATGTTTATTATATTGTTCAATAAGTGAAACATCTTTCATTCACACATGCAGTTCAAATATATGACATATATATCTATATTTGATATTTACATTGCTAAACCCCTCACATACTGCAATTTATATTGCTCCACATTGAACCTGTCGGCATAGGAACAGTTATGCATGAGAGCTGAAAGGCACTATTAGCCTGTATTTGTTTACATCATATATAGCCATTTCTTACAACATTATATACAAATGCTATTGCATTGTATGGGTTCATGCATTTTTCTTCAGCAGTGTCTTCACACCCCATGACCTTCTGCCTTAATCATCCTTCTACTCTCTTTTCAGTCCTTAGTCCTAAATAAGTAAAACAATATATCAGATAATATAGAGCTGGATGGAGGTTGACATTCCTGAAATCACACTCTTTGCCTTTGTCTTCTGGATTCAATAGAAGAAATTCTTTCATATCAAATCATAGATGACAAGAACTATTTGACCCACTTAGCCTCTGTATTTTTACCTGCGGAATAATACAGTATCACACAATCATGAAGCTTTTTTTTAGCACATGCCGGGGTAAAAAGGTATATTCCAGTCTATTAACCCATTAAGGATACAGCCTGGTTTGGTACTAAGACTTCAGAATGTTTTTCTCATCTCTGTATTTCAAAAGCCATCACTTTTTTTTTTTTTTTGAAGGACAAGTATTTTTAAATTACATCATTTTGGGGTTCTTATGCGGTATTATATAATAAAAAAAAAAATTGGTCAGCAACAGTGTGAAAAAACTGCAATTCCACCATATTTTTTTACATTTTATTTTTATGGTGTTGTTGGGGCAAAACCCCCACCTCTATGATTGTCGAGATTCCAACTGAAGTTTTGTTTATGAGCGCTCAGAGGGAGCTGACACAGACACACCGCTGAATCAACTTCTCTCTCTCCTTTATGCCATAAAAAGCATACATTTTTATAACAGTATAGATAACAGACAAATCTGGGACACCATCAAGGGGGTGGAAATCGAAACAAATGATTTGATTAGTTACTCATAAAAGGTAATACTTCTGTACCATACTAACAAAATTCTACTACTTAAAAGGTTCTGCAGAATCTTATCTCAAAGTTAGTATTCGTTAGCAGCGCATTCCAAACTAACAAGGAGCATAACGCTCTCTTGTATGTCAGACTCTGATAAGGAAGCGAGGGGGCTACTACCTTGGCCTTGCAGCTAGGAGCATTTGATTTATATACACAGAGACTCCCTGCGTCCTGCCAGTTGGTTCATTCATTTTTCCACATATGTACAAGATGGAGGACATATTTATACAAAATGGATTCTCAACCCTCACAGTGTTCACTACACAATAGAACTAGCATATTAATTTTATTATGAAATATCAAATTTAGAAGTTTTTGTTTATGTGTTGTTAATTTTAAAAATTTAAATGCTCACCATATTCTGATATATATATTTTTTTTCTGCCAATGAAGCTTTGTAAGGGCATCTTTTTTACAGTACGATCTTTAGTTTTTCTTGATACCATTTTGGGGTGTATACAACCTTTTGATGAATTTGTAATAATTGTTTTTGTGAGGTAAGGTGACCAAAAATTGACAATTCTGGCATTGGGGAATATTTTAATGGCATTCAATGTGCGGGTTAAATAATTAATAATTTTATAGATCAAGCCATTATGGATGCATTGTCGGAGATTTATCCAAATTGGCATAGTTACCTATAGCAACCAATCAGATTCCATCTTTCATTTATCAGAGCTCTTTTGGAAAATGAAAGATGGAATCCGATTGGTTGCTATGGACAACTAAGCCTGTTCTACTTTATACCAGTATCAATGCATCCAAGCCCAGATGTCCGGACCCTACCAGAACAGATAAAATATGTGACCACTGATGAAGGTCTGTTACGACCGAAATGTCTGGTCTTAAATCCACTGTTTGCACCAAGGATCTAAATTGGGCTGTTTGGATGAATTACTGCTAATGCTTGAAAATATGGAAATATGGAAAAATAAAAAAGTTTTGTACGCAATAATCCAGTATCTGAGTGCCGCAATTTTCATTTTATATTTACTGACTGTTCGCAGTACTTGACTGGCACCAGAGACATTTGATTGAGTGCGGTTCTTCACTCTACCACCTACTTTATACCAGTTTGATAAATCTACCCATTACAGATGTAGTAGAGTTAACACACATGCTTTATGAGACGTGTTATCTAAACTAAATGCGTTAAGCAAGCACCTTCAATTGCTTTTCAATAGCTTTTGTTTCAAGATAAGTTAAGATGAGTTAAGAAATGTGAGTTAATAGTTTGTGTTTTAACCCTGCTACATCCGTATGTCTATATCCTTCCTTCCTTTTCTTTCTTTCTTTCTTTCTTTCTTTCTTTCTTATATAGGGGGTTTAGAATTTTTATTTATTTTTAAATATTTTTTTAATTTAATTAGACTGTTTTTCACTTTTTTTTTTTGTCCACATAGGGGACTTGAATATGCAATCATTTGAATACTTGTACTGTATACAGTCAGGGGCGGATTTCCTGGTAGGCCTATGCCTAGGAGGGCCACTCAAGCCCTGCTCACAGTCGCCAACTGGATACACAATGATCTGATTCTCTCCTATGAACCTGTCGTCCACTTTATGCTGCCCATACTAACAGCAGAATAAAGTAGAGATAGGTGAGTTGATTTCAGCGGTCTGTCATTTAAAAGCTAAAAGTAAGTGGTTGCTGAGAACCAACATCACAACCATTGCAGACTGGGCCTGGAAAAGAGTCACGGCCACTTGAGAAGAGTCCTGGTTATTCATGAATTCTTGCTCTCCCTGCCCACCTGCTGATGACTGACAGGCTTCTTCCTAGTTTTCTCCCTTTCTCTCTAGGAGAGAACTGCCAATCATCAGCAGATGGACAGGAGAGCAGGAGATTATGAATAACCAGGACTCTTCAGGTAGATTTGACTCTTTTCCAGGCCTGGGCTGCAATGATTATGATGCTGGTTCTCAGCAACCACTTACTTTTAGCTCATGAGTGACACATCGCTGAAATCAGCATTTCTGTCACTACTTTATACTGCCTTCAGTATAGTCAGCATAAAGTTGATGACAGGTTCCCTTTTATAAAATTACAATATGGATGGAGGGGACTTTTTTTGGAAGTAGTTTTTGTATACCATAAACTGCTGTATGGAAATAGGGCTTCATGTACATGTTCTTCCCATTTACAATAGCAGATGTCTTTGAATATTTTTGTGCATTATGGAACCTTACTGAATTGTATTTTGAGCCAGTGTCTTTATGTGGTTTTTTTTCTCTAAAATTTGAATATTTCTTCCTTTGGGGGAAAGTTTTGTTAGTTTTTCATTAGTTTTTGCTAAAAATATATTATTGTAATTTGGATTGAAATGACAGCAATTTGCCCTTACCAAACAGTACCAATACAGCCCCCCTTCCACTATACCTATAATCTTAATTGTAAGGTAAAATATATTGCAAAGTGAGAGAACAGTAGTTAACCAAGAGATACCTGAGTGATGACAAACTCTGTACAGTGCTGTGGTATATGTTAGTGCTAGTGCATATAAATGAATAATATAGTGTTATAATAATAAACATCTCAAAAGTAAATTGATCAAATTGGTGCTTTGTGTTATGTACATTTAGCAAAATCTAGTGAGGCATAAGAATATTTTTTCGGACTGTTCTATATGGAATGTGGCAGGGGAAAAAATTGAGGCGCTTTCCATTCAAAGCTTTGGTTCTAGGCAGCATCTATGTAGTATGGTACTGTATGGCAGTGCCATGTGGCTCGACATCCACCATACAGGCTTGTGCACATAGAGATATAAGGGCTCATGCACATAGCCATAGTCTCTGTCAGCATTCGATCCACGTTTTTTGCTGATGCATTTCAGTGGGGCCGCATAAGATATGGACAGCCCACCCTGTACTGTCCACATACGCACGTCCGTGACCCCGCAAAAAAATAAATAAAAATAGAACATGATCTATTCTTGTCTAGGATAGGACATTTCTATAGAAGTTAAAAAATAAATAGTGCATGCACTTGGCCGGGATCCGTGTTTTGCGGATCCGCAATTTGAGTACCGCAAAACACTTACAGCCGTGTGCATAAGCCCTAAAACAAACTAGTGCAATGTGTTGAGTAGTCAGTAACACATAAAGTTCAGATTTGATTATTCAAAGGAGAATCTATGTAACAAT
The DNA here is from genome assembly GCF_905171765.1 of Bufo bufo. Lineage (NCBI taxonomy): Eukaryota > Metazoa > Chordata > Amphibia > Anura > Bufonidae > Bufo > Bufo bufo. The sequence continues at coordinate 142,222,997 of NC_053390.1, read as the reverse complement.
AATTCTCTAATATATAGAAATTATGTGACTGAAATCACAATCTAGGATCTAGAATGAATAAATATTAATTTTTGTTTGATAAACTATTTGTCTTTTCCAATATAAATTGCCAAATCTGACAGCTCAACCAGAAGATATTATAGCACAAAGATGTCCATTATGACCAGGCTATGCATATAGCTCTGATACGAATATTATGCAGTATATTTTTTCCGTAATTGGTCATAGCCAGTCATTAAAATCCTATTTATTCCTGTCTTCCATATTTACCTCAATCCCATGGCCTCGCGGTCACTTCATTATTTTTAGTTTCAAATTCAATTGGCATTTATATGAAAAGCAAGGTTTGCTATACATTAGGGTTCTAGGAGAGCGACGGTACTGGAATTCACATTAAAAGGTAAATCACTTCAGCTTGAGGAGAAGCTGTGCCCTGCTCGTTTCTCTTCTCTGCAGTTAAATGAGTTTCACCTCTGGTATCGTCTTGTAGGAAATCGGCTGCAAAATGTATACATTTTCTTACTGAGGCCTTGTTCACACATCAAGGTTGAGCCTTGGTTTTGCCATTGTTAGTTGAAGCGCAGTGACTTGAAGCGCAATGTGTAGCTATGAAATTACCGAGCTACTACAAGCTGTAGGTAAGGGCAGGTGTGTGGCTTTTTTTTCATTAAAGGGGTTCTCCAACCCCTATAATGACCCTCCTAATGCCCGGGCCCCTCGTATAGGTTATACTTACCCCGCTCCCTAGCACCCGCATCACTCCTGATCCCCACACGGCTGCTACTGCATCTCCCCATCCCCGTGGGGGGGGGGGGTTTGCAGCGAATAGCAGGCCGTGACGAGAATGAGCCTTCCTAGCATCACCCGCAATGCTAGGGAGGCTTGTCCCCGTTGTGATCCTTTAATATTTAAGATATGGCTACACGCGACATTTCATGCAATGTTTGTCAAAGTTCGAAAATATAGGAAAATCCAGCTCAAGAAATGGTGGAAAAAATTTGTAGCTTTATTGCGGCATAAAATCTTCGACACAAACAGGAATGTTCGGTTACGCGTTTCAGACCACTAACAAATATCGGTCCTTTCTCATGATAAGTCATGAGGAAGGACCGATATTTGTTAGTGGTCTGAAATGCATAACCGAACATTCCTGTTTCTGTCGAAGATTTTATGCCGCAATAAAGCTACGAATTTTTTCCACTATTTCTTGAGCTGGATTTTCCTATATTTTCGAATTTACCATTACGCATCCGGGTGCGTCATCCCTGTTTGACTAGTGAAGGGGAAGGTGAGAGCTGCTGTGTGCTTAATGTGATTCAATGTTTGTCAAAGGTGTTGCAGTGTGACGCGCTATATCTGCCACGCGACATGTTGGATTTTGTGTCACAGGTCCTACGTGACTTTTACTCCATTGACTCTAATGTAAGTCGCACGCAACATGAGACTCACCTGCGACTTGGCTGTGTTTTACAGCAAAATCACAGCTCTAAAATAGTTACGCAACAGCAATTCACACATATTTTGGTGTTGCACAACTTTTCCGTGACTTGCTGTTGTGCGACACATGTGAAAGTACGCTAACGGGAAAAAATGTTTAGTGCAAACGCTTCAAAAACCACCTCTACAAGATGAGTACACCTGATCTAAACCAGGATTGTCTGCAGCCAACTTCTATGTAGGTTGGCCTCTACTTCGAGGGGACCACCTCTCTAGAAGACCATATGTGACCACAATTTAATGCTTGTCCTAAATAGGTTTCACTGTATTGCACCCTGTTTTGAGACCCACCCCTGTAGTAGAGTAGAGGCATGGCAGACGTATAACAATCTGAGAGAATCAGTAAATTAATAGAGAAGAGATGTCAAGAAAGCAGATATTGCGTGCAGAGACTTGAGGTTAGTGAAGTTATGTAGGCTGGAGCCAAGTTGACCCTACCTTTTGTACATGAACGATCCATGTCATAGGGCTAATGCTAGAAAATAAAAATAGAGATATTAGTGTTAACATATGATTCATGTACAACATATTGCATGTTATTCACTAAATTTAGGTGGAGCTCCCCTTTAAAAGGGGGGTCTACTATAAAAAGAAAATTCACTCTCTGCCTCCTGGTCCAGCGATGACACAAGGGCATATAACATCTCGCTGTAATAGGTCACTGCGGCCATCACATGCCTCTGTGTGAGAACATCATGGATGGACCAGGCAGCATTGATATTGGAGCAGAAGAAGATCTGCAAAATGAGTACTGCAGGTTCACATTCGCGTCATAAATTCCCTTATAGGGTTAAGTTATAACAGCGTTATAACGGACTATAACGGAATTTTAGGACGGAATGCAAAACGGGACTCTTTAAGAGGCATTCCATTTTGCTCCCTCCTAATACATGTCTATACATGTCCTAAAATTCCGTTATATTCCGTTATGTTGTGGAAATTTTATTAGGATGTGTATTTAATATATTGTGTATTGTCATCATGTCTCTCAGTGTAGGTTATAGTATGCATGTGTTTGTTAGCTGGCTAGGTTATTCTAAATGATGGTGTCTTGTCTTCCTATGTCATCACTTCCTGTATGTCATCACTTCCTGTATCCTTGTCTTGGGCCAGCCCCTTTTACACCTTTATTTCTACAACAGTTATAACGGAATTTATGATGCAAATATGAACCTGCCCTAATCCATGTGTGACAAATTCAAGTGTGTGACTGTATAGACTGATTTTTTTGTACATTCCCATACAGGGAGTGCAGAATTATTAGGCAAGTTGTATTTTTGAGGATTAATTTTATTATTGAACAACAACCATGTTCTCAATGAACCCAAAAAACTCATTAATATCAAAGCTGAATATTTTTGGAAGTAGTTTTTAGTTTGTTTTTAGTTTTAGCTATTTTAGGGGGATATCTGTGTGTGCAGGTGACTATTACTGTGCATAATTATTAGGCAACTTAACAAAAAACAAATATATACCCATTTCAATTATTTATTTTTACCAGTGAAACCAATATAACATCTCAACATTCACAAATATACATTTCTGACATTCAAAAACAAAACAAAAACAAATCAGTGACCAATATAGCCACCTTTCTTTGCAAGGACACTCAAAAGCCTGCCATCCATGGATTCTGTCAGTGTTTTGATCTGTTCACCATCAACATTGCGTGCAGCAGCAACCACAGCCTCCCAGACACTGTTCAGAGAGGTGTACTGTTTTCCCTCCTTGTAAATCTCACATTTGATGATAGACCACAGGTTCTCAATGGGGTTCAGATCAGGTGAACAAGGAGGCCATGTCATTAGATTTTCTTCTTTTATACCCATTCTTGCCAGCCACGCTGTGGAGTACTTGGACGCGTGTGATGGAGCATTGTCCTGCATGAAAATCATGTTTTTCTTGAAGGATGCAGACTTCTTCCTGTACCACTGCTTGAAGAAGGTGTCTTCCAGAAACTGGCAGTAGGACTGGGAGTTGAGCTTGACTCCATCCTCAACCCGAAAAGGCCCCACAAGCTCATCTTTGATGATACCAGCCCAAACCAGTACTCCACCTCCACCTTGCTGGCGTCTGAGTCGGACTGGAGCTCTCTGCCCTTTACCAATCCAGCCACGGGCCCATCCATCTGGCCCATCAAGACTCACTCTCATTTCATCAGTCCATAAAACCTTAGAAAAATCAGTCTTGAGATATTTCTTGGCCCAGTCTTGACGTTTCAGCTTGTGTGTCTTGTTCAGTGGTGGTCATCTTTCAGCCTTTCTTACCTTGGCCATGTCTCTGAGTATTGCACACCTTGTGCTTTTGGGCACTCCAGTGATGTTGCAGCTCTGAAATATGGCCAAACTGGTGGCAAGTGGCATCTTGGCAGCTGCACGCTTGACTTTTCTCAGTTCATGGGCAGTTATTTTGCGCCTTGGTTTTTTCCACACGCTTCTTGCGACCCTGTTGACTATTTTGAATGAAACGCTTGATTGTTCAATGATCACGCTTCAGAAGCTTTGCAATTTTAAGAGTGCTGCATCCCTCTGCAAGATATCTCACTATTTTTGACTTTTCTGAGCCTGTCAAGTCCTTCTTTTGACCCATTTTGCCAAAGGAAAGGAAGTTGCCTAATAATTATGCACACCTAATATAGGGTGTTGATGTCATTAGACCACACCCCTTCTCATTACAGAGATGCACATCACCTAATATGCTTAATTGGTAGTAGGCTTTCGAGCCTATACAGCTTGGAGTAAGACAACATGCATAAAGAGGATGATGTGGTCAAAATACTCATTTGCCTAATAATTCTGCACGCAGTGTATAGTGTTTTTTTTTTTATATGAATGATATGAGCAAAGAAGACATAAAAACAAATGAAAGCTAATACAATGAAAGCATGTACAGATAACATTAAGAATTGGTGTCTGTCCACAATAATAACCTGGAATCACAGCTTTTACAATGATAGAGTAGTATTATTTGTATTCCAGATTTTCCTGACTCATTATATAAAATTCATTGCATGCTCACTATTTCAAAATGGTATGAAAGAAACCATCATCTCTTTATAGTTCAGAAATGGGGAAACACCTAGCCAGATTTTCTTTACATTGGGAAATGAATGGGCTTTTCAATTTCGGTCCTTGTGTATAGTTGGCTGAGCTGTATTACTATGAGCCTTCCCCGGTATTATATCTAAATTATACTTTAAAGGCTAAGGGTAGAGAGCTTGGAAGTATGCATCTTCTTCCCGTCTCAGCCTGTGATCTGTCCTCTTCTAGGCCTCATCCACATTATGTTAGGCCCTGTTTATTTCACTTGGTGCACAGAGCCACTTGTTTATTCCACACATTTGTTTCCAGGTGCCAGGTTGACCTGTCGGCTTTAAGCAAAGAACAAACTCACAAACTGAAGCTGAATTTGGAAGAAGGGGAAGGTTGTCTGGTTCTTCTAGTGACTCTGACAGCTTCAGCTGCCATCAGTATCTCCGACCTCTCTGTCAACTGCTTGGAGGATCAAAAAGAGCGTAAGGAAATTCTGCGGAGATACGTACGTAATACCAATTAGCTGTCTATCAAATAGCGTTTTACTGGCTAGCACACCCTGATTGGTCACTCTAAGGCCTCTTGTGTGCGCCCCGTGGCCGTGCTGCGGGCCGAAAATTGCGGGCCACAATGCACGAACACCAACCGTGGGTCAGCCGCAGCGGATCGCAGACCCATTCACTTTAATGGGACCGCGTTCTACCTGTTCCGCAAAAAGATAGGACATGTTCTATCTTTTTGCGGAACGGAAGTACGGGACGAAACCCCACGGAAGCACTCCATAGTGCTTCCGTAAGGTTCCGTTCCGCATCTCCGGATTTGGCCACCCATTCAAGTGAATGGGTTGATATCCGTGATGCGGAATGCCCACGGAACGGTGCCCGTGTATCCGTGTAAATACGGTCCGCAATACGGCCACGGAGCGCACACGTGTGAAAGAGGCCTAAGAGTACCTGCACACGGTGCAGATTTGTATGCAGAAAAAATGCATGAACGTGCGGCAAACTACACAAAAAACACATATACATTTTCATTTATCGCATTTTTGTGCATTTTTTATGTAGTTTTTGGTGAGGATTATATGTGAATTTTCCACAGATCTTTCTCTTCCATTGAAAAGAGTGAAATCTGCACAAGAAAGACGTAACTACAATTGACATGCTGCAGATTCCAAGATCCACACAGCAAGTCAGTTTCCGTAGTTAAGAAAAAACATGAGATTTGTCTAATTTCATACATTTTGCTGGGACTGTATTACGCTGCGTTTTTTCCACCAAAATACATGCAGAAATACAAATTTTAGAAATTGCAGATATGGAGCAGAAACGCACATAAATCCACACGGAAATTCTGTCGGATCTTGTGTGCATTCACCCGTATTTGTGTGCCACTACCCCTAAGGTGCCTGCACATGGTGCGGATTATGTACGTTTTGTCTGCACTAAATCCGCACCAAAAATGACTTACTTGCAGTTTTTGGTGCGGATTTTATGCAGATCTCAAATGTAAATCCAGGCATAAAATCACACAAAGAATTAACATGCTGCGGATTTCAAAGTCCACAAAGCAGGTCAATTTCTGCATGAAAAAAAATGCAAAATGTACATGGGATTTGTCTAATCTCATTCCCTGCCACTGTATTACACTGCAATGTTTCCACTCGAATCCACATGGGAAAAACTCACGTAATCTGCATCGTGTGCAGGGCCCCTTAGTGAGGATAAAAGAAAATAAATTTATAATTATGTAAAAAAAATTGAAAACTAAAGCATGTTAACGACTATATAGATTGCAGAAGTTTATTACTATTGATGCACAAGTAGTTTAACCGGTAAATGGTACAGATGAATATATATATATATATTTATATACTGTATATATTCATTATATACTTCAGATTTACTGTTTGGGGCTGCTTTGTTTGTATAAAGTAAAAGAACAGTGAATACAAATAATATAAAAATGATATATATGAGTTATATTTATAGACTGTACGTATACACTGTACAAGTTATATGTTTCATCTCGCAATGTTTGCATGAAGCTAAAAGATTCTTTTTCTTGCTCTTTAATATTCGGGGTCTCGGAGTCTGGCTGGGATCAGTCCTCGGCAGTTCTGCATGTAGGACAGAGAGTGGAGCTCTAATACCAGCGTATGGATTTAGAGGCTATCACTGGATAGAATGTACAACACAGGAGAAAAGAAAGCTCTTTCCACTTAATATCACAAAGCTTTTATTGTAGAATGGTGCAGGTGTTTAGGAGGCTTCTCTAGACACTCAGCCATTAAACCAAACTCTGCCTAACAAAGAGACGCTTAATTTTTCCTCCAGATTATGAAATATTTCTACTCTCTGACAGGAGCCCTTTCAATAACTGAATTTAATAAAGATGTACACCTTATCAGGCGGTGCAGATAACATGAAGTGCTGCTACTAATGCCGTACTATATTCTTCACACAGATTAGCTGGATGTGCACCTCGGTAAATGTATGCAGGCTATCCGCATGGAATCAGCGGCTGGCTAATGCTTGTACAACGCATACACCAATGCTGTTATCATAATTTAAAAAGTGGTGACTTAGCACTGCGAAAGAAAACCCTTCATTCGGGAAAATGAATGGAGACTGGAGTGAGTGTATTTAGCTCGCTGAAGCGCTGTCTTATAGGTTTTCAGTGCCCTCAGCCGCCTCCTACGGTACGTCTGGATAGCCTACAAAGGCACAGTTCTGCGGTACTTCACACTTGCGGTAGCCTTTTCCAGCAGGCTGTTCTGGCTGGGGAACAGCCTGTCGGATCTGTGCTACCGCTAGTCCACCATGCCGTCGGAAGTCTTCTCCAGCCCTATTCACTATAATGATGGGGGTGGGCCGGAGGTCCGGCCGCAGCGCGGCAAACATGCCAAGAGGCGGCCGGACAAAAACTACAGCATGCTGTGGTATTTGTCCGGCCGCCTCTCGGCTTGTTTTCCGTACTGTGGCCGGACCTCTGGCCCGCCCCCATTATAGTGAAAGGGGCCTGAGCGGACTTCCAGCGGCACTGTAAGCTAGCGTTAGCACGGATCCGGCAGGCTGTTCCCCCGCCAGAACAGCCTGCCGGAAAAGGCTATCGCAAGTGTGAAGGTAGTCTTAGGCCTCTTGCACACAAACGTTTTTTTTTTTTCGGTCCGTTTTTTGCATTCTCTATACGGTCCGTATACGGAACCATTCATTTCAATAGGTCCGCAAAAAACAGAATGTACTCCGTATGCATTTTGTTTCCATATTTCCGTTTTTTCGTTACGTTCAAAGATAGAGCATGTCCTATTATTGCCCGCAAATCACGTTCCGTGGCTCCCGTATCCGTTCAGTTTTTGCGGAACCATCTATTGAAAATGTTATGCCCCAGCCCAATTTTTCTATGTAATTACTGTATACTGTATATGCCATGCTTCCGTTTCCGTTCAGTAAAAAACGGAAACCAAACGGAACGGCGGAACGGAAACGGAAAAACTACTGAAGCGAAAAACGGATCAGTTTAAAACAGACCGCAAAACACTGAAAAAGCCATACGTTCGTGTGCAAGAGGCCTAAGTCAAACATTCTCTTAAGGCTACATGCACACGACCATATGTGTTTTGCGGTCCCCAAATTGCGGATCCGCAAAAAAAACTGATGACTTCCGTATGGCATCCGTTTTTTTTTGCGGATCCATTGTAACAATGCCTATCCTTTTCCGCAAAACGGACAAGAATAGGACATGTTATATTTTTTTTGCGGGGCTACGGAACGGACGTACGGATGCAGATAGCACACGGTGTGTTGTCCGCATTTTTTGCGGACCCATCTGTACAGTATTGGAATGTATTGGCTCCATTGAGCCAATTGGTACCTTGGAACTGAACCCGAGTTCAGGAAATGTTTTTTTACAGTAGAAATCAATTTATGAAGTTATTATGCGAAGTAATAACTTCGGCTCATAGAAGCCAATACATTCCAATACTGTACAGAGTGCTCGCTCCATACAGTATTGAAATTAAGTTTTATGCGAATCGACTTCGGATGTTTCATCCAAAATCGATTCGCTCATCCCGAGATACTACGTTAGTTTGCAGCCTGTTCTGTATCTTCTTAAGCCTCACATATGCTGCCTCAGTGCTGCGATGTGTTTTCCCTTACAAGCAATGCTTCTAGGGGAGAATACCTTCGTGATATGATACGCGGTTGGGCGTTCCACCATTTTTTTGGGAAAAGATTCTTTATGAAACTGTAAGAAAAGCTTACCTGAATCCACGTATGAAGTCAAAGGCCCATGAAACTACAGTATAACTTTCTATGGACGCAGCATTACAAATTTGTAGAATGGACATGTATTTTCTTAAACTCAATATTCATAGAAAAAAAAAAATGTAGGAATTTTTGTGTTTTCTTTTTTCATTTCAGCAGTACAATATGTGGGGGGTTAGCTCTTCTCCGGGGGTCATTCACACAAGTATCGTCGCCAGACACCAAGTTTCTGGTCCAAACATCACTTTATTTGGCACCTCAGCAAACCAAACATAAATGGTACAAAATAAACACCTGCCCGGCTGGGCTCTAACTAAACATATAATAACCTGACTCACCTAAAGGACCGTTCACACACGGTCATAACATGCGGCTTTCTCAGCCCAATAGTCCAGCAGCCTCCAGGCTGTAGCAAATGCAAGTCCCTTTGGGGGATTGTGGTCCAGCAGTCCTCCCGACTCCGACCTTGTGGCCCTTGTACCACGGGCGTCACTGCATCCCCCAAATTCCAGGCTGTCACTTAGCCTCGTGGTCCCTCAGCCTAGCCCAGCTGAGACCACACAGACAGAGCCTCCAGGCCTCTGTCCACAGATAACACACACTCCCTTTCTGACACTCTGGGAGGTGCCTTATGCCAGGCTGATTACCTCCAGCTTCTCTCACCTGTGGTGGAACAGGGGTGTGGACCGCACTATCCACCCCTTCCTTGCCTCTAACCTGAGTGAGACCTGTCACTGTCTCACATATCCCCCCCCTTTGTTCAAGCCCGTGAGGGTGAACACCTGCATAACCACGGGAGGCTGTTGAGAGGGTATCGACCTGGCCTGGACGTGGGGAACAGCCACCCACCCTGCTCTTTGGCTGCTCCCAATAAGAACCGGCCCAGATTGGCTTTACAGCCACACTAAGTAACCCAGTGTCAGCGAGCACTAGCTGCCGCTGACACAGAAAATTACTGGTTCTTATTTCACCGAGGCCAGGAACCTCGGTGACACGTACCTTCCCAGACCCACGCCAGCAGAGCTTGGTTTATCACCAAAACCAACATCTTGCCTAACCGAAACTGCCTAAAGGCCTCATGTGCCCATCTCATGACCAGATACTCTTTTCCTACTCTTTCGTGGGTGATAATGATGCGCTCTCGCACTCTTCGATCTCTCTCTCGTTTTTGATCCTCTGGCTCCCGCACTTGCGCCTCATGTCCTTTCTTGGACTGCTGCCGCTCTTGACTGAACTGTTCCCAGTCATGGTCACGTCCCGACACTTCCTCCTTTGCTTTGCAGGGCTCCTTCACCAGAGCCTGCTTGCCCCTACTCGCTTCTTTAGTGGCTTTTTCCACTTCGGCCGCGGCCCCCTTTGGCTTAACTTTGGTCTTTGCAGCATCTGGAGACTTCACGTCAACCAACACATCGGCCTTAACTTTTTCAGCCTTTGTCTTCTTGGAGTCTCCAGTCTCTTTGACCGCCTTCTCATCCTTCTCGGACATGGCACCATACACTTGCCCAGTTAACCCCTCCCCCTCTTTCTCATCGAGGCAGGAGGCACCAGGGTCTTCAGCAGACTCCTTGTCTTCTGTCATTTTCTCCAGAGGCTCACCCAGGACACTGTTCTCCTTTTGAGGAGGAGTCAGGAGATACAGCCCATCGTAATAGCCCGGATCCAAAAACTGATCGTTCACCTCCTCGTACTTCTTCCCCAGCAGCCTGCTGGCTATTTGGAAGGCCTTGCATGCAGAGGGGACGTCTTCCAGGCCTAGGTTACACGCTACCACGGGTCTGTGGTCTTCGGCATTCACATCAGCCCCATCAACTGGTTTAACAGAAGCATCTTCCATCTTCTCTGCCACAGCCAGCGCCACAGTGCCACCATCTCCCGTCCCATTTTTAACAGGCTCTGGCTTCATGACGTCTTTCAGAGAACTCTCTTCAGGTTTCGCACCTTCCACCTGCTGCTCGAGAGCACACTTAGATTTCTCCAACTCAATTTTTAAGCTCATGAGATTTTCTGTCTCTGCTCGGAGTTGCTTGTTCAGCCTCTCCAATTCAGCACGGTCCTCAAGCTTCAAGGGCTCTAGCCAAGGAGAGGGCCTTAGTCTCCGTTTCCCAATCATCAGTCTCTGCTTGGTTACATTTTTCATCATATCGAGCCGAGATGCATTTCTCTTTCTGGCTCTCCTCCTTTTCCCTTTCTGAAGCCTTCTTCCATTTCTTTGTGAAGACAGCTAGTCCTTTCTCTGATGTTTCTAGGGAGCGTGAGGAGAGAGAGAGATCAAACTCCTGTTTGCAGCTGTACTGTCGTGTCAGGTCACCTGCAACTGTCTGGACATGGGCCTCAGTCACTAGGCTGACGTCACCCGACTTAATTCCCATTTCGTCAGATATAACTGTCTGGTTGCTACTAGTAACCACCTTTGTTTCGCAGGACCTTGACATGGTAGCTTCACTCCCCGGGTTGCTATCGGTCACAGCACATACGTCACCCATACCGCTCGTGTCACTATCAATTCTGACCTCCAGGGGCACCGCTGAGCCAATCCCCACCTGGGACACCTCCCAGTAACCAACCAACATTGTGGAGACTGCATTTCCACCTCTGGTACGTGCGGTACACCCTCTAACCCTATCATATTTTCCTGCACCTTCAAACACTGAGCTGGAGCTGGGCTTTGCTCCACACTACTTATATGCATGTCTTCAAACCTTTTGATCAAGTCATATAGCACTTCATGAAAAATAGCAGATGAAAATAAAGCTTCATCGAGATTTACATTTTTACCACCAGGGGGCGCTTCTCCCCTGACCACAATCTGCAACGGAAAAGGCATGTTATCAACATCAGATATTTCACATGACATCCCCCTTTCATTATGCATTTCCGCCAACTTGGCACAATCACCTTGCACCTTATCTGCCCCATTGTTTTTAATGGTCACTTCACTTAACGGATTAGGTACCAGTTCTGCAGGAGTTTCGTCACTGACTGCAGAAGTGTTTCCACTTCCCCACAAGTCACGGAACAACGGGAAATCACGGCCCAACATTCCCTCATGTATTAGCATATGTATCACATCAGGTTCACAAGTCCCAGTTCTCACTGGAGTCTCACACTGAGTGAGAACCACCGGATAGTCCTCATTATCCGCATGACTGTCCAGCACATCTATCATTTGCGGCTCAGTCTCCAGTCCTGGTGTCTCAACACCTCCCGGCTCGGCAGATAGCAACTGACGCCGGTTCACACCAGAGTTCACGGCTTCTGAAGCCCCAGGGCACTGGTCAGCCACCTGCCCAGTCTCCAGAACCGTGCTCACTGTCACTTTGTCTTTTACACCAGAAAAACACGGAACAGTCTTACCCACAGACGTCACTGGTTCGGCAGTCTCAGGCGATGAGGGAGAGCCAGGAACATCTTCCCCGAGGTCACAGTCCTTCTCCTGGACATTAGGAACCTCCTGCCATGGATTCCTGGTTACCTGACCTCTGACCATAGGACAATCAGGTTCACACTTTGTGACTTGACGGCATCTCCAACAGCGCTCTCTTTGTTGCAGGACAGCGGCCTGCCGTCGTGGTTGGTTGCACCTAGCACCCGCATCACGGCTCCTCCGGACATCCTTTTCTTCCCGACGGTTGCCCTTGGCAACGGCACACGTCACCTTTTTGACTGTTTTTTCAGCCGCATCCTCGACACTTTGGACTTTTACAAATTGTCCACTCAGCTTTGCAGGTTTTTTCTCCAGGGCCCACTGCAATGGCGTCCTCAAAGCATCAGCACATCTGTTACCCTGGTAAACGCTTTGGGTTAGGAGTTCTCCTTGTCTTTCATACTCCTTCATGAGTTTTTCATGCTCCTGCTGGCACTTCAGGTGCCTTTGGTTAGCCTCCAGATTGCCCTGCCTCAGCTGCTCGGTGAGATCCTCCATCCACCCCATAGCAGCAGACAGCCCAGGCACCAGAAAAATTTTCAGCAACAAGTCCACTAACAGAGACCCAGCCTCCAGGTGTCTCACTCTCAAGAAACAATTTCAGCATTCACAGTCTCTTTCCCAGGGCTGCTGGCCCTTTAAATCCACACAGCAATTTCCTTTGCAACACAGCAGCACCTGCTCTTGCCGTTGCCCCTAGCAACCAGTTGTCTCCTTTCAGCAGGGACGCTTGCCCGCATCCGACACCAATTGTGGGGGGTTAGCTCTTCTCCGGGGGTCATTCACACAAGTATCGTCGCCAGACACCAAGTTTTAGGTCCAAACATCGCTTTATTTGGCACCTCAGCAAACCAAACATAAATGGTACAAAATAAACACCTGCCCGGCTGGGCTCTAACTAAACATATAATAACCTGACTCACCTAAAGGACCGTTCACACACGGTCATAACATGCGGCTTTCTCAGCCCAATAGTCCAGCAGCCTCCAGGCTGTAGCAAATGCAAGTCCCTTTGGGGGATTGTGGTCCAGCAGTCCTCCCGACTCTGACCTTGTGGCCCTTGTACCACGGGCGTCACTGCATCCCCCAAATTCCAGGCTGTCACTTAGCCTCGTGGTCCCTCAGCCTAGCCCAGCTGAGACCACACAGACAGAGCCTCCAGGCCTCTGTCCACAGATAACACACACTCCCTTTCTGACACTCTGGGAGGTGCCTTATGCCAGGCTGATTACCTCCAGCTTCTCTCACCTGTGGTGGAACAGGGGTGTGGACCGCACTATCCACCCCTTCCTTGCCTCTAACCTGAGTGAGACCTGTCACTGTCTCACAAATACCACTGGGAAAGTAAATACAAAAAATTGTTCTTTTGTACCAGTCAACGCAAATAAGACTTCCTATATAGACAAGTAATCATTTATCAGTTTACTGCTGCTGTGAAGGAAAGAGATATGTTAGAATAATATTATATTAGTAGGATTCATCTAACAGTATGACAGCTGTATTGTTCTCTTGATAGGCCTAGGTAAAGATGTCCACAGAACATCACTGCACTTATGAATTGGTGTGATGTTTTAATTAAGTCACTCATCCCCTTCCCTTTCTGTTCTCTGAATAATGACTGGGAAAGTCAAGCAAGACTGACTGACAAAAAGTCCAAACTTCTTCTGTACCAGTCAAAAGATAAGGCGTGTTATATAGATTGGTAATCCATTGTCAGTTTACTGCTGCTGTGAAGGGAAGATGTTATCTGAAGGGTAATCCTCATAATAATAGTAGGTGTAGCATTTGGATTACAGTATGAATTGAACAACCAAGGTCAGGTCATAAATATATTCTGTGGAAAACCTCTTTAAAATCTCATACATCTTTCAGCAGAAGTGTGTTCTAACAACATTGTAGGACAATTTTTCTTTAAAAATATCCTCTTACAGTTCTCTCACATGATGTCAATTCAGGGAGAGCATTGCTGCAGTCGGACCCTTCCTGTGCCATTCAGGAGAATGTCAGCTCCAGTAAGCAGCGGACCAGGAGAGCAGGGCAGGCCAGACAGGTGCTGGTAGTGGGAGACTTAATTATTTGGGGCACATATAGGGCGATCTGTCACAAAGACCGGGATCTTTGAACGGTGTGTTGTCTTAGGGACTTTATACTGATATGGAGTGTTCCACAGGATTGGTGCATGGCAAATGTGGTGCCAATATTAAAAAAGGGTCTAAAAACAGAGCCCGTAAATATAGGCCAGTAAGTTTAACATCTGTCGTGGGTAAACTGTTTGAAGGTTTTTTAATAGATGCTATCTTGAAGTACCTCAATGAAAATAAGCAAATAACGCCATATCAGCATGTCTTCATGAGGGATTTTCTATCAGGAGGTAAGTTCTAGACTTGACCGCGGCGAATCAATGGATGTTGTATATATGGACTTCTCCAAAACATTTGACACTGTACCGCATAAAAGGTTAGTATATAAAATTAGAATGCTTGGACTGGGAGAAAATGTCTGTATGTGGGTAAGTAACTGGCTCAGTGTTAAAAAATTACAGAGGGTGGTTATTAATGGTACACACTCAGATTGGGTCACTGTCACTAGTGGGGTATGGCAGGGGTCAGTATTGGGCCCTATTCTCCAATATATTTATTAATTATTTTGTAGAAGGCTTGCACAGTAAAATATCAATTTTCGCAGATGACACTAAACTGTGTAAAGTAATTAACACTGAAGAGGACAGTATACTACTGTAAGGGTCAGCCCCTAGAATATCTACAATATGGTGCTACATAGACTGTAATGACTTATTTCAGACACTAGAGGCCATTGTGGCTCTGAGAAAGAGGAAGATGAACTGTTTCTGAGATGCACAAGAGGTAGGAGGAGCCAGAAGTTCCCGGGGTTTGAGTCCTGGCTAGAGGTGGGAGTGCCCTGAGAGCTGTGAGAAGATGGCTGCCATGTTAGGAGCCAAGTAAAGGCTAGTGATGGGACATGGAGCCTGACTGATGGAGTCCTGAGAAGCTGGCTGTGCTGGAGAAAGGCCAAGATAGACTCTGAACTGAAGTGCTGCAGCTGTGACCCAGAGAAAGAGACTGCACAGTGTGTTACAGAGGAGTGGGACCGTGTGTCAGAGACTACTACAAGCCGGATCCATCCTGCCAGAGCTGAAGAAGATCTGCATCTGCTGTAACCAGAGAGAGAAAGACAGACAAGCAAGCGACCGGACCTGGAGCCAGACTGCATCTTATGGGATCAAGGAGAATCTGCAGAACTGTGAGTGGCACTGGTGCTTATCTGTGATAGGTTATAGAGTCAGGGACTTAGTCAGTGCGCTGTAGAAGCGTCCCCTGGGTAGCAGGGCTAGATAGGAGTATATTAGCTGAGTGTAGCCTGGACTCTGATGTGTATACTGTGGAACGAATTTATTCTAACTCGTGTTCATGTAATCTGTGTAAACCTGTTTATACTGTTAATCCGATTTTCCGGCAGTTACATCTGGTTCTTTAATAAAGCCGGTTTTTGCTTCAGTCTCCTTGTCTGCTGTACTGTACTTGAATCCTGCTTTGCGGTCTCTCCCTCCTCTGACCACTACACTACTACAGAGAGATCTGGATAGATTGGAGGCTTGGGCAGAGAAGTGGCAGATGAGGTTTAACACTGAATGTAAGGTTATGCACATGGGAAGGAATAATGCAAGTCACCCGTACATACTAAATGGTAAAACACTGGTTAAGGCTACTTTCACACTAGCGTTCGGGGCTCCGCTTGTGAGTTCCATTTGAAGGCTCTCACAAGCGGCCCCGAACGGATCCGTCCAGCCCTAATGCATTCTGAGTGGATGCGGATCCGCTCAGAATGCATCAGTTTGGCACCGTTTGTCCTCCGCTCCGCTCAGCAGGCGGACCCCTGAACGCAGCTTGCAGCGTTCGGGTGTCCGCCTGGCCGTGCGGAGGCAAACGGATCCGTCCAGACTTACAATGTAAGTCAATGGGGACGGATCCGTTTGAAGTTGACACAATATGGCTCAATTTTCAAACGGATCCGTCCCCCATTGACTTTCAATGTAAAGTCAAAACGAATCCGTTTGCATTATCATGAACAAAAAATAAATAAACATATTTTTTTTGTTCATGGTAATGCAAACGGATCCGTTCTGAACGGATCTAAGCGTTTGCATTATAGGTGCGGATCCGTCTGTGCAGATACCAGACGGATCCGCACCTAACGCAGGTGTGAAAGTAGCCTAACCCTAATGTTGATTTTTTTTTGTTCATGGTAATGCAAACGGATCCGTTCTGAACGGATCTAAGCGTTTGCATTATAGGTGCGGATCCGTCTGTGCAGATACCAGACGGATCCGCACCTAACGCAGGTGTGAAAGTAGCCTAACACTGACATGGAAAAGGACCTAGGAATTTTAGTGAACAGCAAACTAAGGCTACTTTCACACTTGAGTTTGGTGCGGATCCATCATGGATCTACACATCCGATTCCGCACCGATAATACAACCGCATGCATACGTTCAGAACGGATCAGTTTGTATTATCTTTAACATTGGCCAAACGGATCCGTCTCGAACACCATTGGAAGTCAATGGGGGGGCGGATCCGTTTTGCATTGTGTCAGTGAAAACAGATCCGTCCCCATTGACTTACATTGTGTGTCAGGACGGATCCGTTTGCCTCCGCATCGTCAGGTGGACACCAAGCAGCGTTTTGGTGTCCGCCTCCAGAGTGCAATGGAGGCGGAACGGAGGCAAACTGATGCATTCTGAGCGGATCCTTATCCATTCAGAATGCATTAGGGCAAAACTGATCCGTGTTGGACCGCTTGTGAGAGCCCTGAACGGATCTCACAAACGTACACCAAAACGCCAGTGTGAAAGTAGCCTAAGCTGTAGAAACCAGTGTCAGGCAGCTGCTGCCAAGGCCAATAAGATAATGGGTTGCATCAAAAGGGGTCATAGATGCCCGTGATGAGAACATAGTCCTAGCACTTTACAAATCACTAGTCAGACCACACATGGAGTACTGTGTACAGTTCTGGGCTCCTGTGAACAAGGCAGACATAGCATAGCTGGAGAGGGTTCAGAGGAGGGCAACTAAAGTAATAACTGGAATAGGGCAACTACAGTACCCTGAAAGATTATCAACATTAGGGTTAGGCTACTTTCACACCTGCGTTAGGTGCGGATCCGTCTGGTATCTGCACAGACAGATCCGCACCTATAATGCAAATGCTTAGATCCGTTCAGAACGGATCCGTTTGCATTACCATGAACAAAAAAATATATATATTTTTTTTTTTGTTCATGTTAATGCAAACGGATCCGTTTTGACTTTACATTGAAAGTCAATGGGGGACGGATCCGTTTGAAAATTGAGCCATATTGTGTCAACTTCAAACGGATCCGTCCCCATTGACTTACATTGTAAGTCTGGACGGATCCGTTTGCCTCCGCACGGCCAGGCGGACACCCGAACGCTGCAAGCTGTGTTCGGGTGTCCGCCTGCTGAGCGGAGCGGAGGACAAACGGAGCCAGACTGATGCATTCTGAGCGGATCCGCATCCACTCAGAATGCATTAGGGCAGTACGGATCCGTTCGGGGCCGCTTGTGAGAGCCTTCAAACGGAACTCACAAGCGGAGCCCCGAACGCTAGTGTGAAAGTAGCCTTATTCACTTTAGAAAAAAGATGACTTAGGGGAGATCTAATAACTATAAATATATCAGGGGGCAGTACAGAGATCTCTCCCATCATCTATTTATCCCCAGGACTGTGACTGTGACGAGGGGACACCCTCTGCGTCTGGAGGAAAGAAGGTTTGTACACAAACATAGAAAAGGATTCTTTACGGTAAGAGCAGTGAGACTATGGAACTCTCTGCCTGAGGAGGTGGTGATGGTGAGTACAATAAAGGAATTCAAGAGGGGCCTGGATGTATTTCTGGAGTGTAATAATATTACAGGCTATAGCTACTAGAGAGGGGTCGTTGATCCAGGGAGTTATTCTGATTGCCTGATTGGAGTTGGGAAGGATTTTTTTTCCCCTTAAAGGGCTTCTGTCACCCCACAAAACTCTTTTTTTTTTTTTTGGATAGTTACATTCCTTATAGCGCGATATAGGAGAATATAATCTTATCACTTACTTTCATGCGGCCGTTTCTTTAGAAAACGAACTTTTATAATATGTAAATCCGGTCTCTACCAGCAAGTAGGGCGTCTACTTGCTGGTAGCCGCAGCAGAAAACCGCCCCCTCGCCGTGTTGATTGACAGGCCAGCCGTGATCTCCTCCTCCGGCCGGCCCTGTCAGTATTTCAAAAATCGCGCGCCTCTGTTCATTCGGCGCAGGCGCTCTGAGATGAGGAGGCTCGTCTCCTCAGAACTCCCTCAGTGCGCCTGCGCCGATGACATCACCGAAAGAGAAGACGTCATTGGCGCAGGCGCACTGAGGGAGTTCTGAGGAGACGAGCCTCCTCATCTCAGAGCGCCTGCGCCGAATGAACAGAGGCGCGCGATTTTTGAAATACTGACAGGGCCGGCCGGAGGAGGAGATCGCGGCTGGCCCTGTCAATCAACACGGCGAGGGGGCGGTTTTCTGCTGCGGCTACCAGCAAGTAGACGCCCTACTTGCTGGTAGAGACCGGATTTACATATTATAAAACTTCGTTTTCTAAAGAAACGGCCGCATGAAAGTAAGTAAGACTATTATATTCTCCTATATCGCGCTATAAGGAATATAACTATCCAAAAAAAAAAAATGAGTTTTGTGGGGTGACAGAAGCCCTTTAAGTGGGGAAAATTGGCTTCTACCTCACAGGGTTTTTTTTGCCTTCCTCAGGATCAACTTGTAAGATAACAGGCCGAACTAGATGGACAGATGTCTTTTTTCGGCCTTATAAACTATGTTACTATTGCAGCAAATACTATTGGGGAAATTTATGAGACTGTCTAAATGAAAAACCATCTTTGTTGCCCATAGCAACCAATCGCAGCACAGCTTTCATTTTGTATTCTGCTGTTGAAAAATGAACGCTGAGTTGTGATTGATTGTTATGGCCGACAAAGATGGTTTTTCATTCAGACCGTTTTCATTAATTTGCCCCTTGTACAGTACTGTATTTTTTGTCTTTTTCAGTGCACTTATAGTCCCTCGTGTCAGCATAGGCAAAATGTGTTGATTGACATAAGCTGTTTATTTATTAAAGGGGCTGTCCAGCTTTTACTAAATGATGGACCCGACAACCCACATCCCCAACTTCCAGCTGTTCGGGTGTAGTGGACACAGCTCTTTACTACACTGATGCACCACTGAATTCAATGACAAGCTCTGCTCACTACACATTGGATGGAAATGTGTAATTTCAGCACCGCACTACGGACGAAAAGCTGATTGGCAGTGTTGCAGGGTGTCGGACCTCTGCCGATCAGTCAATGATGGCCTATTATGAGGATAGGCCATTACTTAGTAACAGCTGGACAACCCTTCTGGATGGATTACTGCATATACCATTTTGCATTCACTTGTATAGTTCCATTATGGATATGTTATTAAAGAAACATCCCATGAAGTTAATTTAATAACTTTTTAAAGAGGTTCTCTCACTTCAACAAATGGCATTTATCATAGTAGAGAAAGTTGATATAAGACACTTACTAATGTATTGTGATTGTCCATGTTACCTTCTTTGCTGGTTTGATTCATTTTTCCATCACATTATACACTGCTTGTATTCCAGGGTTACGGCCACTGCTGCAGAACAGATACAAGGCGGTCGGGAGGGGAGCTGTTGCACTGCATGCCTATGTGTGCTCAAATGGTCCTGACCACCAGAGAGGCCGGTGCTTTTTCCCATATTATGCAAGCACAACCAATGCTGCTGGATTGCAGGGTGGTCATAACCCTTGGAAACAAGGAGTGTACAGTATAATGTGATGGAAAAATCAATCAAGCCAGCAAAGGAGGCAATATGGATAATAACATTGGCATTTCAGTTTTCGCCTCAGGCAGAAGAAAGGGTAGGTGCGCCCCTGATGTTAACCAAGTTAGACTGAACGTTATGTAAATGTAAATAGGCACATCTCCTACTGGAATGATATGTCAGAATGCCTTATGAAATATTAAAACATCTGCTGAATATGAAAAGTAAGTGAAATAGCTTTTCTAGATATGGACATTTTGGTGGTGAAAAGGGGGAGGAGCCTGGACTCAAGGAGAGATCAGGGTGCTGGTAGTAAGAACAGCCTGACCCCGATATCCCATCAAGACCAGGTCCCAACCCTGTCATCCCAAAAAGCTGAACATCTCCATATCAGCATTGAGGCCTTCCGGGATTAAAGTTTGAAAATCAAAGATTCGTCTGGATTCTGCCCGGGACATACCTGCAGTGTGGTTCCCCCCTCTACAATTGTGTTGAATAGTCTCTATAGCTGTAAATGTCAGGCAACTAGGGTCCTTATTGTGATGTTCCTTAAAGGGCTTTGATAAGGTGTGTTTTTCAAACCCATTTCGGATGTTTGTCAGATGTTCTGATATTCTTTTTTTAGGGTTCTCTTGGTTCTTCCTATATATTGTTTGTCACAAGGACACTAAATAATGTAGATGACATTTGTAGTGTTAAATATAAAAATTCTCTAATTTTCCATGTATAGGAATTTTGTTCGGAGTTTATTGTAGTCGTCTTCCTAGGGCCTGAGGTGGTCTTACAATTCCCGCATCTTCCACATTTGAAGGAGCCTTTTAGATTTACCCACTCTGAAATAGAAGTGACTTTTTATTGATGGGGCTACTTTTGCGCCAATTGATGAGTTTTTGGTATAGGCGATACTAGGGATTTTTGGTAACATAGTGCCTATTGTTTAATCTTTGGGTAAGTGATGCCGATGTTTCCGTATTATCTTTTCAACTATTCTGTATTGGGAATTAAATGGAAGCATAATTCTTACTTTCTCATCTTTTGTTTCGTTAGATCTTTAGGGGCAAAAAATGTACTCCTATCCATTTTTCTTACTCGTTCTAATGACGTGTTTATAACCTTTTATGGGTAATATTTATTCATGAATTTAATAGGCATCTGTCTAGCTTCTTCTTCAAATTGTGCATCCAAACTACAATTGCATTTAAGGCGATGGAATTGATTGGGATATTGATTAACCATCTAGGGAGGTGGCAGCTAGTGTACAAAATAAAGCAATTTTTTGCTACAGGCTTATGTGTTCTGCAGATAAGTTTATTATCCTGGACTAAAATTTTAAGATCTAGAAAAATGACCTGTTCTTTACTGGTATTTGATGTGATTCAAAATTTTTTTTAGTTATGATTTAAATCTACTAAAAACTGGTCTAGTTCTTCTTCCCTATCCCCAATGAACAAAATGTTGTCTATAAAGCGGCACCAAAGTACTAGACCCTCCCCCAGCCATGGCCCAATGGTGTTGTGTTCCCACTGCGCCATAAACAAATTTGCATAGCTGGGGGCGACTCTGGTACCCATGGCAGTACCGCGTGTTTGGAGGCAAAAGTCTGACTCATGCCAAAAAGAGTTGTGTGAGGATGTGTAACACTCCATCTATGGTAAATTGGATTTGTTCCCTATTCAACATTCCTTCTCTGTGTAAAATAATATTGAGTGATTCTATACCCTATTTATGATCTATAGTTGTGTATAAAAAACTGGCATCTAGTGTGCCCAATATCCAATGGGGTTGGTACTGTAAACCCTCCATCATTGCAATAATCTGAGTTGTGTCTTTGATATAGGATGGTGAGGTTTTAACAATTGGTTGAAGTATTTGGTCTATGTATTGTGAGAGATTAGATGTTACTGATCCAATGCCAGATATGATATGGCAGTCTGGAGAGTTTTGGTTATCTTTTCCTGTAAGAAACTCAAATTCTTTTTCTAATAAAATCCCTTTTTCTTTTCCCTTATTACATAAGTCGACAAATAATAGTTGGTACTCACTTGGGTCCTTTTCAAGTTTTTTATAGGTATCCCCATCTCCCAATTGTTTTTTACACTCTTCATCATATTTTAATGTGTCCTGTATCACTACAGCTCCCCCCTTATCAGCTGGCCATATCGTAATATTATAATTTTTTTGTAGTTGTTTTAATGCCTCAATTTTCTGTTTTGTTAAATTATTAGACTGAAAGTTGCTCCACCATCTTCTGGCTATCCAACTGGCTTCGTCTTCCTCCTGTCTAGCCATGGGGATCATATTTTAGTGTATTTGTGATGAGTTTTAAGTTCCCAATGGGAAAGTTCCTCAAGTCTGGCTAGGGTATCTACCTTTATTTGCCATCGTGTAATGGTGGGAGCATTCTCCGACTTCCAGCTGGAGGCTTTAAACTAACGGGCAGAGGCTAATAATATTCTGACTAAACCTTTCGTTTTAACTGGGCACTCTTCAGGTATAAGTGATAAAAGGGCAATTTCTGGGTGATGCAGGAGTTGTATATCACTCATTTTAAAGATAGCGGTGATATTTTCAAACACTTTTCTACAGAATTCTACTAATTTGGGGCATGACCACCAAATATGTAGAAAATTCTCCAACACATATCAGATATAGAACTATACATCTTCCTCAGTCTATAATGAGTCAGATACCATCTGGTAAGAATCTTATAAACTTTTTATTGTATTGCAATGCATCTAGATATAATTTTAGGTGCTAATAAAATGGTCTTTAGCTCTTTAGTTGTAAACTCCAGACCCAAGTCTCTCTCCCACTCTCTAAGTAAAGAGATGTAGGGAGTTCCGCAGCTTGTAATTGCGGTTTATTTTCGAGAGAAGCTTAACTGGAGTATGTGTCTGAGATAACAGATTTTCAAACCAGGTGAGTTAGGGGGGGGCTGCCGTCTCTGAGTCAAACCCTTTTTAATTGCAGATTTCACATACTCATATTGTAAAATGTTTAGATGAGGTAACTGCAGTTTGGATCTGAAGGCATCCAGGTCCAGGAAAGTCCCATTTTGATCAAGCAAGTCTACAATTCCAATGTTGCTTTTCCTCTATTGAGATGGTAAGGATTGAAAACCCAGGTCTGTAGACAATCCATCACGTCTAACAGAGGGGAGGGGAACTGAGAGCAGCAGTCCCTAATATCATCGTCTTTCCAGATCTTGAGGGTGGCTGCTATTAGTGTTCTATCCCCAGATACCAGGGGTAAGCCCGTAGGATCTGACAGAATGAGATGTCTTAAAGGGTATTGTGCTATGTGCTCCTCCAAAATAACACTGGTAAAAGCTTACCTGTTAGGTATGTGAGCTTGTCATTGAACATTAGAGATGGTTATTTCTTCAGATTCCAACAATACTAAAGTTACACTAAAATAATTTTTTCTACCTGTCTTGTGAAGAAGGAGTACCCAAACGGTTGCATGTGCTTTCATTATAACAGGGCTGTGTTTATTTGGTACTAGCTGAAGGACCTGGCTTTGCACAGGTATATTTAATCTATTTCATAAAATTTTTGTGTGTGTCATATACAGTACAGACCAAAAGTTTGGACACACCTTCTCATTCAAAGAGTTTTCTTTATTTTCATGACTATGAAGGCATCAAAACTATGAATTAACACATGTGGAATTATATACATAACAAACAAGTGTGAAACAACTGAAAATATGTAATATTCTAGATTCTTCAAAGTAGCCACCTTTTGCTTTGATTACTGCTTTGCACACTCTTGGCATTCTCTTGATGAGCTTCAAGAGGTAGTCCCCTGAAATGGTCTTCCAACAGTCTTGAAGGAGTTCCCAGAGATGCTTAGCACTTGTTGGCCCTTTTGCCTTCACTCTGCGGTCCAGCTCACCCCAAACCATCTCGATTGGGTTCAGGTCCGGTGACTGTGGAGGCCAGGTCATCTGGCGCAGCACCCCATCACTCTCCTTCATGGTCAAATAGCCCTTACTTTCAAAGTTTTCCCAATTTTTCAGCTGACTGACTGACCTTCATTTCTTAAAGTAATGATGGCCACTTGTTTTTCTTTACTTAGCTGCTTTTTTCTTGCCATAATACAAATTCTAACAGTCTATTCAGTAGGACTATCAGCTGTGTATCCATCTGACTTCTCCTCAACGCAACTGATGGTCCCAACCCCATTTATAAGGCAAGAAATCTCACTTATTAAACCTGACAGGGCACACCTGTGAAGTGAAAACTATTTCAGGGGACTACCTATTGAAGCTCATCAAGAGAATGCCAAGAGTGTGCAAAGCAGTAATCAAAGCAAAAGGTGGCTACTTTGAAGAACCTAGAATATGACATATTTTCAGTTGTTTCACACGTGTTTGTTATGCATATAATTCAACATGTGTTAATTCATAGTTTTGATGCCTTCAGTGTGAATCTACAATTTTCATAGTCATGAAAATAAAGAAAACTCTTTGAATGAGAAGGTGTGTCCAAACTTTTGGTCTGTACTGTATATATCGACAGTATCCACTATAAGGGCTCATGCACACGACCGTATGCCTTCCGAGACATACGGTCCGTGAGCGGGCCATATGTCCCGGAGCGGCATACATCGTGCACACGGGAGCGCACAGCATCATAGGTTCATCATAAGTATAATATCATATGAGTGTGGGACAATAGTCCCGCGGCGGCCTGATGCGCACAGCATCATAGTAACCTATGGGCCTGTGCGCACGATGTATTACAGTTCCCTTAACTGACCTCCACCATTCCCGGCCCCCTTAACAGAGACCTTCACAGTGACTGCCCCTTTAACAGTGACTGCTACAGTACCAGCTCCCTTAACAGTGACCTCACATTACCCCGCTGCCTTAACAGTTACCTCATAGTACCACTCTGTCCCTTGAATAGCCTCCACAGTCCACTCCTCCACAGCGGCCTGCCCCCTTAGCAGTAACATCCACAGCACCCTTCCCTTTAACAGTGACCTCCACAGCGGCCGCCCCTTTATTAGTGACCTCCACAGTACCCCATCTTGTTAACATTTATTTCCACAATAACCCGCCAATTTAACAGTGACCTCCACAGAGCTCCGTTCCCTTAAAATTTGACTTCCACAACACCCCACCCTCTTAACAGTGACCTCTACAGCACCCCGCCCCTTAACACTGACCTCCATAGCAGACCGTCCCCTAAACTGTGGCCTCCACCGTTCCCTGCCCCCTTAACAGAGACCTCCACAGTGCCCACCCCTTTAATAGTGACCTCCACAGCATTCCATCCCCTTAACAGTGACCTCCACAGCGGCCACCACTTTATTAGTGACCTCCACAGTACCCCATCTCCTTAACAGTGATTTCCACAACACCCCACCCCCTTAACAGTGGCCTCTACAGCAATTTTCCCCTTAATACTAACCTCCATAGCGGACCATCCTCTTAACTGTGACCTCCACAGCAGCCTGCTGGTAGCCAGAAGTCTGATTTTAGGCTGGACAGTCCGGCTTTCAGACTCCCTGTCCTCCATCCGGCACAGGGCCTGGACGTACACAGGGATGTCCTTTTGAACAGCTCACTCTCAGACAGCAGCACTGTGCTGTCTGAGTATGAGCTGCAGGAAGAAAGCCACCCTCCCTCCCACCCCTGCAGCTGAAAGAAGTACATTTTTACCTTGATTTTTTCAATACCCGTCGGCTGCTCAGTGGGAGGGAGCGTGGCCTAACCGGTCGGGAGAGTGGCTAAGTGAGACCTGGGGGCAGGATTTTTAAGTCCGTCTTTTGAGGGTGGTCTGAATGGCCACCCTACCTGCCCCCTTAACTGTGACCTCCACAGCACTCTGCTCCCTTAACAGTGTCATCCACAGCCTCCTGCCCTTTTAAAGCTGACCTACAGCAGTGAAGAAAATTGCTGGATTGTTATGAAAAACTGGTGTAAAACTGTGTGTATGTGGAGACTAAGGACCTGCGAGCTTCTGTTGGCTGATAAGGGACATGTGACCATGTGTATGGCAGTTGGGATGTGAAGAGAAAGACCTGCAGGCTTCTATTGGCTAATGTAGGTCATGTGATGTGCTACATTTTTTGGGAATATCTCAGGAATAGTACGTGCTAGAGAGCTGAGACCGGTCTAAAACCTTCCCTGACACCTGATGTACCTGTGTGCCAAATTTCATGATTGTAAATGTGACGGTGCAGATTCCTTTAGCGGACATACACACATATATACACTCAGCTTTATATATTAGATGTAGAAAGAAGTGATAAAATATAGAGTTTAGGTTGACTCTTATTGAAGAGGCAGCTCTCCTGACATGTCTGCTTTAGTAAATATTAGTGTTACCTATGCAGTATGCTAGTAGCACACTGCGAAGTGGGTTAAACATGTGTGGGATTTAGGTTTATGTTTGCATATGTTACCTTACTTTCTACAGGCTGTCCAAGGGATAAGAGGCCTTGGTAGCTAGTTGCAAGGTGGGACTGCTGCCTCTTCCATTGGAAGGAGTAAGTTCAATATAGTACAATATATATACCTGAGGGAGGAAAATAGCAGCCCTGGGTAGAACAACCAGCCAGCTTGAGAAACAGAGCCATAAGCCAGCCTCTAAGAAAGCAATTGAGAATACATCGGAGTGTATCAGCCTTTGAGAGCAGAGATGCGTGCTAAAAAAAGACTAGAAATAACATGGGTGCAGCTTTTTTACTCCATACCACTTATCTGGAATAACTGGGACCTCAGGCATCCAGACATACTTTTGGTAAAGAACTGTTGTTTGTTGCTTAGTCATCCTCATCATTGCATACATCAACACCTGCATTACCACAGTACTGCACTGCCTGTGCTTTTTCAAGGGGGCTCTGCCTTGCACCCCCAACAAAACCCACCAACATCAAGGGCACCAAAACCACTACCAAGCAGGAGAATCCCCAGAACCATTTTATGGAGTCCCTACACTGCGTATCGGCCCCAGGGATCACTAGGGAAGACCCGTGAGGACAGTAGTTACCGTGAGGACCATTACCACCATTAGGCCTCCACTACCACTCCCATTCCCTTGCCTCCCACCAGAGCTCGCTGCATATCACATCTATTGTGCCTTTTCATAGAATTCTGCATAGTGCTGTTGCTCTCTTAGTCCTCCTAGAAATATATGAACAAATTGACAACTGGGCATAACAATTCCCGTTGCTAAGGTGCACTGAAAATGAATGGGTAATAACAGGTAATAATAACCACAATAATAGGCAAACATATCCGAGGGACTGTTATGCCTTGACTTCCGGGACTCAAATACACTAGACACAGACAGGTTCTGATATGACTTGTTCCGAAAAGGGGAAGAAAATGTCATTCACAGGCTCGGTGACGAATAACACAATCTTCACAATTTATGTCTGCAAACCTGTATGCTTTATTCATAATGTATATCAGAATTACAAATAACGGGTACCGTTTTGCAAAGATACATTGTGTAGATCATGTTACCGATCGAGGTGACGGCGCCTGTGAATGATTCCATTTTCTTCTTCCCCATCTCATAATAAGGTGTGTCATCACACAGTATGACATTGTCAATACTGACTGGACAATGGCAGACTGTGTAGGGACACACCCAATGTGCATGCAGGACTTCTTTTCCATCTAAAATAATGGATCTCAGGTGGCAATGGCTAAAACGGATACCATAACTTATGCTCAGGATCCGTTAGTTGTTTTTTTTTACAGGATCCATTTATTTCTTTGTTTTTGTGTTCTTCAGATGGATCAAAAGAACGTTAAAATAACGGTGACGTGAACTCAGCCTAACACTAGAGTGCCCTTACAGAACAGACACCCTTGGGGACCTTGATAGGTCCTCAGAGCTGGCTGCGGATGACGCTCTGACCATTCCGTGTTATGGACTGTGGCAATCAAAGGGTTAACAGCTTGGATCAGAACCTACTCTGACCCTAGCTGTGTAGCAGGAGCCTGCGTTAAGGCCCCCAGCTGTTAATAGCAGTTTTCTTAGCATAGGAGTGCTCCCGCAGCCGTTAACTCCCCTCAACTGCAGTAGCGCCAAAGGACATCACTGCAGACCAAGGCCCTGCACCGCCCGCCATCAAAAGACAATGGGTAGTCATTAAGTAGTTAAAAGGATTGGAAGGATTGGAAAAATGAGTCGGCTTTCTTTTCAGAAACCTAAATAGGGATGAGGTGGTAGTACCAGACACAACTCAAGGACAAGAGTAATGCTCTTTCTGGACAACTCCTTTAAAGTGATTAAAACAATAAGACCTTTTATTTCATTTTTTTTCTAAAGAGTTTTCTTTAGGCATAGTATTTCCTTTTCTACATTCTTACTATGTAGTCACATACTATCACACCAAAGAGAATTGTCATAACTACAGAATGTCTCATTTTAATTGTTGTCATACTAAAGGTTTCAATGATGAAACAGAATAGCTAGATATTCTCAATGGGGATAAAACAAA
The DNA here is from genome assembly GCF_905171765.1 of Bufo bufo. Taxonomy (NCBI): domain Eukaryota; kingdom Metazoa; phylum Chordata; class Amphibia; order Anura; family Bufonidae; genus Bufo; species Bufo bufo. Next base: position 142,194,400 of record NC_053390.1, on the reverse strand, counting down.
TTTGTTTTTATAGGAAGGAGATTTTCTAAGTTACATATAATAGTCCATGGTACATAAAAATCCATTCTCCTTGGATTTTCTCTTATTAAAATTTTATTTTATTCCATTTTCATTTTGTGTGCATACTGTATACTGTACATGGTGGCATATATAAGCAGAAAGGAAGAATAATTTTTCGTTAAAATCACATTTTTCAGACCATTGTACAGGTCACCAAAGGCACCTTGGTGGCAATTGTTTGTACTGTTAGTCTGCCTCGATTATACCTGCCATATTTTCTTCCGTGGCCAATGACCCAGAGATATTGTACTAAAGAGCAGAGACAGATGGCTAAGCCTCTGACAATAATTACACAATTGCCATAATTTCTATTGATTGTCGCTACTGCAAAATAAAATGCATTTATGTATGACATTCCCTCTTCAGGATACGTCCCTGTATAAGACAGCTAATGAGTTGACCCTACACCCAGACTGAAACGTCCGCAGACAAGACAAGATTAGGACTGTTTAGCCTAAACATACCTGAAAGTTGGAGCCCTGCAAATTAAATGGACATATATATCCTGAATGGATAATGTAAAATGTCTAAAAAGGTTGCACAACCTTTTTTTTCTTCTTTAAGAAAAGGTCCACTAATGGCTAGCAGACCAAGAGAGATTGTGTGACCTTTTCAGAATGGGTGTGCTGAACCCTTGGTTCCCCTTGTCACAGTTTAAAAACCGTAGGAGCTAGTTTAGAAAAGAAGTTGTTAGCATTCGATTTCTATTATGACATTTCACAGTCATCCGATTTAATGTCCCTTGACCAGATTGTCCACTGTGAGACGATGGGCTTGAAATGTTATTTAGAGCATTGATAAAAGGTGAGCGCTTCTAAGATGACAGCGAGTCATAAGGCTGCTGGTGTGACATTAATTTTCTCCATAACAGCGATGGAATAAGACGTCATAGTGACAAGCTGTCAATCAGCGCTGGCCCCTCTGTGGAACTCAATGCCATAGGACCGGGTATTGCATCTCCCATAATGGAGCTGAGCCGAGGCTCTCTCCTTGACAGCTGCAGCAACCATACAGAAAATATATTATACAGCCTTTCATTAAAAAAATAAAGAGGGCTCATCTCTGGAGCATTTCAATTTTTTTCCCCATCTTTTGAAGAAAGAGCAGATTCACGGCAAATCATAGATTCCTATGCAGTGGTATTATTTTCTAGTTCCAGGAAAACATCCAGATTTTTTTTTCTTTCCTGATGACAATATTCATAAATAACACATCACAAATTCTGATAACAAATTGCTCTGTAGAGCCAGGTATTTATGATAATCTAGCATTTATATTTGCTTATTACAAAGCTGAGAGTTTATTATGGGTGCTTACTCTGTACAGAAGTTAATACATATTTATTATGATGCAATCCTACCAGTGCACAGTATAGTAATAAGCCCATAATAAATTCCTGTCCCTAACACATTGCTGTCTGTATGTGTAATACTTTTTCATTAACTTTTTAACATCTTTCCAATAAAACTGGTTATGTCTCCTGCTGCATGCTTTGCATTTGTTTAATATCTCTCATGCACTAAGATATAGCGCTGTAAACAACGTTGTATTTTTGTGTCGCAGTTTAATTTGAGACGATGCTTTTAATTATATAATTCACAGAATATTTTTCTTTGTAAATGTTCAGGCTCATAGCAACTAAGAGTAGGAAAATTGTGGCTCTAATGTCGTTCTCTATAAGACTGGAATCAGTTGCATGGTGTAGAAGTACAAAGAACAATTGCAGGATAAGTGGAATAGAGGAGACAGGATCCAGGAAGAGAACATGCAGAAGGGTATAGGTTCCGGGGTAAATACAAGAGACAGTCTACCTCTAGATGTCATTGAAGTACATATAGTCTTCGGGGGTGGATCCAAAAGAGCAGTACTGTATAAGTCCTTCCTTTGGCTTAACAAAAAAAAAAATACACCAAAAACTGCCATGTTTGTGTGAATACAGCCCTAGTGTGCTAGGTTTACATCACATTCCCCATATAAATTTTTTGCTTAAAAAAAGGATCGGATTGGCACTAGTTGAACAGTTTTAATAAAACTAAAAAATTTCAGCACAGTGAATACTAATGAAGCTGTGCTCTGATATGAGTGGGGAGGGGCCCAGCACATAGACTTTTAATAAAGAAATAGTTTAAGAGGTCTTTGTTGGGAGTTAAAGGGCTTCTGTCTCCCCCAAAACCCTTTTTTTTTTGGGCTTGTTAAAATCCTTTTATAACGACTATTCCCTACATAGGGATCTTACCTTTGGCTGTGGCTTCTTTTCCTTAAAAAACGATCTTTTAAAATATGCAAATCAGTTCACTACCAGCAAATAGGGCGTCTACTTGCTGGTAGCCGCCGCAAAAAAATACCCCCTCGTCCTGTTGATTGACAGGGCCAGGGAGCGCTCTCCTCCTCCGGCTGGCCCTGTCATCATTTCAAATCCCGCGCCTGTCTTCATTCGGCGCAGGCGCTCTGAAAGAAGGAGGCTCGCCTCCTCAGCACTCCCTCAGGAATAAGGTAAGATCCCTATGTAGGGAATAGTCGTTATAAAAGGATTTTAACAAGCTCAAAAAAAAAAAAGAAGGGTTTTGGGGGTGACAGAAGCCCTTTAAACTCCAGTCCTTCTGTATGGCAGGCAGAAGATTGACCATAACACTGTAGACCTGCCCTCCTGGAGAAACTGGATGTTTTGTTCTTACAAAGCTATTTTTTTCACAGGCATAATATAAATTAAAAAATAAGGGGAAAAAACGGTGCCATTTTAATTCACGCTGTTTACATTCACCATGAATCATGTGTTCTCTATATTGTATACCTTATTATAGTTAAAGAGATACTGTTTTGTGATATTAAATAGTACGTATGTTACAAAAACACGTTTATTGTATTGGTATTTGCTTAGTTCTTTCTTTCAATAACAAAGAAAATGAAGCTTTTATCATAAAAGAAAATACACTGTCTCCTCCTTAGTGCGCTAAAATGTATGGACTCTGCTGAGACCTGGCAAATCGTGCTGCAAATAACGCGAGACTTGCTTTGTTTCACATCTATGACGTTACACTTTGTTTATGCACATATAATTTATTTAAATTACTGTTCCAAAATCTCATTAACGAAGCTGAGTTCAGCTTTGGATTTTGGAACATTAATTTATGTGCATAAACAATGTGTAACGTCACAGACTTACTTTGTATCTCGTTATTTGCAGCAAAATGTACCAGGCCTCAGCGGAGCCCATACATTTTAGTGCACTACGGAGAATATCATGTAAATAAAGTTTGCAAATGAGTTCGGATAGAGCAATCTGAACCTGATTCGATCAAGCCTAATCCTTGTAATCATAATTGCTTGTACAATATAGTGAGCACGTTATTTATGGTGACCGGGTGTTAGGGCTATGAATGTGAGAAGGGCTGAATTGGGAGTTGATTTGCCTGTATGGGCCCTAAAATTCCTGATGGCAGCCCTGAGAAGCACAGGCCTCTTAATAAATTTGGTGCATCTCTGTAGTACAAAAATTCAAATATACAGCAGCCATCGTTTTGGCATAGATTTGAATTATCATTTGCGCCAAGTTAAATTTTTACATTTAATGAATGTCTACATTGTAGCGAAACAGATGGGACAAATAACATGTCCAGCAACTATGCACCACTGGTTATGGTCTGGTTATGACTAAGGATGTGAACACATCCAAAACGCGTCAACAGAAATAACAGAGTTTTTTGTATCCACACTTTTGTACTGAATATCCAAATAAAGCTTCTGTGGATTTTAAATGACCTGTGCTGGACTTTTTTACATATTTCCAAACGGTTGTGATCTGAACCTTTCCGAGCACGGTTTATGTCCTCAACTCAGGTGAGCTGGAGATCTACTTTGTTTTGGCGCTAGCTACCCAGTTCAACAAGAGTTGGCAAACTTGCCCTGGAACACCCCTATTACTACAAGGTCCTGCCTACGGTGGAATATCTGCCCTGATAAAAGCAATCCCACTATCAGGAAGCTAACTAGTTAACCATGTGCGGTCCCTGTGGGTGGTGTAGAATCTATTATTGCATTCACCCAGAAGCTGCTGGCAAGTGGAGCGGACAGGTCAAGTAGTCATACTAGCAGGGGTCAGAAACAGAGCAGTCAAATGTTAAAGCCAAAACAGTATACAACTGCAATACCAGAAACAAGCTGAATCAGAATGAAAAGAGACAAAAGATATAGAGAAGCAAAGGCAGAAGAATGGTCAGTAAACAGTCAGGGATAAAATATAGTAGCAAGTAAGTGTAAAGGAAGAGTGGTCAGGTAAACAAGCCTCACAATAATCTCTATATGCACAGAGAACTAGCAAACATACAAAAATCAGGTAGGTTGTGCAATAACTGGCAAAAAGCAGTCCCAGAGCAAGACTTCACAAATATCACTGATCAAGCAAAGCCTTCTTCTGTGTCTCTGCTCCTGAACAGGTGAACTAGTTAGGCTACATCATTTCCTGCTTGTTTGCCTGATTTCTGGAGCAGAGACTGTTACATAGTTATTGTCTAAGAAACTGTTGGGAATTTTTAAAGTTCTATTTGAATTCTTATTGGGTGACTTCTTGGAAAACAAATTATCTTTTGTTTTATTATTATTATAGCTAATGCTATAGTAAAAACTTTCATTACAGTATTTCTTAAATAGTAATATTAAAAAGCCCATTTCATGTGCATCTTCATCAGCAGTTTAATTAATCATAAAATAAAGTGCACTATAAATGGTCAAATATTGCAACAATTTCACCTGTCTGTTAAAAAGGGGTATTAAATTCTGACTTCTAACCTCCTGCTGATCAGCATGGTGAAAGATATAGGCACGCTATTAATTAACATGTTGCACAATATTTGACCATAACACTTAGCCCAAGAGCCAATCATTAAAGGGGTACTCCTGTCTGGAAATGTATGGCATCTTCATAGGATATCCCACACCTCTCATCTTAAGAAGGGTCTCCATCTCACTTGTATCTTTATTTACTTACATCTATTGGAGTTCCAAAAATAGGCAAATAAGCTTGTTTAGCTAAGTTTGGAATTTCCAAAGAAGTGACTAGAGATAGCTCTGTATCATGTGCAGTGATCTGGAGGAGAGTCGAGGATGGGAGGTGTGGAAGTTGCTATGATGGTGATAGTAGTACCCACAGTTCTCACCATGGCAGTCCTTATCTGTCACGGACGTTCCCGTGGCAGGTACAAGGAGATCAGAGAGACTGGCAACTTGTGGGTTAAATTGACAAGTTCCCTGTGGATCTTATTGTGTCTGTGTTTTGGTGAATGCCACACCCATTGCTTCAGGTGTTGCTTACCTTGCTCATAAGTAGCCGCTTCTCACTCTTGGAGGTGCGGTTTATTTGTACCTAGCTGGTCGGTTGTACTCTGTGGTGCTTCTGGAGTTGCCAGTTTTCTACTTTCAGCTAAGTCTTGTCTTTTCTTATTGTATTATGTTTGTTATATTCCCTGTTGTTTGTATCTGGGTCTGAGACAGAGACTTCCATTCATCCATCTGGGGAGGAATGGGTTGTCTCTGGTCCTAACCTCATTATAGGGCCTTATAGGGATATAAGGTCCTAGGTATACAGCTTATGAATATTCCTACCTTCAAGGTCTATTCATATTGATAGGTAGTTAGTGCCCGGATTAGGGTTGTTTAGGAGGTGACCTGTTCCCTAGTTTCCAGGCCCACTTACTGTTTCCCTTCCCTCCTGTGTTCAGTGTGGAGTTTTCCCCCCACACTGATCGTGACATTATCCTGGCTCTCCGTGGGCCATGCAGAGAATAGAGAATGCACCCTTTCTTTCCTTTGGGCACACCCTGAAGCCATCTGGGGATCCTGCCTGGTTGTAATTGGAGTGCCCTTGATGGTGAACGGTTGTCAGGGTGCAAGTCAGGAGGGTAAGTGTAGGGGCCGGAGGAAAATGAAGTCAATGACCAAGCCCAGTTTACTGGAAAAAAAATCTGTCTTTTTACTGCAGATGATGAGTGATGCAGTACAAGCATATAGATCAGTCACAGTTCTACACAGGACTTGCTTTTCCCAATGGTCGTTAGGGGATGGTAGTGTCAATCGAGGCTCACCTGAGTCTGAGGACACCCGAGCTGGAAGTATGGAGTCCAGTGGCAAAGGCCCACAGAAGCAGGGGGCAGGTAGCGTGGTCGATCAGTCCGGGTTGGCAGCAGAGATGGCAGCGAAAGAACAGCAGGAGTAGATGGAGGCGTGGTCGGTGGTAAGCAGTGAGTCAATGCGTGCGGCAATTCAGCGAGGTCAAAACGGTCCGGGTTGGCAACGATGGTAGATCAGCAAAAGTGGTGGAGGAGCAGAGAGGAAGCTTGCTACAGGCTTGGAGGCACAATAACCAGCAAAGGGCTGGGTTCAAGGGCTGGGTTTTATAGGGAAGTAGCAGGTGCAAGAGATTGGAATAATCAGCAGGTCAAGGCAAGGAGAGACGGTAGCCTAGTGGGTAGAGCTACCGCCTGGGACATGACCGGCCACGGGTTCGAGTCCTGACAATGGTTGTGTAAAGGCAGTGGTAATGATGCTAGTAGTGGTCCTTGAACCTCACTGTAAACACTTTGAAATCTTTCCCAAAATTGACCACAGGCATGCAAAGCTCTCACAATCAGTACTGCAGTTCCCACAGCAGGGTGCAGATTTTTAGGAGGACAGACAATTTGTTTCAAAGTGTGGTGGGTGCCGAAGCAATCTACCCTGTACAGAAGCAGCAAAGTTCATAGTCATAAATAAGCATTATCTTTGCTAACACACACAGTCTCATGTGATCCTAAATGGCCTGTTTTCTTTACTTCAGGGTTTCTCCTAGCACAGTTGTTGTTCTCTGGCAGCTTCTCACGTCACTGGAGAAAAGAAAATCTTTCTTTACAAAGGCTTTAGCCAGATTTAAAAGCATCTGCAGTTCTCACCTGCAGAGGCAGACTAAAACTAGCTACAACTAACCAGACAGGGTTGAGACCAGCACACCACCCTGGCAACCGACCTACAAATGCCAGAATTAAGTACTTCCCTGCTTTATATTCAGACATCTAGGATACACAGTGCATTAAAGGCATCTGTGTTGGTCCCATGTTCATATGTGCCTGCATTGCTGTGAAAAATTAGGTTTCAATATATGCAAATAAGCCTCTAGGAGCAAGGGGGGCATTGCCGTTACACCTAGAGGCTCAGCTCTCTCTGCAACTGCCAAGTCCTCTGCGCTTTGATTCACAGGGCCAGACATGATCATGTTTTCACTGCCTCGCCCTGTCAGTCAAAGTGGAGAGGGTGCCGCAGTTGCAGAGAGAGCGGAGCCTCTAGGTGTAACGGCAATGCCCCTGTTGCTCCTAAAGGCTAATTTGCATATATTAAAAAATCTTTTTTCTCAGCAATGCGGTTACATATGAACATGGGACCAACACAGATGCCTTCAGCTGCCAAGAACACATGCAACAGTGCATGAAATAAATTAGATCAACCCTTTTAGCAATTATTAACCCTTGTAGTGGCCCTCTGGGGCACTGCACATGTTCGGCTGTCTCTATATCTATGGCTGCACTAGGCAGAGTCCCATTGTCAAGATAGGTACTGGTCCCATTCCTGAGGATACAGTATAAACCTACAGTTAGGTATACCCATCCAAAATTATACAGATACAGGTGCCCATGCAAAAATTATAGATATTATGTAGGACATTGGATTTACTTTCACTGTAATTGTTGTATGCTGTTCTAGCCACATTCCTGGAGATTTGTCACTTTATTTAAGAATTTTTTTATTTGCTGGATCAACCTACATCATTTTTTGAACTGCGCAAAATGTAATCCAAGCCAATAATTTGCCATTTACTAAACTAATCCCAACTGAACAGACTAGTTCTGATTGGCTTGTATACTACTTTTCTAAGATGCTGTTAGATTAGTTTTATTACTAGTTTTGCATATTTACTTCAATTCTTAAGTCAAATTAATAGCACAAACATTTTTATGAAATTTTTTTTTTATGAGTTGCAGACTATAAAGTTATACTCCGCCGCTTGTGTCTTGAAATTTAGTCACCTTTGTATCAGGCATGGATTTAATAGGAAGAAACTTTTATGAGCCCCTGGTTTCTGTTGTCTTACAAACTCCCGGGTGAATACGGAGTGAGACTTCAAACAGTTGAGAGGAAAGCGGCAGTTCATTTCCAGGTCACTCCTATGAAAATGAGTGGGCTGCTGGAAGAGGCAACACATAGGTCTTGAATCTGCAGTTTCATAATAATTCTGCACAGAGATAGCAACGCACATTAATTAAATGCAAGCTGTTAAAAGTGATGCTTTTTTCTGGTTGCTTCACAGATAAAACACTATTTGATCATATATAAAAGTGGATATAAGTGTTAACACTGTAGTAACCTTACTCCATTTATACCTTAAGTCCATAAATCATTTATTGTGTCTACATTAGAAACATTTTGAAATGTCCTGGAGACTATAATAGTTTTATACCTGTAGAACCATTTGTTTTTATAATACACTAGCAGAAGGATCCGGTTTCGCATGGGTATATTTCATCTATTTCATTTAATATTTGTGTGTGTCGTTAAAAGATATGGACAGTATCCACAATAACAGTGACCTCTACAGCACCCGCCCCTTTAACAGTGAACTCCACAGTCCCCCACCCCTTAACACTGCCCCCCCACAGTGCCCCGCTACTTTAAAATGAGACCTCCACAGCAGCCCATCCTCTTAACTTTGACCTTCACAGCAGCCCGCCCCTTTAACAGTAAGTTTCACAAAACCCCACTCCCTTAACAGTGACCTTTTCAGGGGCCTGCCCCCTTAACAGTGACCTCCACAGTACCACATTGCCTTAACAGTGACCTCACAGTACCCTGCTGCCTTAACAGTGACCTACACAGCAGTTGCCCTTTTAATGGTGGTCCCTTCCCCCTTAACAGTGACCTCCACAGTGTCCGCCCCTTTAGCAGTGACCTCCACAGCGGCCTGCCCCTTAACAGTAACATCCACAGTGAGCGCCTCTTTAACAGTGACCTTCACAGTGCCCTCCCCTTTAACAGTGACCTCCACAGCGGCCTGCCCCTTAACAGTAACATCCACAGTGAATGCCTCTTTAACAGTGACCTTCACAGTGCCCTCCCCTTTAACAGTGACCTCCACAGTGTCCGCCCCTTTAGCAGTGACCTCCACAGCGGCCTGCCCCTTAACAGTAACATCCACAGTGAATGCCTCTTTAACAGTGACCTTCACAGTGCCCTCCCCTTTAACAGTGACCTCCACAGAACCCTGCCCCTTTAATGCTAGGGCTACACGACGACATGTGTTGCACAACATTTTGTCTCAGCAATTTTTATAATGATAGGCTATGGTGTCGCACTGCGACATGTGACATACTGCGACACAAAAGTCGCAAAAAAATGGATTTTAGCCGTTGTTCCACACATGCATCAATGAACCTTCAGCGCTTATAACTCTTTGCCTGTCTTTGTGACAAGATGGTCAATGTTATTGACTTTTAATGTTATGGCTGATCAGTGTACAGACAATGGAGGGAATTTTTCATAGACCAGGGTTTTACGCTGATCTGTTACATCCCTGTGCACTTCTGGAGGTTGTGCATAATTTCTGATGAGGTGCATGCCAGTCTGTGCGGCTGAGCGTAAATCTATACCAGCCCCTAGCCAGGGTAGGAGGCCAGGGTAGTACTTGGAGGTCTTGGTCATGCTCTTCTAACCAATGTTGGACATTTCTAACCGTGTGACATGTCGTATTGTCTTGCTGGAAAATCCTGTCCATGCTGTCAACGTGGAAAGTATGAAGTGTTCATAATAATGTGACCTGACTGTGTATATACTGCAGCTGGATCACCACAGAAAGTGTGAGGAGAGATGGTGAGGGGGCCAATGGCATAGTATTTTTCTGTTATTTTGACTAATAGGAAAGTGGACCTGTCTCCATGCTATGTTGTCCTTACATAGGATAGCATAGTCTAATGGCAGATCTGTTTTAATGTAGATACTGATAATATTGGGGGAATCCACCTTTCTGACACTCCTGCTGAACAGGGAGTCCCGTAAAATTCTTCAACCTTGATCTAGCCTTGGATATAGTACTTGCACCATATGTACAAGTGCATGCGATTAGCACAATAGATCTCTAGTTAAAGGGGTTACCTGGGCATTTAATATTGATAACCTATCCTCAGGATAGGTCATCAATATCGGATCGGCTGGGGTCCACCACTCGGCACCCCGCTGATCAGCTGTATGAGGAGACGGCGCGCACAGTGTGCACAAGCCGTCTCCTGTCGCTCTGTCTGCCGCTCTCTATGGCAAAGCAGCCACAGAGCAGGAAGAGAGATGGGAGACGGCACATGCACACTGCGCGCCGTCTCCTCATACAGCTGATTGTTGGGGTGCTCGTGTCGTAGTCGCAATCCAGCAGACTGTTCTAGCAGAGAACAGACTGCTGGAGTTCCCCAGATCCGTCATAACCTGATAGAGACTCTTCTAGTTTCCTTCCATAACCGAAACACATACTAGTTAATTATCTTCCTAAGAATTTATCCCTGCTATTTACTTGTGTGAGACTGGGAAACTGACAACTCTGACTCAGCTTTATACAAGCAGAATTCATTAGTTATTGTGTATAAGCAACAGGTAAAAGCACTAAATGTGAAAGACACTTTTTATTCTATGGCACACTATGTGGGGAGGTCACTATGTGTGACATGTGTAATGAAACACTAGAGACAAATGTACTATGGCTTAAAAAGTTATAGATTATCATACAAATCTCAGTAGCCTTGGTATATGGTTAAAAATTCAAGCTAATGGCTATTGTTTTGTTGGTAATGGTAATAAATAAATGTTCATGGGCAGTAATTCCTAAAGTCGTTACTCTAACATTCAAAAACCCTTTCTCTGTGTCAGCGGAGAAGCCGATTTTCATTTAACCACCTCTGAGACTGCGCTTGAAAAATAAACAAATGTAAAAAGATTGAAAGTTAACAGGGCTCATAAATACTTTTTATATAAAGAAATATCATATTAATACACAAAGGGGAATATACCTAGCTTAATAATTTCTCATCTCGGAAAACCAAGGTCATATCTTCACTGTAAACAGGAAGCATTCACTTGGGACATATAATGTTAATATCATGGTGTGCTCTGACTGTCAGCTTTCCCATATTATTAATAAAAACATGGGCTGCTCTTTACTTCCATAATATTTTTATTGATAATTTTACAATCCAGAACTACTATTTTCACTGGCACAATGGCATACTTAACACATTATGATCCTGAAATGTAAGTAAGCACAAGAATACTAATTTTTTTACATTTTGTCTTTTCAGTTTGTCTTCCACATTCTGCTAAAGAACATTTTTGTACAGTATCCTTGACCTTTTTTGGTGCCAAAAATATAGAAGATCTTGATTCACATTTTAAAATTTTAGATTAGTGCTTCTCGGGATTGTACTGTAATGCTAATATCACTTATTTTGTACTTCAGCTAATACCAATTTTCTTAGTCTTGGTCAATCATGTCTAAGTTTTTTGTAGAAAAGATAACTATTGATAGAGGAATGCATGGCAGTTTTACAGAGGAGTATTCAATACTAAATATATCATCTAGTGCTCATATTCGGGAATTCTCTGCTCACAAGTGATACATAAATGGTATCATACATCTCTTGTCATAACCCTTACATTCAAAAATAATTGCCCAAAAATCTGACAAATTGTGCGATTGAGATGCTGTGGCATGACCTCAAGAAAGCGATTCACACCAGACATCCCAAGAATATTGCTGAACTGAAACAGTTCTGTAAAGAGGAATAGTCAAGAATTACTCCTGACCGTTGTGCACGTCTGATCTGCAACTACAGGAAATGTTTGGTTGAAGTTATTGCTGTCAAAGGAGGTTCAACCAGTTATTAAATCCAAGGGTTCACATACTTTTTCCACCTGCACTGTGAATGTTTACATGGTGTGTTCAATAAAAACATGGTAACATTTAATTCTTTGTGTGTTATTAGTTTAAGCAGACTGTGATTGTCTATTGTTGTGACTTAGATGAAGATCAGATCACATTTTATGACTAATTTGTGCAGAAATCCATATCATTCCAAAGGGTTCACATATTTTTTCTTGCAACTGTATATACTCATAGAAATACATAACCAAACATGTATACACCATATGTAGGTATGCAGACATGTATATACAGGTAGGTAATTATATATATATATATATATATACTATATATATATATATATATATATATATACTGTATAAAAGGAAAATCGGACAGCACTCCAAATGAAAAACAAAAGGTGGATCCAATATATCATGTACTGTAACGCCACATTCGGCGTGTAGTAAGTCACACTGCGCAGTGTGACCTACTACACGCCGAATGTGGCGTTACAGTACATGATATATTGGATCCACCTGTTGGGTATGGCTACATTTTTGTTGCTCCTCCATTCTCCATCCCTTGATTATGTCTTTATTGTTGTTTTAATAGGGTCATTAAGCACATATGCACTTTATGATATACACAATGAATTTGGAAATCATGTAACACTTTTATCATATAATTGTAGCACTGTATGTAATTAATAAGATATTGATCACTGTTTTTATAAATATATAATGTTTTTATTTATATATTGATTAATTATGTCATTGATTGCACTCAGCTGTTTTGCATCATGCTCACTTTTCTGATGAATTGTATGGTCTATATATTCCTCACTGTGCACTTGTGTTCAATGCTTGAGAAAGGCTCTATTGCTGAGCCGAAACGTTGCTCCTTTTTTTGCCACATGGGGGAATAAATTTAGTTTTTCATTTGGAGTGCTGTCCGATTTTCCGTTTTTTACATTTGGGCTTTGGACATATGCCCTGGGACATAGCACCCGCTCTAAGTCTGCTCAGTGCCGCCATTGCTTTTCTATACCATATATATATATATATATATATATATATATATATAATCTCTCACTGAACACAAGAACAATTTCACAAATTTTGGCAAAACTGAGTTTCATAGCACATTTGCAAGGTTAATAATATAGCTTAGATTTCAAAATCTTCAGCTTTTCTCAAATTAGTTAATGCAAAAATGAATACATCCCACCTCAAAAACTACTACATCTACTATTTTGATGACCTCCATGATTTTTAAGGACACCAAGTTTTCTAGGCATGGAATGAACAAGTTGGCGACATATTGCAACATCTTTTTCCATTCTTCGAGAACGACCTATGTTAGAGCAAGTGGCATACATGGAGAAGTAAGTGCCCCATAGTAAGGATCAAAACAGGCCCCCTACACAGGACAGAAGGGTTTCTGCCTAAACCCTTTTCAATGACCCTTGGGCGATTTTTTTCCACAGCCTCATTTGCTAAAACTTGTTTCTTTAGAGGGTAGAGTCCTGACCAAGTTTTCACCTCCAGTAGAAGAGGAGATAACCCCAACAGATGTGTGTTTTGGATCATTGTCACGTTGGAAAAGTTGACGACAACCAAGGGCATGGAGTAATGGCTGCATCTTCTCTTTCAATATGGATCAGTACATCTATGAATTCTTGATACCATCAATTAAATGCAGCACCACCAGCACTTATGCAGCTCTACATAAGGACACTGCCACCACCATGTTTCACTGTAGGCATCATGCATTTTTCTTTGTACTCCTCACCTTTGCAACACCATACAGTTTTGAAGACATCAGTTCCAAAAACGTTTATCTCGGTCTCATCACTCCAGAGTATAGAGTCCCAGTAGTCTTCATATTTTTCAGCATGGGCCCTGGCAAATTGTAGGTAGACTTTTTTGCACAAGGGCTTTAGGAGAGGCTTCCTTACTCCATTTCTCAGCAGTATACAATTTATTGTATCACTGGAAACACTCACCCTAGTTTGGCCTTTTACTTCTTTACCTAACTGCAGTGAATTTGCAATTTTCTTCAACCCTTCTCATCAGTGCTTTAAGTGGGCCAAAAGAGGTGCCGGTACTCTATTAGGCGCCGGTGCTCCCCCCCCCTGCACATCAGACCCCCCCATCACACACATATATATTAGTTCCTCTATGTACCAGTACAGTACCCCCCCCACCACCGCACATTCGTTCCTCTCTGTACCAGTACCCCCCTGCACATCAGACCCCCCCCCCACTCATCACACACACACACATTAATTCCTCTCTGTACCAGTACCCCCCTGCCAGGGGGGTACTGGTACAGAGAGGAATTAATGTGTGTGTGTGTGTGTGATGAGGGGGGGGTCTGATGTGCAGGGGGGTACTGGTTCAGAGAGGAACGAATGTGCGGTGGTGGTGGGGGGGGGGGTACTGGTACATAGAGGAACTAATATATATGTGTGTGATGGGGGGTCTGATGTGCAGAGGGGTACTGGTACAGAGAGGCACTAATGTGTGGTGGTGGTGGGGGGGGGGGTACTGGTAAAGAGAGGAACTAATGTGTGTGATGAGGGGGGGGGGGTCTGATGTGCAGGGGGGTACTGGTACAGAGAGGAACGAATGTGCGGTGGTGGGGGGGGGGGGTCCTGGTACATAGAGGAACTAATATATATGTGTGTGATGGGGGGGTCTGATGTGCAGGGGCCCCCTACACATCAGACCCACCCATCAGACACATATATATTAGTTCCTCTATGTACCAGTACCCCCCCCCCCCACCACCACCACCGCACATTCGTTCCTCTCTGTACCAGTACCCCCCTGCACATCAGACCCCCCCCCCCCCTCATCACACACATTAATTCCTCTCTGTACCAGTACCCCCCTGCCAGGGGGGGGGGGGGGGGTACTGGTACAGAGAGGAACTAATGTGTGTGGGGGGAGGGGGGGTGCCTGTCACTCACCAGTACTCTTCAGAAGTTGGATTCCAAAGCAAAGTCGATGTTCTTTGCTGCACCGTCCGACTCCTGACTCCAAGGAGGACCAGTCACTGGTCGCCGCACTGATCGCTCCTCAGTCACAGGCGCGCGGGAAGGAGTTGACGTCACCTAACGTGAGGTCAACTCCCTGCCTGCGCCAGCCTGAGCCGTACTCTGCAACGACCCGCCCCCCTCCACTAGCTGCCCAGCCAACGACATTAGGGAGGAGATACTGCCAGCTCTCCGCTGCGCTCCGGTACCGGAAACCCACGTACTGGGCGCACGGAGAGGTGCTGGTACTCTCCAGGGCAATTTTTGGAAGTGGCGGTACTGAGTACCGCCGCGTTCCGGCCCACTTCAAGCACTGCTTCTCATCAAAAGACGCTCCTATTTAGGTGTTAACTTCCACGAATGGCCTGGACGTCTGTGTGATATGTTTGCAGTTCCATCTTTTTTACATTAATAATCACTTTGTATCACAGTATTCTGACTGAAAAGTAAAGCTTTGCTGATCTTCTCATAGCCTTTACCTTTCTTGGGTAAATACATTTTTTTTCTTTCTCAGGTCTGTGACATATCTCTTACATGTGGTACCATTGCTGACAGCATGAAATGTGCTGACTAGTGTTGAGCGAACTTGTGTTTTCAAGTTTGGCGTGCAAGGTTCGGGTTATCTAAGAATCTCGTTATGGATTCAGCTACTACGGACTATAACGGAGTTCTATGACGGCATGCAATACGGAAGCCTATAAGAGGCATTCCGTATTGCATTCCTACTTGCATTCATAATAGAAGTCTATGGCCGAGCACAGTCGCTATACAATGTACGGCGCTGTGCTTGGTAAGCTGCAAGAAGGCTGCGGGGCTCACAGGAGCGTCAGTGCCTTCTCAAACAGCTGATCGGCGGTGGTCCCAGGTGTCAGAACCCCACCGATCAGATACTGAGGATAGGTCATCAGTATTAAAATCTCGTAAAACCCTTTTAAATCAGCTGATATTATGGTGCCCATACAAACCAGTGAGAAATGTAACTCTTCTTTACCTGTATGTCAAAAAAATACATATTATATGAAATAATTTTATGTGCGAAGCTTTTGCCTTAAATAAAAAAAATAATTGTGTCAGTGCTTTTTGCATGTGACATTTACGAAAGAGAACTTTTAAGCCAGGAGCCTGTCTGTTCTTTATCCTGGCAATTTTTCTCAGTGTGGCTGACCTTGGAAGATGTGTTGCATATTCATTAATTTTCTAATGAAAACAAGAATAACAGTATAGAATATTTTATCTAACTTTTGTCAGTAACTGCTAAGAAGTGTTTGAAATTTTCTTTCTACACGAGTCATTATTTATTTTACTTATTTTATTATTATTTTTCAAAGTCCAAAATAATTTTTCCTTATTAATGGTATACTAACTTTGTATTTTTATTGCTTAAATAGCCAATGAAACAATTTTTCAAACAGTTTTCAGTAAAAAAATACCAAAAATTATATAAATGTATATATCCATGTATATATAGCTCCTACGGAGGCCTTGTCTTCGAAGAACAAGTGGTGTTTAGCACTAACTGTTCTATGATGCCCTTACATGTGCGGGGCTGCACGCTTGCTGCACTGAAGGGATCGCCGGGTGTCTACCATTCGGCAACAGATGCGGGTTATGCCTCCTCAAGCCTTGTAAGGGAAACAGTCAGATGTACAATAACGTCTAATTAAAGTTGCTGCAGTTAAAAAGCTCTTCCTTGTAACCGTGCCCTAATAATGACGCTAAGTTGAACGCTACCACGTCCAACTTCCTGGAGGCCAAGTGCTGTTCATCACTAACTGTTATGTGATGCCCTTACATGTTCGGGGCTGCACATGTGCTGCTGTGTGTCTACCCTTTGCCGACAGACACAGGTTACAAGCTCAACATCGTTTTTCATAGGGATAGAGGATTATAATACTGGAGCAGACTAATTTATTTGGTAAAAGACTAATTTATTCGGTAAAAGACAATTTTTTTTTACTAAAAGACTAATGTTGTCTGTAAAATAATAATTTTTCAGATAAACTAAAAATATTTCCAACAAAAAACAACAATCAACTCATGGGGAACTCGTGCAAAGTTCAAAGACCACTCTGTAACACTAAATAAATAAACTGTGGACACGCCATAAACAGTAGAATGAGACAGGTTTATCACCCCAGTTTGTGAAACAGGACATAATAGAATTAGTTATCTTTTAAGCAATGTGGACACTCCGCAAACAATAGAATGAGACGGGTGCATCACCACAATTTGTGGATCAGGTTCTAATAGAATTGCTTATCTATTAATCAATGTGGACACGCCACAAACAGTAGAATGAGACAGGTTTATCACCCCAATTTCAACAGAAATTCAACACATTAAGTTTTAATGGTGCAGCAGCTGAACAAGATGCACAGGGCAATTATACTTAGCATGCATTGTCCCTGCAGTCTCACTATGCTCTCTCTATACTCTCATTACAGTGTCTAAAAACTGTCCCTACGATGTTCCTTCTCTGTCCCTACACTGTCCCAGCATTCTTCCTATCCAGTATTCTACAATTAAAAGCTTTCTGAAACACTGCTATCTCTCTCCCTATGCTCAGCTCACAGTGAAATGGCAGAGACTACATGGGATGAGGCTTTTAAAGGGCTGTGACATCACAGCTATCTGTAGATTAGCTGGCTGCATGGCATTATAGGTCATATCGCATTCCCAGGCTTCTTACTTTCACTTGTAACACGTGTAGCCACTATTTTAAGAAAAAAAATGATTTGTGACCACAAAGTGCATGGAAATTCAGATTCCTCGTGAATCAAATCTTTCCTAAACTTTGGATCAAATTTGTCACGGTCCCTCCTGTGAGAGAGGTGATAAGATCGGATAGACTTGCTGCACATGAGGCTATCTGACAGGTCTCTCTGTTTTCCTCTATCTATGTTGTTGTTTGGTAGGATCTTACCTGTCCTCAGGTGCCACTCATTATCAGTGATGAGGCTCTATTTTCATTTTGGAAGGAACCAGCTGTCTCAACCCCTGCTACCTATTTTAGAACTCAATAGATTCAAAGACTCCAGCCAAGTATTATTTAGTGCAATTTCATTTATTTTTGCATCAAAGTTGTCGTTGCTACGGCAAAGTGACGTTTCGGCACACGCCTGGCGCTTCTTCTCTCTAGCGGTACTACCGCATGTCTATCCCTCACTGCGTCCACAACTGCGATCTCCTCTTCTTCAAGCGGCACTAGTCTGATGAAGGCACGGATGTGCAGAAACTTCACTTTGCCGTAGCAACGACCACTTTGATGCAAAAATAAACAAAATTGCACTAAATACTACTTGGCTGGAGTCTTTGAATCTATTGTTTATAGGGGTGGGAACCCTACTCCAGCAGAATATCCACTGAGTGCTACAAGGGCTCTGCTTGTATTTTAGAGATTGTCAGTTTTAGCAGGGCTTAAGGTATCCGGTGTATGAGTACTTCCACCATCAGGATCTGCTCATACTGGCAGGAGTTAGGGAAAGGCCTAGGAATTACTAAGAGGTCACCATCCCTCTTCCTTAGCTTTTGAGGCCTAGAATGTTGTCTATTCGTTGCGGTGTGTATTTGGTGTTTTCCCTTCTCCTTAACCTGTGACAGAATTCCACTTTGGATTCTTCAATTCGCTCATCTCTAATTGGGACCATTAGTGGACAGTCATTTTCAGTTCCCTCCAGAGATGTTCGGTTGGGTTCAAGTGAGGGCTCTGGCTGGTCCACTCAAGGACATTCACACAGTTTTCTCTAAGCCACTCCTTTCTTGTCTTGGCTGTGTGCTTAGGGTCATTGTCTTGTTGGAAGGTAAACCTTTAGTCCAGTATGAGGTCCAGAGCACTCTGGATCAGGCTTTCATAAAAAATATCATTGCACTTTGCTCCATTCAGTTTTTGCCTAACCTTGACCAGTCTCCCTGTCCCAGCCGCTATGAAACACCCTCACAGTATGATGCTGCCACTAGTGTTGAGCACGAATATTCGAATAGCGAATTTTTATTGCGAATATCGCCACTTCGAGAATTCGCGAATACTTAGAATATAGTGCTAAATATTCGTTATATCGAATATTCAGCATTTTTTTCCATCTGAACACATGATTCCTCTCTGCTTGTTGGCCATTGAGAAGGAAGCAATGTCAAGTTCACAACAATACTTAGTGCACCAATCAGTAATCTGTAGTCAGACCTGCTAAAATGTGAAGTTGCACATTTGCAACTTAGCGCAATCGCGAATATATTGGAGCACTTGACTCTATCTGCATATAAAACTATTCTAATAATCTGCCATGTCAACCGTTTTCTCCAGTCTCAGGAAACTTATACGCTTGTATTTCGTGTTACGAATTTGCATTATGCGATTTTTACATTGCTGATTTTTCTCATTCAATAAAATAATCTTGAATTTTCGAAATTCGCGAATATATGACGAATATTCTACAAAATATTTGTGAAATATCGCGAATTCGAATATAGCCCCTGCCGCTCATCACTAGCTGCCACCACCATGTTTCACTGTAGGGATGATATTGGGCAGGTGATGAGTAGTGCCTGCTTTCCTCCCGACATGTCATCAGACCAAAGAATCTTGTTTCTTAAAGGGCTTCTGTCACCCCACTAAACAAATTTTTTTTTTTTTTGTGTACTTATAATCCCTATCCTGCCATATTGCCATACATTATGTTATTATTAATTTTCGTTCGGAAGATTTAGCAAAAAACGTACTTTTATGATATGCTAATTACCTTTCTACCAGCAAGTAGGGCGTCTACTTGCTGGTAGCAGCCGCAGAAAACCGCCCCCTCCTTCTGTTGATTGACAGGGCCAGCAGTGCTCTCCTCCTCCTGTGGCCCTGTCAGCATTTCAAAAATCGCGCGCCTGTGTTGATTCGGGGCAGGCGTTCTGAGATAAGGAGGCTCGCCTCCTCAGCACTCCCTCAGTGCGCCTGCGCCGATGACGTCACCCTGCGCAGTAATATCTCCATGTATCTTTTTCCCTCACCATATATTCTGCATGATCTAAATTTTCTCCATCCTAAGATGTCTGTATAATGTTCCATTATGTGTCAACTCAGCTATGTACCCAGCAACAAATTGGATTATTATATACATGTACATAATAATTGTCTTTTTTTTATACAAAAAAATGAATTTTCAGTTGTTTTCATACCAACTCATGTTTTGTACTATATATTTTTTCAGATAAAATATGTGACCACTGATGAAGGTCTGAAATGACCGAAACGTCTGGTCTTAAATATACTGTTTGTACAAAGGATCTAATTGGGCTTTTTGGATGAAACTACTGCAAAAACTTGAAAAAATAAAAAAAGTTTTGATTGCAATAACCTAAACCTGAGTGCCTCAATTTTCGCTACATATATACTGGCTGTTCGCAGCCCTTGATTGGCACCAGGGACATTTGAATTGAGTGCGGTTCTCCATTCTATTCATCATCGCTATCAGCAAGTAGACACCCTACTTGCTGGTAGAAAGGTAATTAGCATATCATAAAAGTACGTTTTCTGCTAAATCGTACTTTTATACCTGCTACCTGGTCCTCTGGTGGTCCCCTTTGTTTGGATCGACCACCAGAGGACACAGGTAGCTCAGTAAAGTAGCACCAAGCACCACTACACTACACTACACCCCCCCCCCGTCACTTATTAACCCCTTATTAGCCCCTGATCACCCCTGATCACCCCATATAGACTCCCTGATCACCCCCCTGTCATTGATTACCCCCCTGTCATTGATCACACCCCTGTAAAGCTCCTTTCAGATGTCCGCATGATTTTTACGGATCCACTGATAGATGGATCGGATCCGCAAAACGCATACGGACGTCTGAATAAAGCCTTACAGGGGCGTGATCAATGACTGTGGTGATCACCCCATATAGACTCCCTGATCACCCCCCTGTCATTGATTACCCCCCTGTCATTGATCACACCCCTGTAAAGCTCCATTCAGATGTCCGCATGATTTTTACGGATCCACTGATAGATGGATCGGATCCGCAAAACGCATACGGACATCTGAATGGAGCCTTACAGGGGCGTGATCAATGACTGTGGTGATCACCCCATATAGACTCCCTGATCACCCCCCTGTCATTGATTACCCCCCTATAAGATTCATTCAGATGTCCGCATGATTTTCACGGATCCACTGATAGATGGATCGGATCCGCAAAACGCATACGGACGTCTGAATAAAGCCTTACAGGGGCGTGATCAATGACTGTGGTGATCACCCCATATAGACTCCCTGATCACCCCCCTGTCATTGATTACCCCCCTGTCATTGATCACACCCCTGTAAAGTTCCATTCAGATGTCCGCATGATTTTTACGGATCCACTGATAGATGGATCGGATCCGCAAAACGCATACGGACATCTGAATGGAGCCTTACAGGGGCGTGATCAATGACTGTGGTGATCACCCCATATAGACTCCCTGATCACCCCCTTGTCATTGATTACCCCCCTGTAAGATCCATTCAGATGTCCGCATGATTTTTACGGATCCACTAATAGATGGATCGGATCCGCAAAACGCATACGGACGTCTGAATAAAGCCTTACAGGGGCGTGATCAATGACTGTGGTGATCACCCCATATAGACTCCCTGATCACCCCCCTGTCATTGATTACCCCCCTGTCATTGATCACACCCCTGTAAAGCTCCATTCAGATGTCCGCATGATTTTTACGGATCCACTGATAGATGGATCGGATCCGCAAAACGCATACGGACATCTGAATGGAGCCTTACAGGGGCGTGATCAATGACTGTGGTGATCACCCCATATAGACTCCCTGATCACCCCCCTGTCATTGATTACCCCCCTGTCATTGATCACACCCCTGTAAAGCTCCATTCAGATGTCCGCATGATTTTTACGGATCCACTGATAGATGGATCGGATGCGCAAAACGCATACGGACATCTGAATGGAGCCTTACAGGGGCGTGATCAATGACTGTGGTGATTACCCCATATAGACTCCCTGATCACCCCCCTGTCATTGATTACCCCCCTGTCATTGATCACCCCCCCCTGTCATTGATCACCCCCCCTGTCATTGATCACCCCCCCTGTCAGGCTGCATTCAGATGTCCGTATGATTTTTACGGATCCACGGATACATGGATCGGATCCGCAAAACACATACGGACATCTGAATGGAGCCTTATAGGGGGGTGATCAATGACAGGGGGGTGATCACCCCATATAGACTCCCTGATCACCCCCCTGTCATTGATCACCCCCCTGTCATTGATCACCCCCCTGTAAGGCTCCATTCAGACATTTTTTTGGCCCAAGTTAGCGGAAATTATTATTTTTTTCTTACAAAGTCTCATATTCCACTAACTTGTGTCAAAAAATAAAATCTCACATGAACTCACCATACCCCTCACGGAATCCAAATGCGTAAAATTTTTTAGACATTTATATTCCAGACTTCTTCTCACGCTTTAGGGCCCCTAGAATGCCAGGGCAGTATAAATACCCCACATGTGACCCCATTTCGGAAAGAAGACACCCCAAGGTATTCCGTGAGGGGCATATTGAGTGAAAGATTGAAATTTTTGTCCCAAGTTAGCGGAAAGCGAGACTTTGTGAGAAAAAAATAAATAAAATCAATTTCCGCTAACTTGTGCCAAAAAAAAAAAAAATTCTATGAACTCGCCATGCCCCTCATTGAATACCTTGGGGTGTCTTCTTTCCAAAATGGGGTCACATGTGGGGTATTTATACTGCCCTGGCATTCTAGGGGCCCTAAAGCGTGAGAAGAAGTCTGGGATCCAAATGTCTAAAAATGCCCTCATAAAAGGAATGTGGGCCCCTTTGCGCATCTAGGCTGCAAAAAAGTGCCACACATGTGGTATCTCCGTACTCAGGAGAAGTTGGGGAATGTGTTTTGGGGTGTCATTTTACATATACCCATGCTGGGTGAGAGAAATATCTTGGCAAAAGACAACTTTTCCCATTTTTTTATACAAAGTTGGCATTTGACCAAGATATTTATCTCACCCAGCATGGGTATATGTAAAATGACACCCCAAAACACATTCCCCAACTTCTCCTGAATACGGCGATACCAGATGTGTGACACTTTTTTGCAGCCTAGGTGGGCAAAGGGGCCCACATTCCAAAGAGCACCTTTCGGATTTCACAGGTCATTTACCTACTTACCACACATTAGGGCCCCTGGAAAATGCCAGGGCAGTATAACTACCCCACAAGTGACCCCATTTTGGAAAGAAGACACCCCAAGGTATTCCGTGAGGGGCATGGCAAGTTCCTAGAATTTTTTATTTTTTGTCACAAGTTAGTGGAAAATGATGATTTTTTTTTTTTTTTTTTCATACAAAGTCTCATATTCCACTAACTTGTGACAAAAAATAAAAACTTCCATGAACTCACTATGCCCATCAGCGAATACCTTGGGGTGTCTTCTTTCCAAAATGGGGTCACTTGTGGGGTTGTTATACTGCCCTGGCATTCTAGGGGCCCAAATGTGTGGTAAGGAGTTTGAAATCAAATTCTGTAAAAAATGGCCTGTGAAATCCGAAAGGTGCTCTTTGGAATATGGGCCCCTTTGCCCACCTAGGCTGCAAAAAAGTGTCACACATCTGGTATCTCTGTATTCAGGAGAAGTTGAGGAATGTGTTTTGGGGTGTCTTTTTACATATACCCATGCTGGGTGAGATAAATATCTTGGTCAAATGCCAACTTTGTATAAAAAAATGGGAAAAGTTGTCTTTTGCCAAGATATTTCTCTCACCCAGCATGGGTATATGTAAAATGACACCCCAAAACACATTCCCCAACTTCTCCTGAGTACGGAGATACCAGATGTGTGACACTTTTTTGCAGCCTAGGTGGGCAAAGGGGCCCATATTACAAAGAGCACCTTTCGGATTTCACTGGTCAGTTTTTACAGAATTTGATTTCAAACTCCTTACCACACATTTGGGCCCCTAGAATGCCAGGGCAGTATAACTACCCCACAAGTGACCCCATTTTGGAAAGAAGAGACCCCAAGGTATTTCGTGATGGGCATAGTGAGTTCATAGAACTTTTTATTTTTTGTCACAAGTTAGTGGAATATGAGACTTTGTAAGAAAAAAAAAAAAAAATCAGCATTTTCCGCTAACTTGTGACAAAAAATAAAAAGTTCTATTAACTCACTATGCCCATCAGCGAATACCTTAGGGTGTCTACTTTCCAAAATGGGGTTATTTGTGGGGTGTTTGTACTGTCTGGGCATTGTAGAACCTCAGGAAACATGACAGGTGCTCAGAAAGTCAGAGCTGCTGCAAAAAGCGGAAATTCACATTTTTGTACCATAGTTTGTAAACGCTATAACTTTTACCCAAACCATTATTTTTTTACCCAAACATTTTTTTTTATCAAAGACATGTAGAACAATAAATTTAGAGCAAAATTTATATATGGATCTCGTTTTTTTTGCAAAATTTTACAACTGAAAGTGAAAAATGTCATTTTTTTGCCAAAAAATCGTTAAATTTTGATTAATAACAAAAAAAGTAAAAATGTCAGCAGCAATGAAATACCACCAAATGAAAGCTCTATTAGTGAGAAGAAAAGGAGGTAAAATTCATTTGGGTGGTAAGTTGCATGACCGAGCAATAAACGGTTAAAGTAGTATAGGTCAGAAGTGTAAAAAGTGGCCTGGTCTTTCAGGTTGTTTAAGCACTGGGGGCTGAGGTGGTTAAAGTCTGACTTTAGCTGCTTTTTTGCAAACTTCCATTTGTCTTTTACTGAGGAGAAGCTTCGTTCTGGCCACTCTGTCATAAAGGCCAGATTAGTGGAGTGCTGAAGTGATGGTTGACCTTTTGGAAGCATCTCCCATCTGCAGAGAGGATCTTTAGAGCTTAGCCACAGTCACCATCAGTTTCTTGGTCACCTGTACTACCAAGGCACTTTTCCCCTGATTACTTAGCTTGGTGGGTCAGTCGGCTCTAGGAACAGTCCTGGTTGTTCCAGTTTCCATTTAAGAATTATGCTCTTGGGAACCTTCAGTGCAGCAGAAATTTGTGTACCCTTCTCCAGATCTGTGACTCCACACAATCCTGTCTATGAGCTATACAGGATGTTCTTTCTTACTCATGGCTTAGTTTTTGCTCTTATATGCATTGTCAGCTGTGAGAACTTATATAGACAGGGCTGTGTCTTTCCAAATTATGTCACATCAACTTAATTTATCAAGGTATTGAAACAGGTCATGGTAGTGAAACATCTCAAAGATAATCAAGAGACATGGGCGGCCCCCAGAGCTAAATTTCAAGTGTCATAGCAAAAGGTCTCAATACTTCACGTCCATGCAAAATTTTTGTTTTTCCTTTTTAATACATTTACAAAAAAATCTAAAGTTCAGTTTTTATTTTCTCATTGTGGGGTACTGATTGCAGATTGATGGGGGAAAACGTGAAAATTTTTATTTTAGCACAAGGCCGCAAAATAAAATGTAAAAAATAAATAAATGAAAGGACCTGAAGACTTTCTAAATGCACTGTAGGTCTTTTTGGGAGCTGTATACACTTAAGGCTATTTCACACTTGCGGCAGGACGGATCCGACAGGCCTGTCGGTGAACAGCCTGTCGGATCCGTCCTGCCGCAAGTGTGAAAGTACCCTAATAGGAGGATTTTATTAAAACAAGACTCCTTGTGATGCTACATTTTTTTAAATTGTATCAGAACAGTACAGAACTAGTTGTAAAAGTGGACATATCTTTGAAGACGTGATGTTTTAGATGAGATATCATGTCATACTGGCAATATTGCTATTTTTAGTAGATAAACAAAAGTAATATTGTATTGTGAATATGTAATATATGTTTTATTTATTGCAGAGTCTTATGAGGTCCTTCAGCAACTTTAATGATGTGGGTTTACTTCAAGTGAAAGTTATAAGAGCAGAGGGATTGATGGCAGCTGATGTCACAGGTAAGAAGCAGTGAGATTTCCACAAGATTAATATATATTCTCCAAGCAGCTGTTAATTAAAATAAGGGAAATATGTAAGTGAAATGTTTAGTTGTGATATGATGACATGTATTTGTTCGATTTTTCTTCTGTGGCACATACCCAGTACCACAATGACAGAAGTAAAGGTGACAAGTTTCCGCTGGTGTTTTTGCAGACTTGTTAGAGGCGGTGGTGAGGAGATTAATTAAATTCCTGTCTTCATGGATCGAACAAAATGAGTATGTCATGTATCTACAGATATACAATGGGCCCTTTGAAGGCCTAATATTTTTTAATCCCTACCTTGATACATTTCTATGGAATACCAGGTAAAATATTTTTTGTTATGAATCAAAGCAGGGCAGTTTTCAGCTTTAAACTTAAAAGGACTTATGTGTTCTTTACATAGTAACTGAAGTTTAAGAAGCTTAACCACTTCACATCCGCCCATAGGATATAAACGTCCTATGGGTGGATGTTTATCTCTGAATAGACGTTCTGGAACGTCCATTCAGAGATGGCAGCTGCACGCTAATCTTGCAGCTGCCGAGCGGGGGGCCTGCTGTCAGCACTTCCTGTCCCGGCCCGGTGGTCATGTGACCGCCGGGGCGGGGAGAGTGCAGGAGCTGTCGGGTCTTCTACAGCAGTGGTCCCCAACCTTTTTTGTACCAAGGACCAGTTTCATGCAAGACAATTTTCCCAGGGATCGGGTGAGGTGTGGGGGGGTTCTGGGGCGGGGATAAGGGGGTGCTGGTCGGCGCTGACTGATTCAAGCGCATAACAATCCACAAGGTGCATATTAAAATATATAACACTATATAACGATTACATTTATTATTGTAAATGTGACTCAACTGACCATAATGCCGAATCAGTGTGAAATAGGTCTTACCATTATATTGATATTTCCCTGCCTTTATTTCAGGCTGACATAGTACCTATACCTGAATTGGCTGCACAAAACTGACTAGGGTCTAGTGGTCACTGGTCTCTTCTGCACTGGGCTCTGATGCACTGGTCTCTGCTGCACTGGTCTCTGCTGCACTGCTGATATTTTCAAGGTGACATGGAAGAGGAACTGCAGGTCATTTTTCCACTCACTCCCTCAGATACTAGCTGAAACTGGATGCCAACAACCCCCCTTTCCCCTCGGACTGTCATTTTATTTCCATTGGTGGGGCAGTGAGACCTAACCAATCCCTCCCTCACAAGCCCTTTTCAGCATTTTCCTTGGTGTCAGTGGCTGGCCGGCATCACAGTTGGAAGGAAGGAATGAACGCTCTCTTTCCTTCCTGCTGTACGGAAGCGCCTTGTGTGTAATGCGCGTGTTGGGCGCGCATGCGCCTGGCGTCTCCGCTCCCCTGTATTGCCGCGGCCTGGCAAACAATCTTCCAGGGCCCGGTCCTGGGCCGCGGCCCGGTGGTTGGGGACCGCTGTTCTACAGACCTCGATCAGCCCTGCACTGAAGCTGTACAGCGTTGTATTTTGCTGTACAGCCTCTCCGGGGGGGGGGGGGGATGGGGGGGGGGGTGTTTGTTCTGTAACTGGGGCTACTATATCAATGGTCAATGGTGAAAAAAAAATATGTGATGGTAAATGTCCCCCAGAAGTTTTGTATGACCTTATGGGGGATGCAAAGTGTAAAATAAAATAAAATAAAACAATAAAGTGTTTAAAAAAATAAAAAATAAAAAGGTTTCACATGTAAAAAAAAAAAAATTCCCAAATTAAGTAATAAAAAAAATGTTAGAAATTGAAAAAAAAAATAAGAATTGACAAATTTGGTATTGCCGCATCCATAACGACCGGCTCTATAAATATATCACATGATCCACTTCATCTGATAAACACCATTAAAAAAAATTCAACTGTGTCAAGAAAAGCCATTTTTGTCACCTTACATCACAAAAAGTGGAATTCCTAGTGATCAATAAGGCGTGTACAAAATAGTAGCAATTAAACCGTCACCTCATCCTGCAAAAAATTAGACCCTAACTAAGACAATCGGTCAAAAAATAAAAAAGCTATGGCTCTGACTATGGAGACACTAAAACATTATTTTTTTTATTCAAAAATGCTATTATTGTGTAAAACTTAAATAAATAAGAAAAAGTATACATATTAGGTATTGCCGCGTCCGTAACGATCTGCTCTATTAAAATTTCACATGACCTAACCCCTCAGGTGAACGCTGTCAAAATAAATAAATAAAAACAGTGCTAAAAGAACCAATTTGGTCACCTTGCTCCATAAAGTGAAATAATAAATGATCCAAAAATCATATGTACCCAAAAATGGTATCAATAAAAACGTCAACTCTTCCTGCAAAAAATTAGCCCCTGCACCAGACGATCGGCAGAAAAATAAAAATATATGACGTTCAGAAAATGGAGAAACAAAAACATAATTTTCTTTTTCAAAAAATGCTTTATTATGTAAAACTGAAACAAAGTAGACATATTTTATATCATTGCATATAAGTAACTACTTGGTCTATAAAAATAGCACATGATCTACCCTGTCAGTTGAATGTTGTAAAAAATAAAAAATAAAAACAGTTCCAAAACAGTAAATTTTTGGTTACCTTGCCTCACAAAAAATGTAATATAGAGCCATTAAAAATTATATGTACCCCAAAATAGTACCAATAAAACTGCCACCTTATCCCCTAGTTTCCAAAATGGGGTTACTTTTTGGGAGTTTCTACTGTAAGGGTGCATCAGTGCGGCTTCAAATGGGACATGGCATTTAAAAACCATTTTAGGTAAATCTGCCTTCCAAAAACCATACGGCGCTCCTTTTCTTCTGCGCCCTGCCATGTGCCCTTACATCAGTTTACGACCACATGTGGGGTGTTTCTGTAAACCGCAGAATCAGGGTAATCAATATTGAGTTTTGTTTGGCTGTTAACCCTTGATGTGTTAAAGAAAAAAATTGATTAAAATGGAAAATCTGCCAAAAATTTGAAATTTAGAAATGTCATCTCCATTTTTCTTTAATTCTTGTGGAACACCTAAAGGGTTAACAAAATTAGTAAAATCAGTTTTGAGTAACTTTAGGGGTCTAGTTTATACAATGGGGTCATTTATGGGGTGTTTCCACTATGTAAGCCCCACAAAGTGAGTTCAGACCTGAACTGAACCTCTTTAAAATGACAGACCTGGTTCTGTGCAGGAATTGTTGTGCTTTTATTTCATGTTCCACTCTTCGGAGGTTTGGATGCGGTCTGATCTGTAGACAGCTCTCCATAATGTAGCAGGAAATAGCATTTTTGAAATATGAGATTTGTAAATTAACCATTAAACAAACTCAGGCTGAGAACATTGCAATACCACTGCCACAGAGGCCCCCTAGAAATGGAAGATGGGTTACTGCAGGTTCTGGTAGACTGAGAGTTGTGGATAGAAGACATGTCCCACAGTCTGTGGCTCTCCATAATTCATTTGCTGCACTTTCAGAGTGCAAGAGCAACATGGAAGATGGCTCAAGCACAGTGGGTGAAGAACAATCGTCTCCCATGCCTAAAGTATGCAAGACTGCAGCCAAAGACAAAAAGGAGAAGGTGAGGACTGATAGTAAGCAGCTGTTGGTGAGCGATTCCATCATAAGAGGTGTGAAGTTTGAGGAAAATGGTGTTGAGATGTCTCCCTGGTGCTACCGCTAGCAGGGATAGATGACGGATCCTTAATATTGTTAGGCAAGCAAAGCAAGAAAGGGAGGTAGATGTTATTGTCCATCTTGGGACAAATGATCTGGCTTGCAATGAGGTTTCAAAGGTGAAAGAAGCTTTTCACACACTTGGAAAGGGTATATGGGAGGTTGCATCAACTGTTTCATTCTCTGCAGTTTTGCCTGTGCATAACCTTCAGTATGACAGGAAGATTCGCATTAAGGAATTCAATGTATGGCTTGGTGATTGGTGTCTGAACCAAGGGTTTGGCTTTGTGTCTCATGTTAGCTCTTGTTGGAATGGAAAAGAAAGATGGTTTGCATCTTTCTCTCAAGGGAACGAATGTCCTCAGTAAACAGTTCCAAGTATTTGCTAAGGAGCATTTAAACTAGGAAAGGGGGGCAAAAGAGTGATAATCCAGCAGTCCGACTGCCCCCCGGAACAATGCCAGAAGATGCCAGTAGCACAAAGGTTAAGAAATGACAAGCTCAGATTCTTGTCTACAAATGCTCGCACTTTAGGGAATAAGATCAATGAACTTGAGGCTATAATGGCATCTGAGAATATAGATTTAGTGGCTGTTACTGAGATGTGGTTCAATGGGAGTAATGACTGGGATATAACAATACCAGGGTTCTCTCTATACAGGAAAGACAGAGAAGGCAAAAAGGGGGGAGGGGTGGCCCTGTATGTGAAAGCATAAAATCTAATTTGATACAAGTTAGCGAGAACAATTTAGAGTCAGTTTGGGTTACCTTTCAGCTTGATAATCATAGGGTAACTCGTGTAGGTGTGATATATAGACCACCTAGCCATGTCAAAGAATTAGATGATCTACTAGTTGAGGAAATAGCTAAAATGATATTGAAGGGGGAAGTTATCATTATGGGATACTTCAATCTTCCTGATGTAAACTGGAGAACTAAAATAGCTAGTTCTGCCAGTACAGAAATTCTAAATTCCCTACTGGGATTATCTCTACAGCAAGTAGTTGAGGAGTCAACCCGGAAGGAGGCCATTTTAGATTTAGTATTCACAAATGGGAATTTGGTATCTGATATTACTGTAGGTGAAAGCTTGGGATCTACTGATCACCAGTCAGTGTGGTTTTATTATAAGTACAGTGACTGAGTCACACCACACAAAAACAAAAGTTTTAGATTTTAGAAAAACTGACTTTTCTAACATTAGATTAGTGGTATACGAGTCCCTATCAGATTGGAACAGTTTCAATGAAGTCCAGGAGAAATGGGACTACTTAAAAGTGGCACTATTGAAGGCAACAGAAAATTGCATTAGGCTTGTCAGTAAAAGCAAAAAAAGGAAGAGACCACTGTGGTACTCAGCAGAAGTGGCCAAAATCATTAAAAACAAAAAGATAGCATTTAGTAATTATAAAAAAAAACAAAAGACGAGGATGACAGGCAAATTTATAAGATTAGGCAGAGAGAGAGGCCAAACAAGTTATAAGAGCTTCTAAACCACAGGCAGAAGAGAAATTAGCTCAGTCAGTGAAAAAAGGCAATAAGACATTCTTCAGATACATAAATGAAAAAAGGAAACTAAAACAAGGAATTACCAAATTAAAAACAAAAGGAAGGTATATGGAAGAAGATAAAGAACTAGCTGACTGCCTCAATGAATACTTATGTTCAGTTTTTACAAAGGAAAATGAAGGAAAAGGACCTCAGTTAGGAAGGAAGACTAATGAATCTTTTGATGCATGTGTCTTTACAGAGGAAGAGGTTCTAAGTCAGCTGTGAATTAAAACAAATAAGTCACAGGGGCCTGATGGGATACACCTAAAGCTATTAAAAGAGCTCAGTGGTGAACTAGCAAAACCATTAACAGATTTATTTAACCAATCACTGGCAACAGGAGTCGTCCCAGAAGATTGGAAATGAGCAAATGTTGTGCCCATTCACAAGAAAGGTAGTAGGGAGGAATCGGGCAACTATATGCCAGTAAGCCTGACATCAATAGTGGGGAAATTAATGGAAACCATACTTAAGGAGAGGATTGTGGAACATCTAAAATCCCATGGATTGAAAGATGAAAAACAGCATGGGTTTACTTCAGGGAGATCATGTAAAACTAATCTTATTGATTTTTTTGATTGGGTGACTAAAATAATAGATGGCGGAGGTGCAGTAGACATCGCTTATCTAGACTTTAGTAAGACTTTTGATACTGTCCCACATAGAAGGCTTATCAATAAATTGCAGTCTTTGTGCGTGGATGTCATGGTCTTACCTTCTTGCTGTTCTCCTTCGTTTGACATGTGCTGGCGGCCATCTTGGTTTCTGGGTTTCTTGTAGCCTCCCACCCTGCGGCTCCTCCTTCCCACCGGGAGGAGCTGGATGCCTAGCTCATATATATAGGAGGTCTGTGGCTTCAGTTCCTTGCTTGGTCCTCCTGTGTTCACATGCTTCTAGACTGCTGCTGCTTCTGGTTCCTGATCCTGGTTTCGTCCGACTACCCTGCTGGTTCCTGATCCTGGTTTCGTCCGACTACCCTGCTGGTTCCTGATCCTGGCTTCGTCTGACTACCCTGCTGGTTCCTGATCCTGGCTTCGTCTGACTATCCTTCTGGTTCCTGACCTCTGGCTTCGCAAAGACTCTGCTTCGGTTTCGCCATCCGTTTGGACTTTTGCTTTACAGCTTTATTTTCAATAAAGCCTTCTTATTTTCACTTATCCCTTGTTGTACGTCTGGTTCATGGTTCCGTGACATTAGGACCAAGCCATGAATTCTGACGGTACAGGGCCATCGTCGCTACCCACGCTGGTTGCCAGACTTGATCAGCAGGATCACCTGTTGGGTCGGTTCGCTGTGGCGTTGCAAACCCTGCTTGAACGCACGGCTCATTTCGCTCCCGTTGCCGATGGGTCGGTTGTCGCTCCTGGGCCCGCTCCTACTGCCGCTCCGGTTGTTGCGCCAGAGTCTACCCCGACACCTGTTGTTGCACCTGCGGTGTTTCGGGGTATGACCGGTTCTGCCCCTCTTCCACAGCGCTTTGGGGGAGAGCCAACTCAGTGCCGAGGTTTCCTTAACCAGGTGGGCATTTATTTCGAGTTGCTGCCACATGCCTTTCCCACTGAGAGATCAAAGGTGGGCTTCTTGATCTCGCTGCTCTCGGACAAGGCCTTGGCCTTGGCCAGCCCTTTATGGGAGAACAACAATCCGGTGGTTGCCGAGTTTTCCGGTTTTGTTGCTTCTCTTCGGAAGGTATTCGATGTGCCGGCTCGTGCTGCCTCTGCTGCGAAGCTCCTTATGTCCATCAGACAGGGTTCACGATCCGTAGCTGAATACGCCATTGAGTTTCGTACCCTGGCAGCAGAGGTGGGCTGGAATAATGAGGCTCTGGTCGCTGCTTTCTCTCATGGTCTCTCGGATGCCTTGAAGGATGAGGTTGCAGCTAAGGACCTACCAGTGGAGCTCGAGTCTCTTATTTCTTTCCTGATTTTGATTGACACCAGACTCAGGGAGAGACCTTCCTTTAAGGAGAGCCTGCGGAGGTTTTCTAACAGATTGGCGCCTACGTTTGTTGTCCCACCCGTGCCTCCCTCTCCTCCCACGCCTCCTGGGGATGACTTGTCTGGGGGTGAACCCATGCAGCTGGGGTTTGCTCGCCTGTCCGAGGGGGAGAGGGTACTCCGGAGACGCGAGGGCCGATGCATGTACTGTGGTCTCGGTGGGCATTTTCGGTTGGCATGTCCGAACCGTCCGGGAAACGCTCGCACCTGAGATCCTGTCGGGGGCAGATCTTGGGTGGAGTCTCCTCGTCCCCGGTTTCCCGTGTTGACAAACCACTGATCACTGTTGTCCTCTCCTGGGTCGGGGGCTCGGTGACGACCCAGGCGTTGGTGGACTCTGGTGCCGGTGGTTTGTTCATTGATAATGTGTTCGCTGCCGCCAATTCCATTCCTCTGCAGGCTCGAGGTTCCCCACTGGCTCTTGAGGCGATAGACGGCAGACCCCTTCTGCCGCCACACGTGACTCATGAGACCCTTCCAGTGGGGTTAGCCATTGGTGCCGTTCACAGAGAGTCGGTCTGCCTCCAGGTTATTTCGTCTCCACACTACTCGGTGGTCTTGGGGTACCCCTGGCTCCGGAAGCATAATCCGACTTTCGATTGGAGATCGGCCGAGATCCTCTCGTGGTCACCGCAGTGTGGGGCTAGTTGCATCCATGGGTCTGTCAAGTTGCTGTGTACTTCCTCGGACTCTCTGTTGCCTCCTGAATACGAGGAGTACCGGGATGTATTCGATAAGGTGCGCGCGGTTGCCCTACCTCCGCACCGCCCATACGATTGTGCCATAGAGTTACAATCTGGTGCCGTTCCTCCTCGTGGCAAAGTCTATCCACTGTCGGTAGCGGAGAATGAGGCCATGGAGGAGTACGTGAGGGAGGCGCTTTCACGCGGACACATTCGCAAATCCTCGTCCCCGGCAGGGGCTGGATTTTTCTTTGTGAAAAAGAAGGGCGGTGAGTTGAGGCCTTGCATCGATTACAGGGGTCTCAATCGCATCACGATCAAGAACGCTTACCCGATACCCTTGATTTCCGAGCTGTTCGATCGCCTTAAAGGGGCCACGGTCTTTACCAAACTCGACCTGAGGGCGGCATATAACCTGGTAAGGATCAAGGCGGGCGATGAGTGGAAGACCGCGTTTAACACCAGGACCGGTCATTATGAATCCTTGGTTATGCCCTTTGGGTTGTGCAATGCGCCCGCAGTCTTTCAGGAATTCATCAACGATGTTTTCCGTGACCTGTTGCAGCAGTGTGTGGTGGTCTATTTGGATGACATCTTGGTATATTCTGAATCCATGGAGGCCCACATTCTGGATGTCAGACGAGTGTTGCAACGGTTACGAGAGAACAAGCTGTTCGGTAAGCTTGAGAAATGCGAATTTCACCGATCCCAGGTAACCTTCTTAGGTTACATCATTTCCGCTGAGGGGTTCTCCATGGATCCTGAGAAGGTTTCGGCTGTCTTACAGTGGCCCCAGCCCAGTGGTCTTCGTTCCCTGCAGCGCTTTTTGGGCTTCGCCAATTATTATCGGAAGTTCATCAGGGACTTTTCCATGCTAGCCAAGCCTCTCACGGATCTGACCAGGAAGGGCAGTAATTCCCAGGTCTGGTCGCTCGAGGCCATCCGAGCTTTTGAGGCTCTAAAGTCCGCCTTTGTGTCGGCTCCGATTCTGTCGCATCCCAACCCTGGGTTGCCGTTTGTCCTCGAGGTGGACGCGTCTGAGACGGGAGTAGGCGCCCTTCTGTCTCAGCGTAGAACACCAGAGGGTCCTCTGCTTCCTTGTGGGTTTTACTCCCGGAAACTGTCTTCCGCGGAGTGCAACTATCAGATTGGTGACAGGGAGTTATTGGCCATCGTGCAGGCCCTTAAAGAATGGAGGCACTTGCTCGAGGGTTCGGTGGTTCCGGTCCTCATCCTGACGGACCACAAGAATCTGACCTACCTTTCTGAGGCCAAGAGATTGACACCACGTCAGGCCAGATGGGCTCTGTTCTTGTCACGTTTTAATTACGTGGTCTCCTACCTACCCGGTTCCAAGAACATCAGGGCGGATGCCTTATCACGGCAGTACTCCGAGCTGTCCAGGGAGGAGTCGATTCCGACTTCGGTCATACCTCCGAATCAGATCTTGGCCGCCATTCGCACCAGCCTGACCTCTCCCCTGGGTGAGCAGATTTTGGCGGCTCAATCTGGTGCTCCCTCTGGGAGACCCAACGGCAGATGTTTTGTGCCTGAGGAGTTGCGCACTCGGTTGTTGCGAACCTACCATAACTCCAAGACCGCGGGGCATCCTGGAAAGAATCAGCTGTCCTGGGCTGTTTCACGTCTGTTCTGGTGGCCTTCCCTACGTTCCGACATCGCCGCATATGTAGCGGCATGTTCCGTTTGTGCCCAGAGTAAGTCCCCTCGGCACCTTCCGTTGGGTCTTCTGCAACCCATAGCCACCGGGGAGCGCCCATGGTCACACCTGGGGATGGATTTCATTGTGGACCTCCCTGCATCCCGAGGCCATACGGTCATTCTCATGATTGTGGATCGGTTTTCCAAAATGTGCCACTGTGTTCCTCTCAAGAAGTTACCCTCTGCACAAGAGTTGGCCACGATTTTTGCCAGGGAGGTCTTCCGGTTGCACGGTTTGCCCAAGGAGATTGTGTCGGATCGGGGGAGTCAGTTTGTGTCCAGGTTCTGGCGCGCCTTTTGCTCCCAGTTGGGGATTCATCTCTCCTTCTCCTCGGCCTACCACCCTCAGTCTAATGGGGCCGCAGAACGATCCAATCAGGCCTTGGAGCAATTCCTTCGTTGCTATGTCTCCGATCACCAAGACAATTGGGTTGACCTCCTGCCTTGGGCTGAGTTTGCCAGGAACACGGCGGTGAACTCTTCCTCTGGGACGTCTCCCTTCATGGCCAATTATGGGTTCCAACCTGCCGTGTTACCGGAGGTATTCTCTCCCCAGGATATTCCGGCTGTGGAGGATCACCTTTCCGTCCTACGTGCTTCTTGGGTACTGATCCAGAAGTCCCTTGAGGTCTCTGTGCAGCGCCAGAGACTCCAGGCTGATCGCAGACGAGCGCCTGCTCCTTCCTACCAGGTCGGAGACCGTGTATGGTTGTCCACCCGCAACCTCAACCTTCGAGTGCCCACTCCCAAGCTGGCGCCTCGCTTTGTTGGTCCCTTCCGAGTGCTTCGCAGGGTAAACCCGGTAGCCTATGCCCTTGCGCTTCCTCCTGGCATGCGGATCTCCAACGTGTTTCATGTCTCCCTGTTGAAGCCACTGGTGTGTAATCGTTTCACTTCCTCGGTTCCTCGGCCTCGTCCGGTCCAAGTGGGTAATCGTGAGGAGTATGAGGTGAGCAATATCCTGGACTCACGCCTGGTCCGCGGTCGGGTGCAGTTTTTGGTCCATTGGCGTGGTTATGGTCCAGAGGAGCGTTCCTGGGTTCCCTCCGCAGATGTCCATGCTCCTGCCTTGCTCCGAGCCTTCCACGCACGCTTCCCTCAGAAACCGTTCTTTACTCCGCGGAGGAGGGGCCCTTGAGGGGGAGGTACTGTCATGGTCTTACCTTCTTGCTGTTCTCCTTCGTTTGACATGTGCTGGCGGCCATCTTGGTTTCTGGGTTTCTTGTAGCCTCCCACCCTGCGGCTCCTCCTTCCCACCGGGAGGAGCTGGATGCCTAGCTCATATATATAGGAGGTCTGTGGCTTCAGTTCCTTGCTTGGTCCTCCTGTGTTCACATGCTTCTAGACTGCTGCTGCTTCTGGTTCCTGATCCTGGTTTCGTCCGACTACCCTGCTGGTTCCTGATCCTGGTTTCGTCCGACTACCCTGCTGGTTCCTGATCCTGGCTTCGTCTGACTACCCTGCTGGTTCCTGATCCTGGCTTCGTCTGACTACCCTTCTGGTTCCTGACCTCTGGCTTCGCAAAGACTCTGCTTCGGTTTCGCCATCCGTTTGGACTTTTGCTTTACAGCTTTATTTTCAATAAAGCCTTCTTATTTTCACTTATCCCTTGTTGTACGTCTGGTTCATGGTTCCGTGACAGTGGACTCCCATATTGTTGAATGGATTAGGCAGTGGCTGAGGGACAGACAACAGAGGGTTGTAGTCAATGGAGTATATTCAGACCATGGTCTTGTTACCAGTGGGGTACCTCCAGGGATCTGTTCTGGGACCCATATTGTTTAATATCTTTATCAGCGAAATTGCAGAAGGCTTCAATGGTAAGTTGTGTCTTTTTGCTGATGACACAAAGATTTGTAACAGGGTTGATGTTCCTGGAGGGATACACCAAATGGAAAAGGATTTAGGAAAACTAGAGGAATGGTCAAAAATCTGGCAACTAAAATGTAATGTTGAGAAGTGCAAGATAATGCACCTGGGGCGTAAAAACCCAAGAGCAGAATATAAAATCAATGATACAGTCCTAACCTCAGTATCTGAGGAAAGGGATTTAGGGGTCATTATTTCAGAAAACTTAAAGGTAGGCAGACAATGTCATAGAGCAGCAGGAAATGCTAGCAGAATGCTTGGGTGTATAGGGAGAGGCATTACCAGTAGAAAGAGGGAGGTGCTCATGCCGCTCTACAGAGCACTAGTGAGACCTCATTTGGAGTATTGTGCTCAGTACTGGAGACCAGAAGGATATTGATACTTTGGAGAGAGTTCAGAGAAGAGCTACTAAACTAGTACATGGATGGCAGGATAAAACTTACCAGGAAAGATTAAAGGACCTTAACATGTATAGCTTGGAAGAAAGACGAGACAGAGGGGATATGATAGAAACTTTTAAATACATAAAGGGAATCAGCAAGGTAAAAGAGGAGAGAATATTTAAAAGAAGAAAAACTGCTACAAGTGGACATAGTTTTAAATTAGAGGGGCAAAGGTTTAAAAGTAATATCAGGAAGTATTACTTTACTGAGAGAGTAGTGGATGCACGGAATAGCCTTCCTGCTGAAGTGGTAGCTGCAAATATAGTGAAGGAGTTTATGCATGGGATAGGCATAAGGCCATCCTTTATATAAGATAGGGCCAGGGGCTATTCATAGTATTCAGTATATTGGGTAGACTAGATGGGCCAAATGGTTCTTATCTGCCGACACATTCTATGTTTCTATGTAACTGGTCCTTAAAAAGTGTTTTTTGGAAATTTTCTTAAAAATTTTAACATTTGCTTCTACAATTCTAAGCCTTCTAACGTCCTTAAAAAATAAAATGACATTTCGAAAATGATGCCAACATAAAGAAGACTTATGGGGAATGTTAAGTAATAAATATTTTATGAGGTATCACTTTCTGTTAAAGCAGAGAAATTGAAATTTTGAAAATTGCTAATTTTTGCTACATTTTGGATTATTATAAATAAAGGTGAAATATATATCGAACCAAATTTACCACTGTAATGAAGTTCAATGTGTCATGAGAAAACAGTCTCTGAATGGCTTGGATAAGTAAAAGTGTTCCAAAGTTATTACCACATAACGGGACAGATGTCAGATATGCAACATTAGACTCTGTCAGGAAGGGGGCAAATGGCCCGGATGTGAAGTGGTTAAGGCTTCTCATATTAGCGCAGGTACTTGGCACATATGTCAATGATATCATCAGCACAGGTATATATAGTGCTAGTTTATCAGTTTATCTTGCTGCTTCACTAGCAATCTACAGATGCAGCCGAGCTAAACTTGATGGTTAACATTGGTTAAGTAAAAATGGCACAAAAACTAACTCTTTCAATGGCTTTCAATGGCTTTTGTCACAAGTTGGCTTTATGAAGTTGTCAGGGTTAATTTTAGCTCGGCTACATCTGTAAGTGCTGTTTTTTATTTGCACTCTTGATGATAACTTTTGACTTGTGTTTGAATATATTGGCTCCATTTTCCTGTTTTTTCCTATCATGCCTGTTCTGCTACTATGTTTTTTTTGACTCTTGGTTTACTCTATGGCCTATCCATGTACCTGGACGTGTTTTAGGACTCTCTGCTGTTCTCCATCTGAGCAGCAAATTGTATTCAGTCCTTAAGCCTCATTCTAGGGACCAGTTAGAAAAAGCAATAGCCCCTTGAGGAGATAAAGGACATAGAACTTAAAAATCCCTTAGACTGTGCCTTGGTTTAGCTAGCCCCAAGCTAGATGTAGGCAAGAGGATCCACTTCTCCACGCTTAATGCTTACATTTAGGATGTCTAATTCCTTTGGTTATCCATACTTTTGTAGTCCGTACTCCTATCCAGTTATAAGAAAAATCAAAATTTTCTAAGAAATCACAGATCTGTACTACTCAATTAGCTATGTTCTAATCCAACTACATGTAGCACAGCTATATGAGTGATTACAATATTTTTTTTATATAGACAGAAGATTTTTAAGAAATATAACTTTTTATATTTGTAAAATAATAGATAGATATTGGCTCTTTTGAGAGAAATCTAATATTTAGTAATTTCAGCTGTATTTTACTCTTTAAACACATGCTTCTGTAATAGTAGGTACATTCATAATGGCTGCGCATGTAAATGTAGGAACTCCATTGTTTGGGCAGAGTTATCTTACATTGCTTTTTAAATTTTGTTCTCACGGGTACTTTATTAAATCCTACCTTTTATATAGATATCAGTATAGAGAGATGATAAAGTATTTGTTTGTAGATCTTTCCAATTTTAGTTGGATTTCTAGGCAATCATATGTCTAGAATGGACAATAGACATGAATTTGAAGATAGATCCCACCAGAGTTACTTGATTCCAGCCAAATCCTAAATCCAAACTATTGTCCCACAGTTATGTCTCCAACACTATTTTTACCGCCTTTCTGAAAGTTTCTGGAGTACAGAGTTTTTAATTGGCAATGATTTTAACATTGAAATTCAACATACCTGATCTCTCTTTCCCAGTTTTTGCTGTTGGTAGACCAGACCTTCCAATATCGACAGGTTTCAACAGCTCTTCATTTATGTGTATGGTTAAACAGTTGTGAACTTTTCAAGATCCTCAGAAGATACTATTGCACTTAGTATCTACAGCTTTATGGTACTCTTTGAGACATTTTGTTGAGATAGATTTTTATAAACCCATGGAAAGCACACCAGCCTAAGATCAAATAGAGCATGAAATCTTAATGTAATATGAAATAAAGACATAGTTGCTGAAGATATTTTGCTGTTTTACCAATTATCATATGAACATCCCTATTAGCTTATGGTTTAACATTTAGCAGATTCACATTCATTAACAGGGCTACATCTAAGTCCTTCTTGACAGCCCACTTAAAAACAGTCTGTTTTGCTGTCTGCAGGCTTTAATTAAGATGTGTTCAGCTCTAGCTCCTTTGCCCCCCACCCGCTGTGTCACAGACTGGCGATCAGACACTTTTAGATGGTCCAGCCCATGACTTTGACCTTCTGAGCAGTACAGCATTCCCGGGGGAACCGTTCAACTCATGAGTTCTGATTTCACACTTCCAGGATGCCTCGGCTCTTTTAACGATGACAGGGAGACAAAGGCCTTTAGAGCAGGCCGCATGGGGACTTGTTTAAATTGGAAACTAGAGAGGAGTCAAGGAACAAGGTTATGGGCTACAGAACAGTGCTTTTAATAAAGAGCTCACAGCTCTGGTTCAGTGCTATGGAGTCTGCTTCAATTCAATTAATTGAGCCATTTATCTGAATCATCTTACACCTCAATATTTCACACCAAAAATTCCTGATAAGCGTTGTCTTTAGCATAGCACTAATGCAGAAAAATTTTAATCTAAGTTTGTCAGTTACAGTGTATTACTGTCCTGGAGCAATAAAGGTCAGCACTTCTGCATTCATTAAAAATGCCCCGCATTTTCAAACAGGTACAACCTCAGACACATATTAATGACACATGGAAGAATAATTTAGCTCTTCAATATGCATATAAATGCATGGGGAGGCAACTCAACATATTCAAGTTCAGCTAAATTCTCCTGAATTCTTCTGGCATGCCCTCTGGACTAAGGAATGCTTCATGAAAGGAACAATGTTGTCAATGTGTTAACTAGGTTGTCCACTTTAGAAAGCCCTTTATGTAAGAAATGTCCCTAGTTGATCAAATGTGTTGCATGTGTCCCACTCATGGGATGCAGAGTGGTCAGCTGGCAGTAAATGCTTAGAGGGGTTGTCCGAGATTACCATGTTCAAGGCCTATCCTCCGGGTAGATCATCAATATGTTATCAGTGGGGGTCTGACTCCTGGCCAATCATCTGTTTGAATAGTCTGGACTGCTCTTGTGAGCTGCTATCCAATGGATGGTACTGTGCTTGGTAAGCTGAACTGCTTAATCATCAATTTTAAACAACCGGACAACCCCTTTAATTCTCCTGCAGCACCACCTCAATTGGTGATTACACAATGATTACACAGTGGTCGTTGAAATAAATGCGTTGCCAGAGTAATCTACAGATGTATTGTGTCCTCCAAAGCAAGAGACATGCTTTGTACCTGCCCTCCCCCCTATTAAATTAGTATCCACTAATAGAGTACTTGAAAATGGGTTTTCTAAGCCAGGAAACCTCTCAAAAATGGATTTCTTTCAGGGTACCCAACATTTTTTCAAACAGAACAGTGCAGTTTTTTTGATGGCATCTACAATGTAGACTCTTAATGGAGACTCTGGCAATAATGTGAGCACAGTCTTTGCATTTCCTGCATCCATCACAAACTGTAGGATAACATTATTAAAACAAATGTTTTAGGCAATCTGATATAGTCAACATTTTTGAAAGTTAGCATCCAACTAGGAGATCACTACAGCCACCAATTAGAACAGAGGGGAGGGGATATGAAGCAGCTCAATGAATATAGCAGTTCACACAGAAGCCACATTCTCTGCCAGGATCAAACTTCATAATTACACTACTGTTGATGGTAGAAATATGTCTATATTGCTCTTCCCAGCCCCTACCTAGTGCCGTTAACAGTTTCGCATGGTCAAAACTGCTGATAGACTTACCCTTTAAAGCTCTGTACTATTCCATCAGAGTACTGTCCATAAAATAATAGTACGGCATGTCACAGTGATGTTTATTCACCTTATATGATGCCGTTTAACTCCTCAATTGCTGCAGTCAATAGGGGCCACACCATCTGAGTGGTTTGACAGAGTTGAGATCCCTCCCTCTGTCCTCCATTCGGCAACCCGTAAACAATATTGCAGGGTAACAAGTACTTGGCATGACAGCCAGATGCTTGTTGAAGGGCCACAGACCTGCCATGTTCCAGCCTCTAATACTTTCTGCCCCTGGGAGAATGTATTAGCATGGTTGTCAGAATGAATATCTACTGTAATACAGGAGTATTACAGTGCATAGTACTAGCAATTGAAAGACTGAATCTTCAAGTCCCCCAAGGGGACTAAAAAACTGTGTAAGTTATTAATTTCAAGTTTTTATCTAAACTTAAAAATGTATGGGACTTTTTTTTTTTGCGGGGACGGGGGGTCATCTCACTTTACCAAAACAATTAAATAAAAAATTTGCAAAAGGTCCCTGGTATGCTGAAATGGTATCAATAAAATCTTTAGCTCACTCTGCAAAAAATGAGCTCACAAACAGCTTCGTCTGCAGAAAAATTAAAAAGTTATGGGTGTCAGGATATGGTGACATAATGCAATCTTTTATTTTTTCAATAAAAGAGCATTTACATTTTTTTTAAATCATAAAACGTAACAAAAAATGTATACATTTGCTGTCTTTATAATTGTACTGACGTGCAGAATAAAATCAAAATGTCGCAGTGAATACCGTAAAAAGGAAACCCTAAAAACAAAGATGGAATTGTGTTGGCTTCTTTTTTTTCCAACTGTGGCCCCCCCTTAATTTTTTTGTTTTTGTTTACTCTATGCAATTCTCCTGTTGTAACTCAAAATGGTGCCATTAAAAAACTTGTCCCACATAAACCAAACCTCATATGGCTATGTTAATGTAAAAATAAAAAGTTAAGGCTTTTGAAATGTGGAGATAAAAAAAATAAAAAATTTGCATAGTTCAGCAGATCTGTACCTATGACGCTGGCTGACCTGTTATATGTGCACTTGGCAGCTGAAGGCATCTGTGTTGGTCCCATATTCATATGTGCCCGCATTGCTGAGAAAATTTAGGTTTTAATATAAGCAAATGATTTTGATTGCGCTTTGATTGGCAGGGCCAGACATTGTGATGTTTTCACTGCCTGGCTCTGTCCATTTAAAGTGGGGAGGGCACGGCAGTTGCAGAGTGAGTGGAGACTCTAGGTGTAACGGCAACACCCCCGTTGCTCCTAGAGGCTTATTTGCATGTATTAAAATATCATTTTTCTCACCAACACAGATGCCTTCAGCTGCCAAGTGGACATGCAACAGGTCAGCAAGTTTCATAGGTACAAATCTGATGACAGATGCCTTTTAAGCGGGTTAAATAGTAAGAATATCCTCCATACTTCTTAAATAAAATCCATTATTCTTTATTGGATTTCATCAAAAGTCATAAAGATCTGGAAATGTTCATACATTTACAGTTTACACTTTTTAGACTTTGTGTTCTTATTCATA
Source organism: Bufo bufo (assembly GCF_905171765.1). NCBI lineage: Eukaryota > Metazoa > Chordata > Amphibia > Anura > Bufonidae > Bufo > Bufo bufo. The sequence continues at coordinate 142,150,631 of NC_053390.1, read as the reverse complement.
ACATGCTGTGAACAAGGAGACAGTATCAGAAACACGTAAGCATACAAACATTTCCAGATCGTTGTGACTTTTAATGGAAAAAAGAAACATTAAACAAGCCCCCATACTGCTATGGACGGAGATAATAGAAAGTTTTGGCTTATGAAATGCAGAGATAAAAAAAAAAAAATTTTTTAATAAAATAAAATAATCACCAAATTAGGCTGCGTCCTTAAGGGTTTAAATAGTAAGAATATGTTTTACGTTTCTTGGATAAATACGTTACAGTAATCTTTATTTGGATTCCATTATAACTCACAAATATCTTGAAATGTTTGTATGCTTGCGCTTTTTGGCAAGGCATTCCTATTCATAAGCATACGACCATTTCCAGATCTTTCGTGTCACATTGCAGAGCCACCTTCTCAAAACAGCAGTTCCTTACATTAGCCACTAGTTACAATAGTGTCTGTCTATCTTGGCCATGTTATGACAACTGGGTTTTGAAACTTTATAAATACACCTGGCATTTTTTCCTTCTACTTGCCAGGTTTCCGAGAAAGGGGCGTCGGGAGGGCAAGCTGTGGGCAATTGGCCCAGCCATAGATTTTCGTCTGGTGTACTGACTGCTGGAGGAGGCATGTAAATGATGATGATGAAGCCTGCACCTCAATGCCTCCTCCAGCAGTGCAGGCCCTATGCAGACAGATATAGCACTTGCGGTCTTGATATATCAGGGCTATAGTGTCTATAATGATCTGAAAACCACTGTGCTCTAATACCTGAGTTTAAAGGGGCTGGCCCATAAACATTTATAAACTATTCAGAGAATGAAACTGAAAAAACAAAAAAGTTTTGCACAGCCCACCCTGAATGTTTGTAATCCAGACTCTCCCATAATGCGAAGGAAAAGGCAGAACGGATGAATGCCCCGGATCTGGGGTCATGAGAGACTTCAGTAACAAATTTTCAATGGCTCCAGCACCTTGGAATTTAGAATAAAACATAACTTTTATTTACATTGTGACTGAGTGTCACAATGTTTGGCAGAGAAAGTGCTGGATGGTGTGTACATTGCACCATGTTTCCGGCACTTCATGTGTTAAAAGGCTCCAGGAAGGTTTGGTTTTCTTTGTTTCCAGAAGCTTCCTGGGAAAAAAGAAAGCCAGTTTAGGGTCCTGGAGCCAGTCAGGGAAGAGTTGGGTGGGTTCCCTGACCACCCGGAGCCAGTCCGGGTTTTACCTGCCTGGGGGGACTGCTAACACAGATGTCCTAATTAAGTCAGCAGCCCTGACCCAGGAGCTCTCTCTCTCTGGGAGTCTGGGCAGTCTGTTTGAGAAGCTGCAAGCCTAGGAGCTCTGAGAGCGGTCGGCTTCTCTACCTAACTACTGAACTGTAAGTTGCTCTGTTTTCCCCTTGAAAATGCTCTTTGTGTTTTGTGTTATAAGTTTAGCTAGTGTACCGAGTGAGATAGGCAGGAGCGAGACGGCTATTGTTTGTTTTGGTTTTGTTTGTTATTTTGAGCAACTTGCAAAATAAACTAGCAACAGTCTGACGCACAAGCTAGAAACCTGTCGGTATTCCTGTTTCTGCCCAAAACAACCCCGCAGGAAGGTGTAACAGTTGACAAATTGGAGTCGGATGCGGGCAGACTGATCCCTGCCAGATACCATCCATCTAGCAAATTGAATTGCATTTCATCTTATCATCCAATACGATGGAAGACCTGGTGTTGAGGTTGGCACAAAGCTTGTGCAACCCAGCAAGATGCAAATGCAGTCCAGCGAGAGACTAATGCCAGACATGAAAAGGCTTTGGCTGCCCAGCAGGAGGCGCAGCAGGAAATTGTACGTCTGTTGAGTACTCGGTGACGGCACTAGCTGAGGCCGCGGAAAGAGACAGGCAAATGCAAGCTGAAGCTGCTCGGAAAGACAGAGAAACTCTTACAGAGGTTCTGCAGCAGCTGGCGAATACGCATCAGGATCGACCTAGCAATAGTGGGTTGATCAAAGCAAGCCATTTTCTTCAGAAAATGACCCCACACGATGACGTGGAAACGTTTCTGAATACGTTTGAACGTACCGCAGATCGGGAGGCGTGGCCTAAGACTCAGTGGGCGGGGTTGGTTTCTCCGTTTCTAACGGGTGACTCACAGAAAGCGTATTTTGATTTGTCTGCCGAGGATGCCCAGGACTACGAGAAGCTAAAGCTAGAAATTCTCCGCCGTCTGGGTGTCACTTCTGCTGTGCGGGCCCAACGAGTGCACCGCTGGAATAACCAACCTAATAAGTCTCCCAGGTCACAGATGCATGACTTAATTTATCTGGTACGAAAGTGGTTGCAACCTGAGATACTCACAGCACCCCAAATTGTCGAAAGGGTCACAATGGATTGCTTCCTGACAGCGCTGCCATATGAGTTAAGAAAATGGGTCAGTCACGCTGATCCAAAGTCCGCCAATGAGTTAGTTGAGATGGTTGAACGCTACCTGGCGGCAGAGGGTTTTTTAGCAGGGGGGTCTGACCCCGAGAACTTGCCTGTAAAGCGGCGTCTGCCCGCAGTGGCGGGGAGAGGCGCCGCAACCTTAAATGCTGATGCTGGTTTGAAAACGTGGGTAAAGACCAACATGGTTAGTAGGCTGCTGAAAGAGACCCTACCAGGCTCCGGTGTCCAGTGCTGGAGGTGCAATGCCCGGGGACATGTGGCTGCTAAATGTCCTGACGTCCCAGAACTTATAGAGTGTGGAGCCGCTCGGCGCCTTTCCTTCTTCGCTCATCCAGCGTGTCTGACATCTGCGCTGGCTCAGATGACACAGGTCAAAGTGGGTGGAAGGAGTGTCCAGGCCTTGCTGGATTCTGGGAGCCTCGTTACGCTTGTACATTCAGACCTGGTAGCTCCAGACCAGCTGAAAAAACAGTGCATGGGTGTTGTGTGCATACATGGTGATGCAAAAAGTTATAGTACAGCGGTGGTCCCCATTGAGACTCAGTTTGGTGTGACGTCCCATGAGGTTGGAGTATCTAAATCCCTGATGCATAGTGTCATACTAGAGCGGGACTTTCCTTTGTTTTGGGACCTGTGGATGGTCGAGTTTCCACCTCGAATTTCCCTAAGTGTGGGGGATGAAACTCCGGCTAGCCTGCCTCACTTTGGGGATTCCGGTTCTGAAGTATCAGCCGGTGGACTGGCCCCAGTTGAGCCTGACCAGTTCCCCTTCTCTGTGCTAGTGGGGGAATCCGAGAGACCTCAAGAGTCTGTGGAAGAGTTACCTATGCCAGAAATAAACTGTTCTCAAGATAACTTTGGCACATCCCAACTGAGGGACCCAACGTTAGCTCATGCTTGGGAAAATGTTGCTGTGGTTAATAGGGTTGCCCACAGTACGGGCTTGGAGAAGGTGTACCCTCACTTTGCTGTCAACCACGATCTTCTTTATCGTTGTCACGAGGGTGTCAAGACCCACGCCTGACTCCGTTATACCCGGGGTCAGGAAGTCACAGCGGTTGGCTGCGCGCTCTATGTAAGATAGGGCTGTTTCCTTATGGTAGCTTTCTGGGTTTGCTTTGCAACCCTTTTTGGCTCACTCAGGGATCTGTAGCTCTTTCTCCTCAGCTGTTCCTTGTCCAGCACTCCCAACCTCCTTATATTCCCCTCTCACACTTCTCTGGTTGCCAGATATAGAGCTTCCTGCCTGGACTTCTATACTGACCCTCTGGAGCTGTGTTGCTGCGTTCTCTGGTTGTTGGTCCAGAACGTTACCCTCCGGATCTCTGTTGGACCTTTGTGGTCTGCTGTGGTCGCCCACCTGGGTGTATGTGTTTGTCTGTATTGTCTGTCCTCTCCCTGGTGTTTCCCTCTTAGTGTCAGTGGTGCGGACTAGCGATCCCACCGGCCCGTTCACTATCTAGGGCTCATTCTAGGGAAAGCCAGGGTTTAGGCACGTGATCGCCGCACGGGTGAGGAACCCGTCTAGGGACGTCAGGGCAGTCAGGTGCCAGCCGCAAGGTGAGTCAGGGGTCACCACCTTTCCCTCTCCCTTGGGCAGGGCTTTCCCTTTTCCCTCCCTGTGCGTGACACCGGTCATTACAATCGTGTTGATAATATAAGGGGTGAAGTCGTAGAGCAACTAGTTGTTCCCAAATCGCATAGGAAAGTGGTACTTGACATGGCTCATAAAAACCCCATAGGAGGACACCTGGCAGCTGAGAAAACTCAGCAACGGGTACTCCAGAGTTTCTTTTGGCCTGGTATGTTTGCAGAAATCAAACGATTCTGTGCGTCTTGCCCAGAATGTCAGTTGATGTCCCCTGCACCTCATTATCGGGGACCCTTGGTACTGTTACCCATCATTGAGGTACCTTTTCACCGGATTGAAATGGATTTGGTGGGGCCCCTGGTGAAGTCTGCAAAGGGACATCAATACATTCTTGTGGTTTTAGACTATGCCACTAGGTATCCCGAGGCGGTTCCTCTGCGGAACACGTCAGCTAAAACAATTGCACCCGGGAGCTGTTTCATATGTTTGCTAGAACAGGCATTCCCAAAGAGATCCTGACGGATCAAGGAACACCTTTTATGTCCAACGTAATGAAAGGTTTGTGTAAGCTGCTGGGTATAAAACAGTTAAGGACATCAGTCTATCACCCTCAAACTGATGGGTTGGTGGAGCGCTTCAACAAAGCCCTCAAGAGAATGTTAAAAAGGGTCGTTGAGGCAGACGGGATAGATTGGTATTGCCTGCTCCCCTACTTGATGTTTGCTGTTCGTGAGGTGCCTCAGTCGTCTACTGGGTTTTCCCCGTTTGAGCTTTTGTATGGGCGACACCCCTGGGGGCTTTTGGATATTGCAAAGGAGTCGTGGGAAGAGGAACCCTCTCCCCGCGTTTATCAGCCGGGTGACCGGGTCCTGGTTCTGGTTCCCACCGTGGAAAGTAAATTCCTGGCAAAATGGCAAGGGCCCTATGAGGTTGTAGAGAAAATAGGGGATGTGAATTATAAAGTCCACCAACCCGACAAACGGAAAAAAATGCAAATCTATCATGTCAATTTAATAAAGACCTGGAAGGAACCGTTAGTTTCTATGGCGGCTGAGCGTCTCAGTCCTACACTTCAGGCGGGAGTTACTGAGGTGAAGGTCTCAGAGACTCTGTCAAGGGCACAAGCCCAAAATGTAAAGGAATTCCTCCTTAGGAATGCTGATGTGTTTTCAGAGTGGCCAGGTTGCACTCATGTAATTAAGCATGATATTATTACAGATCCACAAGCTCGGGTTCGCTTGAAGCCATATCGCATTCCTGAAGCCCGCAGACAGACAGTAGCCGGTGAGATCCAGAGAATGTTGGAGCTAGGTGTTATTGAACCATCCCATAGTGATTGGAGTAGCCCTGTGGTGTTGGTACCAAAACCGGATGGGTCCTTGCGGTTTTGCAATGACTTTCGCAAATTAAACGAGATCTCAAAGTTTGCAGCTTATCCCATGCCACAGGTGGATGAGTTGATAGAAAGGTTAGGTCCAGCCAGGTACATTACCACCCTGGATCTAACCAGAGGTAATTGGCAGATTCCACTTACTTCAACGGCTAGGGAAAAGACAGCGTTTTCTACTCCACAGGGCCTGTTCCAGTATGTGAGAATGCCATTTGGGCTTCATGGGGCCCCTGCCACCTTTCAGAGGTTGATGGATGAAGTCCTCAGGCCACACCGGAACTTTGCGTCGGCGTACCTTGACGACATGGTGATATTCAGCTCGGATTGGGAAAGTCATCTTCCCAAGGTCCAAGCGGTGGTAAACTCAATTCGGCAGGCTGGTCTGACAGCCAATCCCAAGAAATGTGCCCTGGGCCTTGAAGAGGCACGATAACTAGGGTACATTATTGTTAAAGGCCTCATCAAGCCTCAGGCTCAAAAGGTACAGGCAATTAAGGAGTGGCCTCAACCTTGCACAAAAAAACAGGTGAGGACGTTTCTGGGCATGGTAGGGTATTACCAGAGGTTTATTCCAGATTTTGCCACCATAGCTGCTCCACTTACGGACCTAATAAAGGGCAAAAGCTCAGGGGGAATTTCTTGGAACAAAGATGCTGAGGTTGCGTTCTGTAAACTCAAGGAGGTGTTATGCAGTAGGCCAGTTTTGATCGCTCCTGATTTTAAAAAAAAGTTTGTTGTTCAAACAGTTGCTTCCAATGTGGGCCTAAGGGCCGTGTTGTCACAGTTGGTGCATGGAGAAGAACACCCAGTGATATATTTGAGTAGGAAGCTAACCCCGGCTGAGGAAAACTATAGTATTGTGGAGCGCGAGTGTTTGGCCATCAAATGGGCTTTGGAGACTCTGCAATACTATCTGCTCGGCCGTCGATTTCAGTTAGTGACAGATCACTCCCCCTCTTACCTGGATGTCACGGGCCAAAGATCATAATGCAAGGGTGACTCGCTGGTTCCTGTCACTACAGGACTATATTTCTCAGTGGAGCACAGAGCAGGAAAGCTGCAGGCCAATGCTGACGCTCTCTCCCGAACTCATTGTATGTTCTTGGAAAGTGTCCATACCCACGGGTTCGAACTGAGGGAGGGGGTATGTGACAAGGTGTCACAATGTTTGGCAGAGAAAGTTCTGGATGGTGTGTACATTGCACCAAGTTTCCGGCACTTCATGTGTTAAAAGGCTCCAGGAAGGTTTGGTTTTCTTTGTTTCCAGAAGCTTCCTGGGAAAAAGAAAGCCAGTTTAGGGTCCTGGAGCTGGTCAGGGAAGAGTTGGGTGGGTTCCCTGACCACCCGGAGCCAGGTTTTACCTGCCTGGGGGGACTGCTCACACAGATGTACTAATTAAGTCAGCAGCCCTGACCCAGGAGCTCTCTCTCTGGGAGTCTGGGCAGTCTGTTTGAGTAGCTGCAAGCCTAGGAGCTCTGAGAGCGGTCGGCTTCTCTACCTAACTACTGAACTGTAAGTTGCTCTGTTTTCCCCTTGAAAATGCTCTTTGTGTTTTGTGTTATGAGTTTAGCTAGGGCTGCCGAGTGAGATAGGCAGGAGCCAGACGGCTATTGTATTGTTTTGGTTTTGTTTGTTATTTTGAGCAACTTGCAAAATAAACTAGCAACAGTCTGACGCACAAGCTACAAAGGTGTCGGTGTTCCTGTTTTTGCCCAAAGCAACCCCACAGGAAGGTGTAACAGTTCACAACATGATTAATAAATCATTAATGAAAATTTGTTACTGAAGTATTGAGAGAATGAGTGATAAAAGTATGATTGCTGGAGGTCCAACTGCTGAGCCCCCGAATACAGGGTTCCCCAAGTTCCCTGTTTGAATAAAGTTGTAGTATGCATGTGTCACCGCTACTCCATTCACTTCATTGGGGACTCTTGGAGATAGCCGAGCACTGTACTCATCAAACCCATAGACAGCAAATGGAGTCATGATCATGCATGTTCACTGCTACTTCACCTGGGGACGCCATTCTCCTGATCAGTAGAGGCTCCAGTGGTTGCATCCTCCATGATCATACATGTACAGGGCCATCTTTAATATTGATTGGACCCTGGGCAAGAAGTTACTTGGGCACCCTGGATCCCGCCTTCCCACACCCTAGCATGCAATCACGCCCTCCACCACAACACACACCCCCAGTGCCATCAGATATCATCATCAGCCCCTCCATGCCATTGCCAATGATCCATGTCCCCCAGTGCCATCAGATATCATCAGCCCCTCCATGCCACTGCCAATTTGCCATCCATGTCCCCCAGCACCATCACTTCAAATCACAGGTACCCCTTTCAAATCTGCACCCCCCCAACACCCCCCAGCCCCGGATTCGGGCCCCTGCTAGTTCTATCTCACACTTACCTTTCCTGGCAGCGCGCTAACATGGAGTCCGCAGGAGACAAGTGTGTCTTGTTCCCAGCATGCATCGGAAGGGACCTGACATCACACACAGTGTCAGCCAGCGCGCTGACGATGTGTGCACGCCAGGCCCTGCAGCGTGGTGCCGACTGGAAGCCATGGATCGGTGAGTGAACGGCTTCATTTCACTCACGCTGTGGTCATGTGATTTAAACGAATCCTCGATGTGTGAAAACTGCATTGAGGATTTTTTTTTATCGATTCCATCGATGAATCGTTTCAACCCTAATCAGGACACGGAGCTGGCGGAGTGGAGGCAAGATATGTAATAAAATTTGTGGTGTAAGAAGGTACAAGGAATCATTGTGAATGATAGGTACGTGTCACCGAGGTTCCTCGGTGGAGTAAGAGCCGGTTTTTATGTGTCAGCAGCAGTTGCTGTTTGACACCTTAATAGTTAGTATGGGTGTATAGCTGATCCGGAATGGCTCTTACTGGGAGTAGTCAAAGTGCTGGATGGGTGACTACTCCCCACGTTCCAGGCCGGGTTTGGCCAGGCCTAAAAACCAGCCAGCACTGCCAGGTGAGGGGGATTACCTCAGTCTGACAGTGGAGCTCAGGAGGTGTGTGTGCTGGGACCTGCCGTGCTGGAGGGCTGAGACCTGTCTGTAAGGGAAACGGGCCCCCTAAAAGCCTGCTATGGACTGCTGGAGGCAGAACTGCCAACAAGGTGATTTTTATACTATGTGGACTTTCCATTGTGTGTGAACTAACACCAAGACTGCAAAGTGACATTTTGTTTTTGTTTTATGTGTGAATAAACACGGAAGTTTGATTTAAGAACTGGCAATTTGCCTCTGTATTGCATCCGCACACCCTGTCTACAAGAGCGAATCCCCACAGTGGGCAGTGGCCAGCGGGGCTCAAGAGCCTTGGGCCCCCCAGGAGCAACTGGGCCCGGGGCAGCTGCCCCTATTGCCCCTCATTAAAGATGGCCCTGTAAATGTAATGCCTTTTCTATGGCTAGGTGACAAATGTTGTCCATGGGACAGCCCCTTTAATTATAGGCATTGGTCTACCATTTCTTATCGGAAAGCTTTGGTACAGTGTATAAGTAGGGGTAAAATGTGCCAGCTTTAATAAAAAGAAAATGTAATAGAAAAAATGAAGATGCACGTTTTTCATAGCATTTGGTGGTTTGGATCTCGCATGACATTCGAGATGCTTGTGAGATTTTGTCTGGACTGGGAAGCTGAGGTCCACATATACTATAGATTGCTGTGGGCACAGCTCAAACTAAAAACAGCATGTATGTACTGTTTGTGACTTTGTAAGCAAATGTAGCTCTGTGATCTGTACTGTGGTCTCTATGATCTTCACTTGGCCACCAAATTCTTGGTTCAGGTAGTCCTATTCCACAAAATGAATTTTCCCCTTAAGTGTGAACAAAACTGTTTAACCTTCTCAGGACCGCCGTATGCAGGATTGCGTCTTTGCGGCGGCCCTGCTCTTCTGGGTGGACGCGCCGGCGCGTCCTCTCGCGAGACGTGAGATTTCCTGTGAACGCGCGCACACAGGCGCGCGCGTTCACAGGAACGGAAGGTAAGAGAGTGGATCTCCAGCCTGCCAGCGGCGATCGTTCGCTGGCAGGCTGGAGATGTGATTTTTTTAACCCCTAACAGGTATATTAGACGCTGTTTTGATAACAGCGTCTAATATACCTGCTACCTGGTCCTCTGGTGGTCCCCTTTGTTTGGATCGACCACCAGAGGACACAGGTAGCTCAGTAATATGTTGCACCAAGCACCACTACACTACACCCCCCCCCTGTCACTTATTAACCCCTTGATCACCCTTGATCACCCCTGATCACCCCATATAGACTCCCTGATCACCCCCCTGTCATTGATTACCCCCCTGTCATTGATCACACCCCTGTTAAGCTCCATTTAGACATCCGCATGATTTTTACGGATCCACTGATAGATGGATCGGATCCGCAAAACGCATACGGACGTCTGAATGGAGCCTTACAGGGGCGTGATCAATGACTGTGGTGATCACCCCATATAGACTCCCTCATCACCCCCCTGTCATTGATTACCCCCCTGTCATTGATCACACCCCTGTAAAGCTCCATTCAGACGTCCGCATGATTTTTACGGATCCACTGATAGATGGATCGGATCCGCAAAACGCATACGGACGTCTGAATGGAGCCTTACAGGGGCGTGATCAATGACTGTGGTGATCACCCCATATAGACTCCCTCATCACCCCCCTGTCATTGATTACCCCCCTGTCATTGATCACACCCCTGTAAAGCTCCATTCAGATGTCCACATGATTTTTACGGATCCACTGATAGATGGATCGGATCCGCAAAACGTATACAGACGTCTGAATGGAGCCTTACAGGGGCGTGATCAATGACTGTGGTGATCACCCCATATAGACTCCCTCATCACCCCCCTGTCATTGATTACCCCCCTGTCATTGATCACACCCCTGTAAAGCTCCATTCAGACGTCCGCATGATTTTTACGGATCCACTGATAGATGGATCGGATCCGCAAAACGCATACGGACGTCTGATTAGAGCCTTACAGGGGCGTGATCAATGACTGTGGTGATCACCCCATATAGACTCCCTCATCACCCCCTGTCATTGATTACCCCCCTGTCATTGATCACACCCCTGTAAAACTCCATTCAGATGTCCGCATGATTTTTACGGATCCACTGATAGATGGATCGGATCCGCAAAACACATACAGGCGTCTCCCTGGAGCCTTCCAGGGGGGGTGATCACCCCATATAGACTCCCTGATCACCCCCCTGTCATTGATCACCCCCCCTGTCATTGATCACCCCCCCCTGTCATTGATCACTTCCCCTGTCAGGCTGCATTCAGATGTCCGTATGATTTTTACGGATCCACGGATACATGGATCGGATCCGCAAAACACATACGGACATCTGAATGGAGCCTTACAGGGGGGTGATCAATGACAGGGGCGTGATCACCCCATATAGACTCCCTGGTCACCCCCCTGTCATTGATCACCCCCCTGTCATTGATCACCCCCCTATCATTGATCACCCCTCTGTAAGGCTTCATTCAGACATTTTTTTGGCCCAAGTTAGCGGAAATTATTTTTTTTTTTCTTACAAAGTCTCATATTCCACTAACTTGTGTCAAAAAATAAAATCTCACATGAACTCACCATACCCCTCACGGAATCCAAATGCGTAAAATTTTTTAGACATTTATATTCCAGACTTCTTCTCACGCTTTAGGGCCCCTAGAATGCCAGGGCAGTATAAATACCCCACATGTGACCCCATTTCGGAAAGAAGACACCCCAAGGTATTCCGTGAGGGGCATATTGAGTCCATGAAAGATTTAAATTTTTGTCCCAAGTTAGCGGAAAGGGAGACTTTGTGAGAAAAAAAAAAAAATCAATTTCTGCTAACTTGTGGCAAAAAAAAAAATTTCTATGAACTCGCCATGCCCCTCATTGAATACCTTGGGGTGTCTTCTTTCCAAAATGGGGTCACATGTGGGGTATTTATACTGCCCTGGCATTCTAGGGGTCCTAAAGCGTGAGAAGAAGTCTGGGATCCAAATATCTAAAAAGGCCCTCATAAAATGAATGTGGGCCCCTTTGCGCATCTAGGCTGCAAAAAAGTGTCACACATGTGGTATCGCCGTATTCAGGAGAAGTTGGGCAATGTGTTTTGGGGTGTCATTTTACATATACCCATGCTGGGTGAGATAAATATCTTGGTCAAATGCCAACTTTGTATAAAAAAATGGGAAAAGTTGTCTTTTGCCGAGATATTTCTTTCACCCAGCATGGGTATATGTAAAAAGACACCCCAAAACACATTGCCCAACTTCTCCTGAATACGGCGATACCACATGTGTGACACTTTTTTGCAGCCTAGGTGGGCAAAGGGGCCCACATTCCAAAGAGCACCTTTAGGATTTCACAGGTCATTTACCTACTTACCACACATTAGGGCCCCTGGAAAATGCCAGGGCAGTATAACTACCCCACAAGTGACCCCATTTTGGAAAGAAGACACCCCAAGGTATTCCGTGAGGGGCATGGCGAGTTCCTAGAATTTTATATTTTTTGTCACAAGTTAGCGGAAAATTATGATTTTTTTATTTTTATTTTTTTCCCTTACAAAGTCTCATATTCCACTAACTTGTGACAAAAAATAAAAACTTCCATGAACTCACTATGCCCATCACGAAATACCTTGGGGTGTCTTCTTTCCAAAATGGGGTCACTTGTGGGGTAGTTATACTGCCCTGGCATTCTAGGGGCTCAAATGTGTGGTAAGGAGTTTGAAATCAAAATGTGTAAAAAATGACCAGAGAAATCCGAAAGGTGCTCTTTAGAATTTAGGCCCCTTTGCCCACCTAGGCTGCAAAAAAGTGTCACACATCTGGTATCTCCGTATTCAGGAGAAGTTGGGGAATGTGTTTTGGGGTGTCATTTTACATATACCCATGCTGGGTGAAAGAAATATCTCGGCAAAAGACAACTTTTCCAATTTTTTTATACAAAGTTTGCATTTGACCAAGATATTTATCTCACCCAGCATGGGTATATGTAAAATGACACCTCAAAACACATTCCCCAACTTCTCCTGAATACGGAGATACCACATGTGTGACACTTTTTTGCAGCCTAGGTGGGCAAAGGGGCCCACATTCCAAAGAGCACCTTTCGGATTTCACTGGTCATTTTTTACAGAATTTGATTTCAAACTCCTTACCACACATTTGGGCCCCTAGAATGCCAGGGCAGTATAACTACCCCACAAGTGACCCCATTTTGGAAAGAAGACACCCTAAGGTATTCGCTGATGGGAATAGTGAGTCCATGGAAGTTTTTATTTTTTGTCCCAAGTTAATGGAATATGAGACTTTGTAAGAAAAAAAAATAAAAAAATCATCATTTTCCGCTAACTTGTGGCAAAAAATAAAAAGTTCTATGAACTCACTATGCCCATCAGTGAATACCTTAGGGTGTCTACTTTCCGAAATGGGGTCATTTGTGGGGTGTTTGTACTGTCTGGCCATTGTAGAACCTCAGGAAACATGACAGGTGCTCAGAAAGTCAGAGCTGCTTCAAAAAGCGGAAATTCACATTTTTGTACCATAGTTTGTAAACGCTATAACTTTTACCCAAACCATTTTTTTTTTACCCAAACATTTTTTTTTTATCAAAGACATGTAGAACAATAAATTTAGAGCAAAATTTATATATGGATCTCGTTTTTTTTGCTAAATTTTACAACTGAAAGTGAAAAATTTCATTTTTTTGCAAAAAAATCGTTAAATTTCGATTAATAACAAAAAAAGTAAAAATGTCAGCAGCAATGAAATACCACCAAATGAAAGCTCTATTAGTGAGAAGAAAAGGAGGTAAAATTCATTTGGGTGGTAAGTTGCATGACCGAGCAATAAACGGTGAAAGTAGTGTAGGTCAGAAGTGTAAAAAGTGGCCTGGTCTTTCAGGGTGTTTAAGCCATGGGGGCTGAGGTGGTTAAAGATGCAATCCAGTCAAAAGTAATATTCACAAAAAAAGACTAAATTCTGTATCTTTGCTCTTGCAGCTTTGAACTTCTTCATTATAAGAAAGAAAATGCTTTAGTATTACTTGGAGTTTTCTCCTTTTTTTCAGTCATTGTTGGCATTGTCACATCTCTTGGCGTACTGGTATATTTCTGTGTCTGGAATAACGAGAATGTGTTGCCAATGTCGCATCAATGTCTCCTTAGTTTTACAGTACTTCACAGCTTTTTATCTTCACAGCTATCGCAGGTCAGAGCTGCAGTATTTAATCGTTGCACAAATCTAAGGAATCAAATGAAATGCTTGCATCCTCAATGGCCGACACAGAATGTGAACTGCAGGAGCACTGCCCCATACATAATGTTCTGAGGTGAAGTCAGCTATCCTTTCACATTAGCACAACTTTGAAGAGAACAGACAGTTAAGATTGAAAACTGTATTGGTATCGGGGTGAAACATTACAAAAATGTTTTTACATTTTTGCTAAAGTTTTATGGGGAAAAAAATCTATTATTACATCAGAAAATGGTCATATGTCCCCAAACTTTACTGACGTGAGCCCGAGAATATCAAAAATGCCTTTCTAACGAAAGTAGCCTAGGCGATGATGAAAGAATTGTGCTTTATGTATTGTTCTATACAAACAAAGGAAACACACTGTGTCATGGCTGGAACGAGATAGGATTTTTGACAACAGAAGAAACTATACAATAGAACCACGTAGTGATGGTTTTTAAGGTTTTGGGGGCCAAACTCTGTTATTAGTATCTCAAAGACATAAAGGTTCTTTCAAGCACAATGCTGAAAGTGAATGTGTAAAGTGATAAAACACATGTGCTCATCACTGCCACCCCCTGCCTCCAAAGGTTAATGATTGGGACAGGGCAAGCAGCAAGAGATCAGGCAAAAAACAATGTGATGGATGAAAACTTTTCCATGACCTCTACATGGCTGAAATACAAATCCATTGTCAAGGAAGATTTAGCCAATATCTTGTACTAATCATTTCAAAATTTGGTTTTACAAATTCATGTTTAGAAAGTATAGTTTGTAATTGAATTGAAAACTAATCCAAGGAGAGCTAGAGAGTTATAGTCAATAATTCTCACTCTGAATGGACTCCACTGTTTCTATTTCTGCAGATGACGCCAAGCTATGTTGTACTGTGTAGTCTATGGAAGATGTCCATACGATACAAGTTGACTTGGACACTCTGAGTTTTGGCAGCCAGTTGGCAGATGTGATTCAAATATACATTTATGCATCTGAGTACTAATAATCTACATACATTGTGTGACATAGGGGGGAATAACAATAGAATTCTTATAAATATCAGAAACTGAGGTTCAGCAGTCCTGTTCAGCAGTGTCCAGCAAAATTAGGGTTTAGATCTCATTCTTTGTCTGATCAGGCTGAGCAGGTGCAGTGAAGAAGTCTAACAGCATCTATCTTTGTTAAGATCGCGCCATTAGCAGGCAGGCGAAGGTGCCAACTCTGTGCTGCCCTATGCACAGTATGTCCAGGAAGTCTAGCGGTGCCCATGTTTCTTAGGTTGCACTGTTATAGAGACGGTACTGAGGCTGTTGGACAGCTTGGGTGGCTCAGGCACCATTCAGCAGTCAAGCTTTAGGGTGTGATCTTTTCAACAGCAGACACCTATTGCTAATGTCTGCGATTCCTGATCAGACTGAGTTCACATCACCGTTTAGCTTTCTGTTCTTCTTATCCGTCAGAAGAAGAGAGAGAAACAGAATCCTGTAACAAAACGGACCCTGTTGCATCATTTGTCATCCGTTTGAGCCATTTCCATCTAAGATCAGTTTTTTAGGCGGGGAAAAAATTCCTGCATGCACTTTTGTTTCCATCTAAAAAAAAACGGATCTCAGATGGAAATGGCTCAAACGGATGACAACTGATGCAACAGGATTGTTTTTTTACAGGATCCTGTTTTTTTTCCCTCTCTCTTCTTCTGATGGATCAGAAGAACGGAAAGCTAAACGGTGATGTGAACGGAAAGCCATGTGGTTATGGTGCCCTTTGTGCTGGTGAGCAGGCACCATCTTTAAAGACCCAACTTCCACCATATACGTATGCTGGCGATTGACAAGGGGTTCAATGTTGCTCAGTGCCAAAATCCCTCCAGAATCCTTAACACAGAGAGTAGCAGCCTCAGTGGCAGGTACCTATGATCCAGCACTTTCCATGCTGTCTGCTTACAGCACAAATTTATCAAGATGATGCCTCAATAAATTTGGGACATCTTACTCCAGTTCACTTAAAGGGGTTATCCAACCCCTATAATGACTCCCCCCCCCAATGCATGGGCCCCTTATATACATTATACTTACCTGCTCCACAGCACCTGTGATGCTCCGGATCCCTGCACGGCCACTGCTGCATCTCCCTGTTGCTCGGATCAAACCATAGGGGGCGAACAGCCAATAACAGGCCGCGACCTGGACTAGTCTCCCTAGCATTGCGCGAGATGTGGCAGCGGCTGTGCAGGGATCCGAAGCGACGCGGTGCCATGGAGCAGGTAAGTATAATGTATACGATGGGAAAAAATTATTATAGGGGTTGGATAACGCTTTAAATAATAAGACTGGTGTAGGAAATTAATGGGTTTTTTTATCTTGAAAAACTCTGTTCATGTACACTTCTTTTTTTTTAAATCAGAATCATTTTTATTGATTATTAATAAAATTATTAATAAAATAAATATTTATATACAGCAACAAAGATCCTGTCAGTCTATCCATCGAATTCCCCACAACGTAATGGATCCATCACTATAGTAACATCGAATCAGCATAATATAAGTTACATAGACAGAAACTTGATGTTATAATAGTACAGGACGTTACAAAAATAATGATAAATAACTACTTAACTTCCTTCGAACCTGCCTCCCCCCCCTCCCTTGCTTGACCCTGCAGAGAGATAATTACACCTTTTTTTAAATTTATTAATCATACCTCAAAAAGGCCATGTCAATGAAAACTAATACTAAAGTGAGTATGCAATCTTCCCTAGTAGATAGCTTGAGTTAAGGTAAATGGCCCAGTAGGGATTTTTGCCCTCTTATGCAATCTCTTGTCAGTGCTAATGAAGCCAAATTTCCGGTTTCCAACCAGCCCTGCCATATTGACAGGAATTTGTTTGGACATTTTCTCTTAACATAAACCCCTCTTTCTAGGCGTAAAACTGTATTCAACCTATTTATATATTCCTGTCTGTTGGGTGGATTTCCCCGTAACCAATGCTTAGAAATTAAAACCCTCGCCTGAAACAACATTCTGTGAATACATAGTCATTTTATCGTCTATTTCTTTTTTTAATAGTATCTTTTTATTTATTAATTTAGCAAAAAGCATAACAAACACATCAAATACAAACAATCATCAATTGAGTCCAGTACAAATCAAATACATGGGATCAATCATAACAGTTCCTCATGACCCAAGTTTGGGACAGAAGAAAAAGATATCACTTTCAGGATGAACAGTACCCAACATATCAATCCTAAGGAAGATTAAAAGTACTGCACACACACACACACATTCACACACGCCTTCATTGGTCAGAACAGTCTTTCAGTCATCTATGGTACTAGAGTCTGGGCTCCAATCCAGGGGTCCCATATCTTCATGAAGCGATCAGGGGTCCCTCTTCTCTCATACACAAACTTGTATAATTCAAGATCAGCATTAACTAGATGTACCCATTGTTGCACAGTAGGATTCTTAGGAGGTTTCCAGTTGAGAAGGATAGTTTTCCTAGCATAATATAAGAGTATTCTATACAGCTTCCTGCCAAATTTGGTTGGAACAATCTCGTTGGCTACTCCCAACAGACTAGTGAGTTCAGTACAGACGTTAGGAAAGCCTAGTTTGTCATTAAAATATTTATGGATCTCTTCCCAGAAGCCATGAATAATCGGACACTGCCAAACCATGTGTATAAGACAACCGTTTTCATGTCCACATCTTGTACAATGAGGGTTCGGCAATTTACCCATTTTAAATAGTCTCACAGGAGTATAATAAATCCTATGAAGCCATTTAACTTGAATCAACTGATCCCTAGCACTTACCACTGTAGATCTCCATGTACAGCTAGATTCTTTAACATGAACATCTTCCAAACCTTCAATGTCCCTTTTCCACATAACAAATGCCCTGTCTAGGGGGGAGTTCTGCAACGCCATCAACGACGCATACAGGGTCGACACTGGTTTGACCAACGGAACCCTCCTAATCGCTGCCTCAACTGTACCACACTCCAGCTTTAAAGGTTCTCTACTAAACTGAGCCTGACAGGCATGCCTGAGTTGAAGATATCTATACAAACAACGCTGGGGCAAATTAAACTCCTGTTTCAAACTATTAAAGGTTCTAAATAGGCCCTTATCATATAGTTGGGTAAGGTAGCGCACCCACCTCTGAGGCCAAAATTCAAACTCCAGTAATGAGAACAGCTCCGGAAGCACTCTGTTTCTCCACAAAGGCAAATATGGTTTTATCGTCTATTTCTGGAGAATTCAGTATACCCAACACACAGACTCTGGGGTCATTGGGTAATCTTATCTGAGTCGTTACGGCTATGATTTCTCATATCTCTTCCCAATATTTTACCAATTTTTGGCAATTCCAAACCATGTGAAGCAATGGTGCTTCTGTTGCTCCACAGCGAGGGCATGTGGAGTCCGGTCGTACACCTATTTTAAATAGAAGTTTGGGGGTTCTATACACTCTGTGTATTAAATATAGCTCAGACACTCTCTGAGATTCGTTCAGTGTAAGACTAGTAGTTAAAGCCAGAATGTCATTGTTCTTTAGATATTGTCCCAATATCCTCTTCCCATTTTCCTTTTACCACCAAGGGGGTTGAGGGGATATTGGCATCAAGTTTATATTTATATAGTCGGGATATCAGGCCTTTGGCAGACCTACCCTCCAGTAATTGTTTCACCACGGGAGGGGAGACGGCAATTACTATACCCTTTGGAAATTGCGTTTGACATGCTTTTCTTAATTGGAGGAATTGAAAAAATGCTGTTTTGTGTAGGCCAAACTCTTCCTGAAGCTGGGTAAAAGATTTAAACTCTCCATGTGATTGAATTTGGCCCAGAAACAGTATGCCCCTCTCCTCCCGTGGGGAAAAGCCTTCTAGCCTGAATATTTCTGGTAATTGTGAGTTTCGCCATAATAGCGTATTGTCACTGAAATCTGTTAAATTTGCCAATTCCTTGAATTTTGACCAAACTTTGGTTAGAAGGGAGATTGTGGGAAGTTTCCTACCAAGAGGCTGTTGCCTACTCATTTCCACCGAGGCAATAGGTGCTTTTTGTTTCATAATGTAAGCAACAATATCGGCTGAAGAGTCCAAGTCAATTTGTTCTAATCCACCCTCTAATATGTTGCAGTTGTGCAGCTATAAAGTAGGACCATGGGTTCGGGAGGGACAAGCCGCCCTCTTCCTTTCTTTTTTGGGGTGTCTCTATGCGAATTCTAGGTTGCTTTTTTTATCAGATCAGCGATCTAAAAATCCCCTGAATCTTGTAGAATATCCTTTGTGGGACCCATACCGGCGAGTTGTGTAATATTTATAATAGCTGTGGCATGAGTATAATTTTAAGTAAATTACAGCGGCCAATTACCGTAAGGGGCAGTTTACACCAAACATTACACTGCGTGCAGAATTATTAGGCAAATGAGTATTTTGACCACATCATCCTCTTTATGCATGTTGTCTTACTCCAAGCTGTATAGGCTCGAAAGCCTACTACCAATTAAGCATATTAGGTGATGTGCATCTCTGTAATGAGAAGGGGTGTGGTCTAATGACATCAACACCCTATATTAGGTGTGCATAATTATTAGGCAACTTCCTTTCCTTTGGCAAAATGGGTCAAAAGAAGGACTTGACAGGCTCAGAAAAGTCAAAAATAGTGAGATATCTTGCAGAGGGATGCAGCACTCTTAAAATTGCAAAGCTTCTGAAGCGTGATCATCGAACAATCAAGCGTTTCATTCAAAATAGTCAACAGGGTCGCAAGAAGCGTGTGGAAAAACCAAGGCGCAAAATAACTGCCCATGAACTGAGAAAAGTCAAGCGTGCAGCTGCCAAGATGCCACTTGCCACCAGTTTGGCCATATTTCAGAGCTGCAACATCACTGGAGTGCCCAAAAGCACAAGGTGTGCAATACTCAGAGACATGGCCAAGGTAAGAAAGGCTGAAAGACGACCACCACTGAACAAGACACACAAGCTGAAACGTCAAGACTAATTTTTCTAAGGTTTTATGGACTGATGAAATGAGAGTGAGTCTTGATGGGCCAGATGGATGGGCCCGTGGCTGGATTGATAAAGGGCAGAGAGCTCCAGTCCGACTCAGACGCCAGCGAGGTGGAGGTGGAGTACTGGTTTGGGCTGGTATCATCAAAGATGAGCTTGTGGGGCCTTTTCGGGTTGAGGATGGAGTCAAGCTCAACTCCCAGTCCTACTGCCAGTTTCTGGAAGACACCTTCTTCAAGCAGTGGTACAGGAAGAAGTCTGCATCCTTCAAGAAAAACATGATTTTCATGCAGGACAATGCTCCATCACACGCGTCCAAGTACTCCACAGCGTGGCTGGCAAGAAAGGGTATAAAAGAAGAAAATCTAATGACATGGCCTCCTTGTTCACCTGATCTGAACCCCATTGAGAACCTGTGGTCCATCATCAAATGTGAGATTTACAAGGAGGGAAAACAGTACACCTCTCTGAACAGTGTCTGGGAGGCTGTGGTTGCTGCTGCACGCAATGTTGATGGTGAACAGATCAAAACACTGACATAATCCATGGATGGCAGGCTTTTGAGTGTCCTTGCAAAGAAAGGTGGCTATATTGGTCACTGATTTGTTTTTGTTTTGTTTTTGAATGTCAGAAATGTATATTTGTGAATGCTGAGATGTTATATTGGTTTCACTGGTAAAAATAAATAATTGAAATGGGTATATATTTGTTTTTTGTTAAGTTGCCTAATAATTATGCACAGTAATAGTCACCTGCACACACAGATATCCCCCTAAAATAGCTAAAACTAAAAACAAACTAAAATCTACTTCCAAAAATATTCAGCTTTGATATTAATGAGTTTTTTGGGTTCATTGAGAACATGGTTGTTGTTCAATAATAAAATTAATCCTCAAAAATACAACTTGCCTAATAATTCTGCACTCCCTGTAGTTTTGACTACAAATTTAACAATTAGTGGCTCTAAATTAAGTTTTAAGTATTCGGCTAGTAGTGATGTTATCATCACACCTAAATATTTAAAGTGAGTGATCAACTGTAGGGGTATGCGGGCGAGGTCTAATTGTGGTGGGGTAGAATCCAGTGGGAGAATTGTGGACTTATCCCAATTTATTCTTAGCCCAGAATATTTCCCAAAATCAACAATCTCATTCATTACGGGGTCTATAGACTTCTGTAGATCTCCCACATATAGTAATAAGTCATCTGCATATAACGAGACTCTTTCTTCCCGGGGGCCTACTGGAAATCCCTTCCAGTCTGGGGAATTACGTAAAAGACAAGCTAGGGGCTCAATTGCTATCGCAAACAGCAGGGGGACAAGGGGCAACCCTGTCACGTGCCCCTATGTAAGGGGAATTGATCGGAAAGTATCCCATTCGTTCTAATCCCTGCTAGTGGGGAGTTATACAGTAATTCGACCCAAGAGACAAAACCCCGCCCAAATCCCATGACTTCCAAAACTTCCCATAGGTATTCCCATTCTACGCTGTCAAAAGTCTTGGCAGCGTCTAAGGATATTATTGCGTGATATCCCCTAGTATTTAAAGGTCTCTGGAGATTCAGGAACAGTCGACAGAGATTATTGGCCGTGCTCCTATCCGGCATGAAGCCAGCCTGATCCTTGTGTATCAAAGGAGTGATTACCTTATTAAGCCGATTGGCCAGTATTTTAGCTAGCAATTTCACATCATTTGATAGAAGAGAAATGGGTCTGTAGGAGTCAGGTCTAACTGAGTCCTTGCAGGGCTTCGGAATAACCATCACTATCGCCTCCCTCATAGATGCAGGTAATTTTCCAATTCGTAGCACATCATTAAAGGTCTCTAGAAGATGTGGGAGGAGACAGTCCCGGTATCGTTTAAAAAATTCCCCCGGCAATTCATCTGATCCCGGGGCCTTTTCCAACAGACTACCCATACTCTCTCCTGCCTCAAAATATTTTTGTTTGATGAAAAATCATTTATTGTCTGCTATATGCAATAAATGATCAGTAAGTTTAGATTGTGCTTTTTTCCATACTGCTTCAGACTGCTGGGAGGGTGTACTTATATACGATTGTTTACTCCTTATTACTTCCTGCTGTATAGCTTTAGTGAGTTCCCTAGTTTTAATTTTACGTCTTTTAATTTTCTGGATATAGAGGCCTCTCACGGCGTCCCATACTGTCCCTATGGCTGCTGACCCTTTATTAAAATAGAAAAATTCCCTTATGTGCTCTGTCAGGGGGTCTTCCTCGTCTAACAATTGTATCCAAAAGGGATTGAGTTTCCAGAGCACTGAACCACAGCGCCCTCTATCTTTTTCAAAACTCAGTTCTATGTGAATGGGTGAATAATCAGAGAGGCAGCGCGGTAGGTATTCTATAACAGAGGTATAAGGCGATGCTTCTAGGGACCCAATGGGCAAATCTATTCTAGACAGGGAATTAGAGACACAGAGAAGCAGGAGTATTGCCGGGGGGAATCTGATTCTCCACAGGTTGTGCAGGTCCAGTTCTCTGAATAGCTTTGCCAATGAGGTCTCCACAGCATTTGCTAGGTTATGAGGCAGCGAGATCTTATCCAAAAAACGATCTAGATATTTGTTAAAATCACCCATCATTAGAATTGGCACCTGTGGACCTTGAGCTATCCATGTCATTACGTCTTTTATTGCTCCGCTGGAATATGGTGGTGGGATGTACGTGGCAATTAGGAAGAATTGTACCCCAAAAATAGAACAGTGCAGGCAGACATATCGGCCCTCAGTATCAATTTTGCTACAGTGACATTCAAAGGGAAGAGCTCTATGGACTAGGACACTAACCCCCCTAGCGTGTGCAGAAAAGGTGGAATGAAAGGCCTGTAAAATCCATGGTTTGTGAAGCAGCCTATGGGATTGTTTAGACAAGTCTCAGTGAGGCATATTATGGCTTGCTGATACTTTTGAACGGCCATAAAAACCGCTTGGCGTTTAGTAGGATTTCCCAGGCCTCTAACATTCCATATTATAATGTGAGTTTTATCTGCCATCATTCCGTGGAAGACATAAAAGAAAAGAAGATCTAGACATCAAGACAAGGCATTTACCAGATAGCAAAAGAACAATTGCATGTATCATCTCTCTGCAGGTCTTAACCCTAAGTAAACCATGAACATGATATTCCCAACAAAAATAACTTTTGGTGGTCCCCAAGCAGGACATGAGGCACAGGAAAAGTTCCTGTAACCCGCAACAGAGCTGCACTACATTGGTGCACGGCCGCATATATGTCCTTAATAGTAGGATCGGTCAGCAGCGGCAGTGTGGGGATAGAGGGTTGTACTTGGGCATTGTGCAGTGAGCCATGCTCAGTGGGGAGCCCCCCTTCACTTTCCTTCAACTCCTCCACGTGGGATCCACCATTTTGGGAGCAAGAGCCTCGCTCTGCAGCATGATCGGCCAAGTCTGCCGCTTGTTCTGCCATCGCCCCAGGCAGAGTGTCTTCTGGTACGAGATTCTCTTTTGTGGGGGGGACTCGGGCATATTGTTCCAGGCGCGCCGCAACCTCCGCTGCTTTAGTAGATGCGGCCGCGCCATGTTGTCTTGCCGGGGTCGGTCCCGACGCCTCTTTTTCCTTTCTGGCCAAGCGGGTCATACTGGCTTGGGGCCACAGAGAGGTTCCCCTTAGTATACTGGTGGTTCCTGGCTGTTTAATTCACCGCAGCCACAGGAGGGAGAAGGATATTCTCAAGAGCTGCCCGGGAGCTCTAGTGCACACGTCCTCCTACATTGCCAGCCAGGCAACGCCCCCGTTCCTGTACACTTTTAAAATACAATGTGCCTTGAGGCACAATGTCACACTTCCAGAACCCTTCTCTAGCTTTATTTGTGTAGATTTACAGTATAGCTGATGTACAGTGGATATAAAAAGTTTACACACCCCTGTTAAAATGTCAGGTTTCTGTGATGTAAAAAAAAATGAGACAAAGATAAATCATTTCAGAACTTTTTCCACCTTTTATGTGACCTATAAACTGTATAACTCAATTAAAAAATTAACTGAAATCTTTTAGGTAGAGGGAAGAAAATATATAAAAATAAAATTATATGGTTGCATAAGTGTGCACACCCTTAAACTAATACTTTGTTGAAGCATCTTTTGATTTTAGTACAGCACTCAGTCTTTTTGGGTATGAGTCTATCAGCATTGCACATTTTGACTTGGCAAGATTTGCCCACTCTTCTTTGCAAAAACACTCCAAATCTGTCAGATTGCGAGGGCATCTCCTGTGCACAGCCCTCTTCAGATCACCCCACAGATTTTCAATTGGATTCAGGTCTGGGCTCTGGCTGGGCCATTCCAAAACTTTAATCTTCTTCTGGTGAAGCCATTCCTTTGTTGATTTGTATGTATGCTTTGGGTCGTTGTCATGCTGAAAAATGAAGTTCCTCTTCGTGTTCAGCTTTCTAGCAGAAGCCTGAAGGTTTTGTGCCAATATTGATTGGTATTTGGAACTGTTCATAATTCCCTCTTGCTTAACTAAGGCCCCAGTTACAGCTGAAGAAAAATAGCCCCCAGCCCCAAAGCATGATGCTGCCACCACCATGCTTCACTGTGGGTATGGTGTTCTTTTGGTGATGTGCAGTGTTGTTTTTGCGCCAAACATATCTTTTGGATTTATGGCCAAAAAGTTCAACCTTGGTTTCATCAGACCATAACACCTTTTCCCACATGCTTTTGGGAGATTTCAGATGTGTTTTTGAAAAATGTAGCCTGGCTTGGATGTTTTTCTTCGTGAGAAAAGGCTTTCATCTTGCCACTCTACCCCATAGCCCAGACATATGAAGAATACGGGAGATTGTTGTCACATGTACCACGCAGCCAGTACTTGCCAGATATTCCTGCAGCTCCTTTAATGTTGCTGTAGGCCTCTTGGTAGCCTCCCAGACCAGTTTTCTTCTCATCTTTTCATCAATTTTGGAGGGACGTCCAGTTCTTGGTAATGTCACTGTTGTGCCATATTTTCTCCACTTGATGATGACTGTCTTCACTGTGTTCCATGGTATATCTAATGCCTTGGAAATTCTTTTGTACCCTTCTCCTGACTGATACCTTTTAACAATGAGATCCCTCTGATGCTTTGGAAGCTCCCTGTGGACCATGGCATTTGGTGTGGGATGCGACTAAGAAAATTTCAGATAAGACCAACTAGAGCAGCTGAACTTTATTTGGGGTTAATCAGAGGCACTTTAAATGATGGCAGGTGTATGCTGACTCCTATTTAACATGATTTTGAATGTGATTGCTTAATTCTGAACACAGCTACATCCCCAGTTATAAGAGGGCGTGCACACTTATGCAACCACATTATTTTAGTTTTTTTTGTTTTCTTCCCTCCAACTAAAAGATTTCAGTTTGTTTTTCAATTGAATAGTGCAGTTTATAGGTCACATTAAAGGTGGAAACCTGACATTTTAACAGGGGTGTGTAGACTTTTTATATCCACTGTATATCTGCAAATCCATAGTAATAACAAAGATGAGATCCACATTTCTGCATACGTACTATGTGCATTGTTACAACACTTGTCAACCATGGTAATGAAATCTTGAATGAAAAGCCCTTTTGGGCAATAATAATTGCTTAAAGGGAACCTGTCACCAGGATTTTGTGTATAGAGCTGAGGACATGGGTTGCTAGATTGCCGCTAGCACATCCGCAATACCCAGTCCCCATAGCTCTGTGTGCTTTTATTGTGTAAAAAAATCTGATTTGATACATATGCAAATTAACCTGAGATGTGTCCTATACGTGAGATGAGTCCAGCGTGAAGGAGCCCAGCACCGCCCCGCATCCTCAGAATCTCCTCCTTGCTCCGTGACGTCAGAAAGCTAGAGCGCCGTAATCTCGTGATGCGCGAACTAGGGTATGCGCAGTTCCTTCCCTGAGGCTGATGCCAGCACAGGGAAGGAACACTATGAGGACACTGCTCATGCACTAGCTCCCGCATGGCGAGATTACGGCACTCTAGCTTTCAAACGTCGGGGAGCAAGGAGGAGATTCTGAGGATGCGGGGCGCTGCTGGGCTCCTTCACGCTGGACTCATCTCAGGGACAGGACTCATCTAGAGTTAATTTGCATACGTATAAAATAATTTTTACACAATAAAAGCACACAGCGCTATGGGGAATGGATATTGCAGATGTGCTAGCGGCCATCTAGCAACCCATGTCTTCAGCTCTATACACAAAATCCTGGTGACAGGTTACCTTTAACATATTTCCATTTAGTATATAATATCACAAGATGTCTGTAAAATTATGAGCATAAGTAGTTATTGAGAGACACTATGAGGGGACATTTATCAAATCAGAAACATCAGTTTTGTGGTCTGAAAAAGTCACAAGTCATGGCTACTGCAACCTTTTCTGCGACATTTGGATAAATTTGCAACATTTTATGACTATCGCCACTTTTCACAGCGGTCTATGTTTAAGAGTTAAAAACGAGATTAGACCTGGATTATGGCTGATTTACTAAGTGCAACATATGCCAGGCAAACCCCTGGTGTAGTTTTAGACCTAAAGGTGTAAACCACATTGCACTCACGCCAGATATATTATTAACGTGCACCATTTGATAAACTGACACGAAAACAACCTTAAATGATAAATGACCCCACTTAGACATCACATAGACCCCCATCACATAGACCCCATTACAGGAAATTATGCTGTCATGTTTCTTTGTCATCAGTTGTACTTAGATTCTGGACATGTGTCCATACAGAGATAGAACTATGTAAGTCGATCAAACACAACAGTGAAAACAAAGATCTATGGCCTGTTGTCTTGGCTCATTACACATATAACCTGCACCTCAAATGTCATCAGTAGTATTCCAGTTAAAGAACCTGACTCTGACCCCCTGATCCCATCCCCACACATTTCATGAATATGTTCTTGTAGCCTAAAGCAGTATACAAGTCATCTCTTCTCCACAGCTGAGCCATCTCAAGTTGTTCTCTAGTACTTCAAAGAAGGAAATGGAACAACTTTAGTTCAGTCAATATTTCACGTCTTCTGG
The DNA here is from genome assembly GCF_905171765.1 of Bufo bufo. Taxonomy (NCBI): domain Eukaryota; kingdom Metazoa; phylum Chordata; class Amphibia; order Anura; family Bufonidae; genus Bufo; species Bufo bufo. The sequence goes on along the minus strand of NC_053390.1, from coordinate 142,123,870 downwards.
GGGTTTCAAGAAACTTCACATAGCTGTTTGTGTTGATCCTAAGCCATCTGGAGCCCTTGACATTAATAATGATTCTTCACCCAGTCAAGTTCTTTGCTCTTGCTCTTGTCACGTTGTTATAACCTTTCTTCCCATCGCCCATTTAAACTGTTTCATGAAATTGTAAGTTATAAGTTGCTGTTTTTGTGGTTTTGTTTGTTTTATTAGAGTTTGGTTTGATGTATTATATTCTAGCTGTTCATTACATAACTTTACTCTCTCAAAACTGTTCTCTTAGACCTGCCAAATTCTAAGTATTTTATTAATTATTCACAGTGCCTACAATTGTTATTGTTTGAAATAGGGTTGTTGCGATACCAAAATTTTCGATTTCGATACTATAAAAAAGTATTGCGATACTCGATACAATGCAAAAAAAATAGAACACCAAAAAATATTATTTAATAACTATTAGCCCCATTAGGGGTTAGAACCTGGGATCTTTTCATCCCCTGTCCTATTCACCCTAATAGAGATCTATTAGGGTGAATAGGACTTCACACTCTCTCTGCTGCCCAGTGCATAGTGCACACAGCAGCAGGGAGATTACCATGGCAGCCAGGGCTTCAGTAGTGTCCTGGCTGCCATGGTAACCGATCGGAGCCCCAGGATTACACTGCTGGGGCTGCGATCAGAAGCTGCCACTGCCACCAAGGAGAAGGGGAGGGGACCCTGTGGCCACTGCCACCAATGATTTTAATACTGGGCGGTTGAGGGGGGGGCACACTGAGCCACCAATGATTTTAATACTGGGGAGGGGGGAAGCGGGCGCACTGCACCACCAATTATAATTAACCTTTAATACAGGAGGCGGGTGTCAGTGCGCTCATGTTCTGTGATGCTAGGCTTGCGCAGTAGGGCAGCCTAGTATCGATAAATGTCAAATCCCGGTATCGTATAGATACCGGGACAAAAGTATCGATTGGGTATCGATATTTCGATACCCGCAACAACCCTAGTTTGAAATCAAGTCAGTTTCAACTGTAATAAGCGATACGGTTGGTGTTTTTCTACTATGTACTGCATTCCTTTTGGGTCATCAGATATCTCATTGGCATGTCCATCTCCTGCTGATGGCCCTCTCCTTTCTCCTCTTTTGAGTTTTACCGTATACAGTGGGATGCAAAAGTTTGGGCAACCTTGTTAACCGTCATGATTTTCCTGTATAAAGCGTTGGTTGTTACGATAAAAAATGTCTGTGAAATATATCATATAGGAGACACACACAGTGATATTTGAGAAGTGAAATGAAGTTTATTGGATTTACAGAAAGTGTGCTATAATTGTTTAAACAAAATTAGGCAGGTGCATAAATTTGGGCACCACAAAAAATAAATGGTCTTCCATTTCCTCAATATGTTCCTAACTGTGGAAACAGACAGCTGAAATCTCTGAGACAGCTTTCTGTATCCTTCCCCTAAACCATGATGGTGAACAATCTTTGTCTTCAGGACATTTGAGAGTTGTTTTGAGACCCCCATGTTGCTACTCTTCAGAGAAAATTGAAAGAGGAGGGAAACTTACAATTGACCCCCTTAAATACTCTTTCTCATAATTGGATTCACCTGTGTATGTAGGTCAGGGGTCACTGAGCTTACCAAGCCAATTTGAGTTCCAATAATTAGTTCTAAAGGTTTTGGAATCAATAAAATGACAACAGTGCCCAAATTTATACACCTGCCTAATTTTGTTTAAACAATTATAGCACACTTTCTGTAAATCCAATAAACTTCATTTCACTTCTCAAATATCACTGTGTGTGTCTCCTATATGATATATTTCACTGACATTTTTTATCGTAACAACCAACGATTTATACAGGAAAATCATGACGATTAACAAGGTTGCCCAAACTTTCGCATCCCACTGTATATTGCAGAGTGCAGAACATGTTTGGCTGTTTCATATATATAGTTTGTATTTGGGCATTTTTTTAATTTCTTCTAGATTCATTAAAAATGTCTTTGACCTTTAAAATGTGGCATTAATCGCCTAGCATGGGCAATGTGATTAATGTCCTTCTCTTCAGCAAGTTCCTAGCGCTTAAAGAACGTTTGCTGATAGATCGTGCTCCAGCAGACACTGCTGTCACACAGGTCAAGCTTTCACAGTGACATCCCAATTCCAGTAACATGAAATGGAAGTAATACAATAGGGTACCATATTTACTTTTGTGGAAACATCAGCAAAACATGATACACTATGATTTCTGCCATAAATGCAGCAGAGATAGACACCAGAAAAGTCAGATTGCAATGAAGAGCTTACCAACAGGGAACGCAAACACTCAACACAAAAAAAAAAGGAAAGCACAGCTTAATAGCTTTTGCTGACCTCAGATGGCTAATTCAGTCCCTCAGATGTCCTCATAAGTGCCTGAGCCACAGATAATCCTCAGAGTGCTCTGGTCTGCCCCTGCGGAATTTAAGAAAGACCCACCTACAAGATGAAACTTTGCATATATTCAGTAAATAAAGATGTTAACTTATTCAGCATACAGTATTAGATGTGAGTGCAGTGTTTTTTCCTTCTTCTAGATGACTTGGGGGTCAGAAGACTAGAGCCTGCCACTAGACTTTGAATAGAAGTATATTTTCTGTTTCTCGTCCTCACCAATAACATTGTAATAATTTTATAGTGGTGCCACCAGTAAATGATAGCTGTTGTACTGGATTCTCTTCAATACTGCCAATCAATTTGACTGACATGAAGAAAATTGTTACCCTAACACTCCCTGTACAGGGGCGTAGCTATAGGGGGTGCAGAGGTAGCAGTTGCTACTTGGGCCCAGAAGCCTGAGGGGTTCCAAAGACCCTTGTGCCACATAAGAAGACACCAGTATTATAGAAAGTGTATTCTGGTCAAGTTATATGGTACCTCTGGCTGAGGGAAGAGGTTAGGTCAAGAATTTGCAATGGGATGGGGGGTGCCATTTAAATTTTTGCCTCAGGCTGCAGGAAGGCTATGTGCTCCCCTGCCCCTTGCCACAAAGCACTGATGGTCGGGGCCCAAACCGAACTATTGCACCAGGTCTCATAAGCCGTTATCTACGCCCCTGTCCCTGTACCAACGCTGCTAAGTTTGGTACATTTGGAGGTTTTGAGAAAATTATTTTCTAGTTTGGGGCTGTAAATTAGCCTTAACATTTGAAACTGTGATAACGTAACTTGAAACATAAAACTGCATTTTAGGATTAATCCTAGCTACAAACACCTAATAAAGAAAGCTGGAACAAAAATACTTAAAAAAATTGCAATTATATTTTCTTTATGGAATTGTGGCTGTTAGGGCATTGAGACTTGTCATCTCTTAGACCTTAGATGTTGTACTTTCTGACAAGCACTAACGCCATGCTCCCTGATCAAGCGCTAGGAACTTGCTGAAGAGATATATATTTTTAACTATGGTATTACATTTATCAATGATCAGATCTCTACAAAATATACAGTTCTGCCACCCTCTGCTACAGTAAGTCTCCCTTGCTATAAACACATGACAGCTTACAGGTCTTAATAAGAGAGGCTTGGTAAGTTTAAAGATGTGCTGCGCTATTGAAGATGGGATTTGTAAGATAATGAGGTTAAAAAATAAGAGATAAATTCCACAGAAGGAATGAAAAAGGTCTACAAGCCGTGGAGTATGGAGATAACTGTGTTCATCTTCATAGACATGAAGATGCAGAGCGCCTTAATGATAAAGAGCACAAGAGTGCAATTAGTGAGAGAGAATGGAAACACACTGGGAGAAGATTAATTAGGATAATTTTTGTGCTAAGCTTTGCAATAGAGCTAAAAATGAGAGACCCCTCAACCCTGTGTTTTTTTTTCTGGATCATTTGTGCAGCATTTCAAGCTGAGGACCTGCCTGATTGCACCATGATATGTCGGTATCATTAAAAAAAAATATAATAGCTGGATAGTCTTTAATTATTTGTGTGACTCTGGTGGAAATTAATTTATCTTTGCTTGTTATAACATTTCATCCAGTTTTTGTTTAGAATTTATTGGACATTATGTTACTTCTATATCACAGAAATGCAGAAGGCGAATATTGACTTTCCGTCAAACTTGAGGTCTAAGGTACTTTCACACTAGCGTTTTTCTTTTCCGGCATTGAGTTCCGTCCTAGGGGCTCTATACCGGAAAAGAACTGGTCAGTTTTATCCCCATGCATTCTGAATGGAGAGCAAACCGTTCAGGATACATCAGTTCAGTCTTTTTGACTGATCAGGAAGGAGATAATACCACAGCATGCTGCGGTTTTATCTCCGGCAAATAAAACGGAACACTTGCCGGAATGCCTGATCCGGCATTTTTTTTTTACATAGGAATGTATTAGTGCCGGATCCGGCATTCAAAATACCAGAATGCCGGATCCGTCCTTCCGGTCTGCGCATGCGCAGATCAAAAAAAAAATTTGAAAAAAGAAATGCCAGATCCGTTTTTCCGGATGACACCAGAAAGACGGATCCGGCATTTCAATGCATTTTTAAGACGAATCAGGATCCTTAAAATGCCATCAGTTGGCATACGTTTTGATGGATCTGACAGGCAGTTCCGGAGACGGAACTGCCTGCCGGATTCCTCTGCCGCAAGTGTGAAAGTACCCTAAGCTAGGGTTACCAAAGAATGTCATGCACACACAGTATGTGACTTTATGCCATTTATCCAGGGGTGAATTTTAAATTCTAAGCTCATATTCACTAGCAGCCCCTACTAATTTGGTGGTGTGTACCAAGCATTGGAAGTAAGGCTGATCTTACACATTAGATATCTGTCAAATCTGCCAATTTCATTTGTATGGGGAGTTTTTCTAGGGACCTCCTGAATCTTCCTTGATGGCAGATGTTGAAGGAATGAAGAGTCGGTCTGTTGGATTTCAACATGCTCAATCCTTTTGTCATCTGCAGAGATTAACCACTGCCAGATTACTCTGACAGCAGTTTACTCCTTCTCCCCATTGAAAACACATACATGCTTACCTGACAGCTCTCAGAAGTATGTCCTGTTTTAACTGGGATGTGTGTCAGTCTTTTATTGTGTTTGCGCCTATTATTTTGCATAATTTGCACCATAATTAAAGGGAAACTGTCAGAAAAACATTGTCCTACAAATCGTTCTTATTGCCTTAACCTCTTAAGGACACATGACGTACCGGTACGTCATGATGTCCTGGTACTTAAGGACACATGACGTACCGGTACGTCATGTGTTGTTCCGATCACTGCCGCCCGGCCGGCAGTGATCGGAACCCGGTGCCTGCTCAAATCATCGAGCAGGCACCTAGGCTAAATGCGCGGGGGGGTCCCGTGACCCCCCCATGTCGGCGATCGCGGCAAACCGCAGGTCAATTCAGACCTGCGGTTTGCTGCGATTTCTGCAGTTTCTGATCCCTGCGGTCCCTGACCGCGGGGATCAGAAACTTTAGTATTCCTAAAATAGATCTGTATCCCTCCCCCTGCACCCCCCGAGTGATTTTAGCCCGGTGGGAGGTGCAGGGGGAGGGTTGCGGGCAGTGTGGGCGGTGCGGGATGCGGGCGGTGCGGCAGGCGGGATCGCGATCCCCCGCCCGCCTCCCCTTGTATAATCGTTGGTTTCTAGTGGGTATACCAGGGTGCCAGCACATTGCTGGCACCCTGGTATAAACGGCTGACATCTGCGATGCGATGTCCACCGTTTAACCCTTTCCATACAGCGGTCCGTACGGACCGCTGTATGGAAAAGGTTAACAGCGCAGGGAGCTCCCTCCCTCTCCCATCGGGGGGCTGCTGTGCCTTTGCAGCCCCCCGATGGGAGAGGGAGAGAGCCCCCAGAGAGCCCCCCTCAGCCCTGTGCTTACCCTTCCCCGTCTGCGCAGTTCTGAGCAGACGGGGAAGGTTCCCATGGCAACAGGACGCCTCTCAGGCGTCCTGCTGTCCATGGTGCTGAACAGATCTGTGCTAAAAGCATAGATCTGTTCAGTGTAAGTAAAATACAGTACAGAACAATATATATTGTACTGTACTGTATTATACAGACATCAGACCCACTGGATCTTCAAGAACCAAGTGGGTCTGGGTCAAAAAAAAAGTTAAAAAAAGTGAAAAAAAAGTAAAAATCAAAAAACACATTTATCACTGATTAAAAATGAAAAAAATAAAATTCCCTACACATGTTTGGTATCGCCGCGTCCGTAACGACCTGATCTATAAAACGGTTATGTTACTTTACCCGAACGGTGAACGCCATAAAAATAAAAAATAAAAAACTAGGATGAAATTGAAATTTTGCCCACCTTACTTCCCAAAAAAGGTAATAAAAGTGATCAAAAAAGTCGCATGTACGCCAAAATAGTACCAATCAAACCGTCATCTCATCCCGCAAAAATCATACCCTACCCAAGATAATCGCCCAAAAACTGAAAAAACTATGGCTCTTAGACTATGGAAACACTAAAACATGATTTTTTTTGTTTCAAAAATGAAATCATTGTGTAAAACTTACATAAATAAAAAAAAAGTATACATATTAGGTATCGCCGCGTCCGTATCGACCGGCTCTATAAAAATATCACATGATCTAACCCCTCAGATGACCACCGTAAAAAAATTAAAATAAAAACGGTGTAAAAAAAGCCATTTTTTGTCATCTTACGTCACAAAAAGTGTAATAGCAAGCAATCAAAAAGTCATATGCACCCCAAAATAGATGCCAATCAAACCGTCATTTCATCCCGCAAAAAATGAGACCCTACTTAAGATAATCGCCCAAAAACTGAAAAAACTATGGCTCTTAGACTATGGAGACACTAAAACATTTTTTTTGTTTTAAAAATGAAATCATTGTGTAAAACTTACATAAATAAAAAAAATAGTATACATATTAGGTATCGTCGCGTCCGTGACAACCTGCTCTATAAAATTACCACATGATCTAACCTGTCAGATGAATGTTGTCAATAACAAAAAATAAAAACGTGCCAAAAAATCTATTTCTTGTTACCTTGCCGCACAAAAAGTGTAATATAGAGCAACCAAAAATCATATGTACCCTAAACTAGTACCAACAAAACTGCCACCCTATCCCGTAGTTTCTAAAATGGGGTCACTTTTTTGGAGTTTCTACTCTAGGGGTGCATCAGGGGGGCTTCAAATGGGACATGGTGTAAAAAAAAACTGTCCAGCAAAATCTGCCTTCCAAAAACCGTATGGCGTTCCTTTCCTTCTGCGCCCTGCCGTGTGCCCATACAGCAGTTTACGACCACATATGGGGTGTTTCTGTAAACTACAGAATCAGGGCCATAAATAATGAGTTTTGTTTGGCTGTTAACCCTTGCTTTGTAACTGGAAAAAAAATATTAAAATGGAAAATCTGCCAAAAAAGTGAAATTTTGAAATTGTATCTCTATTTTCCATTAAATCTTGTGCAACACCTAAAGGGTTAACAAAGTTTGTAAAATCAGTTTTGAATACCTTGAGGGGTGTAGTTTCTTAGATGGGGTCACTTTTATGGAGTTTCTACTCCAGGGGTGCATCAGGGGGGCTTCAAATGGGACATGGTGCCAAAAAAACAGTCCAGCAAAATCAGCCCTCCAAAAACCAAACGGCGCACCTTTCACTCTACGCCCCGCTGTGTGCCCGTACAGTAGTTTACGGCCACATATGGGGTGTTTCTGTAAACAGCAGAGTCAGGGCAATAAAGATACAGTCTTGTTTGGCTGTTAACCCTTGCTTTGTTAGTGGAAAAAATGGGTTAAAATGGAAAATTAGGCAAAAAAATGAAATTCTCAAATTTCATCGCCATTTGCCAATAACTCCTGTGCAACACCTAAAGGGTTAACGATGTATGTAAAATCAGTTTTGAATAGCTTGAGGGGTGTAGTTTCTTAGATGGGGTCACTTTTAGGGAGTTTCTCCTCTATGGGTGCATCAGGGGGCTTCAAATGGGACATGGTGTAAATAAACCAGTCCATAAAAATCAGCCCTCCAAAAACCATACGGCGCACCTTTCACTCTACGCCCCGCTGTGTGGCCGTACAGTAGTTTACGGCCACATATTGGGTGTTTCTGTAAACGGCAGAGTCAGGGCAATAAAGATACAGTCTTGTTTGGCTGTTAACCCTTGATTTGTTAGTGGAAAAAATGGGTTAAAATGAAAAATTAGACAAAAAAATGAAATTCTCAAATTTCCTCCCCATTTGCCAATAACTCTTGTGCAACACCTAAAGGGTTAACAACGTATGCAAAATCAGTTTTGAATACCTTGAGGGGTGTAGTTTCTTAGATGGGGTCATTTTTGGGTGGTTTCTATAATGTAAGCCTCGCAAAGTGACTTGAGACCTGAACTGGTCCCTAAAAATTGAGTTTTTGTAAATTTCTGAAAAATTTCAAGATTTGCTTCTAAACTTCTAAGCCTTATAACATCCCCAAAAAATAAAATATCATTCCCAAATCAATTCTAACAAGAAGTAGACATATGGGGAATGTAAAGTCATCACAATTTTTTGGGGTATTACTATGTATTACAGAAGTAGAGAAACTGAAACTTTGAAATTTGCAAATTTTTCCAAATTTTTTGTTAAATTAGGTATTTTTTGGTGCAAAAAAAATAATTTTTTTGACTTCATTTTACCAGTGTCATGAAGTACAATATGTGACGAAAAAACAATCTCAGAACGGCCTGGATAAGTCAAAGCGTTTTAAAGTTATCAGCACTTAAAGGGACTCTGGTCAGATTTTCAAAAAATGGCCTGGTCCTAAGGTGTAAAAAGGCTGTGTCCTTAAGGGGTTAAAGGGGATGTCCCATTACAACTTGTCTACTATAGACAGGACAGGGGATACATGTCTGATTGGAGGCTGTCCAACTAAAGGGGCCCTCATCAATTACAAGCAGCGACCTGTGTTTCCCTGTTTGAATGGAACGGTGGACAGACATGCACACTGCAATTCATCTCGTTGGGGCTGCAAAAGATGGATTCTACTTGTGCAGCGACCTGGAGGGGAGGCAAGGATCGGAGGGTTGGCAGTAGCTGTGACGGTAGTAGTAGTATAGTTCACGGAGACAGTCTTCCCTATTGCATTTCCTGGGACATGCAATGACAGGACGAAACACCCTTTCTTCCCTTGGCACACTCCCTGGACTCTTTACTCCTTGCGGTCTCCTGCATGGTGGATTTTTGGAAGGCCGGAGGTAGATGCTAAGAGTTGCAGTACAGACAGCAGCAAGAGGCACAGTCCTGAGGTATAACACAGACCTTACTTTTCCCTATGGCTGTATATAGGCAGCAGCTATGATGGTAGTAGTAGTCTGAGTCTCACTTTAAGTTCACTGTGCAATCTTCCCAATCCAACCATAGGGCGGCCCCCTTTTACAACAGAATAACTTCTGTTCCTTTTTCAGTTTGCATTACCTTCTGTAGAAAATGACTCTTCCTCTCAGGAGTTTGGCACTTATCCTCAGTATAGAGGAATGGAGGATCCTGATAGGAAGCCTCACTGCACAGACCCATGCAGCTTTACTCACTTCAGCAGCGTAGGCCAGACTCACCGGCTGATGTAATCAGACTACTCAGCTCCTCTCTCAGAGAGAGAAGGACAAGCCCTTCCCCAGCACAGTAAATAAGCTGTGCAACTATAAAACAAGGCATTAACTCTTTTAGCACCAAATTAGCTTTTTAACGGTGATTCGCTGGGGCGCTGCACTTGGCTATCTCTAGCAGTCCCATAGAGTTGAATGGAGAAGAAGCGTGCATGTATGTCTGCAATTCTTTTCAAACGGAGGGGCAAGGGCCCTCCATTATAGTGATTGCTGTGGGGCTAGGAGATAATTGTTGTAATGGGACAACCCCTTTAACAATCCTTTCACGTTGCCCCAAGTGGTGTTCTTTCACAGATTTGCTGACGTGTAAACGCAGAAAAAACATCTTTATTTCAGTTTCAACCACATGCTAATTAACGCTTTGGCTCCTTCTTCCTCCAAGTCTTTTGCTGCACCCAAATCCCACCACTTGTCCGTTATCAAAAAGAATGACCTCTTGCACCTGGCTCTCCAATTGTTTTTTTTCTTGACTTCAAATATGGATGTGGCCAGATGCTGTTTGGTTTGTAGACATACTTATTAAAGGTTTTTCCCTCAATTTTGGCACCACCACAGAGCTGGTCTAAAATTGGAAAACTGTCATACATTGCTTTGCTATATACATTTTCAGATGCACCCTCAGACATTTTTAGCAGAATGATAAATGAGGCTAAAAGACACCTGGTCACAATATTATACAGGGATAGCAGCAACAACATTTGTAAATCTGCCTCAATATGGTTAGATACAGAGTGTCTACCAGTTGCATCTATGTAGATATATTCTAAACCACATTTTATCCCATTTATATAGCTTCATGGATGCACTGTACCTAATGAAAATAGAATCTGTTCTTGGGAATCACTTGCTACAGATAATTTATTTTTAAAGTGTTAGTTAGTGTTCACTTTTTATAATTGGTAATCATACGGTTCAGATATAGAACCATAATCCATTACATTGATGTGGCATAACAACACTGGACTTGTGTGTCAGATAAGAACCTAATCACATTTACATCATAATTTGGCCTTTACCATACCTTGTTTGTCTTGTGCAAATTCCCCGAATGTTGAAAATATGTATTAAGCTGTATCCTAAGTGTGTGACAGTATTATGACAAAAGACAGTGGATTAATTGCGGTCCTGATGTCTAGTAGCTCAGATGATAAGGTCAGGTAACATGCATGATGAACAACCTGGTAATGTGACATTGATGTTCTCTTCATCTATAAAAGGTCAGCTCTTTGTAACATTTGTAAATTTATACAGATATTCAAACAGAAGCTAAATAACATGTTCTCATCGAAACATTGTGCATGTTAGAAAATAAGGACTGCATTTAGTGTAATACATTCATTGGATCGGGTAGCACAAATAAATGCACTCATGCAGTTTTATGGTAATACATTCATTTACTTATTAGATCATATGGATTTGTTTGTGTAAAAGTAACCAAGAACTTTTTTATTTTTCCATTTATGTAGCAGTAGTTTAAGGCTTATTTGCAGGACAATTTGTAGTTTTTTATGATGCCATTTTGGGTTACACATAACTTACTAATTAACTTTTAGTAACTATTTCTGGGAGCGGAATAGGAAAAAAACTGCAATACTGCCACTGAGGTTTTACATTATAAACTTTGTGGCATTCATTTTTTGGAATAACAAACATGATAACTTTATTTTCTGGGTTAGTACAATTACAGCGATACAAAATACATATATATATTTTTTTTTAATGTTTCACAATTTTTGGTCAATAAAAACCCTTTTTTTTATATATAAAGAAGAAAATGTTTTTGCATTGCTGCATGCCAAGACCCATAAATTTCTTATTTTTCTTTCTGCGATGCTTGGTGAGGGCTTGATTTTTGCAGGATGCCTTGTAGATTTGTGTACATAACAGTTTTTGATTGCTTTTTATTCCATTTCTTTTGGTGGCGAAGAAGCAAAAAAATTCTGGCATTTTTTTACAGCATTCACCATACAGGATAAATTACATGATAATTGCATAGTGTGGGTCATTAAGAATGAGGTGACACCAAAGATGTGGAGGAGGTTTTATCTTTGCTATTTTTTCCATTTAAAAGCGTTTTCACAATATAAAAAAGTATGCTTTTTTGGAATTTTTTTATTTTTTTACTTTTTCTACTTTTTTTTTTAACCATTTAGTACAAGGGGACTATAATAGGCAATATTTTGCTCGCTTCTAAAATACAATACACTCTTTATACAGTGCATTGTATTTTAATGTCAGTGCTATACTGGCAATTACCAGCAGATAGGTGCCGCCTGCTGGGAAACACTGGAGGCAGGCCTACACTGACATCAGCACCCTGCAATCTGAATTGTGGGCTGCTGAAGGGGGACAGATGAAGTCCATTCCCTCTGCAACCACTGTGGGGATTCACTCTGGTAGTCAGGACAAGCGGACGCAGTATAGAGGCAAAGAACAGTTTATAACTCAAAAACTTCAGTGTTTATTCACACTTGTTGCAAGTAAACAGTACGACAGTTCATTTGCAGTATTGGTGTTAGTTCACTCCCAGATAGCTAAAAAAAGCAAAACAGTCACCAGAGCAGTCCTCCTGGATTCAGGCCTCCAGCCTGGCACAAGGCTCAGATCCCGGTACAGAGATTGCCAGAGCTCCATTGTCAGAGAGAGATAAATCCCCACATCTGACACTGCTGGATGTTTTTTATAGGCCTGACAAAACCCGGCCTGGAACTTGGGGAGTAGTCACCCACCCATCACTTTGACTATTCCCAGTAAGAGCCGTCCCGGATCAGCTATTTACAGCCATACTAAATGGCAAAGTGTCAAACAGCAACTGCTGCTGACACATGAAAACTGGCTCTTACTCCACCGAGGCCAGGAACCTCGGTGACATATACCTATAATCCACGATGATTCCTTCTAACTTCTTACACCACTAACATGCGGCAGACGCCATTGCCCGTGGCATGTATGTGCTTGAACAGCCCAAATTGCTCTTGCCAGTACGGGCTGTTAGACTAGGAGCCCAGCTGTTATTTTACAGTCTTTCAGTGAAGAGCTTAGACTGGGCCGCCATAAAAAGGTGGCGGTCCAGCCTAAGCTCCCATAGTACATATAGTGAAATTGAGGCACACAGATTTTCAGTATTTCATTTCAAAGTATTTATTTAGTTTCACAGTAGTTTCATCCAATTGCCCAATATTTGTTTCCAAGTTTCAAACAGAATTTCTAGACCGGAAGTTTTGGTCACATTAGACCTTCATCAGCGGTCACATTTTATCTTCAATAATATACATTAAAGGAAATGAGCTGGAGTAGAAACATTGAAGAAATTATGGTATATATATTCAATAATATAGAAATATAACAATCCAAAATGTTGCTAGATATACAAGGTATACGACACAATGGCAAATCCACAGACACAATGGACGGGAACTACATTAAGGCTTAATCCGGATTTTATGTAATTCATAAAGTATTCATATAGATTTAGACTTGTTAGGTGAAAATTATGAAGGTAAGTATATGGAGGATAATGCCGGATATATGTAATTATCAAACATCACACAATAGATCTCATTGTTCTAAATATTGGGCACCTGTATAAGTATGTATGCAGTCCATACTGATCATATGCTAATAGCAGACAGTATATTCAGGAGAAATGCTCAATATATTCTATTAATACATGTTGGGTACCTCAAGGAGAAATGCTCTATGCCCAAGATCACAAGTTGTCTGGGAGTTGCTGAATGCATACATCCTATTAATACATGCTGAGTACATCAAGGAAAAATGCTCTATGTGCAGGATCCCAAATTTGTCTGGGAGCTGCTGAATACATCTCAATACATGCTAGGTACAGTACATCAAGAGGAAATGTTCAATGCATAGGATCGCAAAATATCTGGAAGCTGCTGGATGCAAATACTCTATCTATTCATGCTGGTAACATAAAATGTTATACTGTTGCCCCCAAGTGGGGACCGCTCAAAGCAGAATGTGACATGTAGAGGACGCTGGACCCGCTAGACACCTGTAAAAAGCAAAATATTAGTCGATCTCTACCTGTTCTGGACGGAAGAATGGGTCTCAGGGCTTGGATATGCGGCGTCCGAATCGCGCCTATCAGGGTTTAAATGTACGGGCTCCTGGTAGATCCGGTCATGTGACCGGAAGTCACGTGGTGCCTGGGACAAATTTTGGAACAAATTGATTCACCCAGGAGAGGAAGCAATCGGACACTCCTCCTAAGACAACGGGAGGCATTCTGGATACATAAATTAGGGACACTTTCACCTAACGGTTTGAATCACGAATGTGACTTTTTTTTATTAATGTATAAACATGGATGATATACTGTCTGCTATTAGCATATGATCAGTATGGACCACATGCATACTTATACAGGTGCCCACTATTTAGAACAATGAGATCTATTGTGTGATGTTTGCTAATTACATAAGATCTGTCATTATCCTCTATATACGTGTACTTACCTTCATAATTTTCACCCAACAAGTCCGAATCTATATGAGTACTTTATAAATTACATAAAATCCGGATTAAGCCTTAATGTAGTTCCCGTCCATTGTGTCTGTGGATTTGCCATTGTCGTATCCCTTGTATATCTAGCAACATTTTGGATTGTTATATTTCTATATTATTGAATGTATATACAATAATTTCTTCAATGTTTCTACTCCAGCTCATTTCCTTTATTGTATACTATTGCAGATAAAATGTGACCGCTGATGAAGGTCTAATGTGACCGAAACGTCTGGTCTAGAAATTCTGTTTGTACCTTGGAAACAAATATTGGGCAATTGGATGAAACTACTGTGAAACTAAATAAATACTTTGAATTGCAATACTGAAAATCTGTGTGCCTCAATTTCACTATATGTACATTGGCTGCTCTCAGCCCTTGATTGGCACCAGAGCCTATCGAATAGAGTGCGGTTCTCCACTTCATCATAAGCTCCCATAGTGACCGCCATAAAAAGGCATATTGGTGGTAACTAAGGGGTTCATTTAAAAATAAAATCTGACAATGGAGTGCATTATTAAACAGACTGATTGTTACCACCAGCTCCCATCGATTTACCCATAATCATATATGTTAGTGTCATTGTCATTACTAATGCTGTCTTGGTGTCATACACAATTTTTCAGAGCAATCTGAAAACTTTCAATTCGGATCAAATTTATTCAAATCGAATCTGCCAACCGATTCTTTCGGATTGAACCTGAAACAAATTTCAAGAAGTTCGCTCCTCTTTATTCATGTTCTATAAATTTTTCTATTACCATTGCAATATGTGGTTATAATACATATACCGTGAGACCATTAATAGCAGTAAAAGTAGAAAAAATAGGATGGAGACAGCATGTCCTCAAGTAAAAATTTTATGCAGATGCAACGTTTCGGCTGTTAGAGCCTATTTCAAGCATGCTTAAAAAGGCTCTAAAAGCTGAAACGTTGCATGTGGCTTTTTCTACTTTTGCCCCACCAATCTAAACTTTTGATATGTTCCTATGACATATGACAAGTTTACTGAAAGTGCAGAGCCACTTTAAATATAGTCACAAAAGGTGGATAATGCAAAAAGCTTATATCACTGTAATGTCATCAGAGGCTGCACTCAAACAAACAAATGTATCCAACATTTTCGCAAAAGACAAACTTATTGATAAACATACATCTTTATTTCTATTAATAAGTGTACAAATTAAAAATTAGTTCCACAACAAGGAAAAGGTGTGGATAGAAATATAGTGAACAATTCAATAGTGCAGTAATGGCACAAAATACATGTCAAACAATAATTTAAAACAAGTTGCAAGAATATCCACTCAGATGCGTGATTCGATAGATGATGGCTTTTATATAACCTAATTCAATATATAGGATCTCTCTTTCATCCCCTTCCTGCTCCATGCATTATCATTTACATATTGGGAACTACACAGTTCCCAAGATCTGATGTGAATGTGAAAAAAGTAATATGCCTCTTGGAAATTGGAGATTTATACTTGTATCCGTGATCTGTCCCTTTTATTTCGTTCCTATACTGTTGCCTTTGTTTCCTATATAACTCACTTACTCTGTGTATCATATACACACCCTCCAGTCCTTCATACACCCCAAGAGTAACATACAGCCCTGGCAGATACTTATATATAAAAATACTTTACTGATGACATAGAGGTGACAAAGCAATGGACATTACATGACAATACAGTTCAATTATAAGACATTACATAGAGGACAAAACCACACACAGCGGCCTCTGTGGATACTAAGCAAATGTGGCTAATAAAATATATATATATATTTCCAGATCCCAACAATATAACGTCTACTGGATCTACACTTCTAATCCACTTTTCATCCAATACCTGACCATTAGTACAGTACATGTACGTAGAGAGACTCATGCATATATAGCATATATATATAATCCTCACATCCATAAACACGTGCAGGCCACAAAATCCACAGACTCCCGTGTAAATGGAATACAGCAACTGACTACAAATATCTATATGTGCACAAAGTCTACTGGGATATTATACTTACATACATATACAGAAAGCACACGTATAATATAACTTAGCTTTCTCCTAATGTAAGTGCTGTTCATCTAGGGTTAGCAGGGAAAGAAAGAGAGCCCCTAAGTTTCACATAGCCTATATCTTCCCGTGTCTCAGCTCCCACCATCGACTCCACCTAAAGACCATCCAAATATTTTCCAACCTGTTGGACAAGAGAATGTTGTAAAACTGCTTTTCCCCCAACTTACAATGTGTCCTTCTTGCCGTTGATATGCGAACAAGGGGCACAATGACCAAATGGCTTCTGGGACTACTGATAGCTGAATGGGTGAATATCGCTGAATAATATGAATATATACTATATCCAATTATTAGGTATATTTTTGTGGTCATCGGACTGAGGGTCTGGCTGGGAACTATATTTTCCTGTAACAGATGGAAAGGGCACAATCTGTATTATATAGAGATGCCATGACTCTCTCTGTTACCCCAGTAATCCCATACATTCTCTCATGCTTCCCTTGCCCATGGCATAATTGTGATCAAAGCCCACCGTTCTGACACTTAGCACATCTGTTAGAGTCTACCTATCATTGCCTGTCAGCTTTACATTGACAGGCATAGTAAACTGCCATACAGAAGTATTATATGAATAATTAGCAAGGCCTAGACAAATAATCTGGTGGGGGCCCTCCATAATTTATTATATATATAATTTTTTTTACATAAATGTACTGTAGCTCACAAAAAGGATCATTTCAAAATCTTTTGTATGCATTGAAGCTTACCTGTGTAGAAATGCAGTTTTTCCTCTATCATTTTGCATTACATAGAGTTCAGCTGTTTTTTTATTTGGGCTAGTCTATATACCATATGCATTTGAACAGACCCTCCCAATTGGGAGAATGCCACGACCAGGAGGTGGGGGAATGCCTCAGCCAGTGGAACAGAGGTGAGAAAAAGAAAAGGCGGAAATGTTGCTGCCAATGGTGGAGAGTTTCATAGGGGTTAAAACTTCTGCCAGGAATGCAGCTGCCTGTGAGGAAGTGGAAGGGTAAGAATGCTTCTCCCAGTGGGGAATGAATGGAAAGCGGAAGAATGCTGACACTGCTGCCATTGGAGGAGTAGTAGGAAGAAGCTGTTGGCAATGGGGGAGAAGACGGGAAATGCTGCAGCCTTTGGGGTGAGGTAGGGGGAATGTGGCTTCCAGTGAGCAAGAGATGGGTGAAATGCTGCTGCCATAACCATTCCTTTCTTGTGAAAAGCTGGTTCTCTAATCCTAAGAAATAATTATTTCATTTTAATGCAAATAAGGTCTTTTGTGCACCATGGGCGGAGTCACTCCATTTGATTCACCATGGCTCCACCAAATGATGCCTCCCTCTTGTGTGGTTGTCAGTCTCTAAGATGTTGGAATACAGTAGTCCTGCCCAGAGACCCTATCTGCATAAAAATAAAAGAAGCTTTTGTCTGAATTAAAGGATATACAGTCAGGATCAAAAGTTTAAGACCACTTAAAAAAATGGCAAAAAATCATATTTAGCATGGCTGGATCTTAACAAGGTTCCAAGTAGAGCTTCAACATGCAACAAGAAGAAATGGGAGTGAGACAAAACATTTTTTGAGCATTCAATTTAATGAAAACAACGAATAAACTGAAACAAGCTGTTTTTCAGCTGATCAAAAGTTTAGGACCACACCTCCAAAAAAACACTAAACCCCCCAAAACAGAAATCCAATTTCCAAACATGAACTCCGTAATGAGTAGCTCCACCGTTATTGTTTATCACTTCAAAAATTTGTTTTGGCATGCTTGATGCAAGCGTTTCCATGAGGTGAGTGGGAACATTTCTCCAAGTGGTGAAGACGGCCGCACGAAGGCCATCTACTGTCTGGAACTGTTGTCCATTTTTGTAAACTTCCCTTGCCATCCATCCCCAAAAGTTCTCAATTGGATTTAGATCAGGGGAACATGCAGGATGGGCCAAAAGAGTGATGTTATTCTCCTGGAAGAAGTCCCTTGTCCTGCGGGCATTGTGTACTGTAGCGTTGTCCTGTTGAAAAACCCAGTCGTTACCACACAGACAAGGGCCCTCAGTCATGAGGAATGCTCTCTGCAACATCTGGACATAGCCAGCGGCCGTTTGACGCCCCTGCACTTCCTGAAGCTCCATTGTTACACTGACGGAAAAAGCACCCCAGACCATTATGGCGCCCCCTCCACTGTGGCGCGTAGAAAACATCTCAGGTGGGATCTGCTTGTCATGCCAGTAACGTTGGAAACCATCAGGACCATCAAGGTTAAATTTTTTCTCATCAGAGAATAAAACTTTCTTCCACCTTTGAATGTCCCATGTTTGGTGCTCTCTTGCAAAGTCCAAACGAGCAGTTCTGTGGCGTTCAAGGAGACGAGGTCTTTGAAGACGTTTTTTGTTTTTGAAGCCCTTCAGTCTCAGATGCTGTCTGATGGTTATGGGGCTGCAGTCAGCACCAGTAAGGGCCTTAATTTGGGTCGAGGATCGTCCGGTGTCTTGGCGGACAGCCAATTGGATCCTCCGTCTTAGTGCTGATGAAATTTTTGGGGGTCTTCCACTTGACTTTTTTGTTCCATAACCCTCAGGATCATTTAAGAAATTCCAAATGACTGTCTTACTGCGTCCCATCTCAGCAGCGATGGCGCGCTGTGAGAGACCCTGCTTATGCAGTTCAACAACCCGACCACGTTCAAAAAGGGAGAGTTTTTTTGCCTTTGGCATCACAACGTGTGACTACCTGACAGAAAATGACAATGAATCCACATCTTTGCACAGATTTGGCCTTTTATAGGCATGTGGTCCTAAAATTTTGATCAGCTGAAAAACAGCCCGTTTCAGTTTAATCGTTATTTTCAATTTATTGAATGCTCAAAAAATGTTTTGTCTCACTCCCATTTCTTCTTGTTGCATGTTGAAGCTCTACTTGGAACCTTGTTAAGATCCAACGATGTAAAATAAGATTTTTTGCCATTTTTCAAGTGGTCTTAAACTTTTGATCAGGACTGTATGTCAGGGCACCTACCTTACATGCCAGTATGCTTTCTTTGAAAGTGATTTTGGAAGTGACAGACTCCCTTCAAATGTGATTAAAATAGAACATGTAACACTTGCTAATGTATCTGAAGGTGCCTCGGCCTCCCACTGTCGGCTGTGGTCCCTGGTCCCGGAAGGCCCACTTCTGGCTTGTGCTCAACACAGAGCAGCGTTAACTGTGTTGCATTTGACCATTCCTCTGTGCGAAGCGGGCTGGCTGACTCATTGCAATAGCTAAGCATGTCCCTTATCATTATGGTCTATGCATAGACAAAAAGGGGGCTTTTATAGCTATTGAAATAAGACTTCTTCCCATGCAGCACAATCACGTGGCGGCACAGGAAATGATGTGTTCATGAAGCCCCAGCCAAAAGAGGACATGCTGGGCTCTGTGAATATGGATGACAGGGAGAACCAGGAGCCTTTATTAATCCTACATCAGTAACTGTTATATCAGATCTTCCTCTGGTGTTTTTTTTTTTTTTTTTACTAAGACTGGCATGTGAAATGCTGGCTTTAGTAAATGACCCCTATTTGCCCCTCAAAGTTAGCATTTTTTTGGAGCGTAGTAGCTTCAAACATATTGCTCACAGTCATAATCCTTTTCTTGCAGAACAACAGTAAAAATGGACTCCTTGAGTGCCAATAAAAAGCCGAGCCGCACTTTACAATACAGCACCCACCAAGGCATACTGCAGCGAGTGAGTTAACCGTCGGCTTAACCATTCTGGAGGCAAATGACAGTTTGTAAACAAAATAAATGAGCGTAGACTTAGCAGATACACAGATTTCCAATTTAATATTAGATTTTGCTTTATTTGTCGTCGCCCCCTGCAGCCACCATTTTATAAAACGGCTTCATTTTAGCAGCTCTTCTTCCACCACAAATCAAAGGGTTCAAACCTTCTGCAAACAGAGATGTGTAATCGATTGCACATCCCAACGTGCTCCGCACATTGCATCAGTAACATATTGAACAACTGACAAGATACAATTGCAGAGTGTCTTAGATATTATCTTAATGGAGCCAAGTTGCAGATTTCAATAACTTTCATATCCCTCGCCTTGAACGTAACGACAGCTCTCATGCCGCGTAGCTACTAATGTCAAATTGTGTGCAGCAGGCTAGCAGTTTATCGAGGCCATGAGGGCATGATTTAGTTGTGTGATTTGGCATTAATATGGTGGTACCACAGCAATGCACCCCTACAGATGTACAAAGCAATGCTGCACTTTACTTTTAAATTACCCATCGAGGAGTCAATAAACACAGCAGGATCCGCTTCTTTTCTACCAATCAAACAGATGGTAAACTGCACAGAGAGGAAAAAGAAGTTGCTATTATTGTCAAAACCTAGTATTTCAAACTACCCAAAAAAGATTTAACTAAAGACAGCACTCTTCAATCTTCCCTTTTAATAATTGATGTTTCAGCTCCAGCAGTTTTCGAGAAAATTGTCATGTTTTAAAGTAACCAAAGACCTTGGACATTTTGCCCCAAAAGAGAAAATTATATATGTGTCCCTGCTTCTCGTGGGAAATTGGGAGCCATGCTTGAATGCTTCCTAAGTAATGGAGCATGTACTATAAGGAACTCCTTAGCAAATGTTATACTGTATAGAATCACCCAGAATAAAGGAGATTCCTATGGTGCAAATTGCTGCCGACGTTTGTTTCTGTGGAATTCAGTTGTGTCACTGTATCTGTTAACATTATGACAGCACAGTGGAAAATCCTTTTGTTTTCTATGCTTTTTATGGTTTCTTTTGCTGTATTGTATATGGTAATGCCACTACCTTAAAGAGTATCTAAACATTTTAGTAACATTTTAATGTAAAAGTTTTTCTAATATACTTTATTAATGGATTTTGTATTTTTATTACACTCCCCGCTCCCTGGCTGTAGACACTTTATGAATGGGGCTGCAGCAGCATATACGCTCCATGCCCCCCTGGAGGTTTACTAACTCCTGGCATAGCACATGGGTACCCTGTATGGGGCTGTGTAGTCACGGCACCTACTTCCAGTGCCAGACCTACTCCCAAACAGCTGATTAGTGAGGTGGACCCCTACCAATCAGATACTGATGACCTATCCTGAGGGTCGACTATCAATATAAAAGGAGTAAACACCCCTTAAGTCACTTCTATGATGAATATTCCCCACATATTTGCTTATATCCATACACTAGCTCCGCATAGTATTTTTGAATCATTACAAATTGAAAAAGTAACATATTCTCTTGCTCTTATATACTAGACTTCTCTTGTTATTTTTAGACATGGTGAATTGGATATGCCTCTTATGCCACTCATTATTTTTCTTTTGTTCTCTGCAGGTAAAAGTGACCCATTTTGTGTAGTGGAGTTGAACAATGACCGTCTGATGACACACACCGTTTACAAGAACCTAAACCCAGAGTGGAAAAAAGTGTTTACCTTGTAAGTTTTCTTTTACAGTTAAAGGTGATGACGCTTAGAGGGGCATTCTTGTCTTCAAAAAGTCCTGGAATATGTCCTACTTTTCTGATCCGTTGTGTCCGACCTATAGGACCCCCACATTCCTGAGAATGAAGATGCTGCATACTGGGTGTATGATCTCCACAATTTCATATATCTTCCATGCACAGCAGTCCCTTGGCCACCCACTGTGGAGTGAACGGCAGCATGGCTCTGTTCCCTGCCGCTGTGGAGATAAAACTTGGAAATACCGTGCACACAGCGCTGCAACCATTTCATTTTCAGGTCTGACTTCTGGGTTTCCTACTCATCATAAAGGAATGGCTTATCCATCACTTTATAAGATTGGGATAACCCTATAAAGGAGTTTTCCAGCCAATACCAATTATTTTCAAAACCCTCAGAATGGTGTAAATAAATTTTTAAAAATGCCCCTCCGGTCCCCTGCTGGTTTCTACTTCCTGGTGTCTCTTCACATGCAGGAAATTCCCACAATTATGGGTCACCGTTCTAAGGCTTATAAAAAATAATTTGTATCTCTGGGAAGACCTTTAAGTGCAATAAATATTCGTGAAAGAAATAAAAAATAATAATAAAAAAAAAAAAAAGGTAAGCACAGGTAAAACTCACCTGGAGATGATTATCTCAAGAAGACTAGCATATGTAATACTGCAATTGTATGTTCATGGTTGTATTGTTCATAGTTTATCTAAAGATTGTCATAAAATTATTGATTACACATTAGTAGTGTTAGAGTATTATTAAAGTACTGCAGGACTTTTGATAAATGTGACTTTTTATTACAAATGTTGCTATGACATTGACCTGTATTATTTTTGTACTTTTGCAAAAGAAAACGTGGTCTGCTATCAATAAACAGCTAAAACCTTTAAAGGGGTTTTATGGGATTTTTTAACTGATGAGGAATCTTCAAGATAGGTCATCAGTATCTGATCAGTGGGGGTCTGATACCCGGGACCCCCATTGATTATCTGTTTGAGAGGGCAGCAGTGCTCGCAGCATACCAAACACAGCGTAATACCTTGTATAGCGAATGTCCTTAGTATCGCAGGTCAACCCCATTCACTTCAATGGGGCTGAGACGTTCCTATGCCATGTGACAGATGAATGTGACATCACATGGCCTATGCAAAGCTACGAGAAGGTCACAGCTCTACGGCGAGCAACCGTGCCTTTGAACCAGCTAATCAGCAGGGGTCCATACTGATGACCTATCCTAAGCATAGATCATCAGTTAAAAAATCCCAGAAAACGGGACTGGGCCTATTTCGGCCTAAAAGGGTTTGTGCCCAGATATTAACTTATTCCCTATTTTGTGGGACTGTCATGGACTGTATTGGTCCCAGGCGTGGGTCTCACAGATCCCCGCCAATCAGATGCTTATCCCTTATCTTGTAGATAGGGCATACATTTATATCTTTGTAGAAAGGTTTTCCTTTGCACCACTTTTGATAAATCTTCCCCTGTGTGTCTGCTTCTCTCTTTTGCTTCAGTTACTCCTTCCCACCTTCTCCTATAGATGTCTTTGGGTCAGCCACTATCAGCTGATAATCCTTCCCTTCTCTTCCTCCAGTTTACAGATTTTATCATTCAAATTGAATGAGTAAAGCAGGAGGAGAGGAGTGGTGTTTTTTGTAATATTGGACAGTCTATGAAGATATATCACAAAGTTCCTTATCTTCGATTATGTTATTGATTTATAAAAACAATGTAAATGATACAAGCTTTAAAAGGTTTGTCCAACTTTGGGGACTTTTTAACTGTCAACTCCAGCCTGTTGTACTTGTCGAAAAAATGATACTCACCTGCTACTGCCACTCCGTGGATCCCTGGCTTTCTTCGGCAGTCTTCCAATCCCTGTCCTGTAAATTTCCAAACAGATGGGGTAGCGCCTCAGCGGTAGTAATTCGATATTCTATTGAAAAACGATTCACATTTGATTCAGCTGAATTGGTTCGTTGATTCAAATCAGATTCAAATAAATTTGACCCATATAGAAAGTTCTCCACTTGCCTCAAAAACATATGGTTTACATCCTGGTGTTTCCAAGACTGTAGGTAACTAATTTCAAGCTCTTTAACACCAAGACAGCATTAGTAATTTTAAACTGACCGCAACATAAATAACTATGGTAACTGGTAATAACAAACAGCCTCTTTAAAAACTGCAATTAATGATTTTTTATGTTTTTAGTTTGAATAGGCCAAACAATATTTACCTTTTGCCGGCAAATGCCTGCCGATATGTATACACACATATACCGCCTGGTGTCATGTGCTCCTCCTTCTTCATCTTTCCTGCATTCTGATCTGAAAAACAGCTAATGCCAGGCTCAATTCTTCCAAATCAAGTAGTCAAATAAATCAGATTTGACCAAGATTTTGGAAAAATTTGGGTTCAATTTAATGAGTTTAGAATTAGAGTTGAGCGGACACCTGGATGTTCGGGTTCGGCAGGTTCGGCCGAACTTGAAAAAAAAGTTAGGGTTCGGGACCCGAACTTAACCCGAACTTGACCCCAAACCCGAACCCCATTGAAGTCAATGGGGACCCGAACTTTTGGGCACTAAAATGGCTCTAAAATAGTCCTGGAAAGGGCTAGAGGGCTGCAAAAGGCATCAAAATGTGCTTAAGAGCATGGCAACTGTTCTGCAAACAAATAGGGAAATGACTTAAAATAACATAAAATACAGAAAAATTTAAAATCACAATCTGGATCTAGGAGTAGGAGGTTGAGGAGGCGGTGGATGGGTGATTGTGGCGGTGTAGGTTGACGTGGCGGTGAAGGAGGAATAGGTAGCCAACACTGATTTGTGTTATTTTTTTATTTTTAAATTGGGGTATCCCCCAAAATATTGGGACATATAACAAAATAAAACAAAGAATAAGTGCACTTGAGTACAAGAATGGATGGTTGAGGCTGGTATAAATGTCTATTCTGCACAAGGTACGGACAAGTCCTGTGGGATCCATGCCTGGTTCATTTTAATAAACGTAAGCTTGTCCACATTGGTTGTGGCCTGTGATAATGCTCTCTGCTGTGCTAAACACACGTTCACACTATACACTGGCTGCAGGGCAGGTCAGCACCTCCAAGGCTGACAAAGCTTTTTCACATTTTGGCCATGCTAACCCTGCCTTCTCAGGTCCTGGCGGTGCCCCAGCTGCGTTGGCGACCTCTTCCTCCTCCTCTGCCTTCGCCTTGTGCTTCCACTGTGCCCCCGCTGTCAGGTGGAAATGCTATCATCAGCGTGCGCTTGTAGTCGCGCATCTTCCGATCAGTAACAGATGTTTTCACTAAATTTAGTTCCCTGTCAACAATGCAGAGCAGGGGTTCATTTTCGGCAAAAGGGGGTTTATGTCACCCAGCAATAGAACAGAGGATTTTAATAGATTTAAGCCCCTGTCACCCAGGCACAGCAGGGGTTCATTCACGGCAAAAGGGGGTTCATGTCACCCAGCAATACAACAGAGGATTTTGAGAGATTTCGGCCCCTGTCACCCAGGCACAGCAGGGGTTCATTCACGGCAAAAGGGGGTTCATGTCACCCAGCAATACAACAGAGGATTTTGAGAGATTTCGGCCCCTGTCACCCAGGCACAGCAGGGGTTCATTCACGGCAAAAGGGGGTTCATGTCACCCAGCAATACAACAGAGGATTTTGAGAGATTTAAGCCCCTGTCACCCAGGCACAGCAGGGGTTCATTCACGGCAAAAGGGTGTTCTTGTCACCCAGCAATACAACAGAGGATTTTGAGAGATTTAGGCCCCAGTCACCCAGGCACAGCAGGGGTTCATTCACGGCAAAAGGGGGTTCTTATCACCCAGCAATAGAACAGACGATTTTGAGAGATTTAGGCCCCTGTCACAGCAGGGGTTTGTATACGCCAAAAATGGTAAAATGTCACCGGACAATTGAAAATAAGAATTTTTTCAATTTAGGGCACTAAAATTGGCACTTTTTTTTAATTAAATGGCTCTAAAATAGTCCTTGAAAAGGCTAGAGGGATGTAAAAGGCAGTAAAATGTGCTTAAGAGCATGGCAACTGCTCTGCAAACAAATGTGGATAGGGAAATAAATGAAATAAAATAACTAAAAATTCCAAATTATTAACCTGCAACTCAAAGAAGGAGGTGGATATGGAGTCGGAGGTTGAGGAGGCGGTGAATGTGGTGTTGTAGGTGGAGGCAGCAATGGAGGAGGAGGAGATAGCCAACAATGTTTTTTTTTATTGGGGTAGCCCCCAAAATATTGGGACAAAAAAAAAAAGAATCATTGCACTTGACTTGAGTACAAGAATGTATGTTTGATGGTGGTATAAATGTCTATTCTGCACAAGGTAGAGACAAGTCTTGTGGGATCCAAGCCTGGTTCATTTTAATGAATGTGAGCTTGTCCACATTGGCTGTGGACAGGCGGCTGCGTCTGTCTGTAATGACGCCTCCTGCCGTGCTAAATACACGTTCAGAGAGTACACTGGCTGCAGGGCAGGCCAGCACCTCCAAGGCATACAGGGCAAGCTCTGGCCATGTGGACAATTTGGAGACCCAGAAGTTGAATGGGGCAGAACCATCAGTCAGTACGTGTAGTCGTGTGCACAGGTACTGTTCCACCATGTTGTTCAAATGCTGCCTCCTGCTAACACGCTCCATATCAGCAGTTGGGGCCGGTTGTTGCGGCTAGGTGGCAAAGCTTTTCCACATGTCGGCCATGCTAACCCTGCCTTCTGAGGTGCTGGCGCTGACACAGGTGCGTTGGTGACCTCTTCCTCCTCCCCTGCCTTCGCCTTGTGCTTCCACTTGTCCCCTGTCGTCAGTCGAGAATGCTCTCAGAAGCGCGTCTACCAGCGTGCGCCTGTAGTTGCGCATCTTCCGATCACGCTCCAGTGAGGGAATTAAGAACGGCACATTGTCTTTGTAACGGGGATCCAGCAGGGTGGCCACCCAGTAGTCAGCACACGTCAAAATGTGGGCAACTCTGCAGTCGTTGCGCAGGCACTGCAGCATGTAGTTGCTCATGTGTGCCAGGCTGCCCAGAGGTAAGGACAAGCTGTCCTCTGTGGGAGGCGTATCGTCTGTGTCCTCCGCATCCCCCCAGCCACGCACCAGTGATGGGCCCGAGCTGC
Source organism: Bufo bufo (assembly GCF_905171765.1). Taxonomy (NCBI): domain Eukaryota; kingdom Metazoa; phylum Chordata; class Amphibia; order Anura; family Bufonidae; genus Bufo; species Bufo bufo. The sequence continues at coordinate 142,097,042 of NC_053390.1, read as the reverse complement.
GTTGGATGCCACCCCGCTGTGAACATGCTTCATCCCCATCCTCCTTCTCCTCATTATCCTCCTCCTCCTCATCCTCCAGTAGTGGGCCCTGGCTGGCCAAATTTGTACCTGGCCTCTGCTGTTGCAAAAATCCTCTTTCTGGAGCCACTTCTAAAAGACTGGCCTGAAAGTGTTAGAGATTACCCCTCTTCCTCCTCCTCGTCCTGGGCCACATCCTCTTCCATCATCGCCCTAAGTCTTTTCTGAAGGAGACATAGAAGTGGTATTGTAACGCTGATAACGGCGTCATCGCCACTGGCCATGTTGGTGGAGTACTCGAAACAGCGCAACAGGGCACACAGGTCTCGCATGGAGGCCCAGTCATTGGTGGTGAAGTGGTGCTGTTCCGCAGTGCGACCCACCCGTGCGTGCTGCAGCTGAAACTCCACTATGGCCTGCTGCTGCTCTCACAGTCTCTCCAGCATGTGCAAGGTGGAGTTCCACCTGGTGGGCACGTCGCATATGAGGCGGTGAGCGGGAAGGCCGAAGTTACGCTGTAGAGCAGACAGCCGAGCGGCGGCAGGATGAGAACGCCGGAAGCACGCACAGACGGCCCGCACTTTATGCAGCAGCTCTGACATGTCGGGGTAGTTGTGAATGAGTTTCTGCACCAAAAATTCAGCACATGCGCCAGGCAAGGGATGTGCGTCAAACCGGCTAGTCCCAGAGCTGCAACGAGATTTCGCCCATTATCGCACACCACCAGGCCGGGATTGAGGCTTGCTGGCAGCAACCACTCGTCGGTCTGTTGTTCTATACCCCGCCACAACTCCTGCGCGGTGTGGGGCCTGTCCCCCAAACACATCAGTTTCAGAACGGCCTGTTGACGTTTATCCCTGGCTGTGCTGAAGTTGGTGGTGAAGGTCTGTCGCTGACCGGATGAGGAGGTGGTAGAAGTGGAGGAGGAAGCCGAGTAGGAAGAGGAGGCAACAGGAGGCAAAGAATGATGCCCTGCGATCCTTGGCGGCGGAAGGACGTGCGCCAAACAGCTCTCCGCCTGGGGCCCAGCCGCCACTACATTTACCCAGTGTGCAGTTAGGGAGATATAGCGTCCCTGGCCGTGCTTACTGGTCCACGTATCTGTTGTTAGTGGACCTTGCCACAGATGATGTTGCGCAGTGCACACTTGATTTTATCCGATACTTGGTTGTGCAGGGAGGGCACGGCTCTCCTGGAGAAGTAGTGGCAGCTGGGAATGACGTACTGTGGGACAGCAAGCGACATGAGCTGTTTGAAGCTGTCCGTCTCCACCAGCCTGAATGACAGCATTTCAAAGGCCAGCAGTTTAGAAATGCTGGCATTCAGGGCCAGGGATCGAGGGTGGCTAGGTGGGAATTTACGCTTTCTCTCAAAGGTTTGTGAGATGGAGAGCTGAACGCTTCCGTGTGACATGGTGGAGATGCTTGGTGACGGAGGTGGTGTTGTTGGTGGCACATCCTCTGTTTGCTGGGCGGCAGGTGCCAACGTTCCTCCAGAGGCAGAGGAAGAGGCCGAGGCAGCAGCAGAAGAGGGAGCAGGAGGGGCCTGAGCCCTTTCTTGGTTTTGAAGGTGCTTACTCCACTGCAGCCCAGGTCTCGCATGTAGATGCCTGGTCATGCAGGTTGTGCTAAGGTTCAGAACGTTAATGCCTCGCTTCAGGCTCTGATGGCACAGCGTGCAAACCACTCGGGTCTTGTCGTGCCATGCCAGGGAATTCCTTGAAGCTGCCTTTGGTGTGCTCGGGCCCTGTTGACGGTGGCCAGTAGCAGGCGAACTGTTTTGGCGACGGCTGCTCTGCTTTTGCACCCTGCTCCTGCTTTTGCTATGCTGTTGGTTCGGTCTCACCACTGCCTCTTCCTCTGAACTCTGAAAGTCAGTGGCATGACCTTCATTCCATGTGGGGTCTAGGACCTCATCGTCCCCTGCATCGTCTTCCACCCAGTCTTCCTCCCTGACCTCCTTTTCGATCTGCACACTGCAGAAAGACGCAGCAGTTGGCACCTGTGTTTCATAATCATCAGAGACGTGCTGAGGTGGTATTCCCATGTCCTCATCAGGAAACATAAGTGGTTGTGCGTCAGTGCATTCTATGTCTTCCACCCCTGGGGAAGGTCTAGGTGGATGCCCTTGGGAAACCCTGCCAGCAGAGTCTTCAAACAGCATAAGAGACTGCTGCATGACTTGAGGCTCAGACAGGTTCCCCGATATGCACAGGGGTGATGTGACAGACTGATGGGCATGGGTTTCAGGCGCCACCTGTGCGCTTTCTGCAGAAGACTGGGTGGGAGATAATGTGAACGTGCTGGATCCACTGTCGGCCACCCAATTGACTAGCGCCTGTACTTGCTCAGGCCTTACCATCCTTAGAACGGCATTAGGCCCGACCAAATATCGCTGTAGATTCTGGTGGCTACTGGGACCTGAGGTAGTAGGTTCAGTAGGACGTGTAGCTGTGGCAGAACGGCCACGTCCTCTCCCTGCACCAGAGGCTCCACCAACACCACCACCACGACCATGACGCGTCTCTTATTAGATGTTTGCCTCATAGTTAGCGTTCACAAAGCAAAGTAAAAAGTGGTTAAGTATGTTAAAAATAATTAACCGCCAATATAAACCCTGATGTAGGGTATTGCACTCTTTTTTTTTTTTTTTTTTACTCTATATGACAGCGGTATTTGTGGCCTAAATGTGACACTCACTTATGCACGTCTTATCCCAGATGTGCAGTATATCAGAGGGTTTTTTCACCCCAGTAACCAAAAAGCCGTATTTCTGGCCTAAATGTGACAGTCACTTATGCACGTCTAATCCTAGATGTGCAGTATATCAGAGGGTTTTTCACCCCAGTATGCCAAAGCCGTATTTATGGCCTAAATGTGACAGTCACCTATGCACGTGTAATCCCAGATGTGCAGTATATCAGAGGGTTTTTTCACCCCAGTAACCAAAACAAAAAGCCGTATTTCTGGCCTAAATGTGACAGTCACTTATGCACGTGTAATCCCAGATGTGAAATATATTAGAGGGTTTTTTCACCCTAACCAAAAAATTGTATTTCTGTCCTAAATGTGACAGTCACTTATGCACGTGTAATCCCAGATGTGCAGTATATTAGAGGCTTTTTTCACCCCAGTATGCCAATCCGTATTTATGGCCTAAATGTGACAGTCACTTATGCACGTGTAATCCCAGATGTGCAGTATATTAGAGGGTTTTTTCACCCTAACCAAAAAGCTGTATTTCTGTCCTAAATGTGACAGTCACTTATGCATGTGTAATCCCAGATGTGCAGTATATTAGAGGGTTTTTTCACCCTAACAAAAAAGCTGTATTTCTGTCCTAAATGTGACAGTCACTTATGCACGTGTAATCCCAGATGCGCAGTATATTAGAGGGTTTTTTCACCCTAACCAAAAAGCCGTATTTATGGCCTAAATGTGACAGTCACTTATGCACGTGTAATCCCAGATGTGCAGTATATTAGAGGCTTTTTTCACCCCAGTAACCAAAAAGCCGTATTTCTGTCCTAATTGTGACACTCACTTATGCACGTCTAATCCCAGATGTGCAGTATATTAGAGGGTTTTTTCACCCTAACCAAAAAGCTGTATTTCTGTCCTAAATGTGACAGTCACTTATGCACGTGTAATCCCAGATGTGCAGTGTGGCGAAACCAACCTCGCCACTGGGTTTCGGAGGGGCCTGGCTACCAGCCTCTTGCCTCAGGATTATGGCCCATACTAACTTTAAAGGAGCAGACAGACCGGCCGCACAGCTTAAATCTGTCTTTGCAATTGTATTTTGTTATGTGAGGGTACCCAGATAGCTAATTTTATTGTATTTCTGTATTCTGAGTGCCATTCACCTAATGATATGCACTCAGACTTGAGCTATCTGGGAATATGTTAAATGTCTGTGTTTGCTGTGGGGGTGTGACATTGTGTGTTTGGGTAGTGATTTCTGTCCTGGTGTCCCCACATGTGTATTGGCGATTTCCCTTTGTCTTGAGAGATAATTGGATTACTCCTCGGGTGTCTCCAGGGCAGAGAGGAGGAAACCATGATGCATTGTGGGGATGTATTGTGTCTGTATATCCTGCAGTGCTGAATATCTGTCCTGTGTCACAGTCTTCATTCTGGTCCCCTAGGGGCGTGTCCACCAGATGGGGACCTGCATAAATACGGGCGGGTAGCCCTCAATAAAGTGTTCCTGTTTTACCCTTTATCATGTTGAGGCTGATGTTTGGGTAACTGATCGACACTGGGGATTGCTATACGCTGGGAGATTTGCTATACTCCCCTGGCTATAACTACTAGCTCTTTTAAGAGCTGTTCCTGCTCTCTGGTTTTAGGAGAGGTTCACCCACTGGAGCCTGGAGCCTTGTCGTAGGTCCAGGGTGGGTAGGAGATGGTAAGACCTCAACCAAGCTTCGGCGGTTTGTGGGGTCTGCAGTGCGTACGGTGTCAAGTGGAGTGCTTGGAGTCCTCGGAAAGCACTAGGAGCATCTATCAACGGAGGTACCCGGTCGGGGTGCCAGGAGATCCGTTACATGCAGTATATCAGAGGCTTTTTTCACCCCAGTATGCCAAAGCCGTATTTATGGCCTAAATGTGACAGTCACTTATGCACGTGTAATCCCAGATGTGCAGTATATTAGAGGGTTTTTTCACCCTAACCAAAAAGCTGTATTTCTGTCCTAAATGTGACAGTCACTTATGCATGTGTAATCCCAGATGTGCAGTATATGAGAGGCTTTTTTCACCCTAACCAAAAAGCTGTATTTCTGTCCTAAATGTAACAGTCACTTATGCACGTGTAATCCCAGATGTGCAGTATATTAGAGGGTTTTTTCACCCCAGTATGCCAAAGCTGTATTTCTGGACTTGCAGATAGTCTGTGCTGGTGCACTATCGTTGCATAAAATGGCTGCCGATCATGTATTGATATTGACTAACTGAAGAAAAAAAAGTTCGTTTTCAGCAGTAGTTGGCTCATGGCAGGCTTAAAAAAAATTGTGCACTGCACCCACAAAACACTTTTTCTGTAGATCGCTGAGTACATAAGCCAGTTCTTGATAAGATTGCTCCCTGATCTCTCCCTCACAGCAGCTGCAGCCTCTCCCTACACTATTCCGAGCAGAGTGACGGGCGGCGCTACGTGACTCCAGCTTAAATAGAGGCTGGGTCACATGCTGCAGTTGGCCAATCACAGCCATGCCAATAGTAGGCATGGCTGTGATGGCCTTTTGGGGCAAGTAGTATGACGCTTGTTGATTGGCTGCTGTGCAGCCTTTCAAAAAGCGCCAAGAAAGCGCCGAACACTGAACCCGAATCCGAACTTTTACGTAAATGTTCGGGTTCGGGTCCGGGTGCCGAAAAACCTAAAGTTCGGTACGAACCCGAACTTTACAGTTCGGGTTCGCTCAACTCTATTTAGAATCTATTCACTTATCTATTCCCAGTTGTGACATGTCCTCAAACGGCACGTGACCCAGCAGTGACATGCTGCTTGTGGACATGTCGTCTCTGAGGCTAGTTATTTGCTACCTACCTATCAATATGAATAGACCTTGAAGGTAGGAATATTCAGATGCAGGATACCTAGACTCTTATTTCCCTATAAGGCCCTGGAAAAAGGTTAGGACCAGAGACAACCCATATCTCCCCAGATGGACGAATGGAAATCTCTGTCTCAGGCCCAGATACAAACAACAGGGAATATAACAAACACAAACAAACAAACAAATGGGACACTCAACTTTTGTAGAGATGGGACGAGCAGGAACACCAGAGACATCCTCACACCAGCTCAGCCAAACCCAAATAAAGCTATCTACCGCATAGTCAGAAGGGTTGGGTCAGGATATAAAGGTAGAAATGATGACCACTGAGCAACAGCTGAGAAAAGAGAAGTGGTCATTAACCCTATCAACACTGAATCAAGAGAACTCAAGGAGGCTGTTAGATTCCTCCATGCTCGGTCAATCTCCTTGATCACCTTAGGGACCGTGACAGTACCCCCCCCCCCCCTTCTACGGGTGACATCCGGGCACCCAGGACCGACCTTATCAGGATGGGCTCTGTGAAAGTTCTTCATCAGACAATTTGCATTAACATCGGCTGTTGGAACCCACATCCTCTCCTCTGGTCCCTAACCCTTCCAGTGGACGAGATACTGGAGGGATCTACGGAGAACTCGGGAGTCCACAATCCTGTTGATTTGAAATTCTTAATTACCGTCCACCATGACAGGAGCGGGAGGCAAGGGGGACGGCTCAACAGGTTCGACACATCTCTTCAACAACGACTTATGAAATACGTTACGAATTTTCAAAGCCTGAGAAAGTTCAAGACGGAAGGCTACAGGGTTAACAATGGCAGTGATCTTATTTGGACCAATAAATCTTGGGCCCAACTTCCAAGAAGGTACCTTAAGCCTAATGTTTCTTGTGGACAGCCACACAGAATCACCCACTCTCAGGTCTCAGGTCCGGACCATTCATAACTCTCCTGTCAGCCACACGCTTATACCTGTTGCCCATATTTTTCAGGTTATTTACAATTTTCCGCCAAATCGAAGACAAAGAAGGAAATCGTTCCTTTTCAGGAATACCGGAAGTTTGAGAACCAGAAAATGTGCCAAACTGTGGATGGAATCCATAGGCCTCAAAAAACATTGACTTATCAGTGGACTCCTGTCTACGGTTATTAATAGCAAACTCAGCTAACGACAAGAAAGAAGACCACACCTTCTGGTTCTCCGAAATAAAACATCTCAAGTAAGTCTCCAGATTCTGATTGGTGCGCTCTGGCTGTCCGTTCGACTGAGGATTAAAAGACGAAGAAAAGGACAATTGTACCCCCAGTCGAGTACAGAATGCTTTCCAGAATCTGGAAACTAACTGAGTCCCCCAATCAGACACCACAATGCCATGTAGTTTCACGATGTTATCGACAAACACCTGTGCAAGAGTTTTGGCATTAGTTAGAGCAGGCAATGCTATAAAATGCGCCTTTTTTGCTAAACCGATCAACTACGGTACCACCAGGATCACGTTTTTTCCCGAAGAAGTCGGTAAATCTGTGATAAAGTCCATGGACAAATGCATCCAAGGTCTGGACGGGATGGGTAACGGAAGAAGAGATCCAGAAGCCGAGTATGTGTCACCTTAGCACGAGCACAGGTACAACAGGCTGGCACATAGTCCTCAACACACTTATGCAGCCCCGGCCACCAAAATCTGCGCGAGATGAGATCGACAATGGATCTACTCCCAGGGTGTCCAGCCAAGACAGTACAGTGATGTCTCTCAAATACCTTGTGACGTAAGTCTGAAGGAACAAACAATTTCCCTGGAGGACAAGAGTCCGGTGCATCCTCTTGGGCCTCCAACACCTTAGCCTCAAGATCAGGATATGACTAACCCTTCAGACAAAAAAGGACTAGGATCTTTAGAATCACCCATGAATAGATCAAGATGAATTTACGGTAGTAGTTGGTGAATCCCAAAAACCACATAAGCTCTTTCAGATTTTCGGGTCGATCCCAGTCCAACACCGCATGGACTTTCTCGGGATCCATACGAAAACCTGAAGATGAGAGCAGGTAACTGAGGAATTGCACTTCCTGAACAGCAAAAACACATTTTTCCATCTTCACATACAATTTATTCTCTCTTAGGATCTGTAACACCTGTCTCACATGATCCTGATGAGTCTCCATGTCTGGAGAATAAATTAATATGTCATCCAGATATACAAAAGCAAATCTCCCCACCAGATGATGAAAGATGTCATTGACAAAGTGTTGAAAAACCGCTAGAGCATTGGTTAACCCAAAAGGCATGACCAGATTCTCAAAATGACCCTCAGGGGTATCAAAGGCCTTCTTCCATTCGTCACCCTCTTTGATCCTTACCAAATGATATGCCCCCCTCAGATCCAATTTAGAGAACACCTTGGCACCAACAATTTGATTAAACAAATCCGGAATCAAAGGAAGGGTGTAAGGATCACGGATGGTAATACGGTTGAGCTCACGGAAGTCCAGACATGGTCTAAGGGTGTCATCTTTTTTTTTTACAAAGAAAACCCCAGCAGTCACTGGGGATTTGGATAGTCTGATATGACCCTTCACCAAGCTCTCGGTGATATACTCTCGCATAGCCTTTCTTTCGGGCTACGAAAGATTATGCAACCGAGATTTGGACAGTTTAGCTCAAGGAATAAGATTGACCGGACAATCTTACTGCCGATGCGGGGGTAACTCCTAGTTACCACTCTCTGAAAACACATCAGAAAATTCGGAAATGAACGACGGTACAGTTTTAGTGGTGACCACATAGAAAGACGCAGTTGTCCATGCAAAAATCACTCCAATCAAGAATCTGTCTCGCTTGCCAGGCGATGGTAGGGTTATGTTTGCTTAACCATGGTAAGCCCAAAACCATCGGAGCAGGCAGACCCTCCAACACATAACATTCCTGATGGAAATCACCCACTTTTAAATGGATGTCATTTACCACCTGCGACAGGCATTTTTGGGTAAGAGGTGCAAAATCAATTGCAAAGACAGAAATGCTTTTATCTAGTGCACTAGTAGTCAACCCATGAATACGAGCAAACTGTCTATCAATAAAGTTAACCCAAGCCCCACTGTCGATAAATACCTTGATTTCCACAGTTTTAGACTCTAGCGCCACCTCGGCAGACAGGATAAATCGGGTACTACAAGTAAATGACAAAAGTAAGTTTTCTTGCACCGCACCCACACCACCAATAGTAATTTTGGCAATAAGCGTTTTTCTTTGTTTGTTTACACCTTGACGCTGAATGTACGGACAAATATTCACGAAATGTGCCTTTTTCCAAAACAAAAACAGGCTTCCTTCATATGACCAGAGCTCTTACCAGCAGCCCCAGGACTAGCTCCTCACAAGGCGTAACCACAGGTGTCTCTTTACCATAAATGTCAAAGGAAGCCACCACCTTATTTGACAGTATGTCCTGAGGGTGAGGACCCTTAGATCTCCCCCTCAGGCGTCTATCCAGACGTACAGCAAGAGACATAGCTGCTTCCAATGACTCAGGTTTTTTCATGAAAGGCCAATACTTCCTGCAGCCTCTCAGATAGACACTGAGAGAACTGGCTACGGAGAGCAGGATCATTCCACTCCATATCTGTAGCCCATCTCCTAAATTCAGAGCAATAGATTTCTGTGGAGCGCTCTCCCTGCCGTAAACCACGCAACTTGGTCTTAGCCTGAGAGATCCGATCCAGGTCATCATAAATAAGACCCAAGGCTCTAAAAAATTCATCCACCGACTGGAGGGACAGTGATCCAGTCGGCAGAGAAAAAGCCCAAAACTGTGCATTATCCTTAAGCAAAGAAATGATCATGCCCACACGTTGACACTCATCCCCAGAAGAGTATGGACACAGCTTAAAGTATAACTTACACGATTCCCTGAACTGAATGAAATGGTCACTACCCCCAGAAACTCTGTCCGGGAGGGCAATCTTAGGTTCAGGGCAGGCTTGGTACCGACCATCGGAACCAGCCGCCTGTGGTATCTCAATCAGTAAGACTGTGGCGCGATGGTCAGCTACCTCCAATGACAGTCCCTTCAGCTGTTCGACCAGTGCAGATATAGGATCCATAGCTGCACTGACCTGAAGAAAATTGCATTTTTTTATGGCGGTAGATAATGTCATGATCAGTGTGAGGGAAAACTCCACACTGAACACAGGAGGGAAGGGGAACAGTAACTGGGCCTGAAAACTAGGGAAGGAACAGGTCACCTCCTAAACAACCCTAATCCGGGCCCTAACTACCTATCAATATGAATAGACCTTGAAGGTAGGAATATTCATATGCAGGATACCTGGGCCCTTATTTCCCTATAAGGCCCTGGAAAAAGGCTAGGACCGGAGTCAACCCATACCTCCCCAGATGGACGAATGGAAATCTCTGTCTCAGGCCCAGATACAAACAACAGGGAATATAACAAACACAAACAAACGCAACACTTAACTTTTGTAGAGATGGACGAGCAGGAACACCAGAGACAACCTCACACCAGCTCAGCCAAACCCAAATAAAACTATTTACCGCATAGTCAGCAGGGTGGGGTCAGACTATAAAGGGTAGAAGTGGTGACCACTGAGCAACAGCTGAGAAAAGGTAAGTGGTTATTAACCTATCAACACTGAATCAAGAGAACTCAAGGAGGCTGTTAGATTCCTCCATGCTCAGCCAATCTCCTTGATCTCCTGACCTTAGTCACCTGAGGGACCGTGACACCCTGCACTGGCTCCTCTCGCTGAGGAGAGATAGGGTCGGGGCAGTGACAGCTATGGGTTGGGGACCACTGTTCTAGATACTACACTACTTTAATGAAAAGCATTAAGCATCTCTTGTCAGCTATCAACAGTGACATCTATATTCTCTAGTGCTCAAAATAACAGATAATGGGCACATAACAAGCACCAATGTGTATGAACACGTAGGCGAATCTTAAGTTTTATTTTCGCATTAAACAGTTCATTTTTTTCAAGGGGAAGAGAACTTTTATCAAGTGTCCTTATAGCACCCTATAATAGATAGAAAGTTTATTGCTCGATATTAAAACCCACTCAGCGGTTGACAGATTTGATCATGAGGACTTTTACGATTTGGAAATAACAAACAAACTCTTTGCGGAAAGTATTCTACTACGTTCCAGGCTTAATAGTGAAATTAGGTGCATTCTTATTTTTAAAAGCCACCTGTGGATTTGGCTATCTTCTGCTTTTAATACCAGTCACTTATAGGGGGAAAAGTACTCTAAGGGAAAAAAAAGACAATAGATCTGAACTCTGCTTTCTCTTTTTTACCAAAGGCGCCCTAATGATGAACTTGAAACAAACAAAGAAAAAATCTGTTGCTACTGTTACTCCTCCTGAACTGTGTCACCTAAGGCACAGCTTTCAAAAGCATCTTGTCTGGGCTCTGAAAGGAAGAAATCTTTCAGAAAATAAGACTCATTGTGGTCTTTTATGTGTGTTGAGGAGATGGCTGCAAATTAGGCCGTCTGAAACCCAGAGCTGGTGCAATTCACACTGCCTGTCTAGCATTGACTCACTATTTGCTGGAAATGTAGAATGAAAATAATACAAATGAAACGGGCATAATTCTAAAAGTGATGCAAGATTTAATTATCCAATTCTATAATCATGCTATTGAGTCATGGACAGCTGGTGGCCCATCAGGATGATGTGAGTTGTGGATTTAAACTTTCTACTAAACTAAGGAATATTTTCTGTGCAACCTACTAGACAGTCATTCATGTTGTAAGCCATTGCAAAAAGTTGAAAAATCATTTAGTATTTAAAATTAATACTATTATCTAATACCAATATCTGGGAAAATTAGGATAGTCTCCCGTTTAATATGACCGTTCCAAAACCTTCTTTTTCCCATAGAAGCTACTGGTTGAGAATACACAGGTATGTCACTGTTTCTTTTTGATTACCCACAAGTCACAAATGATGCTGAAAGTGGTCTCCGTTTATCTCTATGCATCTTTGGGCACGTCGGATTATGTTGGCTGATACTGCTTGCAGCTCTTCAGCAGTGATGCTGCGGATAGTGTTTGTGATGTTTTTCTTGAGTTCATCCAGGGGATGTGGATTGTTAGCGGACACTTTTTGTTTTAAATGTCCACATAAATAAAAATTGTATGTGGACAAGTCTGGGGAACATGGTGGCCATAGCCCCTTGCTCACAGTTTGCTCCTCTGTAAACAGTTCATGAACCCGTGCCAGTGAGTTCTGTAGCGGGCTGATTTTTGGTGGGCTGACCTGTATTTAATTTGAGATTAAAACTGGGTTCACACTGAGTTTAACCTTCTGCTGGGCTTTCACTTTGTGGTATAGGTCTAAATACCCAAAAACGTTATTCAATCATATACCGTCATGGATCTATTTACTTCAGTGATGCAAAGTGATTAATCTTTGTGTCTTTTTTGCCAAACAGAATAGTGTAGCCTAGCATGCACTCTGTCTGTCTCACTAAAGTGAAAAGAATCCTTCTTGGTGCGTGTTTGAATATCATTTTTGGGTATTCAAATGTATACTCCCCCCAGAAAGCCCATCAAAGGGCAAAATGCAGTGTGAACCCACCTTAATAATTAATTTTTTTAAAGTATTTACTAGAAAAGAAATAATGTGTGATATTCTCTATTGTCTGAACAGACAATACAGCAGGGTTTAAAGATGCAATAAATATGAATGCCAGTTAATGGACAGCAAAGTGTCCGTAGACTAATATATCTCCAGAAAGAGATGGAGTACTGCTTCTCCCCAAAGATCAGCAGCAACATGGGAGGTGCATTCAGAGCCTTATTGGTACGTAGAATGCTGCTATATCTTGCCTAGACCCCTAGCAGTACAATGGAGCTGTCATTCTGACCTCCTCTGGATAGGTCATCAGTGTCTGATCGGAACCCCCATCGATCAGCTATTTAAGAAGGCACCGATGCTCCTGTGAGCCCCACGGCCTTCTCGAAGTTTACCATCCACAGTGCCATATATTGTATAGCAGCTGTGCTTGGTACTGCAGCTCAGCCCGATTCACTTCAGCGGGGTTGAGCTGCACCTAGGCCACTTGACCGAGAAATGTGATGTCACTGGCATAGGCTAAGCTGCAAGAAGGCCACAATGCTAACAGGAGTGCCAGGGCCTTCTCAAACAGCTGATCGGCAGGAGTCCTGGGTGTCAGACCGCCATGATCAGATACTGATGACCTATCCGGATCATCAGTTAAAAACCCATTTAATCCCCCAACCACTAAAAAGATGAATCTGTCCCAGTCTACACAGCAAAACTGAGAGGTGAGCTGCAGAAAATGGGAAATTCAACCTATATATGTGCACTCCAAAAAGACCACCACCAAAAGTTTGTAAAAAAAAAATAATGCTGTATAACCTTTTTGATCAAAGTAAGACAAAAGCAGTTAACATATAAGCCACTGACCATCTGTTAAATAAGAATAACATGTACTTCTGTGGTATGTGTGATTAAAAAAGAGCTAAGAACATGAACCGCAAGTGAAAAAAATAATTAGCATGAAAATGTGATTTGTTTCATTTGCTGCCAATGGAGTTTCAATCTGTGGATCTATAACACTGATTGTAGTATAGTACTATACTATCTAATTAGGAAGTATGGTCTGCCTTATGCAAGCCAGTCACCCGTGTGATGAGCAAAACAATTAGTCACTTTTAGAAGACTATTCAAGTGACTTACTAGCTTTCTATCACCGGTGAAACCAAGCAGAAGATATTGCCTATCATGGTTCATTTACATTATTAGTTATTAAACTATTAGTTGTACTAGCTATCCTTTAAGGTCGATGAGGCTGTAAAGTTAATTGATTTCTTATTCGGTTTACTTCCTAGTGTCCTTGGCAAACAGCAGATCTGTAGTATTGGAAAGGAACTGTTTTGTCACGGTAGAGAGCTAGACTATAGCATGGGAAGGGTACTTGGATAGCACATAGTAGGGTGGTTTAAGGCACATAGTAGGGTTGGGGAAGAGCCAAGAAAGTGGTTTGCCACATAACGGAGCACAGAAAAGCTGATCAGGTGGGTAGCAGAGCTGAGGACAGAGTGGTCTGGAGCACCTCCATGCTCTGGAATGAGCAGGAAAGTTGACCATTGGATAGATAGGAAAGGAACGGTGTAGAACAGGAGTACTCAAATAACAGACCACAGTACAAATCCAGACCAGGAATGCTAACTATCCAGACTCTGCAGACCTGATGCCATACAGGCATTGGAAGAGGGCAGTGTCTCTTCCAATGCATCTAGCAGCACGCCATGTAACCTCCTGCTTCTCTATGATATACTACTGATTCGCACAGACTTTCTTCTCAACAACCAGAAACTGCTCCGATTAGTCAACCACAAAAAGCTCCATCCCCTGCTGCTCTTTTACAGTTGGCAGCTGATCACCCCAGTAGGTCCTGATTGAACACTGGGTGCTTACTGTGCATACTCTGTGTCATTCCTGTAAGAAACCATCACAAAGCTGCCTGCTTTCTCACAGTGATAACACTGACGGCAGGGAAGAGCTGGAAACTGGGTCCAACACTGAGGATTTATAGCAGAGATCATTAGATCTCCCAGTGACCCTAAGAAATAGCAGTCAGTATTATAAGTTACATAGTTACATAGTTGATACAGTAGACTCAGATTTCTACACGTTTTCATAAGCATTAATGTTTTTTACTTTTAAGAATTCGTCTGAATCCTTTTTGAAACTGTCCACTGTTCCCACTGTGACCACGTCCTGAGGTGGTCTATTCGACAGATTCACAGTTCTTACAGTAAAGACGCTTTGACTCTTCCGGAGACTGAACTTTTCCCTCTCCAGTCGGAGGCAGTGCCCCCTTGTCTTTTGAGCGCATTTTACATAGAACAGCTTTTCACTGTATTTTTTGTATGGCCCATTTATATATTTGTATAGATTAATCATGCCCCCCCCCCCCCCCTTAGACATCCCTTCTCAAGACTAAATAAATTCCATTCTATAGACCTTACTTTACCTATTAAGCGTCTATGAGGGAAAGTATCAAAAGCCTTTGCAAAATCCAGAAACACTACATCCACAGCCGCCCCTCTGTCTAGGCTACTACTCACCTCCTCATAAAAACAAATCAGGTTAGTCTGACAACTTCTGTCCTTGGTAAACCCAAAGTATCATTGTGTGTTGTCCTGTTATGGTGCCTGCTCCATCTGACATGATATTACCTGTCTCTATGATTAAACCACTGTCATTGTGTTCAGCAGTAGGGTTCTTATTAATTTTAGGGGTTCTTTTTGTTGTCCGAGTTATTTTTAGAGGTCTGTTCCAGGGTCTGATTAATTTTAAGGATTTGAATTTTTTTAGGGGCATGGGGTCTGATTATTTTAAAGAGTCTGAGAGTGAAATCCATGGCAAATCCACGGCCAGCCATGGCAAAATTCACATGTAACTAAAGTGTGTTTTACTGCAGTTTTTTTCACAAATTTAGCTATGAATTCATAGCAAACTCCAAGGCAGATTTTCTGCCAGAATAATATGTCCCATGTACTCCTGTTGTTTGTATTCAGCTCAGACTACCACATGACCAAAGACTCAGGTACTGTAAGAGCACCTTTACTAAAACTATTTGACTACCCCTGGTTTACCATATTGAAAAGACAGGATTTAGGAAGGAGAGGCCTCCTAGTGTTTTGGAAATGTGCCATGTGGTAGAGCTGGGGAAGAACTTGTTTGGGAATGGATCAGGTCAGGTACATGTTATTTCTAGAGAAGGAGTGGAGAAAGGAAAGGAGTGGTCTGGCCTGTAAAGTATCAAATCTCAGAAAACAGTCGTGTTACTAAGGAGATTGTAAGAAAGCAAAGGTGTGACAAGCTATCATTGCCGAGGTCAGAGTTTCAGAATGGGCCCCCTTCCACCTATATCATGTATTTAATTGTACTGCATGTTCAGTGCCTGGGTTTGGGGTGGCCCCAACGCTACACTGGGTTTCAACACAGTATCAACACGTGTTGCTGCTATCCAGAAGGGTTGGAAAGGTCTTGTGCACCCCAATGGAAAATATTCTAAGTCCACAGAGTCAGGGTCTGCAGTTAACCAGTGTGCTACTTAACCAGTACTGAGGAAACACAAGTGTAAAACAATACAGACAAGGCATTGAGCTGGCTTCTCCAGTCTCCTCCCGGGCAGAAGAAAGTTTTAATGCTGAGAAAAGGCCTGAGCCAACTGTCCCTCTATCTCAGAATGCTGGTACCCTGGCCAAAAGGGTTGGTGGCTCAGTCACCCTGCTGGAGCCCTAATCCGGGGTCTGTGGCTCAGCATCTCTATCTCAGCATCTTCTTCTGTTCACTGATGCAGTCTGGCAGATTCTCTCCAGCTAAGCACTGGTCCCTATCTGCAGAGTGGCAAAGTCACTCCTACTAAGCACTGATCCTTATGTTCAGACAACTAAGACTCTGTGCAGACTCTAAATCACAGTGCAAGCTAACCCTTCAAAGTACAATAAAGTAGGGAACTGATGGCTTTGTGTAGTCGCAATAAGAGCAAATGTCCATAGTCCAAAGTACCCTTGCGCCAGGGCACTATACATCATGAGCAGTTGGTTGTACAAAGAAATTAATAGGAAGATAAATTTCAGCTTTTGTAGTCTATAAATTGTAACTTTCTCCTTAATAGTGCCCTAGTAAGGCACCTACATCACCTATATCTTGCACTGGTCCTGGGAGAAGAAGCAGCGTGACATACAGTACGGTACAACTGGGAAAAAAATGGCTTAAGAGCAACACATCAGTTACTAATATATCCCAAGATGGAATGACAGCATGAAAGGATTTCTTTTTTAGTGGCGCTATGCTACACCAGTTTCTTTTCTGTAGGCCACCCTTGCTCCCCATATGTTTTACTGGTTTAAATCAGCCTTTGAGATGATATTTTTAGACACAATTTCAAACTACGGGTGAATCAGGATTAAAATTTTGCTCACGATAATGTTTCCATATTATCATGAGCAAGCGTAACAAATGGTTCTTGCAATGTATGAGCCATTTCCATTTAAAGTTACAATTACATTTTTACCTCGGTACTTTATGTCCGAGTGTGAAATTTTACTTGTAATGTTTCTTAGAGGTTTTATATTTTTTTTTCCCATTTTTTTCCCCCTTTTCATTGCTGGATGGAATTTCTAATGACTTCTCCGATGTACTGAAACAATGTCACTGCAACCTTTTCTGTAGTCTTGTGAGGCTTGAAATGCAAAAGGAAATTGGCATTTAAGTGCAAAGAGATAACATCCTTGAATCTTACTTTCCCTGATTGCTGCAGACACACTATATTGCAGAAGTTTGTATGATCAAAATGGTTAGCAATAACATCTGATTAACCAAGTCGTATGGTGCTTTATATTTTATATCACCTCCCTTTAACTTTCAAAAGCTCTGTAAATGTCTACAAATTCCACCGTATTTCTGAATCTGTTTGTGTAGTATAGCATTCATTTTAGAGGTGTAAGATTTTAAGATTAACTCCGGGAGAGAACTCTAGAAGAACATTCAGCTATCTTATTTAGCTGCGTGATTAAATGAGTCACAAGACTAATACAGATTTACAGCCACTAACTGGAATCTTCTAATACGGTTTGGCTTACTTATTACGTGCTGTAAAACAGAGTGGTTGTTATTTCTCACACATCAGAGTTTCAGAAAATCAAATACTCCTACTATATAAATAAAAGGAAATATGAACATTTTTTTTATGGCTCATACGGTAGAGCAAGTTAATCTGACAATATAAAAAACAACTGTTTATATCTATGTCCATTCCTTCTACAGTACTGCTATGTATTTGACTGGCGTGAAGGTAATTTTTGAATCCAAAACAAGGTGGATTCAAAAAAAGTCTTATCTGTCCTTAACCCCTTCAACCCCGGGCCTGTTTTCACCTATCTGCCCAGGCTATTTTTTGCAAATCTGACATGTGTCACTTTATGTGGTGATAACTTTAGAACGCTTTTACTTATACAGGTCATTCTGAGATTGTTTTCTCGTCACATATTGTACTTCATGACAGTGGTAAAAATAAGTAAAAAAAATACATTTTTATTCATAAAAAAATACCAAATTTACCAAAAATGTTGAAAAATTTGCAAATTTGCAAATTTCAATTTCTCTACTTTTATAATAGATAGTAATACCTTCAAAAATAGTAATTACTTTACATTCCCCATATGTCTACTTCTTGTTTGGATCATTTTGAAAAAGACATTTTATTTTTTGGGGACGTTAGAAGGCTTAGAAGTTTGGAAGCAAATCTTGAAATGTTTCGGAAAATTTCCATAACCCACTTTTTAAGGACCAGTTCAGGTCTGAAGTCACTTTGTGAGGCTTACATAATAGAAACCACCCAAAAATGACCCCATTTTAGAAACTACAACCCTCAAGGTATACAAAACAGATTTTACAAACTTTCTTAACCCTTTAGGTGCTCCACAAGAATTGATAGAAAATGGAGATGAAATTTCAGAATTTCACTTTTTTGGCAGATTTTACATTTTTATCCATTTTTTCCAGTAGCAAAGCAAGGGTTAACAGCCAAATAAAACTCAATATTTATTACCCTGATTCTGCAGTTTACAGAAACACCGCACAGAAGGAAAGGAACGCCATACTGTATGGTTTTTGGAAGGCAAATTTAGCTGAACTGGTTTTAAGATGCCATGTCCCATTTGAAGCCCCCCTGATGCACCCCTACAGTAGAAACTCAAAAAAGTGACCACATTTTGGAAACTACGGGATAAGGTGCCAGTTTTATTGGTACTATTTTGGGGTACATATGATTTTTTTTTGCTCTATATTACGTTTTTTGTGAGGCAAGGTAACCAAAAAAGGGATGTTTTGGCACCGTTTTTCTTTTTTCTTTTTACAGCGTTCAACCGAGGGATAAGGTCATGTGACTTTTTTTTTATAGAGCAGATCATTACGCACGTGGCAATACCTAATATGTATACTTTTTTTAATTTTTTTTCACTTTAGCACAATAATAACAGTTTGGAAGCAAAAAATAATCATATTTTAGTGTCTCATAGTCTGAGAGCCATAGCTTTTTTATTTTTTGACCGATTCTCTCAGGTAGGGTCTAATTTTTTGAAGGATGAGGTGACGGTCTGATTGGTACTATTTTAGGGGGCATACGCCTTTTTGATCACTTGCTGTTGCAATTTTTGTGATGTAATGTGACAAAAATGGCTTTTTTTTTACAGTTTTTTATTTTTATTTTTTTACGGTGTTCACCTGAGTGGTTAGGTCATGTGATATTTTTATAGAGCTGTTTGTTACGGACGTGGTGATACCTAATATGTATACTTTTTTAATTTTTTTCACTTTAGCACAATAATAGCAGTTTGGAAGCAAAAAATAATAATTTTAGTGTCTCATAGTCTGAGAGCCATAACTTTTTTATTTTTTGACCGATTCTCTCAGGTAGGGTCTCATTTTTTGCGGGATGAGGTGACGGTCTGATTGGTACTATTTTGGGGGCCATACGCCTCTTTGATCACTTGCTGTTGCAATTTTTGTGATGTAATGTGACAAAAATAGCTTTTTTTTTACACAGTTTTTTTTTGGGTTTTTTTGTTTTACGGTGTTCATCTGAGTGGTTAGGTCATGTGATATTTTTATAGAGCTGTTTGTTACGGACGTGGCGATACCTAATATGTATACTTTTTTTACATTTTTTTCACTTTAGCGCAATAATAGCAGTTTTGACACAAAAAAAATGATGTTTTAGTGTCTCAATGTTCTGAGAGCTATAGTTTTTTTAATTTTTTGGGCGATTGTCTTAGGTAGGGGCTCATTTTTTGCGGGATGAGGTGACGGTTTTATTGATACCATTTTGGGGGACATACGCCTTTTTGATCGCTTGGTGTTGCACTTTTTATGATGTAAGGTGACAAAAATGGCTTTTTTTTACACTGTTTTCATTTTTATTTTTTTATGGTGTTTATCGGACAGGGTGGATCATGTGATATCTTTATAGAGTCGGTCATTACGGACGCGGCAATACCTAATATGTGTTTTGTTTTTGTTCTTTTAGTTTTTTATTATAAAATAAGGCGAAAGGGCCGTTTTTTTTCTTTTTTACTTTATTAATTTTATTACTTTATAAATTTTATTAAAAACAATTTTTTTTTAAACTTTTTTTACTTTACTTTATTTATGACATTCACTTTTGGGGGTCTGATCCCCTCTGCAATGCATTACAATACATCTGAGTCATACACTAACAGGTTGCCTAGGAGATCCAGCCTGAGGCTGGATCTCCTCGCCTCCCGTAGAAGGCAGTTCCCGATGCCGCGGAAGGCATTGGGCAGCCTCTGCACGGCATCAGGCGGCCTTGTGTCGCATCGAGTCCCCGCCACAGCAGCGCGGGGACTCGATGCTCTCCCTCACCCGACACAAACCTCTTCTATGTCGCGGTCAGCACGGACTGCAACATAGAAGGGGTTAATCCGCCGGCATCGGCTTTTACATCGATGCCGGCGGATACAGCAGGGGCCCGGCTACCACGGACTGCCGGGCCCCTGCAGTGATTGCGCGCGCACCGCTCCGGTGCCCGCGCGATCACTTTGACGTACTATTACATCAAATTGCGGGAACTTAGTGGTTCCCATGACGTAACAGTACGTCAAAGGTCGGGAAGGGGTTAATATTTTGTCTCCTGTTATGATCCACTCCTGATTTTGACTTTAAAAACTGCATAAAAAGCTGCATGTGCAGCCATACCCATAGGAGTATACAAACATTACTTGTATGTTCAGGGTTGACAAAGTGTGGTTACGGATGCCCTCTTTTTTTGTGGCTCCTGAATATCCAGTAAATTATTCCAGGTGTCCAAATGTAGTGCCCTGGAGCAAGGGTATTTTGGAGTATGGATGTTTGTGGACATTTGTCCCTGCTGCTGCTATGCAAAGTCATCAACAACCTCTTTACC
Source organism: Bufo bufo (assembly GCF_905171765.1). Lineage (NCBI taxonomy): Eukaryota > Metazoa > Chordata > Amphibia > Anura > Bufonidae > Bufo > Bufo bufo. The sequence continues at coordinate 142,076,476 of NC_053390.1, read as the reverse complement.
CTTGCACTATGATTTATGCTGCCGTTTACACTTACACTGTTCTATGTTGTTCAACTACATTTTATATGTTTATTGTAATATATCTTGTTAATTTGCTCTGTTATTGGACTGTATTTCAGCTGCACTGTGGAAAGGGTTCATGTACAGTCAGCTTATGCTGAGAGTTTGGGACTTTCCAGCCTGTGCGCTGAGAAGCTATTCATTTTCCACAGTTACCATAGGGGACTATGCAGAGCTAAGTTTTGGAGGGGAAAACACACAGGGAACTTTTGACCAACTGGTTTAGCTCTTTCAGACAGTTGTTTACACTTGGAAACTGCTTGGTCATTCCTAGTGATTGGTATTGAGGCTTAATACAAGTCTATTGCAGCCATGAACTGCAACATTGTCTCTGTTAGACTGTGCTTCTCCCACTTCACCTCTCCCACTACAATATTCTGGATCAGTTATAAACTGTATAAAAGTAGAGCAGTCTGATTATTATTATTTCCCATTGGGTTTCACAATGCCTTACCATCCCCTCCAGAGAGCAGCAATATGGCACTGGTGACAACTCAACGGTGTCTGAGGGATCCAGTGCAATTTTCGGGCCACCTCAAACCAGGTCACTGCCCTAAGGTCCAACAGTAAAATGTATTCTGGGGCCCCACTGTACAGCTACTGTATATGCAAATATTATATGCCAGGCAGCAACAAGACACAACAAGAGGATACTGGAGGGCCATCCTCTGGCCTACAAGGTATCTCAGCCACCCGATGCACTTATAATAATAATAAACCAGGTGTTTTATTAGATAAACTACACAGTTTTTCATATGAACTTTTGAGATGCTGTATATTGCCTATTATAGTGCAGTCAGTGTACTGTGCTACTTGAGCAAGGGGTGGGAGACTTGGGGCCTGTCTTCCTCAGGGACCCACCGGGGGATTCACCTGTTCCCTTGTGGGCCAGTCCAAGTCTGTTTTGGTGGACCAGTTTGATTCTGGGGAGCACTGTTGATATTATTGTAAATGTTCTCTGTAGATATATAGAAAGAGACCGATCTGGCTAGTGCCATTTTCTGGAAGGGAGATAATTTGAATAAAATAAAAATAGCCAAGCCATATATCCAACTGCATGCAGACCCTCATCAGTACGGAGTAGGGTTCTGGCTGGCCAAGTGTTGTTAAGTGTGTGAAACTAAAAATGTTAGGGTGCCTTTGTACACAGAAGAAATGGAAAATTAGTTCCATGCATCTGAATGAAATTTCTGCAACAAATCGTCCAGGTGTGAAGCTACCCTTAGGTATGTAGTTATATGATGCTCAATCTATTTGGACATTCATGTATTATTCAAGTGTCAATGCAGGTCCTCTGAGACAGTCCTATTATGGGGCCATAATGATGCTTTTCAACAACAACAAAAAACAAGTAGGTTGGTGCTTACTTAAACCATCTTTACTTGGCCCAATCAAAACTGTATGGGGGATAAATGATCACTACTACAATTGTTTGTACCCCATACACTCTCCATTATGTCAACAGCACATCCCTTGTTTAAACGGAAAGATGTGCCAACCAGCAAGCATTTTTAGAGTTGCATAAAAGATCTGATCAGCCTAAAAATGAGCAGGTAAAGATAAAAGTATGTATGGGACTTTTTTTTATTTGTGGACTACACCGCTGCAGTGTTACTGGTGTAATATATATAGCTAGTGTAATCAGGTGTAATGTGAAAGTTATCACAGACAACATATACAGTATATACAGCTTCTTTTTTTTATTTATTTTTTATGCATTTAATATTTTACTAAATCTTGTAATTTATTTTGAGGTTTTCACTGTAAGGATTTCAAGGCACTTTTAGATTGTCATGTCAAAATCATATTTCATTTATATTGTCCCCTGTGTATAACATAGTTCAGACATAGTTCAGAAACTGTACAACATAGAGATGTATACAGAGAAGGTATTAAAAAATAAATAAAAATAAAGACAGAACCTCTGAACGTATGATGAGAAACCACCATGAACAACATAAAAGAACACCAAAGGAAATCTCTAGATGCTATTAATATCGACATAGTTTTATTTGTGTGTGAAACACACATGGGGGAATTTATCAGAGCTGCTGTGCCATCTTTCTCGAATATGCCATGGTCACCACTTTTCTGAAAAGTGGGCACAGTATGGGCAGGGCTTCGTGTGAGATCATATCCTTCCATGACCCAGCAAATTTAGTATCATTTACATCAGAACCTGGAGTAAATTATAGCTCAAATCTTTATCAGCTCATTATTTATTAGCTGGCATAGATTTCACTTGCTGGTGCACAGAGGGCCAGAGATGTGTCTAATTTACTAAGAGGCTAGCTTGTAGGGCTAGCTCATCTGAATGTAATGATACCTTTCCCTTTGATTCATTGCCTCATTTTTGTAAAAAAAAGTACTTTTAATCCATTTGTAAATGAGCAGTCAAGTGCACAGAGGGTGGTTCCTGCTCTCTGCTCCTCCTGCTTCCTCTGCCAGCCCCTTCCTCTCATTTCTGATTGACAGGATCATGTGAAATGACCTGCTCTTTTGCACATGAATTAAGAGCTTTTTTTCCTCCAGAATGAAGCAATGGATCACTAAATGAAAAGTATTATTACATTCAGCTGATCTAGCCCTACAAGACATTGTGCCTGGATTACTAGTGAATTTCCCAGTGACAGACTTCCATTAATAAGTTAGGCACATCTCATTCCAGCTCAAAGGTATCAAGACTGGTGTATGATGTGCCCTTCTTGATAAGTTTAAAGAGTAACTGCACTTTACAAAACCTTTTGATATGTCTGAACACGGGGACCTCCACACCATTGACAACATTCTCTCCCCATTGCTGAAGATGGAAGTGAAGATGGACTTAATAGTTTTTTGTATTGAGGCCGTCGTTATGACCATCTACAGCGGGGAGGAGAGATACAGCTAAAATAGAGCCTCTAACTCCTCATTTTAGCAAATGGGGCGGGTATCAGTGCTCAGGCGCCCATTGACCAAACCCTCGATATGTCACTCTTGACATGTCAAAATTTTTTGGAAAGTGCAGTTACTCTTTGAAAAAGATTCAAAATAAAAAAAGTCAATAAAAAAAATCATACACACCTTATCATTCTGATGCTTCAAAAGACCCCTGCCATTCTCTTCTTCCTGGTCCCTTGCAACAGAGGAAGTGTGACCATTCAGCCAGTCATTGGCCACATTGGTTACCCATGTCAGCTTGTGATTGGCTGAGAGGGATTGGGAAGATGAGAGACTGGTGGGCTACCTTAGAAGCATTGAAATATGAGAGGCGGGGCATTAGTGAGATGAGTATTACTATTTTTTTAAGCCATTTTCAGCTTTTTTGGGAAAAAAATAGGGAAATCCCCTTTAAATTGTTTGTCTGCCTGCAGCTGCCTCTAGAGGTAGCTTACTCCATATGAATTTATACAGCTTCCACTAGTCAATAGTAAATCTGTCTTCCATAAGCTCTTGAGCAATCAGTACTGATAGATGCAAGCAAGACAGTAAACATTCACTGTCCCCCTGAAAGTCTTATTCATGGTAATAGGGTACGGCCACACGGATAGGTTTCTGCATGAAGTTTTGGAAGCCAAAATCAGGAGTGGATCATAAAAGGAAAGAAAATATACAGGAAAGATAAGATTTTTCCTGTTTTTTGAATTCCTGAATTTTGGCTCCCAAAAATGCATGCAGAAACCTATCCGTGTGGCTGTATCCTTCCAAGAAAGCTATGCTACATCTGCTATGTAAGTTGAGTATTAACGAATACTTTGGTATAGAAGGTGCCATGGATGTGACTATGTGGTCATGCTTGGAAAATATGAATAAACTTGAGTTGTACAACTTACAACCTTTTTTTGGAGGTCTGCTATTTCAGTATTTTTTTTTATATATTCGGGTACGTTCATTGAAAGATACACATAAAGTCATGCTGAGATTAACTTGTAAATGAAAAGCTTATTTTCTTCAGCATAGACCTTCTAATTAACACTCTGGTATTTCTCTCTCTATATCCTTTTCCCATAAAGCAATGTCAATGACGTCCACTCCGTCCTTGAAGTGACAGTATATGATGAAGATCGAGACCGAAGTGCCGACTTTCTGGGCAAAGTTGCTATCCCCTTGCTGTCTGTAAGTCTCATTCACCTGCCATACATCTCAATGTTTCTCTCCATCCAAAAAAAAATATATGAAAATTTCTGCCGAATGTCAGTCAATTCTCAACTGAGATATTAAAAAATCTCACACATACACTAAAACGCAGACAAAAAGAAAAAAATATATAATGAATAGAATTTAACACCCTCGGTCCACGACCATGTTGAATCCCACGGTAGTTAATTTTTCCTGACAGGCTCAGTGCTGGTAATGAACAGGTACTTGTCAAAATTGCCACAGTTGTTTTGGACTCCTTGTCAGTTTCAGCAGCTGGGGGTCAAAGGTGGCCGGGGGAGTGTATTCTGCAGAGACCATGAGACAGACGGCTGTCATGTCTTTCTTCCCACAGATTCAAAATGGTGAACAGAAAGCCTACGTCTTGAAAAACAAGCAGCTGACAGGGCCAACAAAGGGGGTCATCTATCTTGAAATAGATGTGATTTTTAATGCCGTAAGTCCTAAGTTTGCCTTTCTTCTGCCTTCTATAAAAGCTCAGTTCCTTGAATGCTTTTTGTTCCTTATCTATAAAGTCTATGAATGTTAGGCTTCGACGTTTTATTTTAACCTCCCCGCGAGTGAAGGCGAGGAGCGACACAGCCACAGCATGGCGCACCCTCCCCACAAAATTTCAATTCAGCTGTTGTTGCTAGCAATGACATTGCTCCTGTTAAGTATGCATGCCACTTACCCTCCCTGGGTATTATACATTTATGTCCTTTATACAGTTTGCTTTTGTGAATTTTCAATCAGGGTGCACGTGTCGGTCACAGATTACAATTAGGCTAGAAAACTGATCATTTGTGTGACTTGTCTCATGACGATTATGTATTATCATGTGCAGGTAAAAGCCAGCCTGGCTACCCTCGTACCAAAAGAGCAGAAATACATGGAGGAAGAACCTCGACTTTCTAAGCAGGTAAATAGGACGCCCGCCATTGACAAGTGACTTCAGAGATGAAGTAAGCAGCATGTATAAAGATGTAGCAGAGCCGAAGTGGTCATTAAACACGTTCAGCTTGCATCATTTGGGCATCTTAAAGACTCTTTGAGTCCCTACTATGGATCCGGTTTACCTGCAGTCCTATGTAAAACAGTTATAACTCATCGTGCCAGATGACCAAATAATTTTTATATTATGTAAAAAAAAAATGAAATATATTGCTTATTAATGCTCTCTATCTTGTTTTATTGGGGCATAAACATCTCTTATTATTGATTTGTCATCACGAGGCTTAATCAATTCCGAACAGAATGTACAGTATTTTTGGCATGAATCTTGCTTAGCACTGATTCCTTTAATAAGGACACTCTTTGCATATGCTGTGTGAAAAAATAACAATAAGAGTGAGACGGAGCTATACACAGGGGAGCAGGGCTCCTCAACACCCTCCTGACAATGTACCTCAATCATAACTTAAATTATGCTTGTCTCAGACTGCGTAAATAACAGAATGGTATGGAACCATCTGATGCTTGGGGGTTGGGAGGTTGTCATAAGGACAAATATTCTCATGGGAAGACCAGGTTTAGAATAACCAGGATGATCACATAGTGAAAACGAAATCGCATAGAGGCAGACACTGGCAAAATTCAAATCTTTGGTCTTAATTCTCTTAGAAGTTGCAACCAGTCAGTGACAGAATGTATCTGAGGGCAAGTATGAACGGGTGATTGATATTACTGTTTATTTCCTCTTCGAACAGCATGGTGAAAGCTAAGACATGAATGCAGAAGTTAGTCATCCTTTATTTGACCCAGACTGCTATTTAGCTCCATAATCCTGTGCTTCGTTGTAGATAATGATGTACTTGGTGTTAATTACATTTAATATTTTTATTATATAGTGCTTCATTTACATTTCAGTGATAACATTGTATGACAAGGGCATGGAAAGTAGCTAGAGTTGGCCAAAAATTGAATATTAAAGATCTGGAATGAATGATTTGTTAGCGTGGCATATTCAGGCATGATATGAAACTAAAATCAGTGCTTTTTCATGTTCGATCATCATTTTGGTTTCCAACGTTTTTAGGCCAAGAGCCTCAAACACTTCAGAGACCACACTAAGGAACCTTAATGTGGACATCACCACATGGCAGCAGTTGTGTTGTCCATAGTGACTTCATCATTGTTGAAGATGCTGCTGGTGAGGATAGGAAGGGCAGTGGTTTCACTAATACTGATATAGCACCTGCAGTGAATATTAGTGAGCTTCATCTTCCATATGGCCACAGGTGTCCACCATTACTGGGAACCAAGCCATGGGTATGGTTTAGCCAAGGGTGGGCTCAAGCTCCTTGGAGCATCAGTGCTCCTCCACTCTGCTCTTAGAACCACTCCCCACGTCCCCTTGATTGACAGGCATCTTGCCTGGGCCTGTAATCTCACACCTACAATGCAGTCTACACCATTGGATACTTGCCTCTGCTTTCCTAGAAGCACAGATGACTACTGCACATGCACCGATGATGTCACCCTCCACCCAAACAAAGCTAAGGCATTTGCTTTGTTTAATGGGGTTGATCCTACTGACAGATGCTAGGGGCATGTATAGGGTGGGGCATGTGCAGGTGAACACTGCCTTTTGCAGGTTATATAGCTAGGGCTAGGGTAGCAAACTGAATCTAAAGGACAACCTAGCTATGACTCTGCTGTCGTCACCTCCACTGCCTACAAAAGTGCACCATGGTTATTGAAAGAATCCATATGGGGATGGATACCAGGAAATTCACAATTCAGAGAAAGCTATTAAAGTTATTAAAGAAAAAATATGAAAAATATAGCTATACCGTTCCCTACAGTAGACAGTTCTTTGAGAACATGCAACATTGGTACTAGGGAATGGATCCACCAAAAGATTTGTGGTTGAGATGTGATGGACTGTGCACACAACAACTGTTACCCACATGCTTCCCTGTTGGCACCTTGATAGAAGTGGCACAGAGCAAGACTCAAGTGACACCCTAATCACAGATTTCCAAAAGGCAAAAAATTTTGATATCCTATTATTTTAATGAGACCATGGCACAATTCCAAACACCGTGATATTAGACCACCAAGATAACAGATATTTTTGTTTCTCCCATATATACACCTAGGGTATTGGGAAGAAAGAACGTGTACACAAAGAGTAGGTGAATATACAAACTCCATACAGAAGTTGCATTTATACTCCAATCCACAGGTTATCTAAGAAGACAGCAAAAATTAGCAGGATGAACAGAACTGTTACTTGGGACCTCATCCACCTGGGTGTCACCATCGTTCATAGTCCATACCAATATAGTTTAAAATGACCTTAATATAATTTTGACTCTGGAATCTGGTAGAACATGAATATAAGTAGTGTTGAAGTGAAGCATTCAAAGCAGAATTTGGTCTGAAGTTTAGGAAAACTTTGATTTTTCTCGTGCTTCGTGGTAACGAATGAGGTTTTCCTAAAATGGCAGCTGCACATGTTACAAAGCGAAACTAAGTGTACAGGAGACAAGCCTGGGAAAGCAACATTACCCATAATGCAGCAGACCAATCCACGGATAGCCATCCCCTGTGATGTCACAGCCCTATAAAACCCTCATCCCTTGTGGTCTCCGCCATTGTCCTGTGAGCATAGGGAGAGACGTGGCAAGCGCTCATGGCTAGTGACAGTGTTGCTGAAAACGATTAATAGAAGAGTTCAATACCAGTAAGATGGAAGCCTTTATTATTCCAATGCCCAGCGTGCCAACTAATACCATCCAGTCTGCACCCCTTAGAGATGCCAGGTCTTAGTGATGACCATCCTCGTCTTTTGCTGGCTTTAAGTCCTAGAAAAGTCAGCTAAATGTAAAGAGAGGAGGAGCTGGATGTTAATGATTAGTGTTGAGCAAATCAAGCTTCGGAACCTAGATCTGAAGTCGATTCATTCAAAACTTCATTTGAATGCTGTACAGAGATTCGACTTCATACAGCATTCAAATATATGGGCTCCGGCGAGGCAAATTCGTTATCACCGAAGTCTCGCGGGACTTCGGTGGATAACTACAGGATTTTCTTTTTTCAACTTTAAAACCTTTTTAAAACATGGATCCGAAGTCGCCTTCAATAACGAAGTACCAGCCTGTACTGAAGCCGACTTCGGATCCATGTTTTAAAATGGTTTATTCACCGAAGCCTCGCCGGAGCCCATACATTTAGGAGCGGATGCGAACCTCAATTCACTCAACACTACTCCTCATGACATATTCTCATCTATATTAGATCATGTGGAGAAGGAGGAAAAGCAGATGGCAGAAGAAGGGCCCCCACCTGTAGGGCAGGAGAGCGCTGGGGTTGGAGAAGAGGGTAAGCCAGCATATTGTGCCCCCACTTAACCAGCCAAACCTCATACCAACAACAGACTCTGTTTAAAGGTGTCGCGTAGCGATTAGCAATGAAGACCGACTATACAGTGCAGTCTTTCTATATTAAATGAAAGGCCGCTGCAGGCTAAATGGCCGAGCGTTTCTTCACCGCAGCATGACCGCTCCATGTGGCCATACCCTAAGGCAGAGTGGCCTGGGTATACCTGATTTATAGTGATTCGTGATGAATTAATTCGGAACAAATTAAATTTCTTGGCTAACTTCGGCGAAGTTGCCGAATTGAATTTTTCTAAACTTCACTCAACTCTAAATATAAGCACAAAAGAAGTCCAGTATGTTGTTAAACCTCAGATTGGCGCAACCATCTTGTGATCACAAGTGGGAGGCACTTCAGCACAAAACGAGCATGAGACATACCCCACCAGTCTACTGTATATACACAATGAGTTTTACTATTCTGTTTTGTAGTTTTTGAAGTATAAGGAGCTACAAATCAATGATGTGCTTATTAGCATGGACTCTCATTAAATACCTCACACAGCCAGGGATCATTACAACCGACTCTTGGCATGAACACTAGACCCCACTTAATAGGATTTTCTGGAACAGGCATCTATGGCTACAGTAATGGTCATAGTATTTTCAGCATGTCTTTTTAAAATATTTTTGAGCATTCACACCATGTCTGACATTTTCTACCAAACCCAATATTTTTTTTATTGAGTTATGATGTCATATGTGACAGGTGTAGGATAAAATATGACAGTTCCTTTTCCAAACTGACATGCATGTAACACACAAAATATAGTACTATTGATGTAGAAATACCAGCATTCTACATTTTCTGCTTGAACTTGAGACTCACAGTATGATTTTTTTTATCCTATATCCCCATAATTTGTCTTTTTGCTTTTATACTTATTTATATATTTATTGTATGCTTGTCGCTTCCATTGTAAGCAAACATTTTACAGAAATGTGTAGTCTGGGAAAATTCCTTACTGAATTTATACCAGAGCTTACATTTCAATATGGATTTTAATGAAAAAACAATGCATTTTTGAATGGTCACTAAGTTTTCAAACAACTATGGATAGATCAATAGTACAAGTGACCCCAAGAAACTTAGTAATATATGTTATCAGAGAGAAATGTCTAGTTTACATGGTTATCAACTGTTTACGTCAACCCCTCACCACTTGCTAAATGCTTTTCTCTTTGAAATTTGCTTTAAATCTGGACAGGAGCAGCTCCACAGAAGGACATTACACATTTTTACACATGTCAGTACAAGTTTATGGAGAGGGGTGGAAGTTTATATCTCAGCCCAGACTCTTTATTCACAACCATACAAATCAGTACTTTTCTGTTCCATGATCCTGGGGCTGCTTCTAAATGAGATAGAGAATGTTAAGAAGGAAATTCTCCTCTACTTTCTGTGTGCAGCGGATGGAAGCTAGTCTCCACCTACCAGGTCTGGGAAAACTGTAAACTAAAGATATAATATACAGAAGAAAAAACAAAGTGCCATATACTAGTCATATTAAGGCAAGAATGATTTTAATATGCAGGGAAGAGACAAGCTTTGTCAGTGCCCAAAGCTGTGGTTTCAGAAAGTGCATTTCTCCATGATCCCTGAAGTTTATCATGTTAGTTGTGACCAGAACATTACTTTTTTGGACCTCTGGATTGTGCCTCTATCTATCTCTCATTGCACCCTTGCCATGTGTTTACCAGATCCACTTACAGATGCAAAAATAAATTTGGTAATTCAAATTGGTAAAACTAAAAAAAAAGGTATTCAAAACTGGCAACCAGCCCAATTGGATCATTTGATTAAAAAAAAGTGAAAATGTGTTGTACGAATCTGACCATAGAAGTGTGGATCCAACCATAATCTTCATGAGACTATGACTTTTTAAATTAGGGCATTTATTATATGCACATGTCTTAATTGACAAGTATATGGCACTTTGTTTTTTCTTCTGTATACTATATCTTTAGTTTACAGTTTTCCCAGACCTGGTAGGTGGAGACTAGCTTCCATCCGCTGCACACAGAAAGTAGAGGATAATTTACTTCTTAACATTCATATGTACAGCGCTATAGAATGAATAGCGCTTTAATAATAATAATAATAATAATAATAATAATGCACATAAGAGGATCAAACAGAAGGTAATCAGCATTCCAAAACCTTGGTAAACTTTTTTAGTTGCAAATTGCATTTCTACACTGTCCTCACCAGTTTCCAAAAACGGGGCATGTAGAGGACAGGTTGGGGGTGGGGCCTTCCAGAAACTGGAGTAGATAATGACTGAAATCTACGCCAGCTACAAATTGGAGTACATTTTAGTCTGGCGCACAGACTGCCAGAGAAGGCATTTACTTTATGATGAGGCCTTTGCCTGCTCCGGCGGCACAGGCCCTTTCTGCCAATACATGTGGTCCCAGACACGACCAGTGCACCATCAGTACTTATCTGTCCATAGTCGCACACTGCATGACACTCCTCTCTGACATGGAAAATACATGTGAACAGGAACTAGATAGAAACAAGTATATCTGTCAAACCCTGCATGTTTTCTATCATTTTTTTTATATAATTTTCCCCCAGTCCAAGCCACAATCATCAAAGGGACTGGCCTCAGCAGCGACCCGTACAGGAAAAGATGTGGTAGTGATAGCATAGATAGGAGTAATAGTGGTTCTTTTAGGGACTCCCACTGGTTATCTGCATGGCCAGCAAAAGGGTGGAGGCAAAGACCAGGCCCAGTTTAGTGATAACAAGCAAGAGTCTCTTTACTGAGGATGATGAGAACTGCAGTGCAGATAGCCGCAATAGGCAGAGTTTTGTGGTATAACACAGAGCTTACTTTTCCCAATAGCTCTATATAGGTAGCGGCAATGATGGTGGTAGTAGTAGTCCCTGAGTTTCTCTCTAAACATTTTGCAACCTTCCTAAATTTGACAACAGCCATGAAAGTCCCAGTGTGGCGGCTCCAAAGCAATATACCCTAAGATCCCTGCAATGCTAGATAGTCTGTAGATATCATTCCTGCCTACTCTCAGGGTTAGTCTGCTGGCAGCTTCTACAGTCCACAAGAATGGTGTTTTCCTGGAGAACAGATTCTCTTCCTTCACATAGGCTCTACAACAGGCAGAGCTAGACTGACTCTAGCTAAAACTAACCAGACAGGTACCAGCACATTACCCTGACAACTACACTAAGAGGATGCCAGATTAGCTCTTTCCTACCCTATATTCAGCCATGTGGGATACAGAGTGCATGAAATAAATGAAATGTACCCTTTTAGCAATAATTAACCCTTGCAGTAGTCCACTGGGGCACTGCATTTGCTATAAGGATTTACAGGGTCCTTAACAATTTTGTCTTCTTCAGCCAGTGAAACCATCAGATCCTTAGTAAAACACTTGTGTACTTCATCCCACTATTAAGCTACATATTTTAGTTGTTTTTGTTTTAATGCAGTTGCTGAGAAGTTATGAAAGATTTCTTGTACTTTTTTCCTCTCATGCAAATGCCCTATCGCTTTACTGTGCATATTTATGGGCACACTTACATGCCTTGCCCTATATCACAGTTACACTTTTATTGGAGCATTTGTGTTTTTGTCTTTGCTCTAACTGTCACATTTTACTCCACATCCTCTTGTGCTGCATTACTTGCACAGCATGCCGTCACATCCCAAATTGCTTTCCCTACATGCTCATCAGCATTAATAAGATTTGCAACACGGAGATATTGCTAATATATTAATTATAAATGCTTTTCTGCTTTATGACATTGAAAACATTATAAAAGACGCTCTTCTTGTCATAGCTGTTTGCAAAGCATATAATAGGCCAGCTTTATTAGATTCTCTGGAGTGGATCACAGACATATTTCTGCTCTGTATCTGTACATAGATTAGAACTCCCTGAAAATAAGAGAATACAATAGTTATTATGAAACAGCTATTAATACCAGTTCTGTATGTCTTATATTGAAACATGCACAATTCAGAATAATTACATTAAAGAGGACCTATAACCTCTCCTGATGCATACCCCATGTAATACAATTCTAGAGCCCCTAACGTATTCTTATGACTTTATTATTTCTGCTAGACGTTTATGAATAAATTACTAGCAGTTTGCAGTGCAGGTCCAAATGGGTGTTACCAGTTGGTGGTGTGTCCCTGCATAGTCTGACATTATCCAATCAGTGCTGCCAGTGCCGGATTGTGCAGGGACAACCCCAACTGGTAACACCCAACTGGACCTTCATTGCAAACTGCTAGTAATTCAAAAATTCATAATAATAAAGGAATGACACCACACAGAGTTATAAGAATAGGTGCTCCAGAATTGTTATTACATTGGGAATGCAAGTAGTTACTAAAACAGACATGTCAGAACAGGTTATAGCTCCTCTTTAAGTCATCTTACATTCTGCCACATAAATTCCTACCCCTGAATAATAATACATTTAGTGACTATATATTACCAACATACAGAGACTAAATACCGCCATATTGGATAATAGCTCATACCATGACTGGATAACAAACACTGCAACATTATAGCCCCATATCATGACTGGATAACACCACCATACAGTAACTGAATAACTGTCATACAGTGACTGAATAACCACCATACAGTGACTGAATAACCACCATACAGTTACTGGATAACAACCATACAGTGACTGAATAACTGTCATACAGTGACTGAATAACCACCATACAGTGACCTAATAACCACCATACAGTTACTGGATAACAACCATACAGTGACTGAATAACCACCATACAGTGACTGGATAACGACCATACAGTGACTGAATAACCACCATACAGTGACTGGATAACCACCATACAGTGACTGGATAACAACCATACAGTGACTGGATAACAACCATACAGTGACTGAATAACCACCATACAGTGACTGGATAACCACCATACAGTGACTGGATAACCACCATAAAGTGACTGAATAACAGCACCATACAATGGCCGGATAACACTGCCATATACAGTTGCAATAAAAAGTATGTGAACCCTTTGGAATTATATGGATTTCTGCACAAATTGGTCATAAAATGTGATCTGATCTTCATCTAAGTCACAACAATAGACAATCACAGTCTGCTTAAACTAATAACACACAGAATTAAATGTTACTATGTTTTTATTGAACACACCATGTAAAAATTCACAGTGCAGGTGGAAAAAGTATGTGAACCCCTAGACTAATGACATCTCCAAGAGCTAATTGGAGTGAGGTGTCAGCCAACTGGAGTCCAAAGAATGAGATGAGATTGGAGGTGTTGGTTACTTTGGGTTTGCTTTTCACAAGAAGCATTGCCTGATATGAATGATGCCTCGCACAAAAGAAGTCTCAGAAGACCTACGATTAAGAATTGTTGACTTGCATAAAGCTGGAAAGGGTTATAAAAGTATCTCCAAAAGCCTTGCTGTTCATTAGTCCATGGTAAGACAAATTGTCTATAGATGGAGAAAGTTCAGCACTGCTGCTACTCTCCCTAGGAGTGGCCGTCCTGTAAAGATGACTGCAAGAGCACAGCGCAGACTGCTCAATAAGGTGAAGAAGAATCCTAGAGTGTCAGCTAAAGACTTACAAAAGTCTCTGGCATATGCTAACATCCCTGTTAGCGAATCTACGATACGTAAAACACTAAACAAGAATGGATTTCATGGGAGGATACCACAGAGGAAGCCACTGCTGTCCGAAAAAAACATTGTTGCACATTTAGAGTTTGCTCAAGAGCACCTGGATGTTCCACAGCAGTACTGGCAAAATATTCTGTGGACAGATGAAACCAAAGTTGAGTTGTTTGGAAGAAACACACAACACTATGTGTGGAGAAAAAGAGGCACAGCACACCAACATCAAAACCTCATCCCAACTGTGAGTATGGTGGTGGGGGCATCATGGTTTGGGGCTGCTTTGCTGCGTCAGGGCTATCATTGAAGGAAAAATGAATTCCCAAGTTTATCAAGACATTTTGCAGGAGAACTTAAGGCCATCTGTCAACCAGAGGAAGCTCAACAGAAGATGGGTGTTGCAACAGGACAACGACCCAAAGCATAGAAGTAAATCAACATTAGAATGGCTTAAACAGAAGAAAATATGCCTTCTGGAGTGGCCTAGTCAGAGTCCTGACCTCAACCTGATTGAGATGCTGTGGCATGACCTCAAGAAAGCGATTCACACCAGACATCCCAAGAATATTGCTGAACTGAAACAGTTCTGTAAAGAGGAATGGTCAAGAATTACTCCTGATCATTGTGCACGTCTGATCTGCAACTACAGGAAATGTTTGGTTGAAGTTATTGCTGCCAAAGGAGATTCAACCAGTTATTAAATCCAAGGGTTCACATACTTTTTCCACCTGCACTGTGAATGTTTACATGGTGTGTTCAATAAAAACATGGTAACATTTAATTCTTTGTGTGTTATTAGTTTAAGCAGACTGTGATTGTCTATTGTTGTGACTTAGATGAAGATCAGATCACATTTTATGACCAATTTGTGCAGAAATCCATATCATTCCAAAGGGTTCACATACTTTTTCTTGCAACTGTAGTGACTGGATAACACCGCCATACAGTGACTTGATAACACCACCATACAATGACTAGAAAACACCACCATACAGTGACTGGATAACTCCACCATACAATGACTGGATAACGCCACCATACAATGACTGGATAATGCCACCATACAATGACTGGATAACGCCGCCATACAATGACTGGATAACGCCGCCATACAGTGACTAGATAACAGAGTATAAGGGGGCACAGTAAAATATATGACCAGGGGCACAGTGTAGCGTATAAGAGGGCAAAGTACAGGAGCACTTTACAGGTTACAGGTTATGGTAAGGGGGTACAATACAGGGTATAAGAGGGCATAGTACAGGTTAGTAGGCACAGTACAGGGGTGTCTCCTTATACTCCTGTAATATGCCTCCTACACAGTATTATATGGGGGCATAGTGCAGGGAATAGGAGACTGGCAGGGGGCAGAGTAAAGGGTGGTGGACAAATACACGGTAGTGGGCCCAGTACAGGGCAGGGGGCACAGTACAGCATAGGGAGCACAGTACAGCATAGGGAGCACAGTACAGAGCAGGGGGCACAGTACATCATAGGGGGCACAGTACAGGGCAGGGGGCACAGGGCTTGTCGCACAGAGCAGATGGCTAAGTACAGGGCAGGTGGCACAGTACAGTGCAGCTGACACAGTACAGGGCGGGAGGTACAAACTCACCATTTTTGGTCAGGCTGGCAGTGAGTCCTAAGCAGGAGGTCGGCAGCATTATCTGGCTGGCAGGCTGCAGCGGTGCTCAGAGGGCTGAGACAGCGTTGCTGCTCATGGTTGCTCCAGCTTTTTGGCTGTCTGTTACAGCCAGAGCAGGAGGTCAGAGGCGCTACATAAGAGGTAGGCAGGCAAGAGAGGCGGTCGGCAGTTGGGCGGGCAGGCGGGCAGTCAGTCACATCCAGGGTCCACATGGCGCTTCTTGTTGTCTGGGAGCGGGCTCTGTTTATCAATTGAAATGATTGGTGGAGAAGCAGCTTCCGCTCACTGCTGCTCCACCAATCAGATAACACAGTGCAGCAGCGCAGAGGAGAGGTAGGAGAATCCCTCTCTCCTCTCTCCTCTTGTTTATGTATGCAGCGTTACAGCCCCCACCTCCCCTCAGACAGAGAAAAAACATTAAATTATTAGAAATAAGGCCCTACTGGCCACACCCATGCTACTGCTCCCGGGCCCCTGCTAAGCTCAGGCCCCGAAGCAGTCGCTTCCCCTGCTTCCCCGATAGCTACACCACTGACTGGGAGCTACCTATCTGAGCGCACCCAGGATGCCCCAATAAGTTAGTGTGGTCCAGTACCACTGAGAGACAGAGTACACATAAATGGCCACCAAAGAGTTCATCTAAAAGATCCTACATGTTTCATCCACCCACCCACAAGTATCAGCACATCATAAGTGTCAGCACTAAAGAAGGAAGGACCAGCACTACATCGCGAGTGCTGGTCCTTCCTTCTTTATTGCAAGTATTGGGACGTCTCCCCACTGACTCGTGCACCGCGTCTATTCCAGCAGTGCCGACCCTTTTCTACATAAGTGTCAGCACTAGGGATGAGCAGACCCGTGGCTGCTCGGGTTCGCCAGGTTCGGCTGAACTTCGGGTCAAAGTTCGGGTTCGGGACCCGATCTTGACCCGAACCCGACCTCCATTGAAGTCAATGGGGACCTGAACTTTGGTGCACTAAAATGGCTGTAAAATGGTAGTAGTACGGGCTAGAGGGCTGCAAAATGAAGCAAAATGTGGGTAAGAGCAGGATAGTTGCAAACAAATGTGGATAAGTAATGACTTAAAATAACATAGAATAGAAAACAATAAACAATAATAATCTTAAACTAGGAGGCGGAGGTCAAAGTGGAGTAGGAGGTTGAAGAGGTGGTAGACGTGGCGGTATAGGTGGAAGCGGCAGTGGAGGAGGATGAGGAGGAGGTAGCCAACACTGTTTTTGTTGTTTTTTAGTATTTTTTCTCCCTTTATTTATTTTTTATTTTTTTATAAATTTGGGAAGACCCCAAAACATTGGGAAAAGAGAATGCAAAGAGAGAGTGCGCTGGAATTTAACAATGGCTAGGTCCGGCCGTATACTCTATTGTGCACAAGGTATAGACAAGTCCTGTGGGATCCATGCCTGGTTCATTTTAATGATCGTGAGCTTGTCCACGTTGGCTGTGGACAGACGACTGCGCTTGTCTGTGATTACCCCCCCTGCCGTGCTAAACACACGTTCGGACAATACACTTGCTGCAGGGCAGGCTAGCACCTCCAAGGCGTAAAGGGCAAGCTCAGGCCATGTGCCCAATTTGGAGATCCAAAAGTTGAATGGGGCAGACCCATCAGTCAGTACGTGTAGGCATGTGCACATGTACTGTTCCACCATGTTGCTGAAATGAAGATGTTCCGTATCAGCTGGTGGTGCTGATTTTTGTGGCGTGCTGACAAAGCTTTTCCACATTTCGGCCATGCTAACCCTGCCTTCTGAAGTGCTGGCAGTGCCCCAGCTGCTTTGGCGACTTCTTCCTCCTCCTCCTCTGCCTTTGCCTTGTGCTTCCACTGAGCCCCCGCTGTCAGGTGTGAATGCCATCAGCAGCGCGTCTACCAGCGTGCGCTTGTACTCGCGCATCTTCTGTTCACACTCCAGTGACGGAATTAAGGACAATATGTTGTCCTTGTAGCGGGGATCCAGCAGGGTGGCCACCCATTAATCAGCACTGGTTAGAATGTAGGCAACCCTGGCTGTGCTGAAGTTGGTGGTGAAGGTGTTACGCTGACTGGATGAGGAGGAAGCAGAGTAGGAGGCAACAGGAGGCAACGAGAAATGTCCTGCAATCCTCGATGGCAGTAGGACATGCGCCAAACTGCTATCTGCCTCAGGCCCAGCCGCTACTGCATTTACCCAGTGTGCAGTTAGGGAGATATAACATCTAGAGTTGATCGAGCATGCTCGGCCGAATACCAGTTCGGCTCAAGCATCACAATGCTCGGCTTATCGCGGTGTTCGGCCGAATACCGCGTGTGCTCGAGCGCGATGCTCGAGTCTCCTCCCCGCACGTTTGTTGGCTGCTCACTGTAATGCCGTAGCTATGTTGGTTACTGGCATTACAGTGATTGACTGGCCGGAACGCGTCATCGGGTGCTATTAAGCACCCGATGACACATGGTTCGACTCTGTGCGTGCAGTTGTAGAGACCCAAAAGTCATTTTAAGGACTATTGTTGTATCTGGCAGCAATTTATATTTTTAGCGCAACCTGCGCTAAATAGCTTGCAATTGTTTGGCCACTGGAGACAGCGACATTACCTGCGCTACATCTCCTGTATAAAGTTTGCGCCTCCTAAAAATATTTGTGACATCCAGTGTACTTTTTCCGTAGACGTTGTGACAGCGACATTATCTGCGCTACATCTTCTGTTTAACGTGTGCGCATACTAAAAATAGCTGTGTCATCCAGTGTACTTTTTCCGTCGACGCTGCGGACAGTGACATTATCTGCGCTACATCTCCTGTTTAACGTGTCCGCATCCTAAAAATATCTGTGACATCCAGTGTACTTTTTCCGTAGACGCTACATCTCCTACATAACGTTTCCGCATCCCAAATATCTGTGACATTGACTGTAATTTTTTCTTAGCCGCTGGTGACAGCAGCACCATTACCTGCGCTACATCTCCTGTATAACGTTAGCCACTGGTGACAGCAGCGACATTACCTGCGCTACATCTCCTGTATAACGTTAGCCGTTAGACGTTAACCTTATAAGACACATTGCAGCAGCTGCAGAACCTCATAATACATACCTCAGCTGCTGCAGAACCTCATAATACACACCACAGCTGCTGCAGAACCTCATAACACACACCTCAGCTGCTACAGAACCTCATAATACACAACTCATCTGCTGCAGAACCTCATAACACACACCTCAGCTGCTGCAGGACCTCATAATACACATTTCAGCTGCTGCAGAACCTCATAACACACCTCAGCTGCTACAGAACCTCATAATACACACCTCAGCTGCTACAGAACCTCATAATACACACCTCAGCTGCTACAGAACCTCATAATACACACCTCAGCTGCTACAGAACCTCATAATACACACCTCAGCTGCTGCAGAACCTCATAATACACACCACAGCTGCTGCAGAACCTCATAACACACACCTCAGCTGCTACAGAACCTCATAATACACACCTCTATATTTCACATATAAATAGAACAGATGAGAATCCAGCTCATGCTTTACTTTAAACACTAATGCATGGACATGCCGAGCAATCACCAAGATATACAGGAAGGGAAGTCCAGCATGCAGTGTAAGTAACAATCCTGCAACGGTTCACACTGGGTTTTATAAGTTGTTCACTAGATCTTATTATTACTGACAGTGGATACTGGACTGTTTCTTCAGCATTGCATGCAGGTATACATTTTACAGGAGAATATGCACATATAGGAGACATATATTAAGAACAGGTCTTTGTATCCAGTGTTAGGGCTCATGCACATTTGTCCACAATGCACGGGCACCAACTGTAGGGTCTGAATGGGGTCTGCGATCCTCATCTGATGGTCCGTACGGTGTGGAGGCTCGAACAGAAAACCAAGGAAGAACTCCGTGAATGGGCCGCAATACGGGCACTGGCCGACAACGGTCGTGTGCATGAGCCCTAACTATAGATCAATCTGCTCAGCTCCTCCTGCTCTTTAAAATGCAGATTGTGCAGTGACCCAGCGCTAAAGGCTATTTGTTTGTTAAAAGTTTAATGTTATGATTTCATGTTAAAAGCACTACCACTCCTCCCATCCTTGTCTCCTCCGGGTCGCTGCATTTTCATGGTGACAGATTCTCTTTAACTTTTGCTTTGTGGTTTGGCACAACTAGGCTACATTTCTGTTCCGCCTGGGTTTGTGGGTTTCAGTAGAATGGAATTACATAGGGTTATTATAAATGAATGAAAAGTGCTGCAAATATTGTGGGGGATACCAGCAGTTTCATTGGAAGTATCCATTGCAACAAATAGCTCCTACCCCTAAGGCCTCATGCACACGACCGTATATGTTTTGCGGATCCGCAAAAAAACTGATGACGTTCCGTATGGCACCCGTTTTTTTTTGCGGATCCGTTTTTTTTGTGGATCCATTGTAATAATGCCTATCCTTGTCCGCAGACTAGAAAAAAATAGGACATGCGCTATTTTTTTGGCGGAGCAACGGAACGGACATACTGATGCGGACAGCACACAGTGTGCTGTCTGTGTTTTTTGCGGACCCATTGAAATGAATGGGTCCGCATCCTATACACAAAAAAAAACGGATCGGACACGGAAACAAAATACGGTCGTGTGCATGAGGCCTAATACAGATAATATTAAGCAGCCTATAGTAGTCCTTCATATGGATTTGATATATAGCCCCTATACCAACATTGAGAGATCCAGGATTAAACAGCTATGGGCTGTGTTTTAGGCACTTTATTTTAACTATAAGGGAATATATGGACAGTAACAGGCATTACACATTAAATGCACTTCTTACAACATGGTTACCATTCATTTTAAATTATACTGTGTTTTTTTCTTCCATATCACTGTGTACCCGACAGCGCTGTATAGAAATGTTGCAGATAGTTGGTAGTCTGAACATTAGGAGCTCTCCAATCATTTTGCACTATTAGAATGGCCCTTGACGTTGTGGCACACAAGGGGTTATAAAAGGATTTGCATTTGTCCCAGAACTGTCACATCTCACTCATTCCTGTCCTTGAACCCTGGCAATTAAGAGAGCCAACAGGGTGGAAGGAAGCAACTTTGCAAATCAGCCCGGAGCAAGGTGTTCCATGGTTTGCACCCGCTGAGAACGTGATGGACAGCAATCTTTTGCAAATCAATTTATGCCATGTTCCTCCTACCCTGAATAGACTAGAAAATTGGAAGCAGAAGTCAATTATGTTGAGGAGTTAATAAGATTTGGTAAAAAATATATATATATATTAGTTATTACTGAATATTAAGAGGAAAACCTCCAATGTCCAAAGTTAAAACACCACTGAACTCCAGGTGTAAATGAGTGTTGTAGATGATGTAGAACTACATATATATATATTCATGAATTGTGTCGCACCGTATTTCCTTACATCAGTTTGCACGTGGAGCATTCCTCTTTCCTATCTGGAAGGAAATCAGTGTCAAGTGTAGACCTTCCAGGTAAACATTAATGGGGTTATCCAGGAAAAGATATTTATGACTTATCCTCAGGATAGGTCATCAGTATCAGATCTGCGGGGGTGCGACACGTGGGACCCTCCCTGATTAGCTGTTAGAAGAGGGCTTGAGCGCCGCAACCTCTTCCTAGGCCAGTGACATCACCGTACATCGCATGGCCTAGTGGCAGCTGAGCCCCATTCAAGTGATTGGGGCAGAGCTGCAATACCAAGCACTGCCACTATACAATGTATGGCGCTGTCTTTGGAAAGTTGCCGGAAGCCTGCATCGCTCACCAGAATTCCAGTGAGAGCAGCGACTCCCTGAAACAGCTGATTGGCCGGGATCCGAACCCCCGCTGATGTGATAATGATGACCTATCCTGAGGTTAAGTCATCATTACCTCCTCCAAGATAACCCATATTACAGTTATGTTCACACAGAGGATACTGTCCGCAACAAAATCCGCAGCGTATCCCAAGGCTGAAACTCCTGTGCTATGCTATTTATATGCTTGGTTTAGCTCCATTGAATGGATTTCAATTGTGCGCAGACTCTGGCTGTGACTTTGCAAGGGGTCCGCAGAGTGACCGCGCCAAGATTGGATCTGTACATTCTTGTGCAGTCTTCAGAACCGTGCAGCAAAAACCCTCGGCCACATCAAGTGCGGTGTGGACTCCCATTGAAAACAATAGGAAGTGGTTTCCACGCAGATTCTGCCATGTTTTCTGTGCTGAAATCCGCACCCAAACTCCTACATCTAAACATACCCTCAAGGGGTTTTCTCATCACAGACACCACCTGTTTGATACCTGGCAGCGATCACCAAAGGTCCAGCTTCCAGCGCCAGATGATTTTGGCCACTTTCCGACTGCGGACTGACAGTGAGTGTATGAGACAGAGTCCTGAACTTCCAGCACTGCCAGGGTCGCATAGCATTATATTGATTTATGATGCTATGTAACCCTTAGGCCTCTTTCACACGAGCGTGTCCGGATAAGGTCCGGATGCATTGCGGCAAACCTGCGTGAGTAGGTACCCAATTGCAGTCAGTTTTGACTGCGATTGCGTTCCGTTGTTCAGTTTTTAAGTGAATGGGTCTGCGATCCCCATGCGACTGCCCCACGGTCGGTGCCCATGCATCGCGGACCGCAATTTGCGGTCGACAGCACGGGCTTGGGCTTTACACGGTCGTTCCACGTATCTGACTCGCTCGTCTAAAAGGGGCCTAAGGGCATAGCTACACAATGACTTATTGTCGCGCTACAAAAAGAGTACAACTACACTGCGACATATGTTGCGCAACATTTATGTCGCAGGAGGCTTTTAATACACTTCTGTTGTAAAATGTGTTTGCTGTCAGTGAATGGAAACCAACTCAAGACACTGCACTACGCCTGTGTCAGTTGGATGTACAGCATACAAAGAGAGACATTTGTTGCGCGACTATTTGACGCAGTAATGTCGTGCAAGATCTTTTGTAACGCTAGTCTATAGTGTTGCACTGCAAAAGATGTTGCGTGACATTACTGCGTCAAATAGTCGCGCAATAAATATTGTTGTGTAGCCCTAGCCTATCTCAGCCTGCATACAGCTCTTTGTATGCTGTACATCCAACTGACACAGGCACAGTGCAGTGTCTTGAGTTGGTTTCTATTCACTGACAGCAAACCTCAACTTACTACACAAGTGTATTAAAAGCTGCACAATATTTACATATAATCTGAAAACATGAACCATAACTAATGCTGGGGTTCATGTACAATACCTAATACTTCAGTAAAAAAAAATGGATTGGATTACCAAATGTGATCATTTTAAAATGACTTATTTTAGTGAATTCACATGTGTTCAGATTAACAATACATGCATCAATAGGATTAGCTTTAGCTAAGAAAATTAGGGATTAATGAAACAAAAGTGAAAAACATACACTGGTTGCCAAGCCAGGCTTGTAGACAGAAAACAGTTTTTGTGTTGTAGTACTGAATATGGCCAGTAGATGGCAGTTCTAACACTTACAATAAGGGAAACTTACTGGGGAAGATTTGGGAAAACTTTTGTGGCCCTCAGCAAGCAATCTAATTAAAGGTATAAACTTTTTAAGACAGGTTAGGATGTAACAGCTCTTCCCTGACTGCAACGGGCAAGTATGAAAATGTTCTGTTTCACTTTTTTTTAGTAATTTACACTATTTTCATGGTAGCTTACCTGAGCTCTAGAAGATGCTAGAACTAAAACTATTCCTGCACGCCAACACTCAGCAGCTAAACATCTAGTAATATCCACTACTTTTATGCTCTGCTCGCTATCTAAAAAGGAGGAGTGCACCTATTGCTTTTGATATACAGTACCACAGTGGTCAGCGACCTTCTGCTGTGAAACTACAACTCCCAGCAGGCACACTTGCTCAGCTGTTCTTGTAACTCCTATTGAAATGAATGAGTGTCTTATCCCTGCACAGCAGCATTGCTTTTTGTGCTGTCCCTGTACTGTGACATTATTGTATCTGCACTGTGATATCAGTATGTGTTTTGTTCCTGTGCTGTGATGTCACCATATGTATGGTGACAATTTGGTATGCCTTTTTCTCGTAGCATGCTATTGTGTGCATTGTCCTTTCACTTTGACATAACTGTGTGCATTATTCTTATTCTGAAACTTTGTGCGTTATGCTTGTACTTTGACATCATCATGCGTATTATTCCTGTGATATTACCTTATTGAATTAATTATCCTTTTACTGTGACATTACCATGTCTATTAGCTCTATGCTGTGACATCACTGTGTGCATTACCAGTGCACTGCGAACACTGCACTATTCCTGTGTGTGAAAAGGGTTTTCTAAGATTTTTTACTGATGACCTATCCTCAGGATTGGTAATCACTATCTGATCAGTGGGGGTCCGACACCCTGGACCCAGGCCGATCAGTTGTTTTGAGGCAGGGGCACACCTGTAAGCGCCGCGGCCTTCTCTCTGCTTTTCCTAGGCCGAGTGATGACACATTCATTGGCCTAGGAACAGCTCAGCCCCGTTCAAGTGAATGGGGCTGAGCTACGATACCAAGCACAGCCGCTATACAATGTACGACACTGTTCTTGGTGAGCTGAGAGGAGGCCGTGTCGCTCACAGGAGCGCTGGTGCCTTCTCAAACAGCTGATCAGTCGGCAGGTCCAACGATCAGATACTGATGACCCACCCTGAGGATAGGTCAACAGTAAAAAAAAAATATCGGAGGCTTTTCATGTTCTAAGCTCTCCACTGAAGGTGATCATGATGGAGTTGGGTCCTTTTTTTACTTCTGCTTTGGAGCCCCATGATAAATTGTTATGCCCATTTTTCTTTATTTTTGGTTCCTTCCTTCCATCCCACCTCTCCGTGGTTGTCCGGTGCGCACAAATCCCTACTCCACAGAGCCATAGTTTCCATATCAGCCACCAATGAGGAAAGACAAGTCTGCAACAGGTCTTTCTGAGTTCCAATGAACGGCTCTGTACCATAAATAATGATCTGCATAGGTCCGGCCACTAGAGGCAGAAAACATTGTCCCTCTTTGTATTGCGGCACTTTTGGTCTTCAAGTTCTAATGAATGCAATTCCCCATCTATTGGCCTACATGTCGTGTCTCCTTGTCTTGTAACCGACTCTGATTCCGTGATCAGTTAGCATCACTTCCAGCTGCAAAATAATGATGTTTCCCCCAGTTAGCTTTGTCTAATTTATGCCATAAACAGTTCATTAGATGTTACCCCTCATCCAGGGCACACGGTGTAATTTGAGCTTAGTTATTTTCTTCTCTATTGATTTAAGCTGATCCCTGTGTTGAACCTTTTCAAGATCTCCCTTTGCAAGCCATCTTTTAAGTGTGACTGTCTAGAAGTAGCTGTCAACCTTCCAGGTCACTCTGAGACTTAATTGTCCTGATAATATTTTCATCTTTTCATCTTTCTCACAGTTACTGCTGAGGAACTTCATCCGTATGAAGCGTTGTGTCATGGTGCTCATCAATGCAGCCTACTACATTAACAGTTGCTTTGATTGGGACTCACCCCAAAGGAGTCTTGCTGCTTTCTTGGTATGATAATCCTTTACTGTCGTACATAATTATCTCATCCGTTCTCTTTTCTAAAAGGAATGCAAGTTATAAATGTCATCTCCCCAACTTGGTGCACAACAATTAACGAGGAGACTCCACATTAACTCATCCTCTAATTCCCAGTCCCTCAAAGCTGATGAACATAACATAAACTACCACCAGTCTGCCTTGGCAAGTAGCAAGTAGTAGTATAGCTATGAGATGGATGGATAGATAGATAGATAGATAGATAGATAGATAGATAGATAGATAGATAGATAGATAGATAGATAGATAAAGCAGACTGTGCCAGCAGTGCCACCTGGAGGTGGTGGAGGATGAGGTCCACTTCCTGATATACTGTCCCAAATACTCAGCAGTGAGGGACATCCACTTTAGGAGACTGTCTGATCTATTCCCAGACTTCAGCTCCATGAGGAGGAAGTGAAGCTGTCCATCCTGCTGGGAGAGGAAGAGAACTCTGTGGACATAGAGCACAATATATCAGTGGCTGCCACAGACTGAGAGGAGCCTGATATGCCATGGACTCCGATACCCTGACTCGGGGTGTGTCCGCACCCGCCCTCCCCCTGTCATGATACGCCACGGACTCCTTTAAACCGACCCCGGGTGTGTCCCCAGTTCTCAACCCCCTTTTTCCCACATGCTTTGGCAATAATAATGTATAATTTTAGACCTGCCAATAAAGCTTTATTGATTGATTGATAGATAGATAGATAGATAGATAGATAATAGATAGATAGATATATGAATAGATAGATAAATAGAGGATTGATAGATAGATAGATAGATAGATAGATAGATAGATAGATAGATAGATAGATAGATAGATATGTAGATAGATAATAGATAGATAGGAGATAGATAGATAGATATATGAATAGATAGATAAATAGAGGATTGATAGATAGATAGATAATAGATAGATAGATATGTAGATAGATAGATATATATTAGATAGATAGATAGATAGATAGATAATAGATAGATAGATATATATTAGATAGATAGATAGATAGATAGATAGGAGATAGATAGATAGATAGATAGATAGATAATAGATAGATAGATATGAAATAGATAAATAATTAGACAGATAGACATGAGATGCATAGATATATCTATCTATCTCATATCTATCTATCTATCTATCTATCTATGTCATATCTGTCTATCTATCTCTCTCTATCTCTCACTCTCTGTCGATCTCTTTGTATATCTATTATCTCCTATCTATCTATCTATCTATCTATCTATCTATCTATCTATCTATCTATCTATCCATCTATCTACAGTATCTATCCATATGCCTACTTTCCATGTTCCTTTGACCACTATATAGCCATTTATTTATTATGATGGCTTTTTGTATAATTTCTGCTTTTTATCTCTGTCACTCTAAGATAAATGAAATCTCCCTTATATATTTTGCCGACCTAAATATTAAAGATAAAAGTGAAGACTGTTTTCAAGCATATACCGCAGAGCTGCCATTTCATCTTTTTTTATCAGTTACCTGGCATTAAATCTGTCATTATTATAAATATTAAAATGACTGCAGAGGACGTCTTCTTATTTGGGAGGCACTGTTGCTTTAATGTTTTACTTTGCTGTCGTGCAAGGACATTTTAAGGTAATATGGTTTGGTTTGGTATTTGAAAAAATGAAGTTTAATCTCTATATGCCTGATGGGGCTTCCCTTCACTTGGAACATTGTTAGAATCATAATTAATTTGAAGAGAAGAAATTGAACATCAGTGCCATATGCGTATAATGTACCTTATGCCAGGTCTTCACTGGCAGCAGGTAAAGGTCATCTCTGGGTACGCACTGAAGAAAATAACGTGAGACTAAGTTTTAATGAGAAAATGTAGTTTATAATTTATGTGATATATTTTATGCATGGCGGTGGTGCAGTAGGTACGTGCTCTTCACCTTTGTCTGCGGAAGAAGGTATACAGTACTAAACAGCTGATTAGGAACCTCAGAAATGTAACCCCTGCAGTGACACCACCGGCAAGGACTGTGTTCTTAGGATCTGACAAAAGGCGTCCTATTAAAGATGAAATGGTTACAAAATATGCAAATTAAAAATTTTATAAACACAAATATTTTTATAAATAACAATTGAATTCTTTTTAGTTCTAAAAAAAGTTATTCATCATTCCTATCAGAATTAATGGTGCCTGTGCATTTCAAAAAAGTACAGTACCGATGTAGCAGAGCTGACTTTCTCATTTAATTCTCTTGACCTGCATCCTCTCAACTATGGTGTGTCTCTAACCGTAGCCTGCAGTTCTGTGTCCTGATATCTGAATGTGGTGAGTTCTGTTACATCTATGTATAAAAGCAAAGATGTCCACCTATGTTCGGGATTCTAGGTGGACTACAGCAAGTTTGCTCTACTATGAAAGTAAATGTACCTGTAAATGAGGGAGAGGGGACTTAGTTGGGTAGTCCTTTAAAGGACGGCATATCTATACCCTCCTCCGGTTACATCTATAGATAAGCCTGCCACGCCATTCACTAAGCTGCTTTCAAAGGTGAACTCTCATTGCATAGTAAATCCTTCATTATTTATATGCTGTAGTATATATTATATTATATAGATTATCTAATTTATCACACAATATATTGTAGGCATATAGGGATGGCATTAAGGACTCTTGCACACGAACGTTGTGTGCCTGCTACTTCCGGCAAATGGAGCGCATCGCTGGCGCTGTCTTGGAACGCAGCGCTCCTCACCTATGGAGCGCATCGCCAATGCTCCTCTGGAACGCTGCGCTCCTCCCTGGTTACAAAGCATGGCGCCTCGATTGCGAGGCGTCTCGCTTATGCGCCAGCCATGCTCAAGTGCGCAGCAAGTCCACATACCATCCTAGTGCCGGTTACCTATCTGTTAGGGAATGTGGATGTGGAAAATAGGCACAATAATAATGCGCTGCCTCCACAGAGGCCCAACTGAGGTCTCCTTCCCTCAAAGGTAGGTACATTAAAACGGATACACACAGTTCAGGGATCCAATAAGACCCAAATTATTGTAAATTCCTATACCCCCATGCTTATTAGACAAAAACCTGCGCAACAGTAAGCCCTAATTTCATAAGGGCTTGTTCACACGAACGTATGTGTTCCGTTCCGTGCATTGGGCACCGCAATTTGCAGTCCCCAATGCACAGAGAACGTTCGTGCAGGCTCCGGGAAGGATCCAGACCCATTCAACTTAAAATGGGTCCGCATCCTTCCGTTCCGCAAAAAGATAGAGCAAGTTCTATCTTTTTGCGGAATGAAAGTACGGAACGGAACCCCATGGAAGCACTCCGTAGTGCTTCCGTAGCGTTCCGTTCCGTGTTTCCCTTCCGCATCTGTGGATTTGCGGAACCATTGAAGTGAATGGGTCCGCCTCCGTGATGCGGAATTCACACGGGACGGTGTCCTTGTATTGCGGATCCGCATATGCGGTCCGCAATACGGAAACGGAACACATACGTTCGTGTAAACAAGCCCCAAGGCTGCATTTATCCCCGCAAAATCAATTCCTCCATAATAGGACAAACATGTCACAAAAAATAATGTGCCAAAAATGACAAGATGTATGTCATTGACATGAATCTGATGCTTCCCGCATCATTGACCAGTAAAGGGTATATCATTCTGTTTGGACCGAAGCAAAAGCAAGAGAATTTTTTTTTTAAAATAAAAATTGGTGACATTTTGTCTCTCATTCAAACCTACCGGTGGCTGTGATCTGAATCTATATATCCATTCGGACTCTTTTTGTAAAAAAAAATTCTGTCCCAGTCACCTTTTCTGGATGATTGGGGGACTACCTCCAAAAATGAAAAGGGCCTAATACACCCAAATGAGAAAATATTATTTTTCCTGCAATCTATTTATGAAATGTTATTTGCCACACGGTCCTGGTATGGTGGAGCATACCTACGGTTTATTCTGTGTAACAGACGGCATGAATGTTCGTCCTCGGTGTTACAAGCAGCGTCACGCTGTGTCTTTTGATGCATCAGTGAGAATTGAAAGGTTGATATACTGGATTATTGTTATGAATTTAAAATGACAATTCTGTTAAATAATTGCTACTGGCATTCGTGTAAATAAGCTATGTGATGATGTAGCAGAGCTATATTTGTATTTGAAACTCTTTCAATAATACATACTTTTTATCTGCTTTTTTTATCTACTATTTTATTTACATAGGACTGCAGGTTCACTTGCGACACTATTTTAAATCGTAAGAGATTTCTCAATTTCTGGCAACATAGCTGTACCGTATGGTATGTTCATATGTAGCAGATAAGACATTTCTGCAACGGTCCCATTCATCTGACAGGAGCTTGCTATAATTCATGCCCAGGCTGCAGAAACAACCCCATTCAGAAGTATGCTACCAATCTGCCCTGGTGAATATACTCATGTGGTAGCGTTAATGGAGAAAAAGTTGTTTTGCCCATTACAGCCAACAAGATATATGAATTCATTCTTAGAGGTATCATTTATTTAGTATTATTTTTATTTTGACAAGGACGGCTACTGATTGACATTTTGTGCCTATGTATATTATATATTAGGTATCATAGAGACCTGCACTGGCTTTAAAAACAACATGTAAAGAAAGAATATATGGTTAAAAAATGATAAAGCCATAGGGTTTTTCAACTTCCCATTAAAGTTTCACTCATACAACTAGTTCTGATGAAGCTGTGCTGAATTTGCTATCAAGGGCATGTCCACTCTAGTGTTTATTTTTTGGGACTATTTGGGGTAAAAAAAAAAAAAGCTAAGGCCTCTTTCACACGACCATATGGCTGCGGCCGAGAGCGGTCCGTGGTATGCCGGCCTGTATTCCTGTTCAGAGCAGGAGTGCACGGCATCATTTGTTGCTATGACGCCGTGCGCTCCTGCTCTGAACAGGAATCCAGCCCGGCATACTACGGACCGCTATAGGCCGCGGAACACGGCTGTGTGCATTCGGCCTCTGTCAGTGTTTTGCGGTCTGTTTTTCACGGATCCGTTGTTCCGTTTTTTGTTTCCGTTGTGTTTCCGTTTCTGTTCCATTTTTCCGTATGGCATATACAGTATACAGTAATTACATAGAAAAAATTAGGCTGGGCATAAAATTTTC
The DNA here is from genome assembly GCF_905171765.1 of Bufo bufo. Classification (NCBI taxonomy): domain Eukaryota; kingdom Metazoa; phylum Chordata; class Amphibia; order Anura; family Bufonidae; genus Bufo; species Bufo bufo. Next base: position 142,045,871 of record NC_053390.1, on the reverse strand, counting down.
AATAGATGTTTCCTCAAAAACTAAACGGATACGGAAGACATACGGATGCATTTCCGTATGTGTTCCGTTTTTGTTTGCGGACCCATTGACTTGAATGGAGCAACAGAACGTTATTTGCGGGCAAAAATAGGACATGTTCTATTTTTCAACGGAACGGAAAAACGGAAATGGAATGCATCCAAAAAAATTTTTGCCGATCTTTTGAAATTAATGGTTCCGTATACGGACTGTATAGGGAACACAAAAAACGGCCCGTAAACGGGGAAAAAAACGGTCGTGTAAAAGAGGCCTAAGCATGATTGCTCAATCCATGGATTTTATTTATTTATATAGGGCAAGGAAGTGTTGGTGCAGACATGCCCTTATCTACTTTTTTGCCCATTGTGAATAGGTTTTTCTCCAGTTCATTTTAAAGGGGATCTGTCATCATTAAATGCTATGTAATGGGAAAGCACCATGTTAGGCTACATGCACACGACCGTGCCGTTTTTTGCGGCCCGCAAACTGCGGATCTGCAAAAAACTGTGTGCCTTCCGCAATTTGCGGAACGGAACGGGCGGCCCATTGTAGAAATGCCTATTCTTGTCCGCAAAACGGACAAGAATAGGACATGCTATATTTTTTTTGCGGTGCCGCGGAACAGTGCAACGGATGCGGACAGCACACGGAGTGCTGTCCGCATCTTTTGCAGCCCCATTGAAGTGAATGGGTCCGCATCCGAGCCGCAAAAACGGCTTAGGGTGAGTTCACACTTCAGTTATTTGGTCAGTTATTTCCATCAGTGATTGTGAGGCCAAAACCAGGTGAGGGTTAAAAACACTGAACAGGTGCAGATCTTTCCCTTACACCTGATCTCTGAGGAGGCTTCACTCTTGGTTTCGGCTCCCAATCACTGATGGAATTAACTGCTCAAATAACTCATGTGTGATGCCTTATAGAGCAGGAGGAGCTGAGAAGATTGATGTATAGTTTTGTGGAAAAAGGTGAGTAAAACCTGTAATTTATACATTTATATCTTTGCTTTTTCCTCTGCCTGTGAACAGCATACAGATGTAGCAGGGGTAACACACACACTCTTACATTTCTAAACTCATCGCGTTATTTTGAAACAAAAGCCATTGAAAATCAGTTGCTTAACGCATTTAGTTGCCTTTAGTTTAGATAACATGTCTCATAAAGCATGTGTGTTAGCCCTGCTACATCTGTATCTGTACAGGGGGGAGGAGTTATCAGTGACTACAGCTATCTCTGTACACAGTAATACACACAATGCCATCAATCACTGATAACCCTTCCCTCCTGGACCAATGCCGTTTGCAGGAGGTGAAAAAAGCAGAGGTATACATGTATAAAATACAGGTTTTGCTGAACCCTTTCCCATAAAACTATATATCAATCTGCTCAGCTCCTCCTGCTCTATAATATGGTGCTTTCAAATTGCGCTGTGTGACTGTCAAATGGTGACACAGTGCAATCAGCAGGCAGCATGTTGTAGAGGAGGAGCTGAGCAGATTGTATGTAGTTCTGAAACAAAAGATTTGGTAAAACCCGTAATTTATTCCTTTACATCTCTGCTATTTCTGACTTTATTCTACACAAGGAGGTGTTATCAGTGTACACAGAGAATGCTATCAATCACTGACAACACCTCCCCGTGCATAACCAAAGTCAGAAATAGCAGAGATATAAATGTATAAATCACAAGTTTTACTGAATCTTTTCCCATAAAACCATATATCAATCTGCTCAGCTCCTCCTGCTCTATAACATGCTGCCTGCACTCCATTGTATGGTGACTGGTCCTCTTTTAATTCACAAATGACACATTGTAAGATCATGATGATTGGAGTCCAATGACAAACCCTGCCCTGCTTCACCTATACTGAATCGGTCCTGCTACATCTGCGCTGACCACGCTGCCCGCCTTTAACTTAATATCAGGAAAATCTAGTTTTAGGAGAGGCACAGCACTGCGCCCATGTCTAGTGTCTTTGCTATTTTCCTTTTCCTCTATTGCTTTCATTTCTCACTGTAACGAGCGCAAAAAAATAATTGGACAAGCGAGCCATCAGTAAAAGGACACACTTAAGCAAGCGTCAATGAATTATCCTACAGGACAAACTTTAATCTTGAAAAGTGATTGCAGATAATTTGTGGTACCATCTGTCCATTTGGAATTGTTTTAGCCTTTTCAGTCGTCCTAAGTGCTGCTGTGTTTAACATTAACATTTGATATTTTACACATTTAATTTCGGCACCGCTGTGTGTTCCTCTGGGAACGCCGTTCTAGTGCTACATGAGAGAGACAAAGTATTGATCAGTTAACATTTCAGCTACATTTATGTATGTCGCAAAATTAATGAAAATGCCAGACAAAAATGTCAGAGTGCAGAAAAAGGTAGAATTTAAATGCGGTTGTTTAATGAAAAGTTTAAGATGTGCATTATCAAAAAAAAAAAAAAGAAGAAAAAAAAAACGCGCCCTTGCCTTTTGCGTAGCGCTCGTAACCGAATGAGAGAAGGGAAGGTGCATATTTTACTGAGAGGAACATTGAACATGAAATATGAAGGGGAGACTAATCTAACTGGATTTGCCATTCAGAAATTGCTTTTACAAAGCACCCTTGGTATAGTTCCGACAATTAGAGACTTGACTGGCATTTTGCTCCACTTGAAAAACAAGATGTATTCCCTACTTTACAGCGCTGTCCTACATTGCCGGCATGCCCCTGCTCAATAGACTGATTCCAGCTTCAGCCGCACAGGAGATCGCTTCCATTAAAATAAGTGTCATTAAAATCTTCTTTGGCACCAGAAAGCGGCGAGCACTGACCTATACGTCCTGTCTTTTCTCTGCTTTTATCAATCTTGCTCGCTCCCCCTGCGTTAGAGCGCCGGGGAGCTGCGCGCTGCATTTCTCTTGCTGTTTGTTTTTCACAAGGTCTGCTTCAGTCCTCTACAGGAAAGTGAAGTTTGTTGGCGGTTCGGGAATCCTGAAAATGCTTCTTCTATGGTCAGATAACGTTTGATAAAAAGATCGGGGGATCGTGTAAAAATGTGTGTATGGGGGAGAATGCTTTAGTAATGGGGCATGTTCCTGTCTCGTTGGCATTTTCCATGCTGTGCGAACAAAGCCTCGCATCCGAGGGCTTTCTATGGCGAAATATTTAGCAACATTTAGACGGAAGTGCCTGTCACGTGCCTCATCATACTCGTATGCCTCATCACTGATAGATCTCGAGACATTTTCATCAACATTTTACTGTAATTGGCTAGCCGTCACATCCTGGCCACATCAGAAGACACTGGTATTGTAAATGGTAAGTGAGGGCCCTGTTAGAGATCTTGCATTAGAAGCTTCAGTTTATGCTTCAGTTTTTAGCATTACATTTTTCTTAGGCTACTTTCACATCTGCGTTTTTGCTGGATCCTTTGTGGGTTCAAGCAAAAACGCATCCGGTATATCATACAACCGTCTGCATCCGTTCAGAGCGGATCCGGTTGTATTATATCCCAAATGAACAAGACGGGTCCGTCTGTAAATCCATTGTAAGTCAATGGTTGCCGGATCCAATTTTTTTTTTTTATGTGTCCTGAAAAAACGGATCCGTCTTGCTCCACATTCCATGACGCACTCAAAAATGCTACTTGCAGCGCTTTTGTGTGCGTCATGGGAACGCAACAAAACAGAATGGAACGCCTTCTTGTGCACTCCGTTTTGTTCAGTTTTGTCCCCATTGACAATGAATGGGGACAAAACTGAAGCGTTTTCCTCCGCTTTTGACATTCTATGATGGATCTCAATACCGGAAAGGAAAACGCAGATGTGAAAATAGCCTTACCAGGTTGTGCCAGCTATTGCTATATATTAAGATTTATCACCTACCTCTACCCTGGGTTTGTGAAGCCATAAAATATAAAAATACCTTAAATAGCACTTCCATAGTATAGCATTACTATTGAACTTGCTCTGATTAGTTACAGGTGTGCAGGAAAGCTGCAGCATATTCCCCACTGTATTCATGTAAACCCAGTAAGTCAGTGTCCAGGGGCGTACCTTCATTTGAGAAACTCCATGCAACTGATAAAGAGCCCAGGGGAGGGGTAGCAGTGCTAAACTTATATATATATTTTTTTTTTTACAAGAAAACACTGCATTTTCATGCAGCCGCCACTAGTCGGAGCTCAATGCAAAGAGATTATTACAGCTTCCATTACAGTAAATGGTAACTGTATACACTCCTATGCACTGAGCTCCCTCTAGTGGTGGCTGTAGGCAGACAGCTTTCTAATAGAAGGAAAACAGTAGATTTATCTGTACATTTTGCCAGTTGTCTGGTGTAAATACACTGAGAAACATGGTGTTTAGAATGAGTGCAAAATTTATTCCACTTTTTCCGACATAGAAGTCAGAAAAAGAGGTGGAGGGCAAATGTTTTTCATTACAATTTTTTAATTTACATTTGTTCCACTTGATATAAGAAATGTAAATTTGTCAGAAATTTGGGTCTTGCATTTTTCATTGCCTGAGAGTGATTGTGAGATGAACTGGCAAACTGGATGGGGCAAGGGGCACCATACTAAGATTTGCTATAGGGCTGTATCTGTGTAGACCCCTGTCTATGTCCCCTCAGTAGTCAGATATTATCAGAACAGTCCCAATAAAAAAGGGACAGATACCAAAATACTACTATATTATGCAGTTTCCATGTAAGGCGTTGTTCACATGGCAGAGTTTGACAATCCACACTGAAATCTGTGGCATAAATCCACCGTGTGAACATAGTCTAAGCACATAATTCAATATCATTGAATTTGAGGATGGCCTCACTTAGGAATTTATAGTCAGAGTGACTATACATAGCATCTCATGCTCTGGAGGACCCAGCGTCTGCATTGATTTCAATGGGAACTATGTAATGCTGTATTCCCCCTGTGGTGGCGCTGCAGGAAAATTAAACACTCATTGCTGGATTTCCCTAAAGGTTACAGTCGATTGCTAGGATTTCCAGTAATGGGACACCCTGTGATCTGATTATTGTTGGTTTTCTCTTCTAATAAAAATGGGGTATAGCACAGACAACCCATTGAAGAAGTAATCATGGCAGAAGGTGGCATCATGCAGTCACAATACTGCCATGTTGCTCATTTTAATCATTTTATGTACATATTTTTAACAGACTTTAATGGGAAGAAAAAAAAAATTCTCTTATTTTTAGAGACAGCGATTAGACCGGAGAAGTGAGCTTCACGTGTAATTAATAATAGGACCCTTGTCAGACGTGTCATTTTTAGGGGCTTCATTCTTCCTGCTGTCGCGGAGTAAACAATCCATTAACAGATGTTGTGCTTAGCGAAGAGTAATTAGTATTTCTCTTTTCATCAGAATCGTATGACCTTAATAAGGCCACTGTCACTGACCGAACTGATCGCTTCTGTCTTTAGAAATTTTGCAAAGATCTAAAAACATTAACATTTTTTTTTTTTATTAAACATTAATGCAGTTGATGATGATGGACCCAGATATGCCACTTATTATATCTTATGATTGAAACCTAAACTATGAGGTGTTGTAATGGATGTGAGCACTAGAGGGCAGTGTTCCTCCACAGACAGCCTGCTGCGCTGCACAGGCTGAGCTGGTATTTTAATTAAAGCACATTGCTCGTGATTGATCAGGGTTGTTGCATTGGATGAACATTTGCTCAGTGTATATTTATCTCAGAGCATGGCCCGCACATTAGAGCAGACGTAGCAACAGGTAGGCCGCTTTCTAATTAGCTGTAATTGCAAATCAACCAAACAGATGCACAGTATTCTCATAGTGATATGCAACCTCAACTGAACTCTTTTGTATTGTATGGATATCGGATCTTAATTTTCATAGTTTACATTTCAATCCTCTTTTGTAACATTCAGTAAAATACGTACCTCAGTTCTGCTATCCGTCCTCCTTTTATAGAGAGCTTAACTTAGAGTAAGGCCTCATGCACATGACCGTATGTATTTTGTGGTTCGCAAAACATGGATCTGCAAAATACAGATGAAGTTCATGTGGCTTCCGTGTTACATCGTTTTTTGTGGGGTTTTTTTGCTGACTTTGTGGATCACATTTTGCGGACAAGTATAGGACATGTTCTATCTATTTGCGGAATGAACATATGGATGCGGAAAGAACACGGATCTTCCGCGTGGTTTCCGCATCCGTATGTCCGCTCCGCAAAAAAAAGAATAAAAATATGTCTGCAAAATGGCTCACATTCACTGAGGAAAGGAGTGGTCCCATTAGAGACATAGGCAACCCAGGGGTGCACCACCAATGAGGCCAGGTGAGGCGATCGCCTAAGGCAGCACCAGGTAGGGGCAAGAGGGGGGCAGCGGAAGGACCATGGGCAATGAGTGCTTTCATTGTGGCAAAGGGGTTAGGTTAAGAAATTGGCATGGGGGGGGGTGCCGTTTCAGTTTTCGCCTCAGGCAGCAAAAAGGCTAGGAGCACCCCTGAGGCAACCCCTTTCAGAATGGAGGCCCCGGGTCAATCAGTTGATCAATACCCTACAGCAAACAGCTAAGTCAGCCATCACCAGTCAGGCATTTCCCTACACTGACTTCAGTAGTAGAATTACATGGCGGCCTTTTAAATGCATGGCCGACCCGGTAATACATTTCATGGTCAACTTGAATCTGCCAGAATGGGATATGCATCTACAGAGCGGTTCCCATGTAATATGGACCTATTAGGAGTACACATGCTGCCAGCTATAGGGTCCTTGCACCATTAATATTGTAAGGGTATGTTCACATATGCTGTAGCATATCTGGCTGGCTGGTCCCGCAGAGTGCAGCCTGCCGGATCTGACATTGCCGGATTCTACAGTTCACCGCCAGATCCCCATTGACTATAATGGGATCCAGCATTGATCCAGCCACTTTCTGGCATAAATGCTGGGTTTCAGCCGGACAAAAACAATTGCAACAGTTTTTCTCCAGCCGGCAGCCGGCATTTGTGTCGGATCAGACATGCCACATATGTGAACGTACCCTATGAGGTACATATGGAATAGACTACTATCAAGTGCCTTCTCATATGCAGCCCCATATTGTATGACTACTATCAGATACTTCAATGAGCCTGCACACCAGGGACAGGGTTGCCAACCAGAATTTTTCTTTTTTCTGGACAATTTATCCCTAAAATCACGGACAGCCAATATTTTTTACGGACAATTTGGGAAGGCATAGTGAATGATAAAGATTATAAGTAATCCATGTCTATAGCTCAATATACTGATCAGAACTCATCACCAGCATTTACTGTGAGCTGTACAATGATGATAATTACCACCAAAATAATCTAGTCAAGCACCACCAGCCTCAGAAAAATCATCAATTTTTTTTTTACACAGGAAAAAAGTTGCCTATTTTTACAGACTGTCCAGAAATTTATGGATGGTTTGCAGCCCTGACCAAGGAACGTAATTAAAAATAAAGTTGCCACCCCAATATCCAAACTATGAATTCTTTTAAGGAAATGACAAATACATTCTGTGATGTCATCACTGTAGATGTAATACTTGTGTTCAGTAGTGAGGGAATGCTCCTCTTGGCGCCTACTACTCATTTATATGGTAATGAGCGTCCCCTCTAACTTGGAGAGAAATGCTTTGCCCATTTGATGATCAGAAAATGGTGCTTTGCAGGATCCTTGAGTGCATATCCAGCCACCTGAAGACTATCATGTGAAGACTAATGACATTATATATGCACTTCCATAGAGCCGACATTGAGATAACAGTGATCTCCTGACTGATTGAGAGTGTATAATTTCTGAGTGACTCGTCCTTATCTGACAGCCCAGAGCCAGAAGAAAATCTATGGAGAAGACTGTGCAATAATTGCCATGGACAGAAACACTAGAGGGCTCCATATCCAAGCTGTATAGCCGAAGGGAATGTTTCCTGATATGTGTGGTTAATCGCATACATAGATACAGAAAGGCACGCTACAACTGTAGAGGAATTTATCCTAATTCAGCGTAGACATGTGCCTATTAATTGTGTAGATGTTCCACACAAGGATAACAATAATGGTCTCAGAAGAAGCAATGTGATAATACAGGTTAGCCATTGAAATGAATGGTCATCCATTTATTACATGGATGGGTCAGATGTTTCTTGTTAACCCTCTCTGCTCTGGCTAATAGATGGGGTATGTATGGCAGGAGACCCCTCTCTTAGTTAGTGGTTGTTGCATTGCGATAACCTCATGGTTGACCCATGGGAAAGCCTGGACAATGGTGGTTCCAGTGAAAAACACACCGCAGCAGCTGCCCACCCCTGTCCTGCGATGCATGGCGGTAGAGTCTGCTGCTGCTCACAGTCTCTCCATATGGCAGAGGATCCAGATCTTCAAACAACGTACAGTAGAGTGAAAAAAATGGGAACTATAGTGGCACTGCAAAGGACACCTCCAGTAGAATTCCTTTATTGGCGGCAAGAGAACACATTTCGGATCGTACAGATCTCTTCGTCAGGTCACATACACCATCCATACACCATGTTGGAATGCTGCTGAAGGTGTCCTTTGCAGCGCCGCTACAGCTCCTACTTTTTTCCTCTACTGTACACTAGTACTGGACATAGAGTCTAGATCACTACTTTTTATTTTCCTACTGCCCCCGTTCCCCCGATGTCAGCATTCAAAGTTGTGCTCAAATACATTGTGAGGACTGCTGCGCATGCATACATGAGTCCTCTCCATTGTGTTAGCACAGCAGTCCTGACTGTGTATTTCAGAGCAGCTTTGAGTGTTGACAGCAGGAGAATGGGGGGCAGTGGGAAAATAAAAGGTAGTGGTCTTTACTACTTATATGCAGTGATACTCATATATTACTGCAGATAAAAGACCAAGATCGTGGTGACAGATTCACTTTAAAGCCCAAAAAATTGTGTTACACACACATTTTCCTGGCATTTGACCCCTCTACAACCCACCCAAAATGGAAAAAAAACGCTCTTGAAAATGAAATGCTTGAAATGTATGGAGTTCCTGAAGAATGCCTAAAGGTCATTTTCTCCCATCACCGTTATCTAGAAATATAGTTGTCCTCTTGTGTCAAGTTTAATAATATTTTGTGTAACCATTTATATTATCTTAAGGCCTGAGTTACATATGCCCCTAAAGGCTTCCATTAAAAGAAACACTCTTGCACAACTGATACAATGGCTGAGATTTATAATTTCAGAAGAGAAATGCCTGAAAGTCTCTGAAGCCGTACCCACTTTTTTCAACACACTTATTAGTATTGGAAAAAGTGGTACAAAAGCTTCATTAATATGGAGAAATGACAAACATTGAAACATAATTTACTAATGTAATACATTTTATACCCCACTGTTTATGCCTCAGAATTCTAATTGACTGTGTCATGCACTTTTAGTTCCTGCACTAAATAAGCTGGGGAGAAGTAGGTTTCCTTCCATTGCCTTGTATCGGCACAAATCAGGGACTTTTGTATAAAGCAGGAGCTACATTGATAATGCCAGCCTAACATTATCAGTGCAACGTCATGGTTAGAAGGGATAAAGATTCTGCAAGGAACATCATGGTCACATTCACCCAGTACTTCAGTGGGAATCTGCACAGGTAGTAAGAGTGGAAGGTTAGGTAGGGGCAGGAAGGGGACAATGCTGCTGGCAGTGGTGGAGGAATGGAAAAGGTAACAATGTTTCTGCTAATGAAAGAGGGATGGAAAGGGGAACAATGCTGCTGTCACTGGGGAAGAAATGGAAAGGGAGACAATGCTGCTTTAGGTGGGGAGGGCTGAAAAGAGGGACAATGCCTCTGATGGTAGGAATTTGGGGAAAAGGTGCCAGTGTTGCCGCACTGTGGTATTTGCTTCTGCTAGGAGAAAGTTGTTTTGTGCTGCAGTTTGATATTTTTTTGGCAGAGTTTTTTGTGTTACACTGTTTTTTTCTGGTGCTTCTGGGGAGGTGCATTCTGGCACTGCTGGGGAGGTACTATATGTTATGCCGCACTATGATATTCAGGAGCTTTGAATAGGGATTTTAAAATAGTCACTTCCCAGCTCTTAGAATAGCAGGTAGCAGGAACAGCTGAGGCAGTAGACTCACAAGATCTAGTACCCTATGGCCAACAAAAGTGTATAGACGGACGACAGTGGAAGGTACAGGCAGAAATCTAAACCATACTCAGTAATAACAGCTGGTAAGAACGCATGTAGGCGCTCTTAAATGAATAGCCGAGGCAGGAATTTACATTGATATTTACTAATCAATGGTTGCTAGCAGAACATTCAGGCATCCCAAGTTGTACAGCCGAAGCAGGAATCTGTCTAATATACTAGCAGTGCCAAGTGCCTCTCAAATATGGAGACAAGCCAAGTGCATTTGGATATTTACATATAAGGTGGAATGGATGATGAATATTAACTAATTCAGTTACACATTGTTACTATGAATACCTGGCATGCAACAGCTAGAGACAAATATTGCTTAATCATAGTGACGATAGATATAAAGTCCTGATCAAAAGTTTAAGACCACTTGAAAAATGGCAAAAAATCATATTTAGCATGGCTGGATCTTAACAAGGTTCCAAGTAGAGCTTCAACATGCAACAAGAAGAAATGGGAGTGAGACAAAACATTTTTTGAGCAATCAATTTAATGAAAACAACGAATAACCTGAAACAGGCTGTTTTTCAGCTGATTAAAAGTTTAGGACCACGCCTCCAAAAAAAACCTCTGCCGTTATTGTTTATCACTTGATGCAAGCGTTTCCATGAGATGAGTGGGAACATTTCTCCAAGTGGTGAAGACGGCCGCACTAAGGCCATCTACTGTCCATTTTTGTAAACTTCCCTTGCCATCCATCCCCAAAGGTTCTCAATTGGATTTAGATCAGGGGAACATGCAGGATGGGCCAAAAGAGTGATGTTATTCTCCTGGAAGAAGTCCCTTGTCTTGCGGGCATTGTGTACTGTAGCGTTGTCCTGTTGAAAAACCCAGTCGTTACCACACAGACGAGGGCCCTCAGTCATGAGGAATGCTCTCTGCAACATCTGGACATAGCCAGCGGCCGTTTGACGCCCCTGCACTTCCTTAAGCTCCATTGTTCCACTGAAGGAAAAAGCACCCCAGACCATTATGGCGCCCCCTCCACTGTGGCGCGTAGAAAACATCTCAGGTGGGATCTGCTTGTCATGCCAGTATAAGTTGGAAACCATCAGGACCATCAAGGTTAAATTTTTTCTCATCAGAGAATAAAACTTTCTTCCACCTTTGAATGTCCCATGTTTGGTGCTCTTTTGCAAAGTCCAAACGAGCAGTTCTGTGGCGTTCAAGGAGACGAGGTCTTTGAAGAAGTTTTTTGTTTTTGAAGCCCTTCAGTCTAAGATGCCGTCTGATGGTTATGAGGCTGCAGTCAGCACCAGTAAGGGCCTTAATTTGGGTCAAGGATCGTCCAGTGTCTTGACGGATAGCCAATTGGATCCTCCGGTTCAGTGCTGATTAAATTTTTTGGGGTCTTCCACTTGACTTTTTTGATCCATAACCCTCAGGATTATTTAAGAAATTCCAAATGACTGTCTTACTGCGTCCCACCTCAGCAGCGATGGCGCGCTGTGAGAGACCCTGCTTATGCAGTTCAACAACCCGACCACGTTCAGAAAGGGAGAGTTTTTTTGCCTTTGCCTTTTTGCCTTTGCAAACAACGTGTGACTACCTGACAGAAAATGACAATCCACATCTTTGCACAGATTTGGCCTTTTAAAGGCATGTGGTCCTAAAATTTGGATCAGCTGAAAAACAGCCTGTTTCCGTTTAATCGTTATTTTCAATTAATTGAATGCTCAAAAAATCTTTTGTCTCACTCTTATTTCTTCTTGTTGCATGTTGAAGCTCTACTTGGAACTTTGTTAAGATCCAACAATGTAAAATATGATTTTAACTTTTGATCAGGACTGTATAGTAATTCTGAATCAGTAAAAAATATTCAGTTGAACGTCCTGCTGATGTTCCCAGTGGCTGTCCAGGCAGGAATTGACAGCAATATCCATTCTGTCATATTAATAGTCCGATTAAAGCAATAGAGCTGGGAATGACTAATTATTTTAATCATGTTATACGGGGGGGTTCTTTAAATAAAAATAGTTAAAATAAACCTTAAGTGTTAAAGGGCAATTGAAGGGTTTTCAAAGGCTTTTTAATTGATGACCTATCCTCTGTGACACCTAGGCTCCCTGTCGGTCAGTTGTTTGAGAAGGTACCGATGCTCGCAGTAGTACCGCTGCCTTCTCGCAGCTTTGCCTAGGCCACGTGACATCAAGTTTATCAGTCACGTGGCCCAGGTGCAGCTCAGTCCCATTGAATTGAATTGAATGGGGCTGATCTGCGATACCACGCACAGCGCTGTACAATATAGGGCGCTGTGCTTGGTGACCTGAGAGAAGTGCTCGTTCTATGCGAGCGCTGGTGCCTTCTCATACAGCTGATCGGCGGGAGTCTCCGATGACACCCTCCTATCAGATACTGATGACTTAGAGGATAGGTCATCAGTTAATAAATCTCGAAAAAAAACCTCTAAGGGGTGGATTCCAGGGTAAATAGCCAATAGCCTAAACCTTGAAGGGTCTATTGGAATTGCACTATGATATTTTGTGCGCTACGGGGATATTATGCGCATTCCTCAATGCCACTTGGATGCCGCTAGGGGTGATATGGGTGCTCCACGGTGGTGTGCTGGTGTGGGGTCTTGGAATTGGCTGGTGAGGCCTGAGTAGAATTTTTTTTAGAAGCCCTGGGTCACCATTTTATTCTGTTTTGCTGCTATAAGGGGCTATTAATCAGCTTTTTGCACACTCAGAGTAACGTATATATCTACTCCAGCTTTCTCAGTTGTATTGACTGCATTTCATGGATTCATAGATCAGGAAAAACAGAACGAACCATGCCAAAGGAACAGAGATCATTTTTTTATTCATTGTGACGTGTTAATAAATGACTACCGATGTCCTGTAGAACATGCTGGTACTTGTAGTGCAAGAAGGTGATATATCGATAGAGAACCTAAAACTGCCAGTGTTGTAAGTACTCCTAGTTATTGAGAAGGCAGTACAGTATGTCCAGATGAAGCTATGATTTATAGTCTCAGCTTAAGTCTTTTGTGCAGATATTTTACAGTAAACCAATTACATCTGGGATACTTATTGTTCGTCTAATTTAGTAGCACCATACAAATTGGCTGAATAAAATAATCCAGAGTGTAATTTATTTCACCACGAAGCACGGCGCACTTTATTGTGTTTGACTTTTTTTTGTGGCCAGGAAGAAATGCATTAAACTGCCTTCGCTGTAGAACACCTTGTTAGAATGATTGAAGAATTTGTATGCAGGCACTTTTAATATTTGCGCACTCTTAATTAACACATCCCTTACGCACCATTGTTAGCCCGGGGATTTTTAGCTAATAAAAGTGTCAAATTATTATTGTGTGAAATACAATATAATTTCCTCGATATAATGATTAAGATTATCAAGCTATATTAACAACAATTCCCTAACGCATTTGATTTTTTCCCTTTTTCGAAACTAATTTAGTTTCAGAGATGTTAATGTCGGAGATACAAGCAGAATCTCAAAAAAAAAACACTCAAATAGGATCAATAAAATAAAATACTAATAAAGCCGGTTATTAGAGGAGATCAATTACTTTGTATAGCAAGGAAACAAGAAAGAAATGATACTTCTTTTTCACATTTACCCTCTTCCATTTCCATGCGATCTGCAAGTTAATATATTTGGGAGGAAATGTGAGGAGAATCATTACCCTTCCATTCAAGACGAAAAAGAAATTCAGAGTGTTTCACGTGATAGGAATCTTGGTCTCCTATATGAGGAATGTAAAGCTAAAAAGACCAATGCATTTATCAATTTGTTATTAATGTTCTATTTCTAAAAAATTTGATGAACTACAATTTAAGTGAATATCCACTTGTGAAATAAAAAAAAAAAAACTATTACAAAATTTGGGGATTTCTTAAAGGGGTATTACCACAATCTTTATCATACCACATTGTACCCCCTTTATAAAATAATAAATATCCATGACTATAGCAAAAACAAAACAAAAACAACCGTTCCTTTGTAAGGGACGATTAGTTGCGCCACTATCTGCGACTTTGCCCTGCTCACACCAAGTCTAAAATTGTGGGCGGGGAAGGGCCAGCAGGCCCGTTTCATTCATCATTTTCTACGCCTGTTTTAGGCATAGAAAATGGTCTAAATGTAAGACAGTTCGGAAGCTGTCTTACTATTTGAACTGGCGGTGGATGCGCCGAAGTTATAGAGAGGCCTGCGCCTCTTCATAACTTCAGCGGATCCACCACCAGCTATGGGCCTTTATTAATACCGGCATCTAAAACACCAGTCTTAATAAATGTGCCCCATAGTTTGTGACTTTTCAGGCGTAAAGGAGATGATAAATCTCCTACTTTATCTTTTAATGATCATCACAAGAGTGAATAAATCCCTGGCCACATTTTCATCCTCCAGGGTATATTCACATGAGATAGTTTTGTTGCAAAAATGACAGAAATGTCTGTGATTGTTCCATTCATCTGAATAAGGCTTGTAGGAACCGATGCAAATGCTGCAGAAGCAATGCGATTCAGATGTATAGTGATGATACTGTTATACGGGGCAGCAATACCAGATTTTGATACCAACACATCTGGATTTTTCTAAATGCCTCCAAATGTGTAATAGCTACTATAATATCCAGATTCACTCTACATGTGGTTTAGTTTACATTCAAATTTGTTTCCGGTGCATAGTGGAAACTGTATGTAGAACTCGTGTCCATCTGAACATATATTTAGTACTTGTCAAGACGTAAGACAGATGAAGCTCATAGACTGCTTATGTTACAGGCGTGAGAACTGCAGTCCAATCATGCTAACCCCAATCTTATGTAGCTGCTGAAAAATTATTCTATGGCTTCATTTTAAAAGATGGTGGATAAGATATGCTAATATGTACAGCACTTTGTTGTATTTATTGCTACTTATATTAGTTTTATCACAGTTCTCCTGCTTTACAATAAATTGGGGGGGAAGGGATTTATCATAGACTAGCATTTTACGCTGGTCTATGATCTCCCCTGTACTGCTGGAGGATGCACCTAATTTATGATGAGGCACACGCCTTGTTATAAATTAGATGCATCCTCTGGTAGTCCATTTGCCTAAAGTGAACTGTTAGCCAGCTCAGAGCTGGTGTAGATTTCAGTCTTCTTTTACACCAGAAAACTGGTGATAAATATGCCCTCGACATGTACCCTGCTTGTGAAAGTGGCGAGGGCGGCGTAGGAATGCCACTTGTGCCTAATTGTAGGCTAATTTGTGTTAAGAAAGTCGAAAGGTTTGCAATTCTTCAGGGCCAACACAAGTAGGCAAGGACACCAGAAGTAGATGGTACTGCCCTATCAGAACCAAATACCACAGTACAGCATAAAATACTGCTACCCTCACCATAGTATTCAACTGTATCACTGTCCTGAGGACAGTGATACAGTTGAGTTCAGGAGGGCACCTGTGGCCGTTGGCAAGGTGTATAAGTGCCTGATTCTCCTACATTAATTAATGCTGAGAGCATCTGATTATATACCTGGCCGGCGGCCATGAAGAGGGCTCAGGCAGCCCACGGGGCATCGGCCGACCGGGAAATTTCCCTGTAGGGTCTATGGCCAGTCTGCCCCTGACAACCTCTCCGGGGGTTGTATTTCCCTTGTACAGTAGAAATCAGCAATAAATTTTAAAAATATATAATGTTATATGTCCCCCAAATGTCTTGTCTTCTGAGGACACAAAGTGTTAAATAAAAATACAAAGACAATAATAATTCAAAAACTCCATCACACACCACACCGCAGCTTCTAGCCCTGACCCCAGTGACCATAACCTATACATTACATGTAAATCAAAACAACCATTATGTAAAGGGGATCTAATCAAAAAAGTATTTTAGTTGCATGTTGTGCTATTAACAAAAAAAAATAAAAAATGGAAAAACTGAAATACTGCCCCTTTCTCCCCCCCCCCCTCCGGTCAGGAAGGCGGATAAATGGCCCGATCTAGTGGTCAACATTTGTCACGTACAGAAAATGTGCTTTAATGGGAGCCTTCCATCAGAAAGGGTTTTTTTTCAAAACTTCATAGAAAACACATCTTTTAAGCATCTTTATTGTTTTTTTCATTTTGGCAGTACTATGCCATTAAAAATTAAATACAAATTGTTGTCCTTCTATAGCAATCAACACAAATGATAACACACATATATATATATATATATATATATATATATATGTAATCCATTGTCAGTTTACTGCTGCTATGAGTGGAAGATGTTATCACTTAATATAATAGTAGTTTAGTAGAATTTGGATAACAGTATGACAACTCTTGTTCTCTTAATAGGCTTAGATAAAGATGTCCACAGAATAGAAATGCACTTATCAGTGTAATGTATGATGTCCTAACTGAGTCACTCATCCCTTTCCCTTTCTGATCCTAGTGAATGGTCGGACTGAGAAAGTCAAGTGATACTGTCTTCTGTGCAAAAAATTTCAAACAAAGGAGAGGGGCAGGGAGTAGAACATATGGAGTTATTTCAAAAAATTACATCCAGAAAACAACCCGCTTTTTTCAAAATAAATACATACATAGAATATACACATATAGGCTGTTAATATATGAATAAAGTGTTGATGGTGGTGTCCCTTTAAGTAGTATAGCAGGAAGCTGTAATTGCTATGTTGTATTTTTGTATTATATCGTTCACCTCATTGTATTTGTATCAGTTTTAGTATGAATTAACTTAATGTTACCTCATGAAGTCTAGAACATTACCCAGCGGAATGATCCACATAAAGCGACTTCAGTTACATTCCAAGGTAACAACTGCCCCCCAGAGGTCAAATGCCCTTTTACCTTTCTACCTGAACACCTGCAAATTGAGCTGTATCCCATTCAGAATTTTAAGAACAGCCTCATTGTGACAGGAAGTAGGGTTTGTTTGATAGAAAATGATGCCGTTGCTGTTTCCAAATGAAAGACAAGGCTGTCATTGCCCTGGGGATACTAGGCCTCAGTGAGTTTTTTTAAGAAAACAAATTTGCTGTAACTTTATCTGTAATTTGGTACAGGAGAGGTACAAATAGACACTACATTGTGCAGCATGACTGGAGGAAAATAGTGGCTTGTTAAAGGTATAACAGGAATGTGTAACCACTATATTTCCGAAGAGGCCTTATCAGAGTCACAGGTTATAAGGGGAAATATTTTGGTTACAGACTTAGCTCCAAACACCTGTTTAGCATTTTAGTTAAAAGTAGTCTGGATGAGAGGGGGGTTTGTCTGGAGAGCACACATGGTGGGTGCATACAAGCATGAAATCACTGCTTCTCAGAACAGAAGTGGTTAGGTTACCTCCTTTTATGTGCAGTTAAAAATATAGTCACCTGGAAATGAAGAGAGTTACGGTAATTCTTCACATCCCACAACTAAATATAATGGGGGTCATTTACGAAGGCTTTACACCAGTTATTTGGCATTAACAAATTTCAAAATGTCCTGCAAAAAGTGTCTGAGCTTAACTAAAATAAGAAATCATGTACGACAGAAAATTGGTGTCAATTATATCTGATATCTACTCAGTTTCACATGTGACAAGTTTATTAAGAGGCAGGCACCTCTTGATAAATTGGTGGCATCTTACACCTGCAGCCTTTTTATTAAATTAGCACTCCCACAAAAACTTTTAAAAGGGACAGTACCATCAAAAATTGTCGTCACATATTAATAGTTTATACAGTATGTGAATATTCTATGCAATTATTTCTCCAAAAAATGGTTAGATGGTTTTCTAGATATAATTTTTGAGGTCACACTATGTAATCTATGTCCTGTCCTGGCTCCTTAATTTCCTCCTTTGTTTGGCACAGCAAACCGCTTCACTTGACTTTCTCAGTCAGACCATCACAGTGACCAGAAATAAAAGGTGGATGACTACCTCAGTTACAGAATCACACATTACACTGATAAGTGCAATGCTCTTGTGTGGGCATTAGAGATGTCCTACTGTTATCCCAATTCTACTAATCTACTATTATACTAACAGTTAACATATTTACCTTACATTAGGAGTAAATTAAACAATGGATTTCCTATCTGTACAGGAATTTTATCTCTATGTGTTATCTACAGTAGGACACTATTTTATATTTAATTTTTAATGGCATAGTACTGCCAAAACGAAAAGAAAAAATGGCAACAATAGTTTTCAATGAATATTGAGTTTTAAAAATATCTCTTTCTGATGTGTCCCACACTGGTTTTTAAGTGTTTTTAAAGTCTTGCAAAAAATGCTATGGCCTGTTGCTATTTTTTAGTCCAATTGAAACACCTCAGGGAAAAACAGCAGCAAAAAAAATGTGATAACCAGAGCTTACTGTTGTTTGAAAAAACACTATAAACCCCAAAAACAAAAATGCTGTGTATGCAGATAGACTGAGTTTAGTACTAAACTATGTGTATAACATATTCAACTACTTGTATTGTTTGACATGCCTTTAACCATATACATACATTTTCTACTAGTCCATATACCTGCAACTTTGGCACTAGCCATACATTTTTTTCCCCAAAATCTAGATATATTACATGAATAGTATTAAAGGGATGTCCGGGTTCAGAGCTGAACCCGCACATACCTCCATTTTCACCCTGTCATCCCCCCTGACTTGAGCATCAGAGCAGTTCATGCATTTTTTAGAGATCCGGTTATGTACCGGGCTCTCTATGGGGCTGCCAGAAAGCCTAGTGAGCTTTGAATCAGTTCATGCTCCAATGCTCTCCTTTGCCCTGCGCTAGATCGCGCAGGGCAAGGGCTCTTTTGTTTACAATCACACACTGCCGGGCAGAAGCTTCCGCCCGGCATTGTATTCGGTGACGTCACCGGCACTGTTGGGCAGGCTTTAGCGATGCCCTAGCCAGTAAAATGTTTAGGGCAGCGCTAAAGCCCGCCCATCAGAGCTGGTGACGTCACCGAATACAATGCCGGGCGGAAGCTTCTGCCCGGCAGTGTGTGATTGTAAACAAAAGAGCCCTTGCCCTGCGCGATCTAGCGCAGGGCAAAGGAGAGCATTGGAGCATGAACTAATTCAAAGCTCAAGTCAGGGGGGCTGCCGGGGTGAAATTATGAGTATGTCCGGGTTCAGCTCTGAACCCGGACAACCCCTTTAAGAACATCCAGGTCTGCAGTTACCTTTTTATGAAAAACTGAGTATGCTAGTTTGATGCAACGTGTTTTTCCATGAATCCATGCTGATTATCCATTAAAAGATTATTTACGGCTATATGAGTTAGCAAGTAATTTCTTAGAATACATAGTAACATAGTTTATAAGGCCAAAAAAATACATCTGTCCATCCAGTTCAGCCTGTTATCCTACAAGTTGATCCTGGGGAAGGCAAAAAAATAACTGTGAGATAGAAGAACATTTTTCCCACTTAAGGGGAAAAGAATTCCTTCCGACTCCAATCAGGCAATCAGAATAACTCTCTGGATCAATGACCCCTCTCTAGTAGCTATAGCCTGTAATATTAATACACTCCAGAAATATGTCCAGGCCCCTCTTGAACTCTTTTAGTGAACTCACCATCACCACCTCCTCAGACAGAGAGTTCCATAGTCTTACTGCTCTTACCATAAAGAATCCTCATTTTTTTCTTGTGTACAAACCTTCTCTCCTCCAGATGCAGATGATGTCCCCTTGTCACAGTCACAGTAATGGGGATAAATAGATGATGGGAGAGATCTCTGTACTGACCCCTGATATGTTTATACACAGTTAGTTATTAGATCTCCCCTCAGTCGTCTTTTGTCTAAAGTGAATAACCCTAATTTTGATAGTCTTTCAGGGTACTGTAGTCCCCCCATTCCAGTTATTACTTTAGTTGCCCTCCTCTGAACCCTCTCCAGCTCTGCTATGTCTGCCTTGTTCACAGGAGCCCAGAACTGTACACAGTACTCCATGTGTGGTCTGACTAGTGATTTGTAAAGTGGCAGGACTATGTTATCATCACGGGCATCTATGCCAGTGACCCAATCTGAGTGTGTACCATTAATAACCACACTCTGTTTTCTATCACTGAGCCAGTTACTTACTTCCATACAGACATTTTCTCCCAGTCCAAGCATTCTCATTTTATATACTAACCTTTTATGTGGTACAGTGTCAAATGCTTTGGAGAAGTCCAGATATGCGACATTCATTGATTCGCCACTGTCAAGTCTAGAACTTACCTCTCATAGAAACTGATTAGTTTGACATGACGGATCCCCCATGAAGCCATGCTGATATGGCGTTATTTGCTTATTTTCATTGAGGTGCTCCAAGATAGCATCTCTTAGAAAACTTTCAAACAGGTTACCCACGATAGATGTTAAACTTACCGGCCTATAGTTTCCGGGCTCGGTTTTTGGACCCTTTTTGAATATTTGCTATGCGCAATCCTGTGGAACACTCCCTTAACTATCAGAAATAAGGGTCTGGCTAGGACATTACTTAATTCTCTTAGGATACAGGGGTTTATGCCATGTGGTCCTGGCGATTTAATCTTTTTTAGACGCCGCTGTACTTCTTTGTTGGTCAGACAGGGCACTTTTAATGGCGAATTTACTTTTACAGTCTGCATTTCATCTGACAGTGGAGAAAAAAATATTTAATAGCTTTGCTTTCTCCTCATCGCGCTCTGTTGAGGGCTGACACCTTCAGATTTATACTTTTTACCATTTATATACTTGAAGAACATTTTAGGGTTAGTTTTGCTCTCTTTGGCAATTAATCTCTCGGTCTCTAGTTAGGCTGATTTTATTCGTTTTTTACATATTCCATTTTTTACCTCACTACCCTCCTATTTTAGTGATTTAAATGCTTTCTTTTTGTCATTTATTGCTTTCTTTACAGTTCTATTTATCCACATTGTTTTTTTCTTGTTCCTTAACATTTTATTCCCATAAAGGTATGTACCTCTCACAATTAGATTTTAGGATGCTTTTAAAAATATCCCATTTTGTGGCTGTATTTTTTTTATTTTTGAGGACTTTGTCCCAGTTAGTTAGGCCTACGGCCTCTTTTAGTTGGCTAAATTTTGCTTTTTTAAAGTTTGGTATTTTTGTTCTTCCCTGAAGAAACACTCTTTTGAACGACAATTGGAAGGTTTTTACTTTATGGTCACTATTTCCCAGGTTTCCCCCAACCTGCACATCTGTTGTTCTGTCAGGTCTATTGGTTAATACTAAGTCCAGTATGGCTGTCCCAGTCGGGTCCTGAACCAGTTGGGAAAGGTAATTGTCTTTGGTTACTGCCAAGAACCTGTTTCCTTCATGAGATATACAAGTTTCAGTTTCCCAGTCTATATCTGAGTAGTTGAAGTCCCCCATAATAACAACCCCATTATGATCTTCCGCCTCATCTATCTCGTTTAGTAGTAGATTTTCTGTGGACTCTGGTATATTAGGTGGTTTATAATAAACTCCTATTAGTTTTTTATTATTGTTTTTAGCTCCATGTATCTCTACCCACAGTGACTCCACATGTTCATGTCCCTCACTTATATATTCCCGGAGTGTGGGCTTTAGACAGGACTTTACATAAAGGCAGGCCCCTCCCCCCTTTTTTTTTTTGCAATCCTTTCTAAACAGACTGTAACCCTGTACATTAACTGCCTAGTCATAACTATCATCCAGCCATGTCTCAGTTATTCCCACTATGTCATAGTCCTCCTCACACATCACTAATTCCAGTTCACCAGTCTTATTAGTCAGTCTTCTGGCATTAGTATACATACATTTAAGAGGTTTATGTATATTTTTTACTCTACACTTTTCCTTCTGAACTGTTCTAGTCCCTCCTTCCATTCCTCCCCCAGTCCCACTACCTTGCCCCCGGTCTCTATCTGCACTATCTTCCTATCCTATAACGTAATTACCCTCCCCCCAGTCCCTAGTTTAAACACTCCTCCAACCTTCTAGCCATCTTTCTCCCCAGCACAGCTGCCCCTTCCCCATTGAGGTGCAGCCCGTCCCTACGATAGAGCTTGTAGCTGACAGAGAAGTCGGCCCAGTTCTCCAGGAACCCAAACCCCTCCTTCCTACACCAGCTCTTGAGCCACTTGTTAACCTCCCTAATCTCGCGCTGCCTTTCTTGTGTGGCTCGTGGTACAGGCAGTATTTCGAAAAACACTACCTTTGAGGTCCTTGCCCTAAGCTTGTGACCTAAATCCCTAAAATAATTTTTAAGGACACTCCACCTACCTCTAACCTTGTCATTGGTTTCGATACCTTCCAGTAATGTCAAGTGTACTGGAAGGTACTACAGCAGAAGTCAAGTGTACTGGTTTCTAGGTATATTTGTTTCTGGAAAAGCTGGGTCATATGGATGCCATTAGAGCTGGTTATGCAAAAATGTATCCCTACTTCCACATGGTTGCATCATTAGAGTTCTCATACTGGACTGTAAAGATTTCTCATTCTGGACTCTACGGAAACTGAACGACTGTCTGTATGGGACCTGAAACGGCTGCTGTATTGGGTGTCTATAAGTTTTAGGCTAGTTTCACACTAGCGTCAGGGGACTCTGGCAGGCTGTTCCGGCGGGTGAACAGCCTGTCAGATCCGTCCTACCGCTAGTTCACGTGTGCCCCCGGACTGCCACTCAGTCCCCATTGACTATAATGAGGGTAGGGGCAGAGTTCCGGCGGCAGCACGGCAGCGCACGCCGACAGGGGGCCGTACTAAAAGTACTCTCGGCGTACGCTGCCACGCTGCTGCCGGAAATCCGCCCCCACCCCTATTATAGTCAATGGGGACTGAGCGGCAGTCCGGGGGCACACGTGAACTAGCAGTAGGACGGATCCGACAGGCTATTCACCCGCCGGAACAGCCTGCCGGAGTCCCCTGCCGCTAGTGTGAAAGTACCCTGAGCAGAAAGAGTCATAACTAATCGTAAGAATTTGTTCGGAAAAAGAATTTAAAGAAAATTCTGTCATTTTATGTCAGTTCATGTTTTTAAGAACAAGTTGAAGGCATTGACCCCCAGTAATCATCTGTTGCTTGATGCAGCCAGATAGAAATATTGGATTGCTGCAAAACTCAGCATGCAGTTATATCTCAGGTAGATATGTAAATGATTACAGCTGTGGTCTGATTAGCATTTTGTCAATGAGTGTATATAATGTTCCTGCACTGCTACCACAGGAAAATTAAGGATTACACGTTACCCATTAAAATATGCCTATAATGCATTATCTGCACCCAGAGACTCATCACTGTGTTATCTGTGGTGTTACATAGGACTGCAGTACATTATCTCTATATAGAGAGTACAGCAGCAAATAAAAACCCTGCTCACCAGTGCTAAGTCCCCGGTGGTCCTCCTGGTCTCTATTTGCAAGCTGCATGCAACCACCGCAGTCAATCAGTGACCGCAGCGGCCACAAGTCGTACTTTACTGGCATCATGTGCAATTCTGAAAATGATGCCAGTAGCTTATATACCATCTTTAACACAGCTCTGTGGTTGTGCCTGTGACCCCAATAATTGCTAGAAGAATGGGGCAGGGTGCATGCTTGAGAAGTGCCAGGCACGCCATTCAAACTCCTCCACACTGCACAACTGTAGGGGCTTAAGTTGGGGGAAAGTGGGCATGGGGGGAGTGGAGTCCAAGTTGTATGAACAGTCCAGAGCCTATGGTAATTATTTCCGCACTCTTAGCAGATGGGGATCCTAAGCAAGGGACTCCGCTTTATTAAAGGGCATCTGTCAGCAGATTTGTACCCGTGAAACTGGCTGACCTGTTGCATGTGCTTTTGGCAGCTGAAGGCATCTGTGTTGGTCTCATGTGCATATTTGCCCATCTTGCTAAGGAAAATGATGTTTTAATATATGCAAATGAGCCTTTAGGAGCAATGGAGGCATTGCCGTTACACCTAGAGGCTCTGCTCTCTCTGCAGCTGCCGTGCCCTCTACACTTTGATTGACAGGGCCAGGGGCAATGACGTTTTCACTGTCTGGCCCTGTTAATCAAAGGGAAGAGGGTTCGGCAGTTGCAGAGAGAGCAGAGCCTCTAGGTGTAACAGTAACGCCCCCATTACTCCTAGAGGCTCATTTGAATTTTCTAAAAACATCATTTTTCTCCGCAATACGGTCACATATTGAACCAATACAGATGCCTTTAGCTGCCAAGTGACCATGCAACAGGTCAGCCAGTTCCATAAGTACAAATCCGCCGAAAGATATCCTTTAACTCAAAAAATAAAGTATTTGAATTGTTTTCTAAAGTGACTAATTCAGCATATTTTTTCATAAAATGTATAATTCCACAAACAAAAAAAATGATTGATGCAATAATAACAACTAATATGGCAGCAGCTAACTAAAGTATCACGAAGGCTCTCCTCTCATATACTACTGGTCTTCGTGGGGTTTCATTATGAAAATTCTGCATTCACTCGTTCCAAGGGTTGATTCTGTAGCTGTCTACTTAAATGGTTAAATTGTGCATTGTGAATGGAGACATGACACTTGGCATATAATATTACATTGTTGTTTCTTGTAGTGCACACCTGAGTGACAAGTGCATTTATTTTAAAATAATGCGGTCTGGAAATCATTTCAAGTTACCTCGTAGAAACAAAATTACCTATAGACTAAGCAAACAACGGAGTTATTGGTTTATGGCAAGTAATCCATCTTTCCATATTAGCACAGCATCACTAGACAGATTATTTTTCATAATTGATCATTTGTAAGTCATATTTCCCTAGCTCTTCTTTTGTGACTTTCTAAATACTAAGAGATATCAACCACCAAGAGTTTTATTGTTATTATTATTGTGGTTATTACATTACAAGGTAATTTCATTTTCTCTTTCATGTGGGGGATGTTAATGCTATGAAACATGCATGTAAAGCATATTTGAAAGAGCTGAGGATTGTAGTACATGGTGTTTATTACATTTGCCTGGCTGCAGGGAAGTAATATGCAGAACCTACATTTTTGTCCATCTAGAATAATATAGGTGATGACAATCTAATATGTCCAAAGCAACGTAAATGTACTGCAAATCTAATGTGGAACCAAAGTAGTCTGGTGGAAGTGTCCGACTGAGTGATCACAGGAAAATACAGTACTGTGCCAAGAATATGGTCATAATGTATTTGTATAGAGGATATAGTATTGTACCAGGTACAGTATATGATCGTAATGTATTTGTATAGAGGCTATAGTATTGTACCGGGTACAGTATATGGTTGTAATGTACTGTATACAGTATATAGTATTGTACCGGGTATAGTATATGGTTGTAATCTACTGTATACAGGATATAGTATTGTACCAGGTACAGTATATGGTTGTAATGTACTGTATACAGTATATAGTATTGTACCGGGTATAGTATATGGTTGTAATCTACTGTATACAGGATATAGTATTGTACCAGGTATAGTATATGGTCGTAATGTATTTGTATAGAGGATATAGTATTGTACCGGGTATAGTATATGGTTGTGATATACTGTATACAGGATATAGTATTGTACTAGGAACAGTATATGGTCGTAATGTACTGTATACAGGATATAGTATTGTACCAGGTACAGTATATGGTTGTAATGTACTGTATACAGGATATAGTATTGTACCAGGTACAGTATATAGTCGTAATGTATTTGTAGAGAGGATATAGTATTGTACCAGGTATAGTATATGATTGTAATGTACTGTATACAGGATATAGTATTGTACCAGGTACAGTATATGGTTGTAATGTACTGTATACAGGATATAGTATTGTACCAGGTATAGTATATGGTTGTAATGTACTGTATACAGGATATAGTATTGTACCGGGTATAGTATATGGTTGTAATCTACTGTATACAGGATATAGTATTGTACCAGGTATAGTATATGGTCGTAATGTATTTGTATAGAGGATATAGTATTGTACCGGGTATAGTATATTGTTGTGATATACTGTATACAGGATATAGTATTGTACTAGGAACAGTATATGGTCGTAATGTACTGTATACAGGATATAGTATTGTACCAGGTACAGTATATGGTCGTAATGTATTTGTATAGAGGATATAGTAATGTACCAGGTATACTATATGGTTGTAATGTACTGTATACAGGATATAGTATTGTACCAGGTACAGTATATGGTTGTAATGTACTGTATACAGGATAAAGTATTGTACCAGGTACAGTATATGGTTGTAATGTACTGTATACAGGATAAAGTATTGTACCAGGTACAGTATATGGCTGTAATGTACTGTATAGAGGATATAGTATTGTACCGGGTATAGTATATGGTTGTGATATACTGTATACAGGATATAGTATTGTACCAGGTACAGTGTATGGTTGTAATGTACTGTATACAGGATAAAGTATTGTACCAGGTATAGTATATGGTTGTAATGTACTGTATAGAGGATATAGTATTGTACCAGGTATAGTATATGGTTGTGATGTACTGTATACAGGATAGAGTATTTTACCAGGTACAGTATATGGTTGTAATGTACTGTATACAGGATATAGTATTGTACCAGGTACAGTATATGGCTGTAATGTACTGTATAGAGGATATAGTATTGTACCGGGTATAGTATATGGTTGTAATATACTGTATACAGGATATAGTATTGTACCATGTATAGTATATGGTCGTAATGTATTTGTATAGAGGATATAGTATTGTACCAGGTACAGTATATGGTCGTAATGTATTTGTATAGAGGATATAGTATTGTACTGGGTATAGTATATGGTTGTAATGTACTGTATACAGGATATAGTATTGTACCAGGTACAGTATATGGTCGTAATGTATTTGTATAGAGGATATAGTATTGTACTGGGTATAGTATATGGTTGTAATGTACTGTATACAGGATATAGTATTGTACCAGGTATAGTATATGGTTGTAATGTACTGTATACAGGATATAGTATTGTACCAGGTACAGTATATGGTTGTAATGTACTGTATAGAGGATATAGTATTGTACCAGGTACAGTATATGGTTGTAATGTACTGTATAGAGGATATAGTATTGTACCGGGTATAGTATATGGTTGTAATGTACTGTATACAGGATATAGTATTGTACCATGTATAGTATATGGTCGTAATGTATTTGTATAGAGGATATAGTATTGTACCAGGTACAGTATATGGTTGTAATGTACTGTATAGAGGATATAGTATTGTACCAGGTACAGTATATGGTTGTAATGTATTTGTATAGAGGATATAGTATTGTACCAGGTACAGTATATGGTTGTAATGTACTGTATACAGGATATAGTATTGCACCAGGTACAGTATATGGCCGTAATGCACTGTATACAGGATATAGTATTGTACCAGGTACAGTATATGGTTGTAATGTATTTGCATAGAGGATATAGTATTGTACCGGGTACAGTATATGGTTGTAATGTACTGTATACAGGATATAGTATTGTACCAGGTACAGTATATGTTTGTAATGTATTTGTATAGAGGATATAGTATTGTACCGGGTACAGTATATGGTTGTAATGCACTGTATACAGGATATAGTATTGTACCAGGTACAGTATATGGTTGTGATGTACTGTATACAGGATATAGTATTGTACCAGGTACAGTATATGGCCGTAATGTATTTGTATAGAGGATATAGTATTGTACCAGGTACAGTATATGGTTGTGAAATACTGTTTACAGGATATAGTATTTTTTACCAGGTACAGTATATGGTTGTAATGCACTGTATACAGGATATAGTATTGTACCAGGTACAGTATATGGTTGTAATACACTGTATACAGGATATAGTATTGTACCAGGTACAGTATATGGTTGTAATGTACTGTATAGAGGATATAGTATTGTATCAGGTACAGTATATGGTTGTAAAATACTGTTTACAGGATATAGTATTGTACCAGGTACAGTATACGGCTGTAATGTACTGTATACAGGATATAGTTTTGTATCAGGTACAGTATATGGTTGTAAAATACTGTATAGAGGATATAGTATTGTACCAGGTACAGTATACGGCTGTAATGTACTGTATACAGGATATAGTATTGTACCAGGTACAGTATATGGTCGTAAATTACACAGACGTTAGTACACAGAAAACCTGTCCTAATCACACAGGAGGAGAAGTTACTTCACAACACTGAGGTAAAGAGCTGCCTCATCCTCCTCTCCTACTTGTCAGGGATGATGATCCTGAATACAGCTGATAAGATCTTCAGCTCAATCTCTGTAGGAATGGAGTTCATGAGGAGACATGTACAGTGTCGTGATGTAACTTGTCCTCCTGTGTGATTAGGTCAGGTTTTATGTGTACTAATAGGACGGCGGCCTTTTTTATGTGTACTAATAGGACGGCGGCCTTTTTCTTGCAACTGTATGTATATATATATATATATATATATATATATATACTGTCACTGTATATAATGTCATTGCATATAATTCTTGAGGGGGCCCTAACAATAAAATATTTCAGTCCTTTAACCAGATAGGCCCCTTCTGAGTTTGGGCCCTGTGACAGCCACTTCCCCTGCTTCCACTATAGCTACCTGTCACAGCTGTATTCAAAATTACGGAACCGGTGCGGACCCGTTCATATGGCCGTGTGAATGGGCCCTGATCCTCACCTATGTCATGTGACCAACACTCGGATCTCCAACTGTCACAGGGCACGAAGTCAGCTACTTTTCTATTCATTGCTATGAGACTGACATTAAACCGCTAAAATTCACACATCTTTACGCAAAGGAGGCTAAAATTTGCAACTTTTGCACACTAACCGGCTAAAAGCCATTTATAAATCCCCCTCCCATATTATTTCCCAGAACCATGTTCACACAGCAAATAAAAAGAAACTGCACGCTATTCCTTTATACTTTTTTTATTTTTTTTATTTTACAGACATTTTTTGCATTTGTAATGGTGCTGTCCGATTTTGCCTGGCTTTTTTCAGCACTATTTTTAATGTTGTTTAGTGCGTTTTTAGTGGCTTTTTTTGCACTGGAATTTTTTTTGCAATAAAAAACCAGCTCCAGACTGAAGATCTATGAGAAATATGAAGTGCAGGAGAACACAAGATTTTTTTTTTGTTCAGTAGGTGTTCTTTGTCTTTCTTCCACCTTTTCAACAATGCATTGCACTGTAATGCTGTAGCTCTCATAGTTTTTGGGGTTTTTTTCAGGCATTTTACAGTAGCTTTTTCACCATATGGAAAATAAAGGCAGAAAATGCAGTTCACAGGGGTAGCGCCATCCTAGTTTGGGTACACTGAGATTTGTAGGTGAGTCTCTCCTTTCCATTTGGTTCCTGGGTACTATCTCTGTGCCGTCAGCAGTCTATATGCTTTTGTCCCCTGTTTTATGGGCAGTATATCTAGTCGTGATATTCTTTTTTAGGACTGCTGGGAATATTTTTGGAGACTTTTTGTCCCTTATGCCTATATTGCTGTAATATATGAGACTCAGCCATACGGATATAATGTTTACACATTGCTGTTTGTTATAATACAATATGTAGCCAGTGTCCCACTAGGATGGTGTTTTTCTTTGCTGCTACCTTTTTTAACAACGTCTTTTATAAACGTACCATTGTAATTTCTGATAAAGTATATCTTTGTGTTGGTACCTGTGAGCTCCAATCTTTGTAGGTTTTGTGTTTTATAAAAAGAATGCCATTAAAGCCATGGCAAAATATAGAGAAAAAAAAACTAAAAAAAAAACCATAAGCTCTTTATCTGGCCTTTTCTTTGAATGGCAGGACAAAACACAGTTCACACAGCCTTTTAGAAAAGGAGAGCCATTAAAGCCATAGCAAAATATATATAAAAAAAATAAAAAAAACATAGGTTCTTTATCTGGCCTTTTCTTTAGTGTTAAAGAAAAACGCCAGAAAAACTTTGTGTGTATAGATATCTGACTAATCTGCTATTGTTTTCCACTGCAGACATTAATACAGAATTTCTGTGTTACATATATTTTCTATTCCACACAGTCTGGCACAAGCACATGTGGACTCTACTCAGTGAATAATCCCACCAATTTCTGGATTAAAATAAATCCTTCTGAACACTGTAAATCACAATATTTCCTGGAGACATGTTGTGGCCTTCAGACCTCTGAGCATCACTTTGACAAACTGTTCATATGGAAAGGATAAAAGTTGCTTCAACAGTAAATTTAAACTGACAATAAAATGAGGATGTTTTTTAAGAGTTATAGTGTGTCTTCAAAGGGCGATGTCAGTAATCGTAATAGGCATGCCCCAAGGAATGATGTTCTCCATTAAAGCCACACAGGGCTTTTGGGCAGATGGACAGGAACCCTGGTGCTGGGATCACCACATTTATGACTAAGGAAAAGATATTTTGGAAACTTTGTAGCAACACAACAAATTTCTTTCCAAGCACTGGGACAGTAAAGCTTGGGCATTACCTTTAATGCACGTTCCTAAGTATGTCAATTCTGCATCATCTTTTTTATCTTAACTCTCACAGCAAAGTTCTTCATGCCTTCCTTTTAAATAAATGAGTGTATTAGTACAGTAAATTATGTTGCTTAAAAGTTGCATAGTTAAGTGCATTTGTATATGTTCTTCTGTTACACGATACATAAAGATAAAAGACAAAAAGTTTCCAAAAACGTACAAGCTACAGGAAACAGTTCACACTGATGGAGTATTATGCACTCTTAATAAAGTAAGGTTAGTTTCACACTAGAGTTAAAATCATCCAGTAGGTTGTTGCGGCAGCGGAAGAGCCTGCCAGAGTTCATCATATCTGGCATAGCCGGCACTGCCTTTTCCCACTGGAGCCCATTGACTATAATAGGACTTGGTGGGGATTCAGGATTTGGCTAGACAAGAAATGATAGTCAAAGGGGCCTGGCCAGCCCTGATGAACTCTGGCAGGCTGTTCTTCTGCCGGAATGTAGCAATTCATTATTACTAGTAGTGATGAGCGGCAGGGGCCATATTCGTATTCGCGATATTTCCAATTTTTTTTTTCGAATATTCATTATATTCGCGAATATTCTAAAAACAAATATATAGCACTATATTAGATATATTATATTTTTGAATATTCGAAATTTTTTTCTACCTGTACAGTTGTTTCACTTCGGCATACTCCTCCCCGACAAGCGTCCCCGTCGCCATGGGAATTCCTGGTTGTTAGAATATACCATCGGATTTGAGTTTTCACAATCTGAGTGAGATCGTGAAAACTCAGATCCGATGGTATATTCTAACCCCAAGGCGTTCCCATGGTGACGGGGACGCTTGTTGGGGAGGAGTATGCGAATATAATGAGACAGTAAGGTGCCCAGAGGGGCATTATTTTCATTCAAAAGGTGCCCAGGAACGGGAATCAGCCTCAACTGTTTCACTGGGCATGCGCCAAAAACGTCACTGGGCTCGGTGCATGCCCGGTGAAACAGTTGAGGCTGATGCCCTCAGTTAAACTGGAAGAGCACAGGTCCTGTGCCTGTTGGTGAAGCTGAAGGGAAAGGGTAGGCGGCGTTATCAGCTACCAGCGATGTAAACCGTGACAGCAATGGCAAGGCTGGGGGCATAGTGTATGAGAGGAGAGAGAGGCATGCTTGGGCTCTGTAGGGGGGGCAGACCTGGGCACTCGAGGTTGTTCCTATGAACCTTTTGAGTGAAAATAACGCCCCTCTGGGTACCTTACTGCCTCAATATATTTGCATACTTCTCCCCGACAAGCGTCCCCATCACCATGGGAATGCCTGGGGGTCAGAATATACCATCGGATCTGAGTTTGCACAATCTCACTCAGATCGTGAAAACTCAGATCCGATGGTATATTCTAACCACCAGGCATTCCCATAGTGATGGGGACGCTTGTCGGGGAGGAGTATACCAGTACAACAGTACAGGATGAAAAAAAGACGAATATTCATTTTTTTCGAATATTCGTCATTTTTTTCCATCTAAAGTCATCATGATTCCCCCCCTGCTTAAGTTGCTTGTGGGCCAATGACTCATTGGCCCACAAGCAAGAAGTAGGGAGGAATCATGTGTTCACTGTTCAGATGGGAAAAAATGACGAATATTCGCTATAACGAATATATAGCACTATATTCGAAATATTCGCGAATTTTCGAAGTTGCGATATTCGCGAATAATATTTGCTATTCGAATATTCGTGCTCAACACTAATTACTAGTATCCATTATTGACAGCCACCAGTATATTATGGGGCAGATTTACTAATCCTATAGATGGTATAAACTTAGACAGCCCGTCTAAATCTGCCTAAATTTATCACAGGAGCTCAGACTGACTCTATGCCAACTATTTATTGGCTTACCTTGAGGCAAAATTTTAAGCCAGAATTTTGGTGAAAAAAGTTGTAGAAACGCTAATAATTTCAGGCATATCTCTTTGTACGGTTAACCGTGTAACTCCTTATGGACGTAAATGTTTTTGTGTGTTTCTTTCTGATCTATTCTATAACCGATTCTGACAGATCCTAATGGATCCCCTTGACTAATATGGGATCCACCAGGCTTCTAATTTATTTTTATTGGATGTGGCATTGATGTTGCATAGCTTGTTGTTGCAAAAGTAACTCAGAAACCACCACCTGGCCAACCTTGGCACACCACTTGGCACGCCTGAGAATAGGTCATCAATATCTTTTCCCAAACAATCCCTTCAAGTACCAAGTTATCATTTGCTACACCTGTACAATGGAAACATATTTTATGAATTTTATTATTGCACACAGTAAAATGGCAAAGCCATCACTGCTACATCTATAACCGAAGCTAACTTATAGGTGATAAAGAAGTAAATATGACTTCTATCATGGAGTGTTTTACATTCTGTATGCTTTCCGCCTGTATAACATGTTCTCATGATTGCGAGCCAGTCTTTCACACTGGCAGACTGGCACTTTCATTCTCTAAGACAGTAATTCCAATCAGTAAGAAATAAGACAAGTATAGGGCACCCAAATAAAACTCCTTAGAAGTGTTGCTATTTCATCAGGCAAATGAATATGGGAAAGTTCCCAGCTGCAGGGGAAATGCAGCTTTCTGCAGGTACAGGCTATTATATTATTCACTGACTCTTGTTTTATTTACACTGGTTGGGATGGTTAAATCTCGGAGGTAATATACCACGCTCTATAATGTGTTAATGAGGAATTTTCATATCCAAAACCCAGGTGACTTGGACTGTTTATTCAAAGGTACTTCTCCATAACCCTTCCAAGTAGGGTAGAAGTGTCTTGTGAATATTGAAGACTCTAAGACTTACCTAAAATAACAATTGATGCCAATACAACCACTGTGGCATTAGAAAACATGGCTGTTTTTTTTTTTTCAGGAACAGCACCACTCTTCTCTTTAGGTTGTATCTGGTACTGCAGCTTATCCTCATACCCAGTAATGTTATACTAGACTTGGCCTTGGTCAAGAGTGCATTTATTGGTGCTTTTATTACGATGCATTTTATATATACTTTTGTTAGTTGGCGCTGTTTATGTAGGTGTTTTGTATTGGTATGCACCATTGTGCTATACATTTAGATTTATGCCCACTAGATAAGTTATTCTTGGTCAAGAGTTGCGCTGTTTCTGGAAGGAATCACCATTTTTTTTTAAAGATCTGTAACCTGACATATCTTTTTTAGCAACTACTTGTTATATTGTAATAACAATTCTGCAGCATCTATTCTTTTACTTTGTTATGTGCCATTCCTTTATTATCCCTGCGAATCAGTTCTAAGCAGTTTTCAATGAAGTTCCAGATGGGTTTTACCAGTTGGGGTTGTTTCCCTGCACATTCTGAAATTATCCAATCAGTTGTGCCAGTGGAAGGCCTTGGAGGACACCCCCCTCAACTGATAACACCCATGTGGGTCTTCATTGCAAACTGTTAAAAATGTGTTTATAACTCCTCATAGGAATAATAAATGAATGGCACAACATAGAGTCGTAATAATAGATGCTCTAGAACAGGGCTCAGAACTGTATAACTGTATAATACTAACCTTACAGATTACCTTCTGCTCCCATTTTGACAATTCCTGGGTCCCCACCGGACTCTACTTCCTGGTCCCTCTCAGCACACACAGGAAATTAACACTCATCTAATCACCAACTGAGGCAGGTCACTGCTCTTGCCAGTGATTGGTTGAACAGTCATTTCCTAGATGTCCAAGGGGACCTGTAAGAGTATGACACCATTTTGACTCTCGAAAAAATCATCTGCCAGACAACCTCTTTAAGATAATATATAATCTATATTAGTAATTGAGTGATGGACAAAAAAGCAAGAGGGTTGAAAATATTCCAAAACTGGAAGAATTCCTATAAGATGGCACTACACAACAGCTATAATGTCACGGCTGTGTCATGGTCTGGTATCGTGGACCATGACACTTTTGCCGTGCATGCTTGTTGCTGGTGGCAACATGTTGTTTTTGCATGTTTTGACACTTCCCCTTTTAGTTGTGTGTCCCTTCCCATCCTGGTGTGCACGGGGTTTAGGTGTGTTTGCTAGGTGTGGGGGGTGTGACCTCAGGCCTCCTTATACACTGTGTACAGAATTATTAGGCAAATGAGTATTTTGACCACATCATCCTCTTTATGCATGTTGTCTTACTCCAAGCTGTATAGGCTCGAAAGCCTACTACCAATTAAGCATATTAGGTGATGTGCATCTCTGTAATGAGAAGGGGTGTGGTCTAATGACATCAACACCCTATATTAGGTGTGCATAATTATTAGGCAACTTCCTTTCCTTTGGCAAAATGGGTCAAAAGAAGGACTTGACAGGCTCAGAAAAGTCAAAAATAGTGAGATATCTTGCAGAGGGATGCAGCACTCTTAAAATTGCAAAGCTTCTGAAGCGTGATCATCGAACAATCAAGCGTTTCATTCAAAATAGTCAACAGGGTCGCAAGAAGCGTGTGGAAAAACCAAGGCGCAAAATAACTGCCCAAGAACTGAGAAAAGTCAAGCGTGCAGCTGCCAAGATGCCACTTGCCACCAGTTTGGCCATATTTCAGAGCTGCAACATCACTGGAGTGCCCAAAAGCACAAGGTGTGCAATACTCAGAGACATGGCCAAGGTAAGAAAGGCTGAAAGACGACCACCACTGAACAAGCCACACAAGCTGAAACGTCAAGACTGTGCCAAG
This sequence comes from Bufo bufo, assembly GCF_905171765.1. Classification (NCBI taxonomy): domain Eukaryota; kingdom Metazoa; phylum Chordata; class Amphibia; order Anura; family Bufonidae; genus Bufo; species Bufo bufo. The sequence continues at coordinate 142,010,516 of NC_053390.1, read as the reverse complement.
AAATATCTCAAGACTGATTTTTCTAAGGTTTTATGGACTGATGAAATGAGAGTGAGTCTTGATGGGCCAGATGGATGGGCCCGTGGCTGGATTGGTAAAGGGCAGAGAGCTCCAGTCCGACTCAGACGCCAGCAAGGTGGAGGTGGAGTACTGGTTTGGGCTGGTATCATCAAAGATGAGCTTGTGGGGCCTTTTCGGGTTGAGGATGGAGTCAAGCTCAACTCCCAGTCCTACTGCCAGTTTCTGGAAGACACCTTCTTCAAGCAGTGGTACAGGAAGAAGTCTGCATCCTTCAAGAAAAACATGATTTTCATGCAGGACAATGCTCCATCACACGCGTCCAAGTACTCCACAGCGTGGCTGGCAAGAAAGGGTATAAAAGAAGAAAATCTAATGACATGGCCTCCTTGTTCACCTGATCTGAACCCCATTGAGAACCTGTGGTCCATCATCAAATGTGAGATTTACAAGGAGGGAAAACAGTACACCTCTCTGAACAGTGTCTGGGAGGCTGTGGTTGCTGCTGCACGCAATGTTGATGGTGAACAGATCAAAACACTGACAGAATCCATGGATGGCAGGCTTTTGAGTGTCCTTGCAAAGAAAGGTGGCTATATTGGTCACTGATTTGTTTTTGTTTTGTTTTTGAATGTCAGAAATGTATATTTGTGAATGTTGAGATGTTATATTGGTTTCACTGGTAAAAATAAATAATTGAAATGGGTATATATTTGTTTTTTGTTAAGTTGCCTAATAATTATGCACAGTAATAGTCACCTGCACACACAGATATCCCCCTAAAATAGCTAAAACTAAAAACAAACTAAAAACTACTTCCAAAACTATTCAGCTTTGATATTAATGAGTTTTTTGGGTTGATTGAGAACATGGTTGTTGTTCAATAATAAAATGAATCCTCAAAAATACAACTTGCCTAATAATTCTGCACTCCCTGTATGTTGGGGTGGTGGAACCTGAGGTCAGTTTGATTTTGCTTGTCAGTCTGTGTAGGAGCTCTGCTCCCTGGCTGTATGTAATTGTCTGTGTGAGCCACCCCTTATTTGTTATATTGTTTCCCTTGCTCTGTCTGTGTGTCCCCTCCGGCGTGTTTCTGTTTTCCCTCTCCCACCTGGTGTATGTTGTTATAATGTGGGCCTTGTTTGGAGGTTATTGTGTTTTGGTGTGTTTCCTCCGAAAGGGGGTTGCTTTCCCGGAGAGGTTTAAGCAAACATCTAGACAGTGCGTTTCCGGTCCATCTTGTCGGTGGCAGGTAAGTTCTGGTAACCTAGGTTGTCTGTTGCCTTTTGTTACTTACCTGTTGTTCGGTGGTCAGCTGCTAGGCTTCTGGAGACACCATGCATCCGTGGTGTAGGATGGATGGGTGGTCTCTGCCCTGTCTTCAGGATTAGGGCATAGCAGGGATACTTAGGGTTCTAGGTTGGTGGGCATGAGCCCCCTTACCTTCTGAGGCGGCTCATGCATTAGGAGTTTAGGGAGATCTTCAGGGTCGCGTTAGGAAGTGACCTGCTCCCTGTTCCCTGCTATTCAGCATAGCAGCGACTGATATTGTACGGTGGGGGGTTTCCCCCACTCCCCGCCATGACATATAAATTCAGTCAGATGTTCTGCATTATCAGACAGTCATAGAATAGTACCTACAGTTTTCTTCTGAGGATACAAAACTTCCAAGGAGAAAGACCCAGAATATCAACCTTTGCTGTAATCATAGAAGTGTCTCATTGCTGTGTCAAATGCTGGACTTTTCCAGTGGAAGAAAATTTAAAAAGGACCACAAAGGGTTAAAAATAAAAAAAGAAGCATTACTTATCTCACTGATCCACCATCGTTACTGTTCCAATATTACTCCGGTTCACTGTCTGAGCTGGGTCACAGCTTTGACCATGTGATTGGCTGAGCGGGCATTTCCAGTCATTTTTTGTGTGTTTAGCCAGGACCAGGAAGTGGAGGGCAGAGGGGACTGGAGCAGCATTGAAACCGTAGTGGCTTAGGACCGGTAAGGTGAGTAATGCTTCTTTTTAATCTTTCCTAACCTCTTTAAAAATAAATAAATCCCCTCACCCAAGCCCACCAAAAACTCTTTTCAGGAAATGTTGCTGTTTTCCAGTATGTACTACCTAACAACAGAATTGTCAAATGTGACCATTGATCACCCCATACTCTTCAGTCTTTCATCCTGGTTGAGGTTTAAAAAAAAACTTCAGGCATTTTATGCCATTTTTTTATATTCTTGCCCTGGATACACTTCATGTGTCATTAGATTATTTTCTAGTGACATGTGTCAACCCAGAATGTATTATCTTCACAAAAAAATTATAGATTATATGAATATTATATTGAGGTAGTGAAGTTGTTGCTCCATTGATAATACGCCTGCACTATAGCTCTCATATGTGATTACTGTACCTTTGTGCAGCTGCTTTAAATCCGCCAAAATCACACACTGATTATACGATTTCCTTTATTAATGGTGACAACCTCGCTCTTTTTCATTAAAATGAATGGGATGATGCCTCAGCCTGGTCTCTGTTACTGGTGTTAGGGAATGTAACTCTATCTCATACTGTAACTATTTGCCATGTACACTGTGGATTATGGCGGCAGATGCTCTGTAAGATACAGTAGAAGATGATAAATTACTGAATGCTGCATACAGAATAGAAGAGCAGAGTATTTTATGATCGTTGTAAGAAAGAAAAGTGGCTATATTAAATAGATATATATTGTACAGAAATGTCCCCCAGCCAGTGACTCAAGAACAACTTGTTGTGGTCCTCAGGCCTGAGATGCTTGCTGCTGTAAGTAGAATGGACCACCAAGACCACCAGTAACTCCCAAGCTTCACTGCCACCTAGCACCAGAGGCAATACAATATATAAGGTAGCTGACACCAGACAAAACATGGCTCATTAATTGGGTGACCATACGTTTTCTTTTTCCTTGAAATGTCCTCTTTCTGGGATCTAAAAATTTGTCTAGCTGGAAATTTATAAAATACCAAAAATGCCCAGGATTCTCAAGGAAGGGGAGCACTATAATCTGCTACAGTGCAAGAGCTGAAGGACCTGTGATGATGTCACCATCATGTGATCAGCGCAAGAGGGGCCTGAGTTCAGCAGGGGGGAAGAGAAGTGGTAAGGACCTGTGATGATATCACCATCATGTGAACCGTGCAGGCAGGGAGGAGTTCAGCACTGGAGAAGTAGTGAGCCTGACAAATCTTTGAAGTTATAGTCCTCTCCTCTTATACTGCCTCTTTGAATTGTCCTCTAATATCCCATAATAATGACCTGTGCATGCTTGAAGTTGCATTCCTCTCCTCTTATACTATATCCTCTATTATCCCATAATAACGGCCTAGACATACTAGGAATTGTTGTACTCTGATTCTATACTTTTTCCCTGAAATATCCTCTTATCCCATAATAACAACCTGGACATCCTGGGAGTTGTAGTCACCTCTTGTTATACCTTCTCCCTGCAATATCCTCTGATATCACATAATAACGACCTGGGCATGCTGGGCATTGTAGTCCTCTCCTCAAATACTTCCTCCCTGAAATATCCTCTTTTATCTCATAATAACCGCCTGGACATGCTAGGAGTTGTTGTCCTCTCATTATATACCGTCTCCCTGAAATATCCTCTGATATCCTATAATAACGACCTGGACATGCTGGGAGTTGTAGTCTTCTTTTGTTATAACTCCTGCCTGAAATTTCCTCTGACATCCCATAATAACGAAAAGAGCACCACCGAAAATAAGATCCTGTGGTTGATATTCACCAGCAATACAAACTCAAAAACCAGTAAGGTGAATGCTATACTAAAATGTAAATGTTAATCTCAATTAATTAAAACAAATAGGAGGATAATGCTAAAATGTAAAGATGCATCAGTTAGCCTCTCTAGTGTTAACAAACTCCTACGTTACACGGGAGTAATACACTGTACATGCAGAAACGCCCAAGGTACGTACACTGCGGCACCCAATCAGCAGAAGAAAAAAGAGAACCAAAGTTCCTAACGCATAACGCCTTAAATTTTTGCCTGGTCTTCACCCTCCATACCCCCCCCCCCCCCTCCCCCACATACACACACACACACACACACTGTTCTGGCAGATGTCAGTAGGACACCCCACATACCCACATATACATCAGATGCGGTAGGAAGTTCGGCTCTCTTTTTTCTTCCACTGATTGGGGCTCGCCGTGTACATTGGGTATTTATGGATATATATATTACTCCTGCATAACGTAGGAGTTTGTTGACATTAGAGAGGCTAACTGATGCATCTTTACATTTTAGCATTATCCTCTTAGTCATTTTAATTTTTTTAGATTAAAAGTTACAGTTTAGTATTGGATTCGCCTTACTGATTTTTGAGTATCCCATAATAACGACCTGGACATGCTGGGAGTTGTAGTCCTCTCCTCTTATACCTTCTCCCTGTAATGTCCTCTGACGCTGTTATATACATTATGGTTTCCATTCATTGTGTTGTAGCGTCATCCACCAAGTATGGTGTCTTCCTTTTTGGGGGTTATGAAAGTGGTCACCCTACTCATTAATGACCAAATTGTAACATATTTTGCTTATGAATTGAGTTGGAAAAAGGAGAACACAAATGCAACACTTCAGACCTGGAGGCAGCAATCCTTCTGTACAGAGATACATGCAACCAGGGACGGACTTAGAGAAAAGGAAGCTCCATTGCAGGGATCACAGTGAGATACTCTCATGACAGAAGGGCCTGCTCCTTCACTGCACTCGCTTTCCTTTTTTTACGTGACAGTTCTCCACTCTGTTCTTTGCTAGCACCTCATTGCCTTGACTATGGAGAAGGAAGCCTTTCATAGTTCTGAAATTCCCAATAGCAAAGGGGATGAGACCAGCTTTGTCTGGACCTTCGCTCTCAAGCAGCCCTTTAGCAGTAGCTTGGTCTGCCTCTATGGTATACATATACCCTGTCATGCCACCCATAATGAGCTGATTAAACAGTATATAGCATAAACTTTCCACATTTTGCTGTTTTAGTCAATCCTACCGTCCACTGGTCTGAAACAGTCTTAAAATGAATAGGGACATGAAGATTACCAAATTATTTGACCCTACAGAACATCTGCAAGGCTGCATGTAATGCATATGCCCCATAGTGCGTTATATATATTGCATTTTTGTATGTTATTTTATGTGTTTCCATAATAAATTACATAATTTGAAACTGGATGTGTATTTGCTGTGATCAGCTGCAGATCTTCATTGCAGGCTGTAGAGAGCAGCATCATTCCACACAATAAGCAGCTAGCGCAGAAAACCCGTCTAGTCATCTCACAGGCTGGCGTTGCCACAGAACTTCCTAACATTTTACTATTTTCTCCAAGAGCCTCCATGAAATAATTAGCAAGTATAATATTTACTCATACACAAGGTTTCGCTAACTCATCGCCTATCATCCTAATTATCTGGCCAAATGAAATGCATAGCATTAGGGTTTTGTAAAAAAATATTCTTGTGGTTCAATAAGTCATTAAAGATTAGGTTGTGAGCCCCATGGGGGACTAACGTGAACGGTGACAATTTCTGAACATTGCTGTGGAATATGTTGGTGCTACTGTATAAGAAACGGGCAAGAAATACAAAATGTACTAATTTTTAGTATATTAAAAGTATGGAGATTCTATAACTTGACATAATTATTAGGCCTCATGCACACCACCGTATTATTGTTCTGCTTTTTTTGTGGACTGGATGCAGACCTATTAATTTCCATGGGGCCGCAAAAAATTCAGACAGCACATCGGGGCGACCTATCATCTCCCTGCGCCAGAAAAGTGGTGTTACGTATGTTTTTATGACTTTTTACATGCAATTTATTAGTTTTACACTGCCCTTGCTACTTTTTAGCCTGCCAAGGACAGAAAGAGGGCATGACCAGCCATAGCAACAAATTTATCTTCATTTACGCCAGTTTTCTGGCACAAATGAATCTAGAATTCTACAAGCAGCCCTAGATTTCTGTTTAGGCGCGCAGGCTGCCAGAAGATTCGCCTAATTTATGATGAGGCCTAATCCTTGTCATCAATTAGGCGCAATCAAGACTGGTACAGAAAGCACTAATCTTGATAAATATGCCCCACCGTGTGCTGTCTATATGTCCATGCCGCAGTTCTGCAAAAAAAAGCAATAGAACATGTCCTATACTTCTCCATTTTGCAGACAAGGATGGGACATTTCTACAGAAGGGAGAAAGAAAATGGTGGCATATGCACGGCCATTATCTGTGTTTTGAGGATCCGCATTTTGCATGTGCTTTAGTGAAATGAATTACCTGCAGTTCTGTTGTCATACATTGTTACTAGCTGAATTGGAACTGAAGCGAGTCTTGGCCAGAACATAGAGAAGAGAAGACCTTGTACCTCGTATTTTGCCATCTACAGTCGTGGCCAAAAGTTTTGAGAATTACATAAATATTGGAAATTGGAAAAGTTGCTGCTTAAGTTTTTATAATAGCAATTTGCATATACTCCAGAATGTTATGAAGAGTGATCAGATGAATTGCATAGTCCTTCTTTGCCATGAAAATTAACTTAATCCCAAAAAAAACTTTCCACTGCATTTCATTGCTGTCATTAAAGGACCTGCTGAAATCATTTCAGTAATCGTCTTGTTAACTCAGGTGAGAATGTTGACGAGCACAAGGCTGGAGATCATTATGTCAGGCTGATTGGGTTAAAATGGCAGACTTGACATGTTAAAAGGAGGGTGATGCTTGAAATCATTGTTCTTCCATTGTTAACCATGGTGACCTGCAAAGAAACGCGTACAGCCATCATTGCGTTGCATAAAAATGGCTTCACAGGCAAGGATATTGTGGCTACTAAGATTGCACCTCAATCAACAATTTATAGGATCATCAAGAACTTCAAGGAAAGAGGTTCAATTCTTGTTAAGAAGGCTTCAGGGCGTCCAAGAAAGTCCAGCAAGCGCCAGGATCGTCTCCTAAAGAGGATTCAGCTGCGGGATCGGAGTGCCACCAGTGCAGAGCTTGCTCAGGCATGGCAGCAGGCAGGTGTGAGTGCATCTGCACACACAGTGAGGCGAAGACTTTTGGAAGATGGTCTGGTGTCAAGAAGGGCAGCAAAGAAGCCACTTCTCTCAAAAAAAAACATCAGGGACAGATTGATCTTCTGCAGAAAGTATGGTGAATGGACTGCTGAGGACTGGGGCAAAGTCATATTCTCCGATGAAGCCTCTTTCTGATTATTTGGGGCATCTGGAAAAAGGTTTGTCCGGAGAAGAAAAGGTGAGCGCTACCATCAGTCCTGTGTCATGCCAACAGTCAAGCATCCTGAGACCATTCATGTGTGGGGTTGCTTCTCATCCAAGGGAGTGGGCTCACTCGAAATTTTGCACAAAAACACAGCCATGAATAAAGAATGGTACCAAAACACCCCTCAACAGCAACTTCTTCCAACAATCCAACAACAGTTTGGTGAAGAACAATGCATTTTCCAGCACGATGGAGCACCGTGCCATAAGGCAAAAGTGATAACTAAGTGGCTTGGGGACCAAAAGTTGACATTTTGGGTCCATGGCCTGGAAACTCCCAGATCTTAATCCCATTGAGAACTTGTGGTCAATCCTCAAGAGGCGGGTGGACAAACAAAAACCCACTAATCCTGACAAACTCCAAGAAGTGATTATGAAAGAATGGGTTGCTATCAGTCAGGAATTGGCCCAGAAGTTGATTGAGAGCATGCCCAGTCGAATTGCAGAGGTCCTGAAAAAGAAGGGCCAACACTGCAAATACTGACTCTTTGCATAAATGTCATGTAATTGTCGATAAAAGCCTTTGAAACGTATGAAGTGCGTGTAATTATATTTCACTACATCACAGAAACAACTGAAACAAAGATCTAAAAGCAGTTTAGCAGCAAACTTTGTGAAAACTAATATTTGTGTCATTCTCAAAACTTTTGGCCACGACTGTACAGTTGGAAAACCCCAGTGCTCTACAAAAACCTGATTACAGGCTTCCATAGAGGCCAGAGCTGTCACTGTCATTGTAGGGATGGCAAGCTGACAGTCAGCCGGGTGAAGGACATTTGGTGATTAATGAAATCTCAGCCAGGACACAGTACAGGAATACCTTACCTGCTGCACAACGTCTTCTTTGAGATAGGAATAAAGGACAGTTGTGGAATAGGAAAAGAAAAATTTTAGGGGTTACCACTTTGTTAGCGATTTCAATCCCTATTACTATGACTAATGATCTGTACATCTATGGAAATGCTCATTTCTACTTCAAGGAGGCTTGGTGTGAAGCCAGATGAATCATTGCATTTGTTGGCTAGCATTATATTCTACCAGAGATAAGGCTATGGTTGTCTTTATTCCAAATTTTTTTGAGCAGACTAAAATTAGTTTGCCTACTGTAAAGGTAACATCTTTTGCTGCCATCATCTGGGAAATACTTAACCTGAGATAGGCATACCCGTGGTATGCAGTGGACAGATTGGGCCGGGGTTACTAAAAATGCCAAACAGATTGTGCTGTGCTGGATCTGTAATTCCCAAAGAAGTGAAAGGGACCTGGGAAACATCAATCTTTCTGTAACCTGTGAGATTCAGAAACAATGTGGCTGTGCTGTGCCTCTCAACTTGTATGGGAGCAGCGCTCTGCAGCACAGCCTACTTGGCTGTTTCCTTAAAGGGGTTGTCCTACCATATATACTGATGACCTATCCTCAGGATGGTTCATCAATATCTGATCAGTGGGGGTCCAACACCAGCACCCTTACTGATCAGCTGTTTGACAAGGAGGAGAGACTCCATGTGAGCGCTGCCCCTTGCAGCAGCGGCGCACTGCAATTACAAGTACTCGCTCCATTCAAGTGAATACAGCAAGTACTCATCATTACACTGCACTTCAAAGACAAAGTGTAGCATAATGAACAGCAAGCAGTGCTCACATTGAACTCTGCCTCCTCCTCAAACAGCTCATCGGCGGGGGTGATGGGTGTTGGACACCCGCCGATCAGATATAGATGAACTATCCATCCAGAGGATAGGTCATCAATATATATGGCCGGACAACCCCTTTAACCTCTAGCCACCACATACTATAGATATTCAGATTTAATACAGGCTGAGGTAGGAATACCCCTTTAAAGATAATCAAGAACAGCTACACATTATGTTTTAGGCATTGGATTTTCTTAGCTTGAGCCTCTACCATTTGTTAGCAGATGGACATGTGTTTGACTTCCTTTGCAAGCTCCAATCTACTATGACCAATCTACTATGACTTGATTTGGTAATTTACAGTGATTTACAGGAAATGGACAGTTTTTGAAACATTAAGTATCATTTCTATGAGGATATTATGGGGGATCAATGAGTTGCATAAACTGCATTAAAAAAATTATTCTGGTTCTGAGTAATGAATAAAAGTTTTTTCTGGGAATAATTACTTTTTATCTAGTGTCTACAGCCTGCCTCCAGAAACAGAAGATTCATACTTACCTGCTCTGGTCCTCCACACCGGCCTCCAGTGTGACCGTGTTCTACCCCCTGAGTGTACATCCGGCACTGCATGAGCATGGTCACATGCTCCACTGCAGCCAATGACTGGCTTCACTGGTGATGTGCCGCTTGTGACCACAGTTTTTGGCTGCAGTGAAGCTTGTGGCCATGCCCATGCTCTACTGGATGTACTCCAGGGACCGGAACATGGACACAGCGGAGGCAGTGTGGAGGACCGGAGTGGCGGAGAGCAGGTAAGTATGAATTTTCTGTTTCAGAAGGCATAGATAAAAAGTAATTATTCCCAGATAGCCCCTGTGGTTATGTGGGTATACATTTTTCCCTTTCCCTGTGCTTCCCCTGCCAGGCCCTGCCACTTACTAATGTACTTGTGCTACTTTTAATATCTCACTCCGGAGATCGAAAGAGTGGTCACATGACTGCGTCCTCTGTGGAGACTATTTCCTCTGACATTACGGCCAGGCTTCCCATTATTCCCTCTATCAGAATCCCCACCCCAATGGTCGCTATGTCAGCCCCATGTGATCTTGGAATGGGCGGATCAACGCTCTCAATCCGCGAGTCTGCTGCTTGTCATATCAAGGCTGTGTGGGAGGAAACATTAGGAAGAGACAGCAGGGGGATGATGGAGGGTGTAGTGGGCGCAGTTTTTGTCCCAAGGAAGGGTGTCGTAGATGCTTACATTTCTGGCTGATCTTGCAGTGCAAAGCACTATGGGAATTGGCAGCAGCTCATCTACGCCCACAACCTGGAAGGTTTAGGATGTAAACTGTGGAGCGCAGTGGGAACATGGAGACTGAAGACTTAGGAAAAGTTGGCAGGTATATTATTATGCTCTATAGGAGACTAGACCAGGTGTACACAATTAAATGACATTTTTTAGGATCCCACAAAACACCTTTAAACATTGTCTTAATGAGAAGTTTTACAAGTTTCTAATGTACCTTATGTGTCAATTCCTTAATATTTTCAATATATTTGCTTGTTGTCAGTGAATGAGACCAGCTGCTTACATTCATAGACTGAAGATCAGTAGCAAACTAGCTCTGCCCTCAGCTGAGGACACAACTGTGTCCAGCCGCGGCAATGCTTGATACATCAGCAGGTGAAGAGCATATTGCTCTGCTAGTTTGCTATAATGTATCTCTCTGAGGTGCTATTTAGCTCTCAGACCATTGTCTGGAATGTACACAGTGTCATCTACTTCTTAACTGAGAGCAGGATTAGGTTCCATGTACAAATTTCCAGCCACTGAATTTTAAAAAGAGTATTCTCATTCATTGACAGCAATCAAGTAACTTACAAATGGTGATTTAAAGGGAACCTGTCACCATGAAAATCAGCAGGCAGCATGTTATAAAGCAGGAGAAGCTGAGCAGATTGCTATATTGCTTTGTGGGAAAAGATTAAAGGGATTCTGTCACCTCGTTTTAGCCTATAGAGCTGCAGACATGCATGGCTAGATATCCCATATCTCTGAGTGCTTTTATTGAGTGTAACTTTTTTTTAATATATATATATATATGCAAATCAGCCTGGTAAGGTGCCCAAGGGGCTGTACTAACCGTTCTGGAGCCCAGCCACGCCCCCCTGTGAAGGAGCCCAGCACCGCCTGCATCAAGGAATCTTCTCCTAGCTCACAAAGTCAGATCGCCGTAATCTCGCGATGAGCAGCTCCTTCCCTGAGGCTGATGCCAGCACTGGAAGGAACACTAAGCCGGCACTGCGCATGCGCGAGCAAGAAGGAGATTTGGCGGACGCAGGCGGTGCTGGGCTCCTTCACAGGGGGCGTGGTTGGGCTCCAGAACAGTTAGTACAGCCCCTTGGGCACCTTACCAGGATGATTTGCATATATATTAAATCATTTTTTACACTCAATAAAAGCACTCAGAGATATAGGACAGGTATATTGCGGACATGCTAGCGGCAATCTAGCCGTACATGTCCGCAGCTCTATAGGGTAAAACGAGGTGACAGAATCCCTTTAAGTGAAACATGTCATTTATACATTTATATCTCGGCTCAGTAACCGAGTGGGTGGTCTTATCAGTGATTGCCATTAATCTATGTGTATACATTATATATAGGCAAGGTTGTCAGTCATTGGTTAAGGAGGACCTTTCACCTCTCCTGACATGCCTGTTTTAATAGCTTCATGCATTCCCCATGTAATAGCAATTCTGGAGCATCTATTCTTATTGCTCTATTTTGCACCATTCCTTTATTATTTCTACTTGAAGTTATGAATGAATTGCTAGCAGTCTGCAGTAAGGGTACAGAGGGGAGGTAACCAGTTGGGGGGGGTGTACCTGCACAGTCTGAAAATTGCAGCACTGATTGGATAGAGTGAATTTGTGCAGGTACACGCCCCCAACTGGTTACCTCCCCTCTGTACCCTTACTGCAGACTGCTAGCAATTCATTCATATCTTCTAGTAGAAATAATACAGGAAATGCACAACATAGAGACATAAGAATAGATGCACCAGAATTGTTATTACATGGGGAATGCATGAAGCTATTAAAACAAGCATGTCAAGAGTGGTGACAGGTCCTCTTTAAACAATGACTGACAACCTTCTCTATATATAATGTATATACCTAGATTGCCGTCAATCACTGATAAGAACGCCCACTTGGTTACTGATCAGAGATTTAAGCCGGTCCACGTGGCCACTGACAGATTCCCTTTAAAACAGAGCATACTGTATATCAGAAAGTTGTATTAGTCTTAGTCCCACCTTGCCATGGAAGCTACAGACTGTAGACAGACAGTGAACCATCTGGCATCTGGTTATGCTGGGCAATGTAGTTCATCAGTGTGACACCATTGAGGGAATAAGTAAGTGCATCTTGGCAGTTCTGGTGTAGACTCTGTATCTATAGAATATGTTGGTATTTGCATTGTGTATTAGTAATAGAGCCCAATGCAATGCTTATGTTTAAACTAAGATTATTCACCAATTGTATTTCACATAATCACCACCATCACAGTGTCACATTGTCCTCACGTGCACGGCACCCCTGTGTACTTCGCAGAGAAAAGTTTCTGAAAATATAAAAATTGGGGTTGGTTTGCACTTGCTCTTGGGCATGCTAAACCTGATTATATCTGTAAATATGTTCTAATAAAATGGCCTATAGTAAAGTCTGTTCTTGCGAGCTTATAGAATTTGAAATTAATTTTTTTTTTCGGTTTTATTGTCTGGATGTACAACAAAGTTAATGATGGGGAACTATTATACCGTGAGTGCCCTGGTGGGACTCTATTGTCCTAAAATGATGGCTATTTCTTTCTGCACAGGTTGTTTTGTGAACTAGTGAGATGACGAGGGAGTCATACTCTGGAGTCAGATAAAGAATTCTTTTTATTGTTTGTTTAACAAGTGTTTGAAGTGTGATAGTGCCACCGCTCCTTGTGTCTCTTCTTAATTGTCAATTAGCAAACACGTACATAAAGGCAGTGCAGAGTTAGTAACACTTTCTTATTCTATGTTTATTTCTTCTTCAACTATTAAAGGGAAACTTCCAGCAAAACTTTTTTTTTATCACATATCAACAGCCTATATTTGGATATTCTACGTATTTTTTTAAAATAAAAAAAGTGAAAGTTTTTTCTGGATAAAATTTTTTGAAGTGACTCATTTATTACAGCAGTCTTGCTTAACCATTCACTCTGACCAGAGAGAGACCCTCTTCAGTGGCTCATTTAGAGCATTACACATTGCACAATCAAATCTGGGCTCTTCTGTGAACATCTTTATGTAGGCTTATCAAAAGAACAATAAAACTATTATTATCTCAATTCTACACTTATAGTGGGTTTACATGGCCAGAAGAGCAGCCGATTATCGGTAAGGAAGCGTTTCTTCCCGACAACTGGCTGCTCGTTCAGTGGGGGTGAATCACCGAAGTTCCATGCAACAATCTCCACTGCAGTATGAGAATGAGTGATCGCAGTAGCTGTATTGTTTCTGGGCAGCAGAGCGCAGCACGATCTGCTGCCCACAAATGCTAATTTACTTGCCTGCCCGAACAACAGTTTAACCCAATGAACAAGCGTTTCTCTCATTCATCGGGTGATCGTGGCACCTTTAGATGGACATATTGTCAAGAGTGAGCATTCGTAGGAACATTGGTCTCTGATAATCTGCCTGACAGTCGGGCTGTATAAACCCACCATTACCGTTATAATGAGGATTACCCTTCCAATAACATTGTCCTCTCACAGCAGCAGTAAACTATTACTATCTATATAGGAGGTCTTATCATTTGTGCTGATGGCTACAGAAGGACAATATTTAGTATTTCATTTTAATAGTATAGTACTGCTTAAATTAGACACAACAAAAACAAAAAAAATGTTTTATATTAATAATGAGTTCAAAATACCAGTTTTCGGATGGAAAAGAAATTATTTCATTTCATAACAGTTCCTTCTGCAACCAATGATAAATGCTGCCATTGCTGAGCTGACCTTTCAGGCATTAGCATTTAAGCTGTAATAAATTGGGTTAAGGAATAAAGCTAGCCATACTCTTAGATATTTGGCCATACACTTTAGATATTGAAAGCTGTTGACTGATCTCCCAAGATAACTAAAGGATCAAGCATATTGAAATTCACCTGCCCGATCCCTGTTCCCCCTTCCATCTGCCGTTGGGAGAAAGTAGGGACATACCCTCATACATACATTGGATGGTCGGCTGGTTCCAAAGAAAGCGGCAGTTTCAGATAACAATTGTCTTTTTGTATGACCAGCTTAAATGTCTGTTTGGTAAATATTTGCATACCCCATGTAATAGCAACATCTGTTCTTATGACTCTATGTTGTGCCTTTCCTTTATTATTCCTTCTAGAAGTCATTCATGAATTACTAGCAGCTTGCAATGATGGTCTAGCTGGGTGTTACTAGTTGGTGAATTGATGTATAGGTGGTTTATGGTAATTTTGGAAGAGGTGTATCAAGTAGACTACTATGTAGACAGTGAGAGAGTGCATACTTTGATGATGATTTCTGTTTCCATGTTAGCAAATCTCCACCGTATTAAAGGTGTCCATACACCTTCAATAGCTTAATAAGCTTATTTTTCGGTCAGCTATTCTTCCATAAACATGCATGCTTGGCTTGGTCAAGAATGTACATATGTTTTCTCAGTGAGGAAAGGGGAGTTAGCCACTGCTAGATACTACTGGTGGTGGCTTATCTTCCCAGTGAACAAAAGGATCGTGAGTCTCCATATTAGAGACTAAAAACAAACCCTATATAGTCTGATCCTGCAATCATTGTCCTTTCCATCTGTCCCCTACTTACCTACCAAATATGCTTCATGTTAGCAAGATGTAAGGGGGCAGATTTTTTGTGTGACTACAAATGATGCATTCATAGCCCATGTGAGACTATCCCAAATGCGTGTTGTTATATTTCCATCTTATCAAGTCTATATAATGGATGTTGGCTGAACGTACATCAAATTATTCTGTTTTATTGAGGGAGTCAGGGTCAGACAGGCCCACCTGAGTACCAGAAGATCGTCTAGTCGGCCCAAGCTCTGACAACAGTGGACCCAAATAAAATAGGGCCCTTATGTCCTATATAAACAGAGGGTGGACCCTCAAAATCAATTTCTCTGGCCCAAGGGACTTCAGTCAGACACTGGTAGGTGTTCATAGCTTACATCCAGCTTTAGGCTGAAAACACACAGGTATTTTGTGGTGTTTTTCAGCACTTTTGCATTTTGTTTTTAGTGTCATTTTTGCACCTTTTTGTTGTAGTTTTTTTTTGTAAAAACTTTAGTTCCAGATATTAGGTGAAAGTCTTTGGGAAATATGAAATGCAGGGCAGACAAGCATTTTTGGCTAGTAGCGTTTTTTCTCATTTGTGGCATGTTTTGTCTGTGGCATTTTTTCAAAATGCAACATGTTGAAGTTTTTGTAATTTTTTCTGGTGGTTTTCCATCTCTAGTGGAAAACACCAGAAAAAAAAGCGCCATTCAAATATTGATTTAGTAAAAGAATGCCACTGAAAAACTGTCATAAAAACAATATATACAATATGGAAAAAATGCAAGGGATTTATTATATATTATGTAGTATATACATTATGGTATAATATATACTGTATATATATATATATATATATATATATATATATATATAGTAGAAAAGAAGGCAGCACTCCAAAAGTTCAGTGAAAAAATGGTGGGTGATTTATTAACCTATATAGCAGCAACGTTTCAGCTCTACTCAATGGAGCCTTTGTCACCACTATGCGAGAAAGGCTCCATTGAGTAGAGCTGAAACGTTGCTGCTATATGGGTTAATAAATCACCCACCATTTTTTCACTGAACTTTTGGAGTGCTGCCTTCTTTTCTACAATATATCTAAGTGGACCTTGGTCGCCGGTCTTTGGAGGGACTTGCAACCGCTGAATTTTTTTTTTTGTGTGCTGCTCTTTACTTTCTTATTTTATATTTTATATATATATATACATATATATATATATATATATACTATTTATACTGTATATAATGCATTCAGAAAGTCTCATTTTCGTATGTTGCGGCCTTGTTCTAAAATAAAAACAAAATCATGTTTTTCCCATCATTCTGCATTCAACACTAAATGATTAGAAAATGAAAACAGAATGCTCAAAATCTTTGCTAATTTATTGAAAAGGAAAATCTAAAATCTTGCATTGACATAAAGTATTCAGAGTTCAGACCCTTTACTCAGTACTTAGTTGAAGCACCTTTGATAGTTATTACAACCTCTAGTCTTCTTGGGTATGATGCCACAAAGCTTGCACACCTGCATTTGAGAATTTTCGGCCATTCTTCTCTTTAAATCATATTTAAGTTCTGTCAGGTCGAATGGGACTGTCGGTGGACATCCATTTTCAGGTCTCTCCAGAGATATTCGATTGGGTTCAAGTCAGGGCTCTAGCTGGGCTACTCAAAGACATTCACAGAGTTGTCTCTAAGCCACTCCTGTTGTCCTGGCTGTGTGCTTAGGGTCACTGTCTTGTTGGTAAGTGAACCTTCGGCCCAGTCTTTCGTCCAGAGCAGATTTCCTGGATCAGGTTTTCCTGCCAGTCTCCTGTTCCAGCCACCGAGAAACACTCCCACAGCATAATGCTACCAAAACCATACTTCACTGTAGGGCTGGTATACGGCAGGTTATGGGCAGGGCCTGGATTCCTCCAGACATGACACTTAGAATTGAGGCCAAAAAGTTAAATCTTTGTTTCATCAGACTAGAGCAGGGGCATTGCTAGAGTCTGAAGAGATCCGGGGCACGAGCCCACGTGAAGCCACCCCCCACCCCATGAAGCCACGCCTTTATCACCACAGGGGGGCCTTCACAGTAGTTATTAACCCCTTTCAGCAGTCCCCCCTTCAGTGAACGGGGGACTGCTGAATGGGGTTAATAACTACAGTAAAGGGCCTAGCCTTCTGGGCAACCCCACAGATCATCCATAACAATGTCATCCACAGATCCCCCATAAGTGTCATCCACAGATCCCCATAAGTGTCATCCACAGATCCCCCATAAATGTCATCCACAGATCCCCCATAAATGTCATCCACAGATCCCCATAACACTGTCATCCACAGATCCCCCATAAGTGTCATCCACAGATCCCCCATAAGTGTCATCCACAGATCCCCCATAACAGTGTCATCCACAGATCCCCCATAACAGTGTCATCCACAGATCCCCCATAACAGTGTCATCCACAGATCCCCCATAAATGTCATCCACAGATCCCCCATAAGTGTCATCCACAGATCCCCCATAACAGTGTCATCCACAGATCCCCATAAGTGTCATCCACAGATCCCCCATAACAGTGTCATACACTGATCCCCTCCCCTCTCAGCGCCGCCTCCTAGCTAATTTATTCACTTCACTTGCCTCTGTGTAATCTCGCACAGGCAGAGGCATCGCTTAACGAGGTGCGCTGGAAGACGGCGCATGCGCACTTTGCTCGACGATACCTCTGCCAGTGCGCCTGTGCGAGATTACACAGAGGCAAGTGAAGTGAATAAATTAGCTAGGAGGTGGCGCTGGGCGGGGAGGGGATCTGTGGATGACAGAGGAAAGTGAAGTGAATACATTAGCTAGGAGGCGGCGCGGGCCCTGCATTCGGGGCACTGGACAAAACATCCGGGGCTCCAGCCTCGAATGTTTTGCACTAACGACGCCCCTGGATCAGAGAAAGTTGTTTCTCACAGTCCGAGAGTCCTTTAGGTGCTTTTTTGCAAACTCCAAGTAATGTTTTCATATGTCTTTTAATGAGGAGAGGCTTATTTCTGACTATTCTGCTATAACGCCCATATTGGTGGGGTGCTGCAGTGATGGTTGACGGATAGTTGCAGTGATGGTTTGGAAGTTTCTCCCATCTGCACACAGGTACTTTGGAGCTCAGCCACAGTGGCAATTGGGTTCCTAGCACCTGTCTTCTCCCCTGATTAATTCGTTTGGTGGGGCGGCTAGCTGTAGGAGGAGTCCTGATTGTTCCAAACTTCTTTAATTTAAGAACTATGGAGGTAACTCTGCTCGTGGGAACTTTAAGTGCAGCAGAAATTTTCTGTACCCTTCTGCAGATCAGTGCATCCACAAAATCCTGTCTCTGAGCTTTACAGGCAGTTCTTTGCTCCATAAAGCTTGGTTTTTGTTCTGATATGCATTGCGTCTTTCCAAATCATGTCCAATCAGCTGAATCTACCACAGGTGGACTCCAATCAAGGTGTAGAAACATCTCAAAAATTATAAAGAGAAATTGGAGGCCCCAGAGCAAAATTTCAAATGCCATAGCAAAGGGTCTGAAATTTATGTCCACGGAAAATTTTTGTTTTTCCTTTTTAATAAATTAGCTAATTTTTCTAAAAGTTTTCAGTTTCTCATTATGAGGCATTGTGTGCAGATTGATGGGGAGAACAAGATGTGAAAAAAGTGAAAGGGTCTGAAGACTTTACAAATGCATTCATACAGTCAGGTCCATAAATATTGGGACATCAACACAATTCTAACATTTTTGGCCCTATACACCATCACAATGGATTTGAAATTAAACGAACAAGATCTGCTTTAACTGCAGACTGTCAGCTTTAATTTGAGGGTATTTACATCCAAATCAGGTGAACGGTGTAGGAATTACAACAGTTTGCATATGTGCCTCCTACTTGTTAAGGAACCAAAAGTAATGGGACAGAATAATAATCATAAATCAAACTTTCACTTTTTAATACTTGGTTGCAAATCCTTTGTAGTCAATTACAGCCTGAAGTCTGGAACGCATAGACATCACCAGACGCTGGGTTTCATCCCTGGTAATGTTCTGCCAGGCCTCTACTGCAACTGTCTTCAGTTCCTGCTTGTTCTTGGGGCATTTTCCCTTCAGTTTTGTCTTCAGCAAGTGAAATGCATGCTCAATCGGATTCAGGTCAGGTGATTGACTTGGCCATTGCATAACATTTTACTTCTTTCCCTTAACCTCTTAAGGACATAGGGCGTACAGGTACGCCCTTGTGCCCTGGTACTTAAGGACACAGGGCGTACATGTACGCCCTGTGTATTTTCGATCACTGCCGTGCGGCTGGCAGTGATCGGAGCCCGGTGCCTGCTCAAATCATTGAGCAGGCACCTAGGCTAAATGCGCGGGGGGGTCCCGTGACCCCCCCATGTCGGCGATCGCGGCAAACCGCAGGTCAATTCAGACCTGCGGTTTGCTGCGATTTCTGAAGTTTCTGGTCCCCGCAGTCCCTGACCGCGGGGATCAGAAACTTTATATGCCTAAAAAAAAAGTTTTATTCACCCCCCCCCCTGCACCCCCGAATGATTTTTATGGTGGCGGGAGGTGCAGGGGGAGGGTTGCGGGCGGTGTGGGCGGTGCGGGAGGCGGGCGGTGCGGCAGGCGGGATCGCGATCCCCCGCCCGCCTCCCCTTGTATAATCGTTGGTGTCTAGTGGGGATACCAGGGTGCCAGCACATTGCGATGCGATGTCAGCCGTTTAACCCTTTCCATACAGCGGTCCGTACGGACCGCTGTATGGAAAAGGTTAACAGCGCAGGGAGCTCCCTCCCTCTCCCATCGGGGGGCTGCTGTGCCTTTGCAGCCCCCCGATGGGGAGGGAGAGAGCCCCCAGAGAGCCCCCCGAGAGATCCCCTCCTTACCCTTCCCCGTCTGCGAAGTTCTGAGCAGACGGGGAAGGTTCCCATGGCAACAGGACGCCTCTCAGGCGTCCTGCTGTCCATGGTGCTGAACAGATCTGTGCTGAAAGGCATAGATCTGTTCAGTGTAAGTAAAATACAGTACAGAACAATATATATTGTACTGTACTGTATTATTCAGACATCAGACCCACTGGATCTTCAAGAACCAAGTGGGTCTGGGTCAAAAAAAAGTGAATAAAAGTGAAAAAAAAGTAAAAATCAAAAAACACATTTATCACTGATAAAAAATGAAAAAAATAAAATTCCCTACACATGTTTATGTTTGGTATCGCCGCGTCCGTAACGACCTGATCTATAAAACGGTCATGTTACTTTACCCGATTGGTGAACACCATAAAAATAAAAAATAAAAAACTATGATGAAATTGAAATTTTGCCCACCTTACTTCCCAAAAAAGGTAATAAAAGTGATCAAAAAAGTCGCATGTACGCCAAAATTGTAACAATCAAACCGTCATCTCATCCCGCAAAAATCATACCCTACCCAAGATAATCGCCCAAAAACTGAAAAAACTATGGCTCTTAGACTATGGAAACACTAAAACATGATTTTTTTTGTTTCAAAAATGAAATCATTGTGTAAAACTTACATAAATAAAAAAAAGTATACATATTAGGTATCGCCGCGTCCGTATCGCCCGGCTCTATAAAAATATCACATGATCTAACCCCTCAGATGACCACCGTAAAAAAATAAAAATAAAAACGGTGTAAAAAAAGCCATTTTTTGTCATCTTACGTCACAAAAAGTGTAATAGCAAGCAATCAAAAAGTCATATGCACCCCAAAATAGATGCCAATCAAACCGTCATCTCATCCCGCAAAAAATGAGACCCTACTTAAGATAATCGCCCAAAAACTGAAAAAACTATGGCTCTTAGACTATGGAGACACTAAAACATTTTTTTGGTTTTAAAAATGAAATCATTGTGTAAAACTTACATAAATAAAAAAAATTGTATACATATTAGGTATCTCCGCGTCCGTGACAACCTGCTCTATAAAATTACCACATGATCTAACCTGTCAGATGAATGTTGTAAATAACAAAAAAAAAAACGGTGCCAAAAAAGCTATTTCTTGTTACCTTGCCGCACAAAAAGTGTAATATAGAGCAACCAAAAATCATATGTACCCTAAACTAGTACCAACAAAACTGCCACCCTATCCCATAGTTTCTAAAATGGGGTCACTTTTTTGGAGTTTCTACTCTAGGGGTGCATCAGGGGGGCTTCAAATGGGACATGGTGTCAAAAAAACCAGTCCAGCAAAATATGCCTTCCAAAAACCATATGGTGTTCCTTTCCTTCTGCGCCCTGCCGTGTGCCCGTACAGCTGTTTACGACCACATATGGGGTGTTTCTGTAAACTACAGAATTAGGGCCATAAATAATGAGTTTTGTTTGGCTGTTAACCCTTGCTTTGTAACTGGAAAAAAAATATTAAAATGGAAAATCTGCCAAAAAAGTGAAATTTTGAAATTGTATCTCTATTTTCCATTAAATCTTGTGCAACACCTAAAGGGTTAACAAAGTTTGTAAAATCAGTTTTGAATATCTTGAGGGGTGTAGTTTCTTAGATGGGGTCACTTTTATGGAGTTTATAATCTAGGGGTGCATCAGGGGGGCTTCAAATGGGACATGGTGCCAAAAAAACAGTCCAGCAAAATCAGCCCTCCAAAAACCAAACGGCGCACCTTTCACTCTACGCCCCGCTGTGTGCCCGTACAGTAGTTTACGGCCACATATGGGGTGTTTCTGTAAACAGCAGAGTCAGGGCAATAAAGATACAGTCTTGTTTGGCTGTTAACCCTTGCTTTGTTAGTGGAAAAAATGGGTTAAAATGGAAAATTAGGCAAAAAAATGAAATTCTCAAATTTCATCGCCATTTGCCAATAACTCTTGTGCAACACCTAAAGGGTTAACGACGTATGTAAAATCAGTTTTGAATACCTTGAGGGGTGTAGTTTCTTAGATGGGGTCACTTTTAGGGAGTTTCTCCTCTAGGGGTGCATCAGGGGGCTTCAAATGAGACATGGTGTAAATAAACCAGTCCATAAAAATCAGCCTTCCAAAAACCAAACGGCGCACCTTTCACTCTACGCCCCGCTGTGTGGCCGTACAGTAGTTTACGGCCACATATTGGGTGTTTCTGTAAATGGCAGAGTCAGGGCAATAAAGATACAGTCTTGTTTGGCTGTTAACCCTTGGTTTGTTAGTGGAAAAAATGGGTTAAAATGAAAAATTAGACAAAAAAATGAAATTCTCAAATTTCCTCCCTATTTGCCAATAACTCTTGTGCAACACCTAAAGGGTTAACAACGTATGCAAAATCAGTTTTGAATACCTTGAGGGGTGTAGTTTCTTAGATGGGGTCATTTTTGGGTGGTTTCTATAATGTAAGCCTTGCAAAGTGACTTGAGACCTGAACTGGTCCCTAGAAATTGAGTTTTTGTAAATTTCGGAAAAATTTCAAGATTTGCTTCTAAACTTCTAAGCCTTATAACATCCCCAAAAAATAAAATATCATTCCCAAAACAATTCAAACATGAAGTAGACATATGGGGAATGTAAAGTCATCACAATTTTTGGGGGTATTACTATGTATTACAGAAGTAGAGAAACTGAAACTTTGAAATTTGCAAATTTTTTTCAAATTTTTGTTAAATTAGGTATTTTTTGGTGCAAAAAAAAAAATTTTTTTGACTCCATTTTACCAGTGTCATGAAGTACAATATGTGACGAAAAAACAATCTCAGAACGGCCTGGATAAGTCAAACCGTTTTAAAGTTATCAGCACTTAAAGGGACTCTGGTCAGATTTTCAAAAAATGGCCTGGTCCTAAGGTGTAAAAAGGCTGTGTCCTTAAGGGGTTAAAAAACTCTTTGGTTGCTTTTGCAGTATGCTTTGGGTCATTGTCCATCTGCACTGTGAAGCGCCGTCCAATGAGTTCTGAAGTATTTAGCTGAATATGAGCAGATAATATTGCCCGAAACACTTCAGAATTCATCCTGCTGCTTTTGTCAGCAGTCACATCATCAATAAATACAAAATAACCAGTTCCATTGGCAGCCATACATGCCCACGCCATGACACTACCACCACCATGCTTCACTGATGAGGTGGTATGCTTAGGATCATGAGCAGGTCCTTTCCTTCTCCATACTCTTCTCTTCCCATCACTCTGGTACAAGTTGATCTTGGTCTCATCTGTCCATAGGATGTTGTTCCAGAACTGTGAAGGCTTTTTTAGATGTCGTTTGGCAAACTCTAATCTGGCTTTCCTGTTTTTGAGGCTCACCAATGGTTTACATCTTGTGGTGAACCCTCTGTATTCACTCTGGTGAAGTCTTCTCTTGATTGTTGACTTTGACGCACATACACCTACCTCCTGGAGAGTGTTCTTGATCTGGCCAACTGTTGTGAAGGGTGTTTTCTTCACCAGGGAAAGAATTCTTCGGTCATCCACCACAGTTGTTTTGCGAGGTCTTCCGGGTCTTTTGGTGTTGCTGAGCTCACCGGTGCGTTCCTTCATTTTAAGAATGTTCCAAACAGTTGTTTTGGCCATGCCTAATGTTTTTGCTATCTCTCTGATGGGTTTGTTTTGTTTTTTCAGCCTAATGATGGCTTGCTTCACTGATAGTGACAGCTCTTTGGATCTCAGCTTGAGAGTTGACATCAACAGATTCCAAATGCAAATAGCACACTTGAAATGAACTCTGGACCTTTTATCTGCTCAATGTAATTGGGATAATGAGGGAATAACACACACCTAGCCATGGAATAGCCGAGAAGCCAATTGTCCCATTACTTTTGGTCCCTTAACAAGGGAGGCACATATGAAAACTGTTGTAATTCCTACACCGTTCACCTGATTTGGATTTAAATACCCTCAAATTAAAGCTCACAGTCTGCAGTTAAAGCACATCTTGTTCGTTTCTTTTCAAATCCATTGTGGTGGTGTATAGAGCCAAAAAATTTAGAATTGTGTCGATGTCCCAATATTTATGGACCTAACTGTATATTATATCAATGTGAGCCATACCTTTTGGAAAGTAAGATGAGGTTATTGTTAGTTTTTGCAGACATTGCTAGCTCTGTCCCTGTACAGTATCATGTTTACACAGTTTTTGACATGTTAAAATCCACCCCCTTTACCTTTTCTTCTATCCGAGCCTAGGTATTTGTTTCACATGGAAAGCAACATCTCTCCTGAGAAAACTAAGAGAAGATTACTCAGTGTGATATCTCAAGCTTTTAGGTACGAGTTTTCAAACCAGTCATCTTCCTTTTCAGACATCTCGTAGCTTACGAGTGATATGACACCGCTGAAATGCTTACTGGAGCATCGCTATTAAACACAGCAACTCAAGTGTTTCATTCCCTCTATAACTCTAATTGTATCAGAGTTATTACATTGCTGAAAATCACTTTACTCTCTCTCGTTAAACTTTGCCGTGTTCTCTACACCTTAACCATAGCTGGTAACATTTTGAAGCGATTTTCGAGGGAAAGTTTGTTTGCTCAAACCTGCATATAAACAGACCATTAATAACATTCCTGCCATGCATTCCTATTAGGGATGAGCGAATCGACTTCGGATGAAAGTCGATTTGCATAAAACTTTGTTAGAATACTGTTCAGAGTGGGAGCTCCGTACAGTATTAGAATGTATTGGCTCTGATGAGCCGAAGTTAATACTTCGCGAAGTCTTGTGAGACTTCGGGTAATAACTTCAAAAATTTAGTTTTGAAGTTATTAAGTCAAGACTTCGCGAAGTAATAACTTCGGCTCATCGGAGCCAATACATTCTAATACTGTACGGAGTGCTCGCTTTTATGCGAATTGACTTCGAATGTTTCACTAGTTTTTGAATAAATGTTATTTATCACTAGTGCACTGGATGAGAGGGAAGTTATACTGTGCTGTTCAGTTGTAAAATTTCAGTTCAGTTATTTTTAGATGTAGCAGAGCTGGATTTCACATGCTAGAGGCTTGATTTAAAGAGGACCTTTCACTAGAATAAAAAATGTAAACTAAGCATACAGACATGGAGAGCGGCGCCTCAGCTCATAGCCTGAGAGAAAAAAAAACTCTCAAGCTATGAGCTGAGCGCTGCGATTGGCCAGCGCTACAGCCTGGGAAAAGGAGACGCCGGCAGGCTCCACCCAGTTGAACCGAACATATGAAGCTACCGGAGCCTATACCGGGAGAACGGAGCGGCGCCCAGGGATAATAGTAAGTGCAGGGAGATCCCTGGGCGCCGCTCTCCATGTCTGTATGCTTAGTTTACATTTTTTATTCTAGTGAAAGGTCCTCTTTAACCCAGGGCAGCAATGGCGATTTTGGCTTTGATACAATTTCAGAAATAAACATGGTCAGTCCTGGTCTGTATTTGGCAACAAAATGTATCTGGTTTGAGTTTTGATTTACTTAGGGATCAAATAATCAATCAATAGTTCCCTAATTTAAATGCCATGATCAGTGTTCTCCAAGTTCCGCAAGTGCTTCATGTTCATTAGAAAATTATAATACTTCAAAAAATTCTTAAGCGCAATAAGTGCAACATACAGTGAATATTACTAAACTGGTATAGTGAATAAACTGGTACGAATATTACACATTAGGTTTGTATTTAAAATATGGACAGTACTTGACAGAGATGAGCAGTTCGATTCGGCCAAATCAGTCGATCATTTTGATTCGCACATCTTTAACCAATAATCCTGACAAAATTGTATCCCAGCCAGAATTCTCAGCATGCACTGCACATCTCAGTCTTTGGCCAGCAGAAATGATCTTTTCCTTGTACTCAATGGGGGAGATGTATCAAGAGCGGTGCTTTCTGCATGCCTCGTCATAAATTAGGGTGGGTTCACACTAGCATTATCCCATTCCGTTATAGGTTCCGTTTAAAACGGAATGGCCAGACGAAATGCAAAAAGGAAGCCCGTAAGAGGCAGCTTGTTTTGCTCCATCCTTATAGAAGTCTAAGGTCAAGCATAACGGATCTGTCTGGTTTCCATTATGCAGGACGGAAAAAAAAGTCCTGTCGACCGGACTTTGTTTCCGTCCTGCATAATGGAATACAGACTGATCCGTTATGCTTGACCATAGACTTGTATTAGGACGGAGCAAAACGGAATTCCTCTTAAAGGTTTCCATTATATTCAGTTATAAACTGAACCTATAACGGAATGGCATAACGCTAGTGTGAACCCACCCTTAGGCGCATCCTCCTGCAGTCCATGTACCCAAACAGGAATCTACAGCTCTGAGCCACTGTATATTTCTGGCTTCATTTGCGCCAGAAAACTGGCGTAAATGAAGATACTGTAAATATGTTGTGGCTGCTGGCCATGCCCCTTCCCAACCTTGCCAAACCCGCTTTCAGAAAAGTGGCGAGGTTGTGTCAAGTTTTTACATCATTATACAAATGTCCTCCACTGTGATATATTTAGTTTTGGTTAGGGTGCTTACATACATCGTGGTGAGTATTAATCAGTCTCCTTACATCTCTTTTTGGAGCAGCAAAGTTATAAATCCACTAGATTTGCGACTTTTCAATACATTTTTTACTTTTGTAATTGCAATCTGCATTTTATGCCTTCTTTCACCAAGTCTACAACAAGGGGCCCTGGCGAGGCCCGAGTGAGAGCGTTGCAAGGGACAGGCCATTGGTCCCAGCTAATTCATCATTATTTACGCCTTGATAAATTAGGGCCTTAGGTTTTGCTTCATTTTTTGTTCGTTTTTTTAGGAGTGGGGAGCTTTTTTTGGCTTTTAAAAATAACATCAGGAAATTTGTGTTTTTTTACAATTGTTTCTATTTTGTAGAGGTATATTTTAGTTCCTATCTTTTGCTCATGTTTTTTCAGCCTTTTTTTCCAATATAAAAGCCAATGGGGAAGCCATCAGAAAAAGACTACACCCAGAGCATGATGCAATTTTAAAAAATTCCATCATAATACAAGTCTATAGGCAGCATAATGGATCCGTCCTGGTTTCCATTGGGCAGGAGTCCAGTCCTGCATAACGGAAATCAGGACGGATCCGTTATACTGCCCATAGACTTGTATTATGACGGATCAAAACAGAAGCCTTTAAAAGGCATTCCGTTTTGCTTTCCGTCATAATAGAAGTCTATGGGAATCATAATGGATCCGTCTGGTCTCCGTTATGCAGAACGGAAAAAAAGGTTCTGTTGACAGGACTTTGTTTTCCGTCTTGCATAACGGGAACCAGACGGATCCATTATGATGTCCATAGACTTCTATTATGATGGATCAAAACGGAATGCCTCTTAAAGGCTTGCGTTTTGAGTTCCGTCTTATGGATTGCCTTATTTTCCGTTATAACCATGTTATAATGGAAAACAATGATGGGATCCATAACGGTAATGAACAAGCCCTAAGAGGTAAAAACCTTTAGAAGCCCTTATTTACTAAAACTAGAATCTGTCTTTGATCTGTACCCTGATAGCCAACCTATTATAGAGCCTTAATACATGACTAGGGATAATGGTGAAACCAACGAGACCCATCTATAGACAGGCCTTGAAGTTTTTGCTCCTCGTCACTACAGAATACAAGTAAGTTGCTCTGGTTTGGCTGATACCCCTAGTCACGTTTCAAGGCTCTCTAATAGGTCAGACATTGACTTACCTATACGTGGAACTAAGGTGCCACTTTTCTTAATTCTGGAAAAAAAGATAATTTAATTTTCCAAGGTAGGATTGACTAAGGGCCATTGAGGATTTCCTCCTCAAAGTCAGCTCCAAAAAATGCCTCAAAACACCTTTGGATAAAAAGAAGCAACATATCCTATCTAGGGGCAGAATCTGCGCTGATCTGCGCTGAATCTCCCATTAAAATGAATGGGAAGCATCGAAAATTGATCCGTACGTGTCTGTGCCGTGCATGTTTTTTTTAGGCTTTCTATGTGGTTTTTGGCACGTATCCATTGGTTAAAATAAAATAAAAATGTGTGGAAAACAGCATCAAAAATGTGTCAAAAGCCACACAAAAGAACGAGCTAAAAAAACGCAGAATTTTGTAATTTTTTGTTGGGGCCATGTTCAGCATTTTTCTCAGCAATGCGGGCACATATGAACATGGGACCAACACAGATGCCTTCAACTGCCAAGCGCACATGCAACAGGTCACGATTCATAGGTGCATATCTGTGTAAATATATGCTGACAGATGCCCTTTAAAAGGATTGCCCAACATAACTGAAAAATGATTGGCAGATAGGAGGCTATGTAAAAAATGAAGATAAAATCACTCACTTTTTGAAACACCCTCTGCTCCTGCTCTTCCTGCCAGACCAGAAGTGCTGAGGCTCCATTGTTGGTCACAAGACTGCTGCAGCCAATCACTGTCCAAGAATAGCACATCAATTGCTGACCCTTCTGTCTACCATTCATATTTCAGTTATGTTGGACTACACTTTTAAAACCTTTTTGTACAATACAGTGAAACTGTTTTAAATCGGAATCCATTATATTTTAGTGAGCATTGAAAACACAACCGTATTGAACCTGTCACTGGACACATTTGGATTACTTGGAACTTTAAATATTGTTCTCATTTTGATTTTCTTTTTTTGAATTGACATCACTGAGGATACAATCTAGTCCTTAAAGGGAATCTTCTATCTAATATTCATTTAAAAAAAATTAAAAAAAAATCTTAATTTGGGCAATAAAGTACCATTAAAAATTAAAAGCTAAATCTCATCCTTCTGTAACAGTCATCTCAGGGGAGATAAAAGATCTTAATGGTTGAGAAATCTCAGTTTATAACTCTGCTGCAGGGAAGGGTTTATCTGCAATGTAATCATCACTAGAATAGTAGGTGAAGAACTGGAATGATTGACAGAATGAGATTTCTATTTCTTTCTTGATAGGCCTAAATAAACATGCCCACAGAGGAGCACTGCATTGATTAATATAACATGAGAAGCCCTTACCAACTACACTACTTGGATAACATAGAAGTGGAGTGATGCCGTATTTGAGTCACCACCCCTCACTCTTCTCTGGTCTGACTGCTGGTCTGAAAAAGAGTAAGACTCTTTGCCATGTTAAAAGTCCAGACCAAAAGAAATGTAGGACAAGAACTAGTAAATTATTATATCCAGAAAACCTTCCACCATTTTGACTTTTTGACATAGAATATTCACATACAGGTTAATTTGCAATTAAAACTTTGTGAGAATGTCCCTTAAATGTGTTTTCTTTCTGCTGCTTTACTTAAAAACTCTGCTGGA
Organism: Bufo bufo; assembly: GCF_905171765.1. Taxonomy (NCBI): domain Eukaryota; kingdom Metazoa; phylum Chordata; class Amphibia; order Anura; family Bufonidae; genus Bufo; species Bufo bufo. The sequence goes on along the minus strand of NC_053390.1, from coordinate 141,981,436 downwards.
TCAGAAATGGTATTTGCTTCCCTGACTGACAGTCTTTGTTAAGCACATGAAACCAGATAAGCAGGTTTGATGCATGAAATAATACAAGTTGCCGTATCTGAGTTTAAGACTTAAGTAGCTCTATAGTGCAGACAGGTGTTGAGTGTCTCTCCATGTAAGAAGCTTGCATATTGGTATTGAATTAACATTGCCTGCCGAAGAGTGGAGAGAAGTTTGTAAAGTAGTAGACACTTATGTTTTCAGCAGTAACAAAATAATCACTCCGTGCTTTGTTCTGACACTTATGTCTGAGTGACAGTGAAGCCTGAAGGTCTGTTTGCATGTATAAGATGCACGCCATAATGGGAAGCAGTAAAGTGTTATGTGCGGATTTGCTTATGATCAGCTATATTTTACAGTGCGAGCAGTGATAGCCCTACTGTTCAATACTTATACCTTCCAACATTTGATTGAAGTGGTGGGTGGTTTGTGTGTGCTTGCACACAGTAGGGTACTTCTTTGGCGCACAAAATACGACCTCAGTAGAGGGACTTTTGGTGTAATAGCTGTTTATTGTGCAGTAGACAACGCGTTTCAGAGTTTATAACTCCTTTCTCAAGTCTTGGGGGCGTCGGCAACAAGAGTGGCCAGATGGCTGGGAGCCTCTTCTGGTGCGTGTAGTTGCTTGGGGCATCTCGATGATTCTGGGTGGGAAATTTGAGATTGATGAGCGTGGGAAATTAAAGGGGGCACCTGGCACAAACATACATGGGCCTTTGGAGGAGAAGGGGTGACTGAACCCTGAGACGGGCAACTAACTGTAAGTAGGGATATCTATCCCTGTCTAGTCTTTACTATCTTTAGTTTGACTGGTGACTAGGAATCTTTACCCTCTACAGACTAGGCAATTTACTTTATATGAGGCCATTCAAGAAATTACTGGATTCTTTATGCTGGTTCTAAGACTGTGAGTTTTACCTTTTTACTGTGGACATTGGTGGAGGTTATGGATTGGACATATCTTGTTCTATACAATTTGTACTTTCCTCCACAGATACCTACACGGAACTCCAGCTAACGGTCTTAATATGTGGCTCACCTAGTCCGTCTGACTGTATTCTCTCCCCCTGCTATCGATGAGTGGTCCTCCCATTACCTCTTTTGCATATCTATTGAACATAGGATATCACAACACTATATGGATATCCGACATCCACAATGATTGTATTAAGAATATAGGATATCACAATATCAGATAGATATCCGGCATCTATAATGTATTGACCCCCTGATGATCCCACAGAGTGGGGGAAACGCGTTGGGGTATTAATGACGTTTATATGTACAAATAACGATACACTGTGTACCTAGTTGGCCGTATTAACCAGCAGCACGAGGGATGTATACACAGTTCATCAATAGGCCCTATATTTCTAGGGTAGCTATATGTGGTATTGTCGTTTTTTTTTTTTTTTTTCTGTATCTGCCCACCTTTTAGCACCATCCCCTCTACCTCCCACCCTCTCAGGACCACCGTGTCAGGGCTGTGTGAGGTTTAGATCAGCCTAGGTTCGAGGACAGGGAGTCCCCACCATTAGGGATCATCCCTGGCTGAGCAAGACCAGGGAGAGACGATAGGGATAGTTTTCCCTCCATCCCCTGATATATCTTGCGGTGCTCAGTCCGGCAATACATCTGAGTGGACCCTCAGTTAGTATCGTCCTTTGTGTATCTATTTCACTTTTTTAAGAAATATAATTAAAGTCTATAATTTTTAATGGGTTATATAAAGTACTTTTGCATATACTAAACCCTTAGAGACCTTTTCATACCGAACTGCTGGACTTGGGCTTTTTTTTTTTACCTGTTTAGATAATGAGTCTATAGGCTTGTTATACAGTATGTAAACATGAGATTTGGTAGCATGAGCCTAGTCCCACATCACCTCTTTTCCCTTGCTTCATGTTTCTACATGCACTACTGTATATCACACATTTTTACAATAGGGTTGATAATTAGAGATGAGCGAATCGACTTCGGATGAAACATCCAAAGTCGATTTGCATAATACTTAGTTTGAATAAGCTCTGTACAGTATTAGAGCTCATGCACACGAATGTAAGGGCTCTGTTCCCGTTCTGCGGACCGCATATGGTGGTTCCGCAATACACGGGTCACCAGCCGTGTGCATCAAGGACGGTCTGCACCGCAAAAAAGTAGTGTATGCACTACTTTTTTGCGGTGCGGAGGCACAGCCAGAAACACCACGAAAGCTTCCGCACCGCAAAAAAGTAGTGCATACACTACTTTTTTGCGGTGCGGACCGTCTGAGGCGGATCGCGGACCCCATTCAAGTGAATGGGTCCGCGATCCGCATGCGGCTGCCCTGCGGTCGGTGCCTGTGCATTGCAGACCTCAATTTGCGGACCAATGCACGGGCACGGAGCCCTTACGTTCGTGGTCATGAGCCCTTAAAATGTATTGGCTCTTATGAGCCGAAGTTATTACCTTTCGAAGTCTCGCGAGACTTCGCATAATAACTTCATAAATCAATTTCTTCTGTAAAAAAACATTTCCCGAACTCGTGTCCGGTTCCAAGTGGTACCTTGAATAAGTATTCTGAGACTGCTACTAGAGAATCTCAAAGCTGTACAGAGAAAGGGGATCAAAAATTGTAATAAAGACCAATTGAAAAAAAATATTTTTAGCTCAAAATGGGTACAATGCAATAATAGTAAAAAAAAATTCCCCAAAAGTGTGCATAGCTTTTAAATACTGTGTGCAGCCTTCACAGCCAACAGCTGAGGACCAGGAAGCGGTGAGTACAGAGCCTTCACCAAAATGGAAGCGCTTCATTAGTATTCGCTCCATAAGACTTTTGGGGGGGAAAATGCGTCTTATGGGGCGAAAAATACGGTATATACAGTACAGACCAAAAGTTTGGACACACCTTCTCATTCAAAGAGTTTTCTTTATTTTCATGACTATGAAAATTGTAGATTCACACTGAAGGCATCAAAACTATGAATTAACACATGTGGAATTATATACATAACAAACAAGTGTGAAACAACTGAAAATATGTCATATTCTAGGTTCTTCAAAGTAGCCACCTTTTGCTTTGATTACTGCTTTGCACACTCTTGGCATTCTCTTGATGAGCTTCAAGAGGTAGTCCCCTGAAATGGTTTTCACTTCACAGGTGTGCCCTGTCAGGTTTAATAAGTGGGATTTCTTGCCTTATAAATGGGGTTGGGACCATTAGTGGCGTTGAGGAGAAGTCAGGTGGATACACAGCTGATAGTCCTACTGAATAGACTGTTAGAATTTGTATTATGGCAAGAAAAAAGCAGCTAAGTAAAGAAAAACGATTGGCCATCATTACTTTAAGAAATGAAGGTCAGTCAGTCAGTCGAAAAATTGGGAAAACTTTGAAAGTAAGGGCTATTTGACCATGAAGGAGAGTGATGGGGTGCTGCGCCAGATGACCTGGCCTCCACAGTCACCGGACCTGAACCCAATCGAGATGGTTTGGGGTGAGCTGGACCGCAGAGTGAAGGCAAAAGGGCCAGCAAGTGCTAAGCATCTCTGGGAACTCCTTCAAGACTGTTGGAAGACCATTTCAGGGGACTACCTCTTGAAGCTCATCAAGAGAATGCCAAGAGTGTGCAAAGCAGTTTTAAAGCAAAAGGTGGCTACTTTGATGAACCTAGAATATGACATATTTTCAGTTGTTTCAGACTTGTTTGTTATGTATATAATTCCACATGTGTTAATTCATAGTTTTGATGCCTTCATAGTCATGAAAATAAAAAAAAACTCTTTGAATGAGAAGGTGTGTCCAAACTTTTGGTCTGTACTGTATATATGCACATATACAGTGGATATAAAAAGTCTACACACCCCTGTTAAATTGTCAGGTTTCTGTGATGTAAAAAATTGAGACAAAGATAAATCATTTCAGAACTTTTTCCACCTTTAATGTGACCTATAAACTGTACCACTCAAGAGGCCTACAGCAACATTAAAGGAGCTGCAGGAATATCTGGCAAGTACTGGCTGTGTGGTATATGTGACAACAATCTCCCGTATTCTTCATATGTCTGGGCTATGGGGTAGAGTGGCAAGACGAAAGCCTTTTCTTATGAAGAAAACATCCAAGCCAGGCTACATTTTACAAAAACACATCTGAAGTCTCCTAAAAGCATGTGGAAAAAGGTGTTATGGTCTGATGAAACTAAGGTTGAACTTTTTGACCATAATTCCAAAAGATATGTTTGGAGCAAAAACAACACTGCACATCACCAAAAGAACACCACAGTGAAGCATGGTGGTGGCAGCATCATGCTTTGGGGCTGTTTTGTTTCAGCTGGAACTGGGGTCTTAGTTAAGCTAGAGGGAATTATGAACAGTTCCAAATACCAGTCAATATTGGCACAAAACCTTCAGGCTTCTGCTAGAAAGCTGAACACGAAGAGGAACTTCATCTTTCAGCATGACAACGACCCAAAGCATATATCCAAATCAACAAAGGAATGGCTTCACCAGAAGAAGATTAAAGTTTTGGAATGGCCCAGCCAGAGCCCAGACCTGAATCCAATTGAAAATCTGTGGGGTATTCTGAAGAGGGCTGTGCACAGGAGATGCCCTCGCAATCTGACAGATTTGGAGTGTTTTTGCAAAGAAGAGTGGGCAAATCTTGCCAAGTCAAAATGTGCCATGCTGATAGACTCATACCCAAAAAGACTGAGTGCTGTAATAAAATCAAAAGGTGCTTCAACAAAGTATTAGTTTAAAGGTGTGCACACTTATGCAACCATATTATTTTAATTTTTTTATTTTTTCTTCCCTCTACCTGAAAGATTTCAGTTTGTTTTTCAATTAAGTTGTACAGTTTATAGGTCACATTAAAGGTGGAAAAAGTTCTGAAATTATTTATCTTTGTCTCATTTTTTGACATTTTAACAGGGGTGTGTAGACTTTTTATATCCACTGTATATACATATGCATATATATACACATATATTTATATATATATATATATATACCGTATTTTTCGCCCTATAAGACGCACCGGCCCATAAGACGCACCTAGGTTTTTGGGGAGGAAAATAAGAAAAAAAATATTTTTAACCAAAAGGTGTGCTTTTGGTGGGTTTGGAACTAATGGTCTGTGGATGGCACTATTACTGGGGATCTGTGAAGGACACTGTTATGGGGGATCTATGGATGACGGACACTGTTATGGGGGGATCTGTGGATGACGGACACTGTTATGGGGGGATCTGTGGATGACGGACACTGTTATGGGGGATCTGTGGATGACGGACACTGTTATGGGGGGATCTGTGGATGACGGACACTGTTATGGGGGGATCTGTGGATGACGGACACTGTTATGGGGGATCTGTGGATGACGGACACTGTTATGGGGGGATCTGTGGATGACGGACACTGTTTTTGGGGGGATCTGTGGATGACGGACACTGTTATGGGGTGATCTGTGGATGACGGACACTGTTATGGGGGGGATCTGTGGCTTGCACTGTTACGGGGGATCTGTGGCTTGCACTGTTACGGGGGATCTGTGGCTGGCATTGTTACAGGGGGGATCTGTGGATGGCACTGTTATGGGGGATCTGTGGGTGGCACTGTTATATATGTGCCATCCAGAGACCCCCACCCCATAACAGTGCCATCCACAGACCCCCCCAGCCCATAACAGTGCCATCCACAGACCACCCCATCACTTAACTGTGCCATCCACGGATGTTCCCCATAAAACTGTCATCCACAGATCCCCCCCCCCCCCCCCCCCCCGCTCCAGTATACAAATATAAAATGTCTTATTCAATTAAAAGTGATTACACATGCCCCCCCCCCCCACTCCTAATAGTACCGTACATCCTAACAGCTTCTGGACAACCTAGGCAGGCGGGGCGGCCGGCGCGTCACTCACTGACGTCAGGCACGTGACATCAGGGAGTTACGATGCCGCCCGCCCGGCCTGCGTGCCTGCATTCTACTGAAGCTGTTAGGATGTACGGTACTATTAGGAGTGGGGGGGCATGTGTAATCAGTTTTAATTGAATAAGACATTTTATATTTGAATATTGCAGCACTGGAGCGGCGGGGCCGGAGTACAGTGACTGCACCGCCCCGCCGCTATTGCCGGCCCCCAGCTCCTCCTCCCAGTCCCTCCCCGCTCGCTCGTACATCGCAGCCTGCGATGTAAAACTGTCAGCATTCGCCCCATAAGACGCAGGGGCATTTTCCCCCCATTTTGGGGGTAGAAAAAGTGCGTCTTATGGGGCGAAAAATACGGTATATATATATATAAAACAAAATGGCTGCACACCATTATATATTTAGACTAAAACCTTCAGGATCACAGGTGCATATCCATGAAGCAAACATAATTACAAAAAACAAAATGGCTGCACACCATTATATATACAAACAATAGAGCTAAGAAATGGGGGTCATTCTAGATAAAAGTGATACAATACCGACTATAAATGAGTAATGGAAGCTCTTAGCGCACATACGTGTCGGGCCCATCTACCAGGCGTCAAGGTGGCTTACGCAGATGGGTCCCTATCACTAAAGAAACTGCCTCACTTTGGACTTACTTAAGCCTACAATATTCAGGGCAGTGTAGGAACCAGCTACAAACATATTCTGCTCAGAAGTCCCAGGTAGATGGGCGTGTCCAGTCTAAAAGGGGTGCCACCCCCAATATATTGCAAGAAAATTTAGACTAAAACCTTCAGGATCACAGGTGCATATCCATGAAGCAAACATAATTACAAAAAATAAAATGGCTGCACACCATTATATATACAAACAATAGAGCTAAGAAATGGGGGTCATTCTAGATAAAAGTGGTACAATACCGACTATAAATGAGTAATGGAAGCTCTTAGCGCACATACGTGTCGGGCCCATCTACCAGGCGTCAAAACTCTCATTCAAAACGTAATTGTAGTGGTTGGTCCAGAGTCATGCTTCTTTTTCATCTTATTTTTAACTCTTCTATTTGAGATTATATCTACCACGTCACAAGTACTAATGGGTTAAAGATTAGAGGTAGTGGTGCAAAAAGCTTTTGTTAACAGTTTTTGCTTCTTTCTTTGTATTTTCTTTTGTATTTAGTGTTGTTTAGTGCAAACATGTTTTTGCCAGACATATGGATTCAGCTTTTGTTACTGCTCCCCAGTGAATGTCCTTTTGGAATAAGGTCACATTTAATTCCCTCTGTGAAGGATGCTGTTCAGGCCCATGTAAATTTCCTTGTCTGCCTAAGCTTTTTCCTCTCCTACCGAGGCATATTCTCTGATATTAAAGTCGACTGCTGCGTAGAACAGGGATGATTTGTCATTATCAGGCCACAGGATAACATTTTCACTTTTCCGAAGGAATGCAATCCTCAGCTCTCCAGCATGAAAAATGACAGTGGGAACAGTGGCCCAGTCACAAAGGATGAATTTTTTCTTCTCCTTTTTCTTGGCTGGCAGGACATTGTTAAACATTAGGACAAGAACAGTCTTCAGCCCTTTGTGCCCTCCATGCCAGCTGTGCTGTTAGGGAGTTACCTCTTGGTAGGAAGTATAATAGAGATAATGAAACCAATCTTGTGAAGAAACCATAAGGTGCGAGCAGCGCAGAACATTTGTTTTCTGACACGACACGTTCTACTGTTATGGACCTTCCCTAAAGATGTGGTCATTTGCAGCTGCTTAATAAAGAGTTCTAAAAACCCATCACTACAGCTCTAAAACTTCACTAGATAAGGTCAGATATTAACTGGAATATTCCCAAGAATGTGTTGGTAGTTTTAGAAAGTAGGTCACTGTGTAATTTTTTTAGAGTTCTCAAAAATACATTGCAATAGAAACGTTTTGAGAAGTAAAAATATCAAATATCAGCACAAAAAAGGAATTGATTAAATTAAAACTGGGCTAGCCACTAATTATTTTGTGTACATGTGGATACACCATTTTAATAGTATATTCACACACGCATCACACCTTGAACCAAATATATATACACTCACCTAAAGAATTATTAGGAACACCATACTAATACGGTGTTGGACCCCCTTTTGCCTTCAGAACTGCCTTAATTCTACGTGGCATTTATTCCACAAGGTGCTGATAGCATTCTTTAGAAATGTTGGCCCATATTGATAGGATAGCATCTTGCAGTTGATGGAGATTTGAGGGATGCACATCCAGGGCACAAAGCTCCTGTTCCACCACATCCCAAAGATGCTCTATTGGGTTGAGATCTGGTGACTGTGGGGGCCATTTTAGTACAGTGAACTCATTGTTATGTTCAAGAAACCAATTTGAAATGATTTGAGCTTTGTGACTTGGTGCATTATCCTGCTGGAAGTAGCCATCAGAGGATGGGTACATGGTGGTCATGAAGGGATGGACATGGTTAGAAACAATGCTCAGGTAGCCCATGGCATTTAAACAATGCCCAATTGGCACTAAGGGGCCTAAAGTGTGCCCAGAAAACATCCCCCACACCATTACACCACCACCACCAGCCTGCACAGTGGTAACAAGGCATGATGGATACATGTTCTCATTCTGTTTACGCAAAATTTGGACTCTACCATTTGAATGTCTCAACAGAAATCGAGACTCATCAGACCAGGCAACATTTTTCCAGTCTTCAACAGTCCAATTTTGGTGAGCTCGTGCAAATTGTAGCCTCTTTTTCCTATTTGTAGTGGAGATGAGTGGTACCCGGTGGGGTCTTCTGCTGTTGTAGCCCATCCGCCTCAAGGTTGTGCGTGTTGTGGCTTCACAAATGCTTTGCTGCATACCTCGGTTGTAACGAGTGGTTATTTCAGTCAACGTTGCTCTTCTATCAGCTTGAATCAGTCGGCCCATTCTCCTCTGACCTCTAGCATCCACAAGGCATTTTCGCCCACAGGACTGCCGCATACTGGATGTTTTTCCCTTTTCACACCATTCTTTGTAAACCCTAGAAATGGTTGTGCGTGAAAATCCCAGTAACTGAGCAGATTGTGAAATACTCAGACCGGCCCGTCTGGCACCAACAACCATGCCACGCTCAAAATTGCTTAAATAACCTTTCTTTCCCATTCTGACATTCAGTTTGGAGTTCAGGAGATTGTCTTGACCAGGACCACACCCCTAAATGCATTGAAGCAACTGCCATGTGATTGGTTGACTAGATAATTGCATTAATGAGAAATAGAACAGGTGTTCCTAATAATTCTTTAGGTGAGTGTATATATATTAATATAAACTAATTGACTAAACAGAGACATACACTTCATGCCGTCAAGTGCCAAAATATAAAGAATATTACCCAAATACTAAACTACTAAACCTCTAAGTAATAAAATATAAACCATATCCTACCTAATAATCACAATGACAAACATTTATAATGTGCCTTTTTCACAAGGAACTTAAAGTGCAGGGGTATGTGTGGCTGGGGCGACTCCCTGGGAAGTCAGTGGCTGCCATATAGGCCTGTGATGGCTAACCTCCAGCACTCCAGCTGTGGCAAAAAACTACAACTCCCAAGAAGTACACTTGCTTGGCTGTTCTCAGAACTCCACAGAAATGAATGGAGCATGATAGGAGTCATAGTTTCACCACAGCTGGAGTGCCGGAGGTTAGCCATCACTGATATAGGCGCTCAACCCAAACACAAAACGCATGCTAGAGTCAATTTCGTAGGAAGCCAATTTAGCTATAAGTATATTTTTGGAACGTGGGAGGAAACCAGAGTTCCCAGAGGAAACCCATACAAACACGGGGAGAACATACCAACTCATCCCTGGTCAGATTCAAGCCCAGGTCCCCCGGGCTGGAAGATACTAGTGCTAACCACTCATATTATACTCATATACATATTATTACAAACCACAGCATACATTACTTATTAGATTCTAAACTTACACATTATATACCTGAGTTGGCAATCATCCCATTATAAGCTGAGTACTAGTCCTGCTTCTCTTGCCCCTAGTCAGTGTCCAAAATACATAGTCAAGAACCATGTCAGGCTAGTGTCAAGTTTTGATCCAAATCCAAAACCCAATCTCTCCGAAGACCATAAAGTGAAGATCATCTCACCTAACATAAACATGCAGTAACTATACCCAAAAACATCCAAGTTTAGCATCTGCACGCCCTACATTTTCATTTACTTGTAAAATTTACATTGTGAACAATAGCCCAGGACAGGAGATGACTAGACTAAGGCATGTAAAAAAAAGAGGGCACAGTTGGACCCAATTTGTGACAGTTCATAGAACATGTCTTCACCAGGTTACCAAGTATGTTCTTATCCACCAGGAGTATGTGTATTTTGCTGTGCACCATGCATTGCACTTGTAGCATCTAACCAATAGGCTAACCAGAAATAAAGTGCAATGGCCCCTACCATAAAGATTTCCGAATGCTCCATACACCCATTCCGCATAAGAGATACTGACCATTCCGAGCCAGCCACTGGAGGCACTCATCCTGTTGTACACATCTGTATTAAAGGGGTTGTTTTACCACGAATATTGATCCCTAGGATATGCCGCCAATATCAGATAGATGTGGTCCCACCTCTGGGACCCGCACCTATCTCTAGAATGGAGCTACCAAACATGCCACAAGTTGTTTCTCACATACAGCAGCACAAAGCCAAGTCCCAAAATTTCAAAGGGGTGATGACGGAATTCAAAATTCACAAAACCAACCTCCAACAAATCCTTGGGTGTTGGGGCCTCTGAAAATGGGTCACCAGGACCGCAGTGTACTTATCTTCCACATTCCCAGACCTAAAACCACTATATATGGTAGAGGTTTGAGGCATGAGTTCAGGGCAGTCAGGAGACTCCATAGGACCCCATCCTCGCCATGCCACTGTCATCTTCCCCAGGCTGAATCTAGTGACGTATTGTTTGGCTGTAGTGGTGATGTTCTGAATACTGCTGGCCACAGGGGTGTACAGATGTGCTTGTGAGCTATGGGGTGGAATGCAGATAAGAAGAAAAATGAGTATAGAGCACGGGGTGGTCTAGATTGGTAAAAACAAAGGGGGTCATCTACTGTCAGATATACGCGAGTTTGCTGGCGTATATCTGGCACAGATTGAAGCGCAAAGGTTATTTGCGCCACAATCTGCAACTTTTCCCCGCTCATGCCAGGTCTAAAAAAAGGGGGTATGGCATGGGCGGGGAAGGGGACGGGTTGGCAGGCCCGTCTCATTTATCATTATCTACGCCTGATTTAGGAGTAGCAAATGGTATAAATTTAAGCCAGCAAGGAAGCTGGCTTACATTTAGACTGACGGTGGATTTGTAGAGGCCGACGCCTCTTCATAACTTTGGCGGATCTACCGCCAGCGCAAGGGGTTATTAAGACTTGCTTCTAAAATGCCGTTCTTAATAAATGACCTCCAAAGTATATTTTTCTGATAGATTTTAGCTTTAAGAAAAAAGTCAAAAAATCTGTAAATGAAGCATATCTTTCAGAAACTGTCTTCAACATTGCTGAATACAGGAAGTGACTCTGAAGCATTTAGAAAGAACAGACACAACAACATATTTTATTTTAAAAATTTTACTTTTTCTTAGCAAAAAAAAAAAAGAAGAGAACATTTCAGGGGAAAGAAAATGAGTAATCTGTAAGAAAAAAGAAAATGCACCCATGAAATGACAATGCTAATGGATCCCATAATGCTAACTAGTGTCTTCTAGCAGCACATAACCCATGATGCACCCGTCATCACCTCCTGTTAAATGGAATATTTCACATTGTCAGCAGATTCCCCGTCGTAACGATTATTACAGACCTATCTTTCCTTTGGATGGAAGCATTAAACAGATTACTGTGTTTTCTCAGACGTCTCTATCAGTGAGGATGTATTGCTTTAATACACCAATAATATGTATTAAATACACATTTTTTTTCCAAGCGCCACATCATGTCTGACTCTAATTCACCCCCTACAATTTAGTGCATCGCTCATTATGGTGCCTTGATGTAGACTCGGGAAATACGGTGCCATTCAGCTTTGCAGTGTGCCAGAATATTAAGCGTAATGCTTACATTAACGTGACATGAGATCTCGAGGCTACTCATTAGGTCTTGATGCAGCATTTCAATGACTTCTGTCTCTAAAGTATAAACTTGCAAGTAACGTGTGAGACCTTATTCACACCTGCTAAACGCTCACTCCTCCATCTCCACGATCCAGCCGTTGTTCGCATTGCTGCAGTCAGCTCCGCGCGACAACTTCTGAAACAGTTTCCATGTGTTGTACAAGACTGTGTGTTAATTAGCAGAAATAGATTATCCCCCGGTGTGACAGCCTTTGTGGCGACTCTTACTGCATCTGGAGTGCTGGGAAATTCATGTTTATGTTCATGCACTGAGGCAAACTCTCAGTGTGGCTTCCAGTTATCACCTCAGGGGTGTTTGCTTGGGCTAATGCCGCTAGATTTCACCATCACCTCCAATCGCACCGCACTGGGGAGAATCCCGAGCCCTTGAATGTCACAGTGTGTCCGGCTTGTCACCGCAGACATGGTCACAGTCAGATTTCTTCAAAGGAAACCCGGCGCCTCTCGCGTTGCCTTGTGTTTTACACAGAGCACAATTAGATTTCTGTTTGCATACATTGCCTCCAGAGATGAGCGAATTTCATGTTATGAAACTCGTTCACGCTTCGTTTGGCAGTAAAAAGGAGAATTGCCTTATGGATTCCGTTACTACGGACCATAACGCAATTCTGTGACGGAATGCATGCTTTTAGAGGCATTCCGTTATTCATTCCGTCATAATAGAAGTCGATGGCTACTTTTACACTAATTTGTTTTCCGGTATTGAGATCCATCATAGGGGCTCAATACTGGGAAAAAAAAACGCTTCAGTTTGGTCCCCATTCATTGTCAATGGGGACAAAACTGAACCGAATGCTCCAAAATGCATTCCGTTCCGTTTAGTTGCGTTTCCATACCGGAGAGCAAACCGCAACATGTTGTAGTTTGCTTTCCGTCCTGGGATGCGGAGCAAGACGGATCCGGCATGACCCCCAATGCAAGTCAATGGGGATGGATCCGTTTTCTCTGACACAATAGAAAACGGATCCGTGCTCTATTGACTTTCAGTGGAGTTCATGACGGATCCGTCTTGGCAATGTTAAAGATAACACAACCGGATCCGTTCATAACGGATGCAGATGGTTGTATTATCAGTAACGGAAGCGTTTTTGCTGAACCCTGATGGATCCAGTAAAAACGCTAGTGTGAAAGTAGCCTATGGCCTGTATAACGGATCCGTCCCGTTTCCATTACGCAGGAGAGGACTCCCCTGCATAATGGAAACAGGACAGATCCATTTTGCAGCCCATAGACTTCTATTATAACGGAATGAATAACGGAATTCCTGTAAAGGCATTCCGTTATGCATTGCATCATAGAATTGTGTTATGGTCCGTGGTAACGCAGTCCTTACCGCCAAACAAAGCGTGAACGAATTTCAAAATATGAAATTCGCTCATCTCTAATTGCCTCATTATAGGAGATGTTTAGAGATCTTCCCGCTGATAAGAACAAGGCTATTATGACTTCTGCCTTATGCATTATTAAAGGACTAGAGATCTCTGCAGTCTAAACTGTAGCAGATTTACATTTCTTTCTGCTGCCTGTAGTCAGTCCTTGAGGCCAGAAAAAATAAAACCGCAACTGTGAGTGCACCCCCTGCAGTATATGGTATCATAATACGTCCATTATTATGTCCTATATGTTTTATATCCTATTCTTTATTATGTTAGTCTTGCTTCACCATGTTCTCACCTGATTATAGTGTAGTATATTGTGTATTGTATGAGCTATTCCTCTGTTTGCAAAGATGCGTAAAGGGGTTGGAATAAAAACTCGGACAACCCCTGTACTTGTGGTAAAATAAAATAAAAAAAATAATATTCACCCCCTTTCTCTCCTGCTTCTGCCTTTACTGAGCTCCGGTGGGTCCCGCTGCTGTTTGCTTTCTTAGCTGCGGTGATGACATTCCGTACACGCAGATCACCGTTTCGGCCAATCACTGGCCTCAAAGGGGATGTCTAATATACTGCTGAGGCCAGAGATTGGCTGCAGAGTGACCTATGGGCACAGAACCAATATAGTCAGAAAGATGGTTGGGAGGACTGGGACACAATGCTGGAATAGGTGGGGGATTCTTTTGCTATTTTACTACTTTTACCAAGGCTGGCCAAGTTTTTTGTTTGACTCAGACATCCCTTTTAAGGGTGAATTCACACACGATCTTCACCTGAATGGGGTTATTTCTACAGCAAGCCCATCAATTTCTGAAAGACCTATTCAGATGTATTGGACAGATGCAGAAATGTCTGCACCAGTTCTAACCCTAAGGCCCCTTTCACACGGGCGAGATTTCCGCGCGGGTGCAATGCGTGAGGTGAACGCATTGCACCCGCACTGAATCCGGACCCATTCATTTCTATGGGGTTGTGCACATGAGCAGTGATTTTCACGCATCACTTGTGCGTTGCGTGAAAATCGCAGTATGTTCCTCTTTGTGCGTTTTTCACGTAACGCAGGCCCCATAGAAATGAATGGGGTTGCGTGAAAATCGCAAGCATCCACAAGCAAGTGCGGATGTGGTGCGATTTTCACGCACGGTTGCTAGGTGATGATCGGGATGGGGACCCGATCATTATTATTTTCTCTTACAACATGGTTATAAGGGAAAATAATAGCGTTCTGAATACAGAATGCATAGTAAAATAGGGCTGGAGGGGTTAAAAAAATAATAATAATAATTTAGCTCACCTTAATCCACTTGTTCGCGCAGCCGGAATCTCTTCTGTCTTGTTCTGTGAGGAATAGGACCTTTGATGATGTCACTACGTTCATCACATGGTCCGTCACATGATCCATCACTATGGTGACGGATCATGTGACTGACCATGTGATGAGCGGAGTGACGTCATCAAAGGTCCTTTCCCTCACAGACAAAGACAGAATAGATGCCGTCTGCGCGAACAAGTGGATTAAGGTGAGTTAAATTATTTTTGATTTTTTTTTAACCCCTCCAGCCCTATTTTACTGTGCATTTTGTATTCAGAACGCTATTATTTTCTCTTATAACCATGTTATAAGGGAAAATAACACAATCTACACAACCTTGAACCCACAGTCAGTTTTTTATCACGCGCGTGCAAAACACATTGCACCCGCGCAATAAAAACTGAACAACGGAACGCAATCGCAGTCAAAACTGACTGTGTACCTACTGGGTACCTACTCGCGCGGGTTTGCCGCAATGCACCGGGACGCATCCGGACCTAATCCGGACACGCTCGTCTGCAAGGGGTCTAAGGGGTTTAAAAAGTCATGTGCTTGGAATTAGCCTCATAGGGTATGATTAATTATCTAATAGTGTATGTGTGTGTGTGTATGTATGTGCTCTTGCGTATGTTCATAATGAAAAACATGCAGCTATAGCAAACTTTACCTTGACCCTTTCCATGACTTTTGTTAAATTGGCAGTTGAAAGTTTGCTACACTCACATATTTAACATGTCAGGTGACAAGTTGATGTTTGCTACATCTGTACTTTTTCATTCTGAGCACATACGCACACACTGTATAAGGCACACTATAGAAGGTCAGTAGTTACCTATGTGATTCCCTTGCTATACACATACTTCTTCATGTTAGTTCATCATTTCTGGGCGAAATTTTCAAACATG
Source organism: Bufo bufo (assembly GCF_905171765.1). Lineage (NCBI taxonomy): Eukaryota > Metazoa > Chordata > Amphibia > Anura > Bufonidae > Bufo > Bufo bufo. The sequence continues at coordinate 141,965,692 of NC_053390.1, read as the reverse complement.
GCTGACCTCTTTCCAGACAATAATGGCATGTCATTGGTCGAATTAACCAGTCCTAAAGTTCACCTGATAAATATTCCTTATTGTTAGAAGCGTCTATTTTCATCCACTTTATTTTAATCTGTATGCTGCTGGGCACAGGGGCGTAACTACCATAGCGGCAGACAATGCGACTGCTATGGGGCCCAGGGCAAGATGGGGCCCAGTCTTAGTTGGGATTATCTCCTCTTCTACTGGGGGTGAAAACTTGGTCAGGACTCTACACTCTAAAGGAACAACTTTTAGCAAAAGAGGCAGTGGGAAAATAGCACAAGGGTCATTGAAAGGGGTTTAGGCGGAAACCCTTCTTTCCTGTGTGGGGGACCTGGTTTGATCCCTGCTATGGGGCCCTCTCTCTCTGGCAACTGAAATTTAATGTGGATAAGTGCAAGATAATGCACCTGGGGCGTAAAAACCCAAGGGCAGAATATAGAATATTTGACACAGTCCTGACCTCAGTATCTGAGGAAAGGGATTTAGGAGTAATTATTTCAGAAGACTTAAAGGTGGGAAGACAATGTAATAGAGCAGCACGAAATGCCAGCAGAATGCTTGGATGTATAGGGAGAGGTATAAGCAGTAGAAAGAGTGAAGTGCTTATGCCGCTGTACAGAACACTGGTGAGACCTCACTTGGAGTATTGTGCGCAGTACTGGAGGCCATATCTCCAGAAGGATATAGATACTCTAGAGAGAGTTCAGAGAAGAGCTACTAAACTAGTACATGGATTGCAGGATAAAACTTACCAGGAAAGGTTAAAGGACCTTAATATGTATAGCTTGGAAGAAAGAAGAGACAGCGGGGATATGATAGAAACTTTTAAATACATAAAGGGAATCAACTCGGTAAAGGAGGAGAGCATATTTAAAAGAAGAAAAACTACCACAAGAGGACACAGTTTTAAATTAGAGGGGCAAAGGTTTAAAAGTAATATTAGGAAGTATTACTTTACTGAGAGAGTAGTGGATGCATGGAATAGCCTTCCTGCAGAAGTGGTAGCTGCAAATACAGTGAAGGGGTTTAAGCATGCATGGGATAGGCATAAGGCTATCCTTCATATAAGATAGGGCCAGGGGCTATCCATAGTATTCAGTATATTGGGCAGACTAGATGGGCCAAATGGTTCTTATCTGCCGACACATTCTATGTTTCTATGTTTCTATGCTTCTCTATGTACGCCACTGGCTGGGAGTGCCTCCATGAAATTATGTCTGTAGAGTGGCATACACTTGCCATTAACCTCTGTATGTTTTGCACATGTAAATACACGAGTATGTCACAGTACCTGCTTAGGTCCTTTTTTCCTACCCAGATATATAGGTCTGACACAGTGTATGAACATGTAAAACAAGATAGTCCAGCACCCATGTTAACTTGAACTAAAATCCCTTACTTTATTAAATACAAGTCCACGTATTGGAATCCATGCATCCAGCTGACGCATTTTAGATGGAGGTCCTTAATCATAACCACATGGGTATATGAGATTAGAAAAAAAAAAAGGGTCTGCTTTTTGTTTTCCAGAAATAGTGCCACATTTCTCGATTGGATGTGTGTGGTATTGCAGCTTAGTTTTTCACTTGAGTAGGTCTAAACTGCAGTACGGTATACAGCCCATGGAAAATAGTGCCACTGATTCCTGGGGGGAAAAGCATACCTCATTTATAATCTCCTTCAACACTTTTAAAGGGGTTTTCCATTCAATTTTTATTGATAACCTATCCTCAGGGTAGGTCATCATTATCTGATCATCAGGGGTCCAACACCCAGCACCCCCACCAATCATCTATTCTGCAGTAGTGCTGGAAATAGGAGAAGGAACTACACAGCTCCATTCATTGTGTAGCGGACAGAGCTGGTTACTGCAGCGCTGCTCCCATTCACTTCAGTGGGAGCCGCACTGTGGTAATCTGTGCTGTCTACTACACAACGGAGAGCTGGGTAGTTCTAGCAAAACATTTTGGTGCTGATTTATGGAGTTGCGAGGTATCCACCCTCCAGTGATCAGATATTGATGACTTCTCTTGAGCATAGGTTATGAATAGTGATGAGCGAAGCGAGCTTTAGATGCTACTTGAAACCGAACTTCCGAGGAACCAGTCGGAACCGAAGCGGAGTTCGGTTTCAAGTTTTAAAGTGGTTTTCCAGGGTAAAAAAATCAATCACCGAAGTTATTCAAGGAAGTCACTTACTGCGAATAACTAACTTCGGCTCATCGGAGCCCATACATTTTAATACCATACAGAGTTGGATCATGCAGTATTAATCAGAAGTTTTGAACTAAGCGGCTTTGGATGTACTGTAACATCCAAAGCTCGCTTCGCTCATCACTAGTTATGAATATGAAAGGACCCACAAATCCCTTTAAGGGTCTAATCACTATATACTGTATACCTGTAGTATATTAGTAATATAAAATAAATACAGTAACCAGTTTATAATACTAGTCAGGTAAGACACAAATGTAATCATTGTTAAAAAAAAATAGCAGTCCAGTTTGCATGTCCTTGTACTACAATGCATGCCATGTAGCCATGTAATGGGAACGGGACGTTATTGGGTAGGGTTTGCTGGTTATTTTTCTATAATCACAATTCTTCTTTATCACAATAAAATGAAAATTCTCTTGGTGCTTATTTCCTAGAAGAGGAAGTGAGATGGCTGTGTTTTGGACGGCTGGAAGCGGTGTAACCAGAGTGTATGTTCTTATCTCATAATCAAGACGTGCCTTGTTGTATGTTAATGCTGACATCCATGGACAAGCAAGTTGAAAGAATAATAAATACTTTTCCCTCCGTATCATGTTCCTTCCCTATATTAAGTGTGCTCAGGCAGGAAAGGATTTAATTTGTTATGTGTGACCAAGGGCAAAAAAAGAAAATCCAAAGGTCATTCCGTTACCCTGAAACCTCATCCTTGATACTCAAGCAGCCACTTGTCAGATAGGGACTCGCTCTTTGGCAGTTAAAGAGAGTACATTCATGGTTTTACATGGTCAGTGCGTTGTAGAAAACAGATGGACTGGCCGGCTTTACAGGGAGATTATTTACATGTATTCCGATACACTGTCTTCAGGATGATAAAGCTATAGAAAGGTTGCTGCTGGTTGTATTTCTCCAGTATGACTTTGCTTACCTATTTTCAGTTGGGTGCACCTGCGTCCTTCATGGTGGGCAGTCTTCTGCGTCCTTCATGGTGGGGAGTCTTCATATAGGAGAATAGTAGAAAACAGTCAAAGGGATTTTACGGTACCTTTAGGCCTCCTGCACACGATCGTATCCACTAGGTCTGTGTGCCGACACATTTTCTAGATATATTCCATCTTTTTGCAGAACGGACATACCGATGTGGAAAGCACATGGATAATCTGTGTGTTTTCCTCTTCTGGTTGTCTGTTCCACAAAAAGATAGAACATGTCCTATACTTTTTCATTGCAACTTGAAGGGTGAGCCATTCCGATATACCTTACATGTCCTATACTTGGCCTCGAAAAATGCTGATACAACAAGGACGGTATGCGTATTTTGCGGATCATCTACATGAGGCCCTGTATTGATCGCCTAGTCCCATTCAAGTGAATGGGAGCTGTGGAGCCAACTTCTGGTGCCAGAGCTACTGCAGAACAACTGATCGGCTGGGTGTGGGATGTCGGACCCCCTCTGATCTGATAGTGATGTCCTATCCTGAACATATCAATGTAAAAATGTTATATAGGACATGTTATATATATTTTTTTTTTGCGGGGCCACGGAACGGATGGCTCCGCATCCAAGACGCCAAAAATGCGGCTCAGATGCAGACCCAAACAACGTTCATGTGCATGAGCCCTAAAAGTGGAGCACAAACAACAAAATATGCATTACATACCTTTTGAATTGCCCACAGCTCCAGCACCACCAGCCCACTCCTCCCCTCTGGTTTTTATTTACAGGGCTGCAGCGCTAACATTATGTCAGACTGTTACAGCCAATTGTTGGACTCAACTGTATACCTTTAAGGCCAGTGATCTACTGCAGCAGTGAACATGAAAGTAATGCTTATTTAATTATTATTCCAGCCCAATAAAAGCTACTCTGTTGACTTAAAATGGTTAAAAACAATTAAAGGAGCTTATACTCACCTCACTGATCCCCTGCCACTGTCATTTCTGCCATGCCCATGTGCCAGCTCTGCTCCACTTCCTGATCCTGCTAAACACAGCAGGAAATATCTGGGAATGCCACTCAGCCAATCAATGGCTGCAACGATAACCCGCCTCAGCCAGTGAGTGGCATTACTAGCTAGTTCCTGCTGTGTCAAGAAATCAGCAGGAAGTGAAGCCAATGCACCTTTGTAAGCTCAGCATTAGAAATTGGTGAGGTTGGTACTAGCTGCTTTATATTTTGTTTCATCATTTGCAGGCCATGGAGCAGCTTTTTTTATTGGGCTGGAATACCCCTATAATCTTGGGCAACCCCTTTAATATTTTAACGTTATTTAATTTGATGAAAGTAAAAGTAAAAAAAGGTTCTAGAACCCAATAGGAGAAAACATTATTATTTCACAGATTTCAGCCCTAATATAGTCAATAACATCAAGTCGTATTCCTGCCTTCAGAATCGGGCAGGAGTCTCTTGGGTCCACCAGAAGATATTACTCTGAGGGCCCAGAATCCTTGTTGCTATCATTGCACATGCTCATTAAGATCTAGTAAGTTGTTAACTAATAAAAACCTAAAGGTATATAATTTTCTCTTTGCTAGATTTTTGGGTGCCATTATTGAGTCAGTGCCTGAGCCCATCAGTAGATTTTCTGGTAATCTGGTGAGCCAGTCTGACCCAACTGTGTCATATATCTGTCTAAATACAAGCTGAGGGGAATATTAATGTAAAAAGCTGGGTTAGCTGCATTTCCCACTAAGTCTCATAGATGTTTTATCATCAGAGAGGTTCCATTGATCTTATGAAAGTTGAATTCGGTAAGAAGTTTTTGGGTTTTCAGTGGATCTACTCTATGTTGGGTTGAATCATGATGAGTGGTAATTTTGTATGTTTTAGCCTTCTAGACAAGGGTCATAGCGGGCTGGTGCCCATGGTACAGTTTTCAGAATGTGAATGTTAGCTCATGCACATGGCCATAGGTGTTGTAAATCGCAGATCCGCAAAACACGGAAACCCCGCCAGCAGAGTCATCAAAAAGCATAAGAGACTGCTGCATGACTTGGGGCTCAGACTGCTTGGCTGATTTGCAAGGGGGTGAGGTGAAAGGCAGATGGGCTGCAGGTGCCAATTCTGCGCTTTCAGCAGGGGACCGGGTGGGAGACAATGTGAAGGAACTGGAGGCACTGTCAGCCGCCCAATCTACTACCGCCTCTACTTGTTCTGGCCTCACCATTCATACACCGGTATTCGGGTCTACAAAATAACGCAGAACGTTCTGTCGCCTACGTGCACCTGATGAAGGTGTTTCATTTGAGCGTGTAGCTGGCACAGATGGACCATGTCCTCTCCCTGCAACAGGAGCTCCACCCACCCCAGTACCACCATGACCAGGGCCACGTCCCTTATTTTATGCTCTCCTCATTCTTTGAGATCACCCACTGAACTGTCACGTATGCAGTGCAGGTGTACTTCACGCAATAAATGGGTATATGACATGCACCTAACTAACAGACGGATTAACTTTTATATTTGCGTGTCGGGGTACAAAGTACAATGTTGCCTTGCACCCACAAAAAAAATCGTTGTAGGTCACCCACAGAATTAACAGCCAGTTTTATGATGATCTTTCTGTGCCAGGGGTGCAAAGATGGTGTTTTGCACCCACAAAAAAATCTCACTAACACTGTCCCTCACTTTAGCTGGCTGTGGTGGCATGGCTGTGATGGCTTCTAAGGGCACACAGCTTAAAAGTTTGTTGATTGGCTGCCCTGCAGCCTTTCAACAAGCTTTATTAAATGCACGAACACCGAACTCAAACCCAAACTTACCAGCAAAGTTGGAGTTCGAGTGCCAAAAATCGTAAAGTTCGGTACGGACCCGAACTTTACAGTTCGGGTTCGCTCAACACTAGTTAAGAGCCCGTCTCAATAGCACCCTAGGTAGTTGCCAGCTCATCCTGGACTTAGTATAATTTTTTAGCACTATGCATCACACATAATGGCAATGACATGACAATAATAATGGAGTACTGCCAAAACCAGAAATCAGATTTAAAGAAATGTATATGACTGAGCTGTTTGTTGTCATATAACATAAGTTTCGTACTTCTTCTGCGTATTCCCAATATACGGCACTAATAACATTGGACTTGTGAAGTTCAATGTTCCTACGTCATATGAAAATTGTACCTTTGCTATCAGCATGTTTGCAATTAGGACAGAGATTGAAAATTTATTTGCTGAAGTGTGACCAAACATGTCTGGGAAGGAAAGCCATTTTCAATGAAGTGTAATGTTCCCTAAGCCTTGAAAGGTGAGCTTCATTCAGCCAAGTGTCATACAGCAGGAGGACAAAGCCACACCTGTTTCACCAGGACTCAGACAGGCAGGGAGAAAACTGGCTGCAGAAAAAAGACCCTAAGGAAGAAAAGATCCATCTTAGATTGCAGCAATTGGTGAGTGAGAAATTCCAATAAAAACAGTGGGATCCGAGCCAAGGAGCACCTGTCCTCTATGTTCCTCAGATACCTTTGTCTCCTGCTCGGCACATGTAATAAGCTTACTCGCTCTAAAAGAGCATATTGTATGTGTCCATGATAGGATTATACGACCATGGAACGGAACTCTGCGAGACTTTGCTCATGTGCGACACAACTGTTAGAATGAAGCTTGTAGGTGTAATATAATAATACAACACATACATCTGAGCATAGCAAAATGAAGAAAACCGCAAGGACTGCAGAAGAAAATCTATCGTGATTATTGTTAGTTCCGATTTTATAGGGCAATATCTTGCAAAGCTCAATAAAAATTGTTATTCATTTTCTTTCCTCAGTGGAGCTTACACTCAAATAACACAGGCAACATGACTATAGATTCAGTTAGAAAACTATATATCTTGTACATTTTTTATTAGTTGGAGGAAGCATTATATTTTTGTACTCAGTTGGCTCAAAGACTGATAATTTGGGCATTATTAGATGGAAGGTCAGTCTAAGCCTCATGCACACGGCCGTATTTATGTTCCGCATCCGATCTGCATTTTTTTGTGGATTGAATGCGGGCCCATTCATTTCAATGGGGCCACAAAAAATGCGGACAGCGCACCGTGTGCTGTCTGCATCCATATGTCCATGCTGCCGTACCTCATGTGCACGATATTGTGGACAAGGATTGGACATTTCTAGAGAAGGGAAAAGGAAAATGGTAGTATGTACATGGCCGGTATCTGTATTTTGCGGATCCACCATTTTCATGAGGATTAACACTGAATAACCAGATTTTTTAGACCTATGACTTCCCCAACTGTCTATTTGTATTAAAGAGCACCTGTCAGCAGGGTCAACCTTATTAAACAAGACATACAGCCTGGTTGATTAAAATATTGCCCATCTTGTGAAAATCAGTTGCAGCGTTCCGAAGAAGAAACTTTTATTCTTTTATTCTTTATGTAGATGAGAGCTTCAGGGGAAGATCCTAGTTCCTCGGTGCCCTTCAGCTCCTCAGCTTTCTAGTGCTGACCACACTCCGTGCTGCACTGAAGCTCTGGTTTGTATAAAGAATGAAAGTCTTTTTTTCTTGTGAATACCACAACTCATTTTCAAAAGACTGGTGTCATTTTAATCACCAGGAACAACCTTACTAGGTGCTTATAGACGAGGACGTGTCACCTCTCGAAGGCAAAATACACAATGGTCACCTGCATTTTTTTTACATACAGTATTTTTACCCACTACCATCTTGGCTTTTTTCCTCTATAGAGAAGGAGATGTCAAAGTGCCTGAAAAATGCCAAGAGTTAAGATTATATTACGCCTGCAGATAACACAGAAGATCATCGCAAACAAGTGTTTTCAGGAACGCTAGCTAGAGATGATCTGGCAGTGTAATGCTCCAGCATATTACCCGATGAATGAGTAAACACATTGGGTAATTGGAATCTTTTAGCAGGTTTAAAAATTATTGTTTGCCGGCGGCAGATCATGCTGTCTAATCACGATCTTCTGCCGACAAACAGTGGTTCAGTATAGGGACGAGTGATGGCATTAGCAATCGCTCCTCCCCATACCGAGGCAGTGGTCGCTTCCCTCCCAACAATCTCTTGCAAAATCTGCAGGTCTAATATAAGCTTAAAGTTTCATTCATACAAGCGTGAAAAACCCTGAATTGGTGCTATCTGTAAGTTGCAGTTCCTTCTACAGGAAATTGTGGAATATACTAGAAATGTACTCAACCTTCTTACATAGGGAATATCCTTTGAATTCCAGATGTGTGGTGGTAATCGTACAGGCTAATGTGAACTAGCCCTAATACCATAAGTGCCAACAGTCACAAATTTTCTGGGATCATCCTAAATTTGGCTTATGTAAACCACACCCAGTAGGCTTTCTGAGGAGGGTTTGGGTCTTGCCCTGGGGAGGGACCTAAATACACCAAATTTACCAACACCTTGTATAAGGCCTAATTGGTAAGAATAGATGGAAAAAATTGGAGGTAAAAAAAAGCATTAGGTTTTCAGTCAGTGAAGATTATGACTGGTTTCAAGATCTCTGCTTGCTGTGATTTTATAGCCCCCATCAATAGCCTATTTTCAGTAGGCAAACATCTGTCCTGGTCATGTCATGTACACACACGTTACATGACACGGATAACGGTATTGTAATCAGTCCTGTACCTGTGTGATCACCACATGACCTGGACTACTGCCCCTATCATCAGAGCCTCTTTCTGCAAATATCTAAGGAAGATTGGGAAGCATAGTCCATCTATTTCCCCTTCTCAGACCATTGAGAACTACTATAGCTATCAACATATGTCATCATATCATGGTAGATTTCCCATCTTTAAGATGGGTTAATATTAAAAGCAGGTAATTGTGGAAACTAGGGAATACACATAATTATAGTGAATGACAGATGTGGCATTTTGTGTCTGATGCTTGTCTTTAAACAATATGTGATTGGAAGGAATAAATAACAACATCTGAAGAGAAATGACAATTTCATCATATTTGAAGCAAGGAATAATATTATGAAAACAACTGAAACCAGAGAGATGAATGCAGTAATAAAGGAGGAACGGCGGGCTGCTTTGTTTGCTATTGTTGAGCAGTAGTAAATGAGTCATTACATGTGCAACACGTTGTCTACATTTCTCTATATTTCATTGATGTCATTCATATTACAGGGAAATTATAGCCAAAATCCATTGTCGGCATAATACGTATAATTATTTAATAACTGTAGTTTGATTAAAGCTAATTGGCCAAAATACTGTAGACTGTATGATCTGAGACGCCAGTGATATGTGATTATCTGCTCATAAATCATAGGGTTGTTAGCAAACATAGTACAAAATGTAGTTACTGACCGTCTTTAGTCATCTTTCAACTTGAGCATAGTTGGCGGGTGCTGTGACCTAGGTGCTGAGTGTGCCCTGGTGAGTGTGGCAGGCGCAGCACTATGAAGTGCCTTTTGCGCTGTGGCATTAGAAGAATTTTGATATCTCTGACTTTAGTCTAACCAGACTGTCTATTACTCTGTAATTCCTCTATCGCCGTTCTATGGAAACAGTAGGTTTAAAGAGCACACCAAATGCTTGAAATAACTTCTTTATTAACGTCAACTTTTCTTCATATAACATTGCCGCCTCCGCAGCAGATAGTCCATGTACAAAACACGTGTTGAAAAGATATCACAAAATGGCGGTATGCATAAGATGGTGTTTCAACTGTTCAATCTTGTCATTCAAAATAAAATGGTGGATATATTTCTCTCAAGTATTTGTACTCTCACTTTAAGTTATTTAAGCACTTTATGATCTCTCTGAGAGGTATATCTGAGGTCTAACTAATAGTTCACTTGCTGAATTTGGTCGCAATTTGCAATATGCAGTTAGCAGTAACTATTTGCAGATTGGTTGAGTATGATCTGTTATGGTTGTATGCAATTTGGATTGCAATATGGAATTTGAATTTGGATTGTGAACTTTGTAGTTTGCAATTGAACTTGGTGGAACTATTTTGGATTCTCTGCTTCCTTAACCCCTTCAGGACACAGCCTTATTTCACCTTAAGGACCAGGCCATGTTTTGCAAATCTGACCAGTGTCACTTTAAGTGGTGATAACTGTAAAACGCTTTTACTTATCTAGGCCATTCTGAGATTGTTTTTTCGTCACATATTGTACTTCATGACACTGGTAAAATGGAGTAAAAAAAAATCATTTTTATTTATAAAAAAATACAAAATTTGCCCAAAATTTTGAAAAATTAGCAAATTTCCAAGTTTCAATTTCTCTACTTCTATAATACATAGTAATACCTACAAAAATAGTTATTACTTTACATTCCCCATATGTGTACTTCATGTTATGATCATTTTTGAATGACATTTTATTTTTGGGGGACGTTACAAGGCTTAGAAGTTTAGAAGTAAATCTTGAAATTTCTTAGAAATTTTCAAAAACCAACTTTTTAAGGATCAGTTCAGGTCTGAAGTCACTTTGTGAGGCTTACATAATAGAAACCAACCAAAAATGACTCCATTCTAGAAACTACACCCCTCAAGGTATTCAAAACTGATTTTACAAACGTTGTTAACCCATTAGGTGTTCCACAAGAATTAATGGAAAATAGAGATACAATTTCACTTTTTTGGCAGATTTTTAATTTTAATATTTTTTTTTACAGTTACAAAGCAAGGGTTAACAGCCAAACAAAGCTCAATATTTATGGCCCTGATTCTGTAGTTTACAGAAACACCCCATATGTGGTCGTAAACTGCTGTACGGGCACACGGCAGGGTGCAGAAGAAAATGAATGCCCTACGGTTTTTGGAAGTAAGATTTTGCTGGACTGGTTATTTTGACACCATGTCCCATTTGAAGCCCCCCTGATGCACCCCTAGAGTAGAAACTCCATAAAAGTGACCCCATCTAAGAAATGACACTCCTCAAGGTATTCAAAACTGATTTTACAAACGTCGTTAACCCTTTAGGTGTTCCACAAGAATTAATGGAAAATAGAGATGCAATTTAAAAATTTAACTTTTTTGGCTGATTTTCCATTTTAATATTTTTTTCCAGTTACAAAGCAAGGGTTAACAGCCAAACAAAACTCTATATTTATGGCCCTGATTCTGTAGTTAACAGAAACACCCCATATGTGGTCATAAACTGCTGTACGGGCACATGGCAGGGCGCAGAAGGAAAGGAATGCCATACGGTTTTTGGAAGGCAGATTTTGCTGGACTGTTTTTTTGACACTATGTCCCATTTGAAGCCCCCCTGATGCACTTCTAGAGTAGAAACTCCAAAAAAGTGACCCCATTTTAGAAACTAAGGGATAGGGTTGAAGTTTTGTTGGTACTAGTTTAGGGTACATATGATTTTTGGTTGCTCTATATTACACTTTTTGTGAGGCAAGGTAACAAGAAATAGCTGTTTTGGCACCGTTGTTTTTTTTTGTTATTTACAAAATTCATCTGACAGGTTAGATCATGTGGTATTTTTATAGAGCAGGTTGTCACAGACGCGGCGATACCTAATATGTATACAATTATTTTTATTTATGTAAGTTTTACACAATGATTTTTATTTTTGAAACAAAAAAAATCATGTTTTAGTGTCTCCCTAGTCTGAGAGCCATAGTTTTTTCAGTTTTTGGGCGATTATCTTAGGTAGGGTCTCATTTTTTGCAGGATGAGATGACGGTTTGATTGGCACTATTTTGAGGTGCATATGACTTTTTGATCGCTTGCTATTACACTTTTTGTGATGTAAGATGACCAAAAATTGCTTTTTTTACATTTTTTTTTTTTTTTTTTACGGTGTTCACCTGAGGGGTTAGGTCATGTGATATTTTTATAGAGTAACTTATTACGGACGTGGCGATACCTAATATGTATATATTTTTTTATTTATGTAAGTTTTACACAATGACTCCATTTAAAAAAAACAAAACAAAACAATAATATCATGTTTGAAACAAAAAAAAAATTCATGTTTTAGTGTCTCCATATTCTGAGAGCCATAGTTTTTTCAGTTTTTGGGCGATTATCTGGGATAGGGTCTCATGTTTTGCGTGTTTTTATTTTTTATTTTTTTACGGTGTTCATCTGAGGGGGTTAGGTCATGTGATATTTTTATAGAGTCGGTCGATACAGATGCGGAGATACCTTATATGTATACTTTTTTTATTTATGTAAGTTTTACACAATAACAGCTTTTTTAAAACAAAAATAATGATGTTTTAGTGTCTCCATAGTCTGAGCCATAGTTTTTTTAATTTTTGGGAGATTGTCTCAGGTAGGGGCTCATTTTTTGCGGGATGAGGTGACGGTTAGATTGGTACTATTTTGGTGGGCGTAAACCTTTTTGAACGCTTGCTGTTGTACTTTTTGTGATGTAAGGTGACAAAAAAATGGTTTATTTAGCACAGTTTTTATTTTTTATTTTTACTGTGTTCATCTGAGGGGTTAGGTCATGTGATATGTTTATAGAGCCGGGCGATACGCACGCGGCGATAACTAATATGTATTTTTATTTTTTTCCCCCTATTTTTTACCAATTTTTTTAACTTTATTTGGGGAAAATGACGTTTTTGTTTATTTTTACTTGAAACTTTAAATTTTTTGGGGGTAAAACTTTATTTTTTCAACTTTCGCGCTGCCTTCCATGCCATCGGGCCCCCCTACAGCCCCATGGGGACCCGATGGCACCGCCGCCCGCACAATAAAATGCAGCAAACCGCAGGTCTGAATTGACCACGGGACCCCCCCGCGCATTTATCCGAGGTGCCTGCTCAATGATTTGAGCAGGCACCGGCTTCCGATCACCGCCCGCCGGACAGCGTACCGGTATGCCCTGTGTCCTGAACAAGTTAAAACACAGCTCTTAGTGGAGTAAATGTCTGTTCAGCTTCTCTCTCTGGTGAATAATAATCTCTATCAGCTCCCGCTAGGGGAATTTTCCACACAGGCTGTGTGTGAGGATGGCTGGGATTGGTCAAAACTTCTGTATGGGAGGCTGGCTGTGATTGGTCAAGACTGCTTCCCAGCAACAACAGTTTAACTATATGCTTCCTGTTGTTTCTGCTGTGTCATTGAGCTTACCTCACATCCATATAATGAATCTTAAAGGCATATTATCTTTTCTGCTTCTGTGAACACAATATATATAACAGTCAATGACATCCAAAACATGAAGTCATTGGAAATAACTCTGCTTTTGTCTTTAACACACAAACATAGGAACTGTATTAGGGTTATTGGCAGGTCTAGCTGTATAAACATATAAGCTATGTTAGCAACCTAGGATAGGTCAAGCTGGCCAGCTACAGTGGGTGAGTGCCAAACCATGCTATTTATATATAGGGGTAGTGTAGTAAATAATTGCATTCCCTATGGAAATAAGAATTCTGGAGCATTTTTTCTCATAACTCTGCTTTGTGCTCGTCCTCTTTTATTCCTTCTGATATCTGTGACTAAATTGAATACTGGACATTACAAGTCGCCTTCTCAACACGAGGTGTCCCTACCAAGTCTGACACTATCATCACTGAGTGGACAGCTTAAGAACACATCCCCAAGTAACATCCAGTTGTCACAGTATTAATAAGTTGTTAGGAGGAATAATGGATGAATGACACAATCAGTGGCATACCTTCCATGGAGGCAGACCACATGTCTGCTATGGGGCTCAGGGTGAACTCTTTTATTTTTTTGTCCCTGACACAGATTCATAAAAATTTTTCGCATCCACCACTAGAGAGAGCATAGTGTATAGGGATTATCCAGCCTGCATTGACTTCAGTAGTAACTGTATAAATTCTAATGAACTGAGCTCCCCCTAGTGGTGGTTCAAAATATACTGTGTATAGGGAAGCAGGAGATTTACATATTAATTACACCATTTGTCTGCTGTAAATACATGGGGGAATATTTATCAAAACTGGTATTTTCTACATCGGTCTTAATATCCCCTGCTCAGCTGGAGGATGCACTTAATTTTATGATGTCATAAATTAAGCGCTTCCTCTAGAACTTTGTGTGCCTAGAATGAAATATAGGCCTGTTTGTAGCTGGTGTAGATTTCAATCATAATTTACACAGAAAACTGGAATAAATTATGATAAATCTGCCCTGCCCACTCCACGCCCTCTTTTCTGAACGGGTTGATGGCAAAATAAAAATATGATGGACCATCCCCAAAATGAACTAAGGTCCAAGTCCCATGACATATAATGAAGGGTACACTAACTGGAGCAATAAGTCCTGTATTCAAAATGATCAGATTCCAACCACAACCACAAAAACAATTAACAACCACAAAAATAAAAGCTAGATGCTAGTAAGTTAAGGTAAAAATATAGTGCAGTGACTAGACTAGATACAGTGCATGACTAAATACATAAATAAGTAATGCAGCATCTAAACCCCCTGAACAGCATGGAAATATGGCACATGTGGAGCAAAAATCTAAGCATACTCAGCCTGCCGCTCTTTTCATTTCAAGGGGACCAATCTAATAGCTATTCCCTATACTGGGGACAGGCGATAACTTGCTAGAGCTGGATTACTACTTTAATAAAAATTATTTTTCTGACTCCACCTGTGTTCCCATCTGTCTCTTTTTGATTTGGTATAGTTGAGTTTTTGGAGACTAGGAGACATTTACTAAAATCTTAGTACAAGAGGTGCACGATATAAGAGGCGCACGCATCTTAATATTTCTGTCGCACCTTGGTAGACCGGTGTAACTTATGCCAGCTTTCTAACATAAATATCTTAAAGGGATTGTCCAGTTTCATGATATTGATGACCTATTCTCAGGATAGATCACAAATATCAGATCACTCCGCCCATCAGCGGGTGTAGCTGATTTGATATTTCATTAGATCATCAATATCATGAAATCGGACAACCCTGTTAAATTTGTTGGGCTGCATAGGCCATGCCACTTACACCTTTTTAAAACAGTGGTGAGTATGGTGTAAATGGCCAAAAAGTAGCCGATTTTTGTGCAAAACATGGCTTGCAAAAAAAAAATTTGCTCCTTTTCCTTGCATAGAAATTCTCCCAACTGTGATCTAGATAAGGGAAAGTCACAGCTTGACGAAGCTTGTTTGGCGAAACCCCGGTCAGGCGGTGTTGCAGACTTTTGCAGACATTTGCATTTGATGCCTGTTGTTTTATTCCCCTTGTAAGTATAATAAAAGAGAAATTTATACGTTAACTGGTGGAGCTTCACCTTTTAATCCGCAGAGGGAATATCTGTGGAGGAGATCGTCTGTATTAGGGCTGCATGAAAAAGAGCCGTGACTTTCCCTTTCTACACATTGTGGCTGGAGTCCGTAGAAGGCAGCGCGATCACCTTTTTTATGGATTGTGAATTTTTGTAAAATTAACCCACTTCGCATGGCTGATCAGCGACGCCAAGGGAAGAAAACAACATACACAGTGGTGACCTTATACAAATTTATTTTAGTTTGTGTAATTTTTATACATGTGATCTAGATAAGTCAAATAGGCCAGAAATGATCAAATGATTCAGAAGACACTGAAAGCATTCTCACAAATCCGACCTAAGCATGGCTAAAGAGGGTAGGTAAATGGTTGTAGGATATAGCTGCCGTTTATAAATGTAGAAAACCACCATCCATTCTCAAATGTGAGGGAAAGAAGGTAACAAGTGACCGTTCTAAATTAAAATCAGATAACAGAGTAAAGCGGCAGAACGAGAAGTAAAACATAAACAAATTGAGGAGGGATGTTATCGGAATCATTTTTCCACTTTGAACATAATTAATGTATGGAATGGTCCGCCAGGCACTGCTGCCGAGACAAAGGCGTGGGTCATTCCTGAACAATTGGATATTCATATAGGGGAAATAGAGAGCTAAGATGGGATATGCTTCATTGAGCCTAATAGCTCTATTTCATTTTAAAGCATTTCTTTGATCCAGTTGCTAATGTATTTTAGAGGGGCTGTTACACTATATATTGATATATAATATCCCTTTTATCTCTTGTTATCATGCCTGACTGCAGCCGTTGGATGTCACTGGACCAACACCAGATTAGTAACTCTTTTACTGCCAAGTAGGATAACTTCAGAACTGTAAAGTCACTCACAGTTTATTACTGCCATAGCACTATGCATTTTGAGAATAGCCTACACAAGCCATAGAGAGGCAAAAGGGCATGTGGCACTGAAGCCAGATAAAAGTGAAGAGATGGTCAATGAAGGCATGGTGTAGGCTAAGTAGCATTTACACGTGCCAAGTGAGCAGCCAATTATCTGGAAGAAAGCGTTCCTTTCTGATAACCGCCTCTCGTCAGTGGAGGAAAGATGGGGATGAGCGATGGCTGCTCAAGACTCAATTATGATGAATTTCTTTAATATAATATTGAAAGTGGCTGCAAAACAGAGTCTACAGATAAATTCTGGGTTTTGGTTCACCTTTTCAATAGAACGTTCTCAACTACAAATTAAGACAGTAACACATTCATTTTTGACATTGGTGTGGTTGCCATTTGATTTGAGTCAGCTGCAGGAACACGACTTTTGTCAGAGGGGTCTACTGACCATAAGTTGATTAGTGAGAGACCTGCATCAGTAAATATGCTGTTATCAGCAAGTGTTCAATTCTCCTGTTCCTCCCCCATAGGAGAAATTGCCCCTTACCCCTATTTATCCTGAATTGCTTAAAGGAGTTGGCCATTTTCTGGTTAGTGTTGACCAATAAGTTTGTGAGATGATTACATGGTTCTTACTAATATAGCCTTTGTTGATACTATGCACCGTTTTCTATATTTCATAATGTTTGTCCCCTTGTTTACCAGCTCTTTTATTCTGTCCACAGGGAGGTCCTGTCTATAAAATGGCTGGAGGGTCATGTGACCAAGCAAATCATCTCCATGTGATGTCTTCTCTGTTCAAATCGAGTCTAGTCCAGGTACACTGTCTTTGAATGGAGGAGGCTGAGTGATTTGTCTGGTCAAATGTCCCTCCACCAGCAGCCATTTTATGGACAGGACCTCCCTGTGAACAGCACAAAAGACTTTGCAAACAAGGGAGCATACTTCATGAAATATAGAAAAATACATTGAATTTTTAACAAAGGCTATATTAGAAAGTGTCATATAGTTATCTTACCTACAAATTAGTCAACAGTGGCTAGAAAGTGGCCATTTACTTTACTAATGTGTTTTCTAAACCAGACAACTTCTTTCAGTAAAAATCCAGACAATGATTCTCTCTTGAACCTGGTAGAGGTGCCACCTTGGTTGTAATTTTGCAGGGTCCTGAAATGGGCAACTTCTACTACCCCCTTCTATTTTATAAATTAGAGAACCCCATTAAATAAAAAATTGGATGTATTAGGACTAATACCATGATTTCTATGTAATGCATTCATAAGGCTTTGGTTCCAGCTGATAAAATTATTGCTGACATTTTCCAGGGGCATTGCTAGGTCAAAACATCCTGGATGTTTTGTCCAGGGCCCTGAATGTACTGGCCACGAACAATACAACTGCATCGCTGTCCTCAGGACGGCAATACCGGCAATTACTGTGGCAGGACACGGGGTTAATGCCATTAGGCCTAAGGCCTATGAGACAGTAGAATGACGTAGGTGGTCACAAATGATGACGTCATCCTGACCACCTGTGCCAGGTCTCAGGCAGCGCTTGTGCCTGCAGCTTGATTTCATTGCAATTTCCTCAGTTGAGAAGTCGGTAACTCAGGCCTGTGACCGTCATTGAAGATGGCAGCAGGGAGTCAGGTGAGCATTTTTTTTCTAACTCACTTTTTGGGGAAAGTAGTACTGGGGCACTATATAGGGGGGGGTATTATAACTACAAGGGGCCCTATAAGTATTGGGGACACTACAGCGGCATATTATAAATATTTGGGGCACTATAAGTACTGGCAGCACGCAAGCACTATGGGGGGCACTACAGGGGAGCATTATATCTACTGTACTAGGGGCATTATCGAGGGAATTATACTTACTGGGGGACTGTATGGGGCCTTACAGAGGGCATTATATCTATAGGGGCTACTACAGGGGTCATTATAATTAAGAGGGCACTAAAAGTTTTTTTTATAATTACTGGGAACACTAAAGGGGGTCAATAAAACTGCTAGAGGCACTATAGGAGGCATTATAACTACTGGGGCACTATAGGAGGCATAATAACTACTTAGGGCTCTACAGGGGGGGAATTATTATTACTGTGGCCACTTTAGAGGGTCTTATTACCACTGGAGGAATTTTGGAGAACTTTATCACTACTGGAGGTGCTATGAGGCATTAATACTACTGGGGGTTCTGTGGGGGAATTATTATTATTGGGCATAATATGGAAGCGACTACTACTAATAGGGGCACTCACAGAGAAGGTTATCACCATAGGAGGCACTATTACTAATAAGGGCACTCTGGGAACAAGTAAACCAAGAGAAGAGCAAGAAATACCGCATACAAGGGCCGCACTTCTTAAAAAATATATAATTTATTCAAGAAACACAAAGTCCCAGGCGTTTAAAATGAATTGTATACAATTACATACCTATGTGTGGACTGCAAATTCGTCCAACACATAAACCTACAGACACCACACACATCACATCAGATGTGAACATATATGTGCTGCCAAAGTAATATAAAAGGCATGAATAAAGCAACAAATATATGCACAAAATACTTATCAAATATGGAGATAGGCAGACATGATGTGTAGGTAAGGGAAGTCCCCACGCGTATCGCCAGTCAATGCTGGCTTCCTCAGGGGTCCATGTTCCATCAATGTGTCCCATATTTATATATACATACATTATTGAATAATAATAGGCATCAACTGAGGACAATCAAATGATAAAAATAAACAAGGAGGGGCAAGAGAAAGTGCGGCAAAACTACCTTAAACTCCCCTGTGCAGGACCTATATGCGCAGATGATGGCGCCAAGTAAGATGGTATAGCGTGGCGAAAATCCATCTGCGCATGCGCAAGATGGCGCCAGACTGGAAGCCCGCCCGCAATACGCTCCAAACACCGGAAGCAGCATCGCTGGGCTGAAAATACTGGTGTGCGTCCGCGCCTGACCCAGGGAAAATATAAAAAATGTGGTAAAGATGCAATTGACATAATTTTACATATTTATGAAAGCATGCATAAGTTTATTTTACTAAATAAGTGATCCATTTAGATTCTAAATAAATCCCCAAAGTGCATAAGCAAAGAGATATAAATCGATGCAAAAACGTCACCCATATCAATGAGTATAACTAAAAAAATATATGCAAAATCTATAATTGGTAAACAAATCAAAAACATGATTATAGCACCTAATACATGATTCCTCACAGATTATTTGTCAATCATTAATTACCTTATAAATACAATAATTCCCCATTATACAAGATGACACATAATTACTAAAAATAAAATAAACCAACAACTTAGATAAAACCCCTAACTCATCGCATATTGTCAATCAACCATGATTAATTATTTTATAATTTATGCGCATATATGGGTATACAGTGCTGCCCATAATTATTCATACCCCTGGCAAATTTTGACTTAAAGTTACTTTTATTCAACCAGCAAGTAATTTTTTGATGGGAAATGACATAGGCGTCTCCCAAAAGATAATAAGACGATGTACAAGAGGCATTATTGTGGTAAAAAAAAACATTTCTCAGCTTTTATTTACATTTGAGCAAAAAATACAAGATGTTCCGCACTGTGTAAAATCTCAGAGGACGTGGTCGGAAGCCAAAAGTGACACCTGTGCTGGCAAGGAGGATAGTTAGAGAGGTGGAAAAGAATCCAAGGATCACCACAAAGGCCATCCTGGTGAATCTAGGCTCTGCAGGTGGCAATGTCTAAAGGCAGATAATCCAACGGACACTGCACACTGCTAGGTTCCACGGATGCAGACCAGGCACACAAAAGCTCGCTTGGCCTTTGCAAAAGCTCATCTGGACAAAGAAGAAGACTTCTGGTCTTCTGTGTTATGGTCAGATGAAACAAAAATTGAATTGTTTGGTCACAATGATGTTTCCTTCATTTGGTGTAAAAAAGGAGAAGCCTTCAACCCAAAGAACACCATCCCCACTGTCAAACATGGTGGTGGGAACCTAATGCTTTGGGGGTGTTTTTCAGCCATTGGACCAGGGAACCTAATCACAGTAAACGGCGCCATGAAAAAAGAGCAATACATGAGGATTCTCAATGACAACATCGGGCAGTCTGCAGAGAAACTTGGCCTTGGGCACCAGTGGACATTTCAGCATGACAATGACCCAAAACACACAGCAAAAGTGGTGAAGAAATGGTTAGCAGACAAGAACATTAACGTTTTGGAGTGGCCCAGCCAGAGTCCAGACTTGAATCCAATTGAGAATCTGTGGAGGGAGCTAAAGATCAGGGTGATGGCAAGAAGACCCTCCAACCTGAAAGATTTGGAGCTCATTGCTAAAGATGAATGGGCAAAAATACCTGTAGAGTCATGCAAAAAGCTGGTCTGCAATTATAGGAAGCGTTTGATTGCTGTAATAGCCAATAAAGGCTTTTCTATTGATTATTGAGAAGGGTATGAATAATTTTGGACTGGACACTTTTTGCTCAAATGTAAATAGAAGCTGAGAAATGTTTTTTTTTCCACAATAATGCCTCTTGTACATCGTCTTATTATCTTTTGGGAGACACCTATGTCATTTCCTGTCAAAAAATTACTTGCTGGTTGAATAAAAGTAACTTTAAGTCAAAATTTGTCTGGGGTATGAATAATTAAGGCAGCACTGTAAATACCCTCAATAACCATTGTGTAATGTACCCCACTTGAATAATACATCGTACATTTTAAAAACATTTCTTAAACACCCCGTGATGATGAATAATAAATAAATAATAAATCCAAATTCATGTAAAATTAGAACATGATTACAACACCAATAAATGAAACCTGATGACAAATAACCAATTGATGAATCATTGAATATATAAATAATCTTTTATAACACGCATCAGACACACGCTCGGGAATAACCCAAAACCCTGGGTCAAATAGGCCTGCACTGGAAATAGTGATGTTGGAAATTAGTATATGCAAATACAGAAGAACATAATAACATATACAAAAATATCCATAGGCATCCAAATAGAGTCCATATAGTGTGTAGCAATCCTTTTCTTCAATAGGGATAATAGCCCAAAACAAGCTCTCAAGAGTGATCCCGTCTGTATCTTCAACCTGAGTCATAAAGATGGTCCCTTAACGTGACTCCCTCAATAAAGTGCCAAGTGCGAAGTGCAAATTTAAAAACAAACATCAAGACCAATGAAATGACCTTAAAGTGCAGACAAGAAATAGAAATTAGCAAAACATCAATAAAAATGAAATATAAAAAGTGAAACAAAATAGTAAGTGTTGATTAATTATACGTAATAACCAGTGAACCGAAGTTCCTCATTGAGACCATGCGGTGCAAGTGATCTGAGGTTGAAGATCCACCTAGACTCAGATTTGAGTAGCTGTTTCAGACACCCGTGTGCCCCTGATGTTGTTGTGAATAAGATCTAATCCTACAATCCTAAGGTCACTATACCTACCCCCAAGAAATGAGATGCCACCGATGTCAAGAGTTTGTCCCCATTAGACCTATCGCGCAATGCCAAACGGATATTGGACAGATGTTGCTGTATCCTTTTTCATAGTTCTTGTGTGGGTTATCCCACATATACCTTCTTACAAGGACATAATAAGGCATATACCACATTTTTGGAGTGACACTTCACATAGTATTCTCTGGGAACAAATTATTACTATTAGTGGGACTTATGGATGCACTTTGGAGACTATCTGTATAGCCCTGTTATTTCTGCTGTACAGGGGAAACTCTAAAAATTTAAATATCGTGCAAAGTTCATTTATTTTAGTAATGCAACTTAAAAAGTGAAACTAACATATGAGATAGACTCATTACATGCAAAGCGAGATATTTCAAGACTTTATTTGGTATAATTTGGATGAATATGGCTTACAGTTTATGAAAACCCCAAAGTCACAATCTCAGGTATCCTTTGCTCAGGGGGTATGTTTTAATTAGCTGACTAGCTAACTGAGCCTAGAACTTTTGTACAATATTCAAATTTTTCGAGTTTCACCTGTATAGTATTTGGGAGCATTGGGGGGGCACAGCAAGCATAGTATAGGGTGTAGCAGCAGGCTAACACTGTTTGGGTACCAGGAGGAGGAAGATGATAGAAAAGTGAAGAACCTAAGATGTCAGTGTGGCAAACTTTGCAGAAACAACATGTGGCTGAAATAAGTCATCATACGTTGTCTGGGCCTGAATGAAGAAGATGAGGAAAGAGAACAGCTACATAAGTGGAAACATTACTGGATGTAATAGGTATGTAGTACTGTATCCTCCTGTATTTGTGAAAAAAGCATGCCAATTAGCTTTCTTCCAAAGGAAGAAAGCTCTTGAGTGTCACCTAGAGGTATCTACCTTGTAAGTAAATGTCCTACCCATAAAATAAGACTAAAGGGTTGGTTATTGAACCAGTATCCCCCACCCAGAGCTGGCGGAAAGGTGTTTAATCTGGCCAACCAGTCCCCATCTCTGTACTGATGGGAGAAAGAACCCCAAAACAACCATCCTACTATTTAAGCTTTTTTTTTTTACTTGGACATTGATAGCACTAGAGAGACATTTTTCTTCCTTCTGGGTGAGCGCAAATTATTAACAGGTATGCAAAATATATAATCTAGAAAACTCACTAATTATCTTCGTGGCACTGTGTGGCCTCTACCTGTCTGTGTAGGGCACATGTACTCTAAGTGGATAGGTAGCTTTCAGAACTGTGGCCTCTGATGCTTTAAAATGATCTCCTGTCATCCCTCAGGTCTGTGAAATTAGAAAGGTATTTGGTTTATGACACTGCACACCGCGAGAGAGCAATTGAGCGGAGGATACATTTTACAATACTTATCTTCTTTTTTTTTGTATTAAATTTTTCTTAGCTTTTCTCTCCAACACTGCAGTGCGTTTTTTGTATAAAAAAAATTCTAAGTACGCGATGTTACATCAGAGCTTCAGCTGTTGCTGCTCTAATGATTGTGATCAGAGGATCTGAGATTTAAATTTCTTTAAATGTCAGTATTCACAAAGCAAATGCACAACACTTTTATCTTTTGACTTCCATGAAGTAATTTGAAATGTCAAGGGAAGTTATAAGGTGTAAAGTTTAAAAAAAAAAATCACAAGGAAAATAAAAAGCAAAGCAAACTCTTGACTCTGTGTCAGAAAGGCTTTCTTCTTGCTGACAGTTCTGTCAGAGTGCACCCGTCCTGTATAAAGGACATGCCTTGATTTTACTTCCGCTGGCAGAAAACTTCCTCTGTAAAGTCAAATAAATTGACACAAATTTAGATGCTGGGAAACTTTTCAGACTTGGTAATTATCCGCAGAATCAAGACAGTAACATTTTAGGCTAATAATGTATCATTTAGTAGATAAACTTCCCAATCAATATACTGAAGGGTGTATGCTTGCATTTGGTCAAAGGTGGTCATGCTGTAAGGCACAGGTCATGATCAGGGGGCCATGGGTAGATTTCAGGGGGTCTGTAAGCTTGGATGGAAAACAAATGACATCTTCATGATCACCTATTTCTAACAAAAAATTTTCATTTTCTTCAATTACAAATGCAGGCATCAGACCACCATAGAATTAGCAACAGAAATCACAGATAATTTCATATCACGTTACCAGTTGCATATATCTTTAAATACTAGTGAAAGGTCTCACCAGAATGCCAAAAGGGTCAGTGGTAGACATGAAAGTATTTCTGGAAATTAGTTTCTGGTCCTATTCAAATGAATTGGTTGGCTGATTCAATTCAGGTACAAATAAATTTGATCCAAATCAAAAGTGCTAACATTGCCCAGAAAATTTTTGGATGTCAATCTGGGGTCTCCTAGGACTGTATCCAACCCCTTTCAAGCTCTTTAACTCCAAGAAAGCATTAGTAATGTCATTGTGACAGTGACATATATGGCTATGGGTAAACAGGTGGTAGCCGGTGGTATCAAACACTGCACTGTCATATTTTATTCTTAAAGGGAGTCTGTCACCACTATATGACCATATACAGCACTTACATGGCTCTGTAGCACACCTATACAGGATTCTAACGGTACCTTTGTTATTTTCTTTAGACATCCAGAAGCTGGAAAAACGACGTTTATTTCAAATGCAAATGAGCACTCGCAAGTGCCCAGGGGCGGCGTTCAGTGTGTAGGTGCCCAGGCTGCTCTGCCTTTTTAACCGTTACTCCTCCCCCAGCCTCCTCCTTTTCCCTTGTATCATCCCTAGGTCCGGCCGAGATCCCGCGCCTGCGCACTGCTTCGCCGAATGACGCATGCGCAATAGTTGAATTAATGCCGTACCCAAAATGGGCATTGCAGTGCGCATGCCCCGGGCCGGCGAAGCAGTGTGCAGGCGCGGGATCTAGGGATGATACAAGGGAATAGGAGGGCGGGCAAAGGAAGAGGCTGGGGAGGAGTAACGGTTAAAAAGGCAGAGCAGCCTGCGCACCTACACACTGAACTCCGCCCCTGGGCACCTACACACTGAACTCCGCCCCTGGGCACTTGCGAGTGCTCATTTGCATATGAAATAAACATAGTTTTTCCTGCTTCTGGATGTCTAAAGAATATAACAAAGGTACCGTTAGAATCCTGTATAGGTGTGCTACAGCGCCATGTAAGTGCTGTATATGGTCATATAGTGGTGACAGACTCCCTTTAAATTAAAATATGGTCTACAAATGATGCCTTTTTGGTGGCAGATGCCTTCTTCTTTGTTTTCTGACCTGTAAAATGGTGGCCCACGTCTTGAGAGATTCATCCAAATTAAATCACAAAAGATTCGGTTAGACTGGAAATTGTAAGACACTTAAGACAAATATGATTTGTTTAGAATCGATTTGCTAAAATGGTTAAAGGGCTTTTCCAACTGGCAGTGGACCTTGAGTGGCTACTGTGATAATGTAAAGATGCAATGACAACCAACCAGACGTTGCATCGCCATTATATGCCTTTTCAAATTAATTTCACAATTAGTTGTCAGAAAAGCTGCTTTAAGGGACCTGACCGTGTGGCCATACCCTAAGAAAACTTCTTGCTATTGCTCCCAATGATATATGTGCATACAACATTACAAGAGGGGGAACTGTTTTGGACTGCCATCTTTTAAGTGTTGCTACAAAAAGGATCCCTCACACCAGAGGATTGAGTGCATTTTTGTATTCCTCACTGGTTTTGGGAGCTAAAACAAGGAGTGAATAAAAAAAAATGAGAACTGTATCTGTCCAATACTTTCTTTCATTTTATGACACACCCCTTATATGGGCTGCATCATGAAACCTGACTGCGTGAACGTACCCTTATGCTTATTTTCCCATATAGCATCACTGCAACTGAACAGCTGGGAAAGGCAAGGGGGTGTTTTTGATGGTGCCACACTATACCACTGCTCTTGCACTCTACAGCATTCTTTCCTCTCTGCTATATAGATGATTATGGTTGCAGAGTTAATTATGAATTTTTCTGTAAGTCTCAAACAATTGGCTTTCTTGACCATTTGGTCTAGGTACTGTATTATTCCTAATAATACACTCTTATCAATATGGTGTCCATTTGTGTTCATTTCCGACTCTACACTACCCATTCTCAGCGTATCAGCCGCAGTTTAGCAGCATTTCAGAATATATACATTGTATATAAATGACAGATAATATGTATGATACAGAAGATATAGGTTTTAATCCTGATTCCAATATTGCAGTACACTATGTTGGTATGAGGCTGATATTGTTTTCATGGAGGCAGCTTGGGCTTTTTAAGTGTTCCCCTATATAGCCTGGCTAAATACAATGACTTTGGCTGACTTGCTGGATTTTTGAAGGTAAGCGTAATAAGGAAGATGATCATATGAATCGGTAAAGGTTTCATATTTCTTGAGGCGAAGTGAGCACATTGTTTCTTGCCAAGTGAGAACCTGTGAAATCCTACATAAAAATGTGAACATCTTTGGAGTAATTATTTTTGCTTTATGCACTGACCTATAAAAGAGAAAAGTGAAAAATTTTACTAATCAGGAGAGAGAGATTAGTGTAGGATAGAGATGGGAGCACGATGCTGTAGCTAACTTCACAAAAAATGAGATAAATATATATTTTTTAGCTAATATAATATAGAAAAAAATTGATTTTTTGAAACTTACATCCAGGCATTCGTTAGCTTCTAGAGCAAACGTTAAACATATTTCATGTTGCCTATTCACCCTATGTAGGCCAAAAGAGTGTCCTTTTGTTCTCCATCAGGCTGGTATGATTTGGTGTACCTTTTCACTGTATAGGAAAACATAGTCTGACACACTGTATGCCATATAAAGTTCAGTGGTATACTTTGGGTCTTTGAGGTCAGGGAGTGGGAAAAATTTTATGTGGTTCTATTTTAAGTTTTATTATTTGTAACATAACGTGAATTTAAAAGATTTGAGAATGAATAAATTTATGCAGGCTAAGTGAATAAATATACCGTATTTTTCACCCTATAAGACGCACCGGCCCATAAGACGCACCTAGGTTTTTGAGGAGGAAAATAAGAGAAAAAAAAATTTGAACCAATAGGTGTGCTTTTGGTGGGTTTTGAACTAATTGTGGTCTGTGGATGGCACACTGTTATGGGGGATCTGTGGATGGCGAACTGTTATGGGGGAT
The DNA here is from genome assembly GCF_905171765.1 of Bufo bufo. NCBI lineage: Eukaryota > Metazoa > Chordata > Amphibia > Anura > Bufonidae > Bufo > Bufo bufo. The sequence goes on along the minus strand of NC_053390.1, from coordinate 141,938,710 downwards.
CTGTGGGTGACGCACTGTTATGGGGGATCTGTGGGTGACGCACTGTTATGGGGGATCTGTGGGTGACACTTATGGGGGATCTGTGGGTGACACTTATGGGGGATCTGTGGGTGACACTTATGGGGGATCTGTGGGTGGCTCTTATTGGGGTCTCTAGATGGCACTGTTATGGGGATCTGTGTATGACACTGTTATGGGGGGGGGATCTGTGGATGACACATATATAGCATCTTATGCTATGTGTCATCCACAGATCCCCTCCATAACAGTGTCCCTGTAGTGAATGACCCTCAATACAAGGGGTGGGGGTCGCATCTGCTTTTATAATGACAGCGGGGCCCGTGCAGTGACTGTATTCTACTACACGGGCCCCGCTCACTGTATAATCGTATCTGTATTCTGTAATAGTTAATTGTGTATATAATGTAATCGCATAATCAGCGCTACTTACAACTACAAGCGCTCGGTAGGTAGCAGAGAGGAGGGAGGAGGCAGGCCGGGAGGACGGGCGCTGGCAGCGTGAGTCACTACGTCATGCGCCCACGCCGCCTGCTTCATTCATAAAGTGGGTGGCGCAGGGGCGTGACGTAGTGAGTGACGCGCCGCCCGCCCATCCTCCCGGCCTGCCTCCTCCCTTCTCTCTGTTAGGGCCCTTTCACACTTGCGTTGTCCGGATCCGGCGTGCACTCCATTTGCCGGAGGTGCCCGCCGGATCCGGAAAAACGCAAGTGAACTGAAAGCATTTGAAGACGGATCCGTCTTCAAAATGTGTTCAGTGTTACTATGGCAGCCAGGACGCTATTAAAGTCCTGCTTGCCATAGTAGTAGTGGGGAGCGGGGGAGCAGTATACTTACAGTCCGTGCGGCTCCCCGGGCGCTCCAGAATGACGTCAGAGCGCCCCATGCGCATGGATCACATGATCCATGCGATCACGTCATCCATGCGTGTGGGGCGCCCTGACGTCACTCTGGAGCGCCTGGGGAGCCACACGGACAGTAAGTATACTGCTCCCCCGCTCCCCACTACACTTTACCATGGCTGCCAGGACTTTAGCGTCTTGGCAGCCATGGTAACCATTCAGAAAAAGCTAAACGTCGGATCCGGCAATGCGCCGAAACGACGTTTAGCTTAAGGCCGGATCCGGATTAATTCCGGATCCGGCCTTTTCGGCAAGTGTTCAGGATTTTTGGCCGGAGCAAAAAGCGCAGCATGCTGCGGTATTTTCTCCGGCCAAAAAACGTTCCGGTCCGGAACTGAAGACATCCTGATGCATCCTGAACGGATTTCTCTCCATTCAGAATGCATTAGGATAAAACTGATCAGGATTCTTCCGGCATAGAGCCCCGACGACGGAACTCTATGCCGGAAGAAAAGAACGCAAGTGTGAAAGAGCCCTTACCTACCGAGCGCTTGTAGTTGTAAGTAGCGCTGAATATGCGATTACATTATATACACAATTAACTATTACAGAATACAGATACGATTATACAGTGAGCGGGGCCCGTGTAGTAGAATACAGTCACTGCACGGGCCCCGCTGTCATTATAAATGCAGATGCCGGCCCCCAGCCCCTCCTCCCTCACAGCTGATACACCCGCCGCGCGGCATCGCGGCGGGTGTATCATTGAAAATACGGCAAAATCAGCAGCATTTGCCCCATAAGACGCACTGCTATTTTCCCCCCACTTTTGGGGGGGAAAAAGTGTGTCTTATAGGGCGAAAAATACGGTATTTACTAAGTGATTAAGTATAAAATAAAACAGAGAAAGCACATACAGAATATAATAAATTTAATTAAATAATCATCACTGGACATGCAATATGGGGTGGCACACTGGTCGCCATGTAATATCACCCATGGTGTACAAGAAATAGGGCAAATCTCTACTTCCATCATACTTAGAATAAAGCCTTTAATGGAGTGCCCCAAATGTAAGTGTTTCATAGAGTTTAAACATTTTAGCTCCTCCTCCAGTGTGCAGCACGTATGTCTCTGAGATCACTCAGGAATGTGGTCTTATCAGCACAATGGGAATGGGTACTACATTACAAGAATCATTACACAGAATGGTAATAATGAAAGGGAACAGAATAAAAGGAACATAACCAATCAGTACTTAGAAAATACCCTTGCAATACACTATTGGGCAATACACTAATGCAGTTACCCCTGCATTATTGCTTGTTTTCAGTATTATGTGTTGCATTCTTTGTGTGCTGTGACAAGATGTGTGCATTACACCTCCATGTGACATCATTATGTATATTCCCTCTGATGTGACTTGCAATGTACATGGTGATCTTTTTTGTGTGTTGTTTCTTTGCTATGATATTATGGTGTACATTGCCCCTGTTCTGTGACTATGAGCTTTATACTTGGACATGAGTGTGTGCATTATGGTTGTGCTTTAAGAAGACTAAAATAATTGTAAGTTTATTCTGAACCTATTGCTGATGCCGGTCATGTTGGAGTGGGACCCCCTTACAAGTTTGGCCTGGATTTAAAGGAGTTTCCCTGGATCACAGATTTTTTTTCCAATTTGAACTCTCCTGTCCTGACCCATTGTCAGCATGTATGGTTTGTTTCCATCCTGTAGGTGGCACTTCCTGTTTCTGTATCCAAACAAACCCATGATGCACTTCTTTCGCTGCCACAGCTCCAGCTCTGTTCCCAATAATGCCTTGCTAGTTTATAGCTCCTCTCACCAGTTAGTTACATAGACACTCCCCTATCACTGCCCCACCCATGGACATAACATCACAGGAATTTAGAAAGAGCTGCATTGACATGGTTATGTGTGGAAGATAGGAGCCATAAAGGTAAAAGAAATATGCAGCGTACTCAAGTTAGGTGTAGAAATGTTCCTGGGTGTTGTAGTGCAATAGACAGTAACCTGAGACGGCTGACTCTCTGCAAGGGCAGGTGATGATGAGAAATGTTCGTGACGCCAGTGCCAATTAAACGGTGGCACGCCGTTTGCTGATAGCAGGAATAACTGAGGAACCACGTGATGTTAAAACAGAACTCAAACTTTAGTAGTCATCATACATGGACATAGATGGAAGCGCAGTTCCTTTGCAGACAGTTGGTTGCAGTACATTTGATGCAGGCAATATATATATAGCAAGGTGACTTCAGAGTGTTAAACACAGGACTTGCAGTACAGGCGGCTTGCACTCTATTCCTGACTGATCCTGGAACATAGAAACTCTTCTCCAAGGCCCGATGCCCTAGCTCTGGCGTATATCCTTGGTTTTATAATTATCAAGTACCTCCTCTGTTGTCTTTAGTACCTCTTGCTTTTCTGGACTTGCCTCTGTCTCTCTCAGTTTCCTCAGGCTGGTTAACTGTGGTGTTCCTGCTTCTGCATATATAAACTCAGGAGGGGAACCTTCTCCTTGGATCTGGAACCCGGTTACAGGGACTGCATTACCCTCTCCTGGTTCACAGGCTTCAGGCCTGGACTTGACTCTGACATAGCCTAATCTCTGGTTAGACTAGACTACAGACTTCAGACTCCAACCACAACTCCAACTCTAGACTCAAGACTCCTCTCCTTAGCCTGACTGGGCCTTATATAAACTAGGGCTCCCTAGCTCCCTCTAGTGACTAAGAGCTAGAATGACACCCCTAGCAGGCCTGTACATGCACATTTTACAGTAACAGGGAAGTACATAGCATTACATTACATTACATTTTATGAAGATGACTTATACCAGCTTCCCCATAGATAAGGGGGGGGCGACAGCACACCAAGTGACCCTTCTGTAGTGACGGGCATTACAGTCCCCGTACACTAAATACTTTAAGCTGAGTACGACCTCGTACTCCATCAGGGCCCGCCCAACTGGAATCTTTACCTGAAACAGAAAAAGACACATGCAGGCATACATATATGTCATTCATCTGCATTTACATTCATATCAGGTCCAATTGGCAAAGGTGAAGGGTGGTGACAAGGGGCGTCGTTCTCTTCTCTCAGGATAGTGAATGGAACTGGGGCGCTGACCTGGCACAGCGTGACATTAATACCAGGATAGTCCATGACAATGAATAAGTCCATATTAGAACAGCAAGAAACGGTAAAACAGTATAAAAGTTCTTGGAGGCTCAAAGAACAAATATGAGTTCGTACCCAGGTTATTTTCCTATAAATCACAGAGGCTCTCATGCGGTGGAGTCCATCTCTGGGCACATTTCCTTTTAAAAGAGCAAAAATCTCAGAGGCTCAGGTTCTTTTGAGTCTATCTCCGGGCACGGTTCCTTACTATCAAGTTGCACAATAAAATTGTATAATATAAAACAAGTGCTGTAATACCCCTGATCAACCTGAAAAGGGGGGTAAGGGTAAACGGTGCAACAACGGAACAGGCACAACGTGGTGGAAAATAGCAAAAGCAGGCAGGAGATCCTGGAAACAAACTTGGCTTTGTTGAGTTTATTATTTCAGTGAGTGACACCTACCACTGAGCCGTGGATAAACTGGCAGCAGCAACAAAGGACCAGAAAACATAGGACTCCTGTCCTGGAAGGGTTAACAACATCATTCTTTGGTGAAATAAATCAAAGGCCTAGCAGGCTGATTCACAGGGGTATGTCATAATTACCCGGCTCTGCTGGCAAGTACGGCCTGTAGTAGTCCTCTACAGGAGGATGTGCCCACATAACGGTGTCAGGGGGCAGCTGCAAGGTAAAGGGGCCCCTAATAGGTATTGGCCCCATGGGCCTAGGGGTAGACCCTCGGGTGGACCGTACCGGTCCCGGCATAATGATTGTGGGTGGTGCTGCATTGGGTACCGCCGCCGCAAGCGGTCCGGTGGGCTCTGTGCAGCAGTTCACAGCAATAGCGGGTCCTCTTTGGGGCCGCAACGGAGCGGGGGTGACAGAAGGTGGTCTACGGGTGGTGACAGGCACCCTTACCTCATCCTCCTTAGGCGGCGTCCGGATCCTGGCGGTGGCAATCTTGCGCAGCTCCCGCAACTTTTCCTTTAGCCGGACGATCTGGTCACCAATGCTCTCTGTGTCGGAATCGCTGTCCTCTGCTGGCGCCGCCGGCGCAGGTACAGTCAACGATGGCTCGGACGCGGCCTCTGCAGATTCCGGTGGCGCATCGGGTCTCCTACCCTTCCGGATATTCTCCAAGGTAACCCGAAGTCCTTTTAAATTCTCAATGTCCTGTACGGTCTTCTCCCGACGAGGCAGCTCGGGGGAAGGATAGGGGCTCACCCATTTTTCCAACACGGTTGGCTGCCAGAAGACATTAGGCCCAATGAAGGAGCCCTGCTCTTGGAAAGCGTGATGGGCCGGCTCTGGAGAGCGTTCAGGTTCCCGCTCGCAGCCAGAGTAGTCTTCTTCTGCCTCCCAGTCCTCAGGTTCTCGCTTGGGACGGGTCACGGCAGTTGCATAAGGGCCTCTCAGGCTCTCGGCAGGGGTGAACTCCACTTCCTCTCCCTCGCGGAGGCTGTGCTGATAGGAAGGGAGGTAGTCTCTCTTGACAGATCTTCTGTTAACATACAAGTCTCTGCCAGTTAGATAATCTTGGATGAACCCGTAGCCACGGGTTTTGTCAAAGGACACCACCACTCCCTTTCTCCTTTCCAGGCGGGGTTGGGTGTTGGTGTGTCGTTCATGGATAGTCTTGGTCAGTTCCTCATAATATATTTTAGTCTTTGTATTCCGCTTTTTGGCGACTTCCCGGACCTCCGCCATAAGTGCTGACCACTTGAAAGAGGGCTGGAAGAAGTCTCTCCAGAAGCCATAATGATGCTCTGGTTCTTTCTCCGGCGGCGGGCAGGCGGGTCTCTCCGGTCCCGGAGAGTAGGCCGGTGGAGCGTCCTCAGGCTCTACACCAACATTATCCATCTTTGATATTTCAGGCGCGGACGTTGCAGCAAAGCTCTGCTCACTCTCCAACATGCTCGATCCTTCTCCTGAGAGCGATAGGGTGGCGCCAATAAGATCAGCCAGATCCTCCCATTGCACTGGGAGGCCGCCCCCCAGGTATTCCAGTATGGGGAAGGCGGAGTCCATGCTGGCCGACATGTAAATGTCCAGATAAGCATTGGCGCCTGACCTTGAACTCCTTCCCGCTATTTCCTCAAAAAGGCGGCAATTTTTCCCGCTTTTTCAGGATGAAGATGACGCAGCAGCTATTTCAGTAGCCTCAGCGGCCATCTTTGGTAGAAGCGCTGTCTATTCACTGACAGCAAGCAGGATGATGAAAAGTCCACAAAACCACACTCCGATGTGGCGATTTTCTTCCTCTTGATAGCGCAACACTGCACAGCGCTTTTTGGAGTTTTTAGGGACACTTTTAGTATGTTTTTCGGTCCACAAAGTTCACTTTAATAAAACAGGCAATTTGTCACTTTGGTCACAGGGCAACTGTATAAGGCACAAAGTTCACGCTTCTTGCACTGGAAAGCGTGCGTATCCTGTTCGTGACGCCAAAAGAGAGGTGCAGCGTACTCAAGTTAGGTGTAGAAATGTTCCTGGGTGTTGTAGTGCAATAGACACTAACCTGAGACGGCTGACTCTCTGCAAGGGCAGGTTATGATGAGAAATGTTCGTGACGCCAGTGCCAATTAAACGGTGGCACGCCGTTTGCTGATAGCAGGAATAACTGAGGAACCACGTGATGTTAAAACAGAACTCAAACTTTAGTAGTCATCATACATGGACATAGATGGAAGCGCAGTTCCTTTGCAGACAGTTGGTTGCAGTACATTTGATGCAGGCAATATATATATAGCAAGGTGACTTCAGAGTGTTAAACACAGGACTTGCAGTACAGGCGGCTTGCACTCTATTCCTGACTGATCCTGGAACATAGAAACTCTTCTCCAAGGCCCGATGCCCTAGCTCTGGCGTATATCCTTGGTTTTATAATTATCAAGTACCTCCTCTGTTGTCTTTAGTACCTCTTGCTTTTCTGGACTTGCCTCTGTCTCTCTCAGTTTCCTCAGGCTGGTTAACTGTGGTGTTCCTGCTTCTGCATATATAAACTCAGGAGGGGAACCTTCTCCTTGGATCTGGAACCCGGTTACAGGGACTGCATTACCCTCTCCTGGTTCACAGGCTTCAGGCCTGGACTTGACTCTGACATAGCCTAATCTCTGGTTAGACTAGACTACAGACTTCAGACTCCAACCACAACTCCAACTCTAGACTCAAGACTCCTCTCCTTACCCTGACTGGGCCTTATATAAACTAGGGCTCCCTAGCTCCCTCTAGTGACTAAGAGCTAGAATGACACCCCTAGCAGGCCTGTACATGCACATTTTACAGTAACAGGGAAGTACATAGCATTACATTACATTACATTTTATGAAGATGACTTATACCAGCTTCCCCATAGATAAGGGGGGGCGACAGCACACCAAGTGACCCTTCTGTAGTGACGGGCATTACAGTCCCCGTACACTACAAATACATTACAGAAATACAGCTACCTTCATAAATGACTATTTTAAAGGATATTGATGCAAATCAGAAAATCCCTTTAAAATAAACTGCAGAAACTCTGAAAAGAAAGTAATACTCAACTCTAGAGGCAGATAAGCTTTTCATACAGTATGTGTCTTTACAGTTGTATAAGTAACTGCCTTTCCCTTGTCTAATTGTAACAGTACAATCCGGTGATTTCATTGGCTTATAACTAGAGCACAGACACAGAAGTGATGAAGATTGAATACAAGGAATCACTCAGCCCATTTCCAACCACAGATCATACATTACTGAACCTTTTTAAATTTCATTAAGTATGTTTTATACATAGCAGGAAGACAGAATGCAGGATACCCCTGAGGCATATTTCCAAACTATATCTTTGCTTTAGGCAATAAGGTATATTTTGGAAAAAACAGAAAAATGCTTTTTCTTTTTACTTGTTAGACCTCAGGAGTAGATAGACATTAATAAATATACTCGGGTACAACATTCAAAAGCTTTTATGACACGATGGACTTAATTCTACAAGCGATATATCATCCATCAGGAAGTGAACAGATTTGGGCATGTCTGGTACTTTCAGAGGACCTGTCACCAGCTTCAATACTTAAAAAGCTGTATTTGCCTGAATTAACCCTGCTTAGTATTATAAGGGCCCCTCGAAATCTCCCAGTCCAAAAATAAGGCTGCCAATAAGCATTATGTAACTACTTCTGTGTTTAGCCAAAAAGCGTCCACCAGGAGTCCTCTCTCATCTTCACCGATCTAATACGGTCCAGTCAGCACAGACAGTGTCAGATTGGCAAGTTATGTGCATTATTACAAGATAAGGAAACATTTTGTGAGATAACGGTGAAGTTTCACCATCATTATACAGTCGTGGCCAAAAGTTTTGAGAATTACATAAATATTGGAAATTGGAAAAGTTGCTGCTAAAGTTTTTATAATAGCAATTTGCATATACTCCAGAATGTTATGAAGAGTGATCAGATGAATTGCATAGTCCTTCTTTGCCATGAAAATTAACTTAATCCCAAAAAAAACTTTCCACTGCATTTCATTGCTGTCATTAAAGGACGTGCTGAGATCATTTCAGTAATTGTCTTGTTAACTCAGGTGAGAATGTTGACGAGCACAAGGCTGGAGATCATTATGTCAGGCTGATTGGGTTAAAATGGCAGACTTGACATGTTAAAACGAGGGTGATGCTTGAAATCATTGTTCTTTCATTGTTAACCATGGTGACCTGCAAAGAAATGCGTGCAGCCATCATTGCGTTGCATAAAAATGGCTTCACAGGCAAGGATATTGTGGCTACTAAGATTGCACCTCAATCAACAATTTATAGGATCATCAAGAACTTCAAGGAAAGAGGTTCAATTATTGTTAAGAAGGCTTCAGGGTGTCCAAGGAAGTCCAGCAAGCGCCAGGATCGTCTCCTAAAGAGGATTCAGCTGCGGGATCGGAGTGCCACCAGTGCAGAGCTTGCTCAGGAATGGCAGGAGGCAGGTGTGAGCGCATCTGCACTTTTGGAAGATGGCCTGGTGTCAAAAAGGGCAGCAAAGAAGCCACTTCTCTCCAAAAAAAATCATCAGGGACAGATTGATCTTCTGCAGAAAGTATGGTGAATGGACTGCTGAGGACTGGGGCAAAGTCATATTCTCTGATGAAGCCTCTTTCCGATTGTTTGGGGCATCTGGAAAAAGGCTTGTCCGGAGAAGAAAAGGTGAGCGCTACCATCAGTCCTGTGTCATGCCAACAGTAAAGCATCCTGAGACCATTCATGTGTGGGGTTGCTTCTCATCCAAGGGAGTAGGCTCACTCACAATTTTGCCCAAAAACACAGCCATGAATAAAGAATGGTACCAAAAAACCCTCCAACAGCAACTTCTTCCAACAATCCAACAACAGTTTGGTGAAGAACAATGCATTTTCCAGCACGATGGAGCACCGTGCCATAAGGCAAAAGTGATAACTAAGTGGCTCGGGGACCAAAACATTGACATTTTGGGTCCATGGCCTGGAAACTCCCCAGATCTTAATCCCATTGAGAACTTGTGGTCAATCCTCAAGAGGCGGGTGGACAAACAAAAACCCACTAATTCTCACAAACTCCAAGAAGTGATTATGAAAGAATGGGTTGCTATCAGTCAGGAATTGGCCCAGAAGTTGATTGAGAGCATGCCCAGTCGAATTGCAGAGGTCCTGAAAAAGAAGGGCCAACACTGCAAATACTGACTCTTTGCGTAAATGTCATGTAATTGTCGATAAAAGCCTTTGAAACGTATAAAGTGCGTGTAATTATATTTCACTACATCACAGAAACAACTGAAACAAAGATCTAAAAGCAGTTTAGCAGCAAACTTTGTGAAAACTAATATTTGTGTCATTCTCAAAACTTTTGGCCACGACTGTACATAGAGAGACACCATTTGGTAGATGAGGTAGTAATTATAGCACAAAGCGCTTAGCACCACAAAAGGCTTAAAGGTTCAACAAAGGCCTATGCTGGCTAGACACTTTTAGCAGCTGTTTGCCGAAAATTTTCCACCCTACCAATCACGTTTTCAGCAAACATAAGTCTACTGTCAGCCATCATGCATGAAAAGGAAAATTTTAACTACCATCACCAAAATAACATCAATAAAAATGTGCTTCATATAAAAGCTTGTTTTAAATAATAGGCCATTTTCTGATGACACATTTACTTTAAAGGGCTTCTCCGGAAATTAAGAAAATGAAAATACTTAAATATTACTTAAAAATATTTTCTCAGATACCTTTCATTAGTTATAATGGCTCCTTTTGTCTAGGGAGCAATCATCAGGAAAAATAAAATGGCCACCGTCCTATTAGTATACACGAAACCTGTCCTAATTAGTGATGAGCGGCAGGTCCCATATCCGAATTTGTGATATTTCACGAATATTCGCTAGAATATTTGTTTCATGTTCGTGAATATTTGTATTCGAGATTATTTTCGCGATTGCGATTAATGTAAAATGTAAAAAATCACTTAATGCGAAGTTGATCAAAAAAGAATATATAGCAGTAAATATAGTGCTATATATTAGTTTTAAGAATATTCATTATATTCTAAAATAAGAATATATAGCAATATAGTGAATATTCGTAAAATACACATATGGACTGCAATTAAGCTAATATAGTGCTATAGTATTTTTTATTTCTAGTGTAAATTTTTTCCAAATCGGAAGTTCAGAAGAGACATAAAAAATTTGACTATAAAAAAAAAAGATTATAGCACTATATTAGCTAAATTGCAGTCTATATGTGTATTTTACGAATATTCGCTATATTGTTACATATTCTTGTTTTAGAATATGACGAATATTCTAAAAAACGAAGTTATAGCAATATAGCGAATATATTTGTTATTTAGAATATTCGTCTTTTTTTTCCATATGAAAACATGATTCCTTCCTGCTTAAGTTGCTTGTTGGCCTATGACTCATTGACCCACAAGAAAGAAGCAGGGAGGAATCATGTTTTCAAATGTAAAAAAATGACGAATATTCGAAATAGTGAATATATAGCTCTATATTCAAAATATTATTAGCGAAGTTGCGATATTCGCAATTAATATTCGCTATACGAATATTCGCGCTCAACACTAGTCCTAATCACACAGGAGGACAAGTTACTTCAGAACACTGAGATAAAGAGCCGCCTTATCCTCCTCTCCTACTTGTCACGTATTATTGTCATGAATACAGCTGATAAGATCTTTACCTGAATATCTGTAGGAATGGCGTTCATGAGGAGACATGAAGTACAGAGAGGAGGTGGGGATGTCGCTGATGAGCAGCAGCATTTGTGTGCAGTCTCCATTACAATAGTCTGTCCTCTCCGTCCTCTCTGTACTTCATGTCTCCTGATGAACTCCATTCCCATAGAGATTCCGCTGAAGATCTTATCAGCCGTATTCAGGATCATAATCCCTGACAAGCAGAGCAGAGAGGAGGATGAGGCAGCTCTTTGGCTTAGTGTTGTGAAGTAACTTGTCCTCCTGTGTGATTAGGACAGGTTTGGTGTGTACTAATAGGACAGCAGCCATTTTATTTCTCCAAATAATTGCTCTCTAGACAAAATGGGCAATTATCACTAATGAAAGGCATTTGGGAATATATTTATAATACAGTAATAGTTAAGTATTTTCTGTTATTTTATGTTCTTAATTCTCAGAGAACCCCATTAAGTCAGTAGGTTTCAGTAGGTGTATAATGTTTAGGAATAATTAGTGGCTCCAAAATAAATATGAATGGGAGAATTAGAGAGGGAATTTATGGTGGTGGATTCTTATGTAATATGTTATGTGCACAATTTAAACTTTTGTGCTATAAAAAATATATATAAGTGTAATTAATTTAAAAATATATTAAAGATGTTTTTATCATCTTTAGACATTGGTGGCATATTGCTAGGATATGCAACCAACGTCACATAGATGTCGGTCCCACTTCTGGGACCCATTCTGATCTCCAGAACGGGCCCCCTGAAAGCAGTGGAGAATGCAACATGGTGGTGCAGCAGATAGCTGTGGGTTTCACCTCTGATATCAGCTCCTATTTTTCGAACTTCCACAGAAATAAATGGAGGGTGGCCGTGCATTTGCAGCTGCCCTCTGTTCACTTGAGGGGTCCCATTCTGGAGATTGGAGCAGGTCCCCATGGTAGAACACACGGCTATCTGACATTGGTGGCATATCCTAGCAATATGCCATCAATATCTGAGGTGAGACCCCCTTTAACATAAGAAACATTAGTAAATCCACTTCTCATAAGCCTTGCTTCCGACCCTGTCAATCGATTTCACCCTTACTCACAATGTTTGCCTTTGAAATTAAATTAAAACCTGAAGTAGAGGCAGGAAGTAAAGATGATGCACGGCTTTGTTTCCAGGTGCTCTTATTGTGGACATTAAGTCTGAGCCAGACAATTGAAGATCATCTGAAGCATCTTACATCAAAATAACGGGGGATCTTGACTTGGTAATAGAAGGTCACAGCTAATGCAATCATGAGAAGCAAACATTGTACACCTCAAGTTAGAAGGATAAGGAGCTGAGCATTGCTGAGAAGCCTTTTCTGTCTGGGTTTTCAAGATGAAAGGTCACTCTTGTAGGCAAGATGTCAAGTTTCTGTGTTTTAGCAGTGTAAGCAGTATTATCACTTGTACTTTCTTAACCATTGAACAAGGCTTTGTTGTTTAATAGAAAGGCTAGAAATTGTACAAAGTCTTCTTTTTCCCTCCAAATGCAGAGAATGGCATTTTGCCAGAGGAGACAAATGTGGATGCTGAAGATATCGTCCATGTTTAAAAAATAAGGGGAAAAAAGAGTTGAGATTTTGAAATGGTCAATTCAGTAATGTCTTTCGGGAACGTGAAATGAAATCTTTATGTTTCTAAGCTGATGCATAATGAATAGTAGTACAGAAACCCTTGAGAAATGAGACCAGGCTTTTTGTATCATAAAATGCTACATTGAAACAAAAGCAATTAAATTGAATTTTTGGTTTCACAGGGAAAACATTGGCCATGTTTATTCAGATGGTGATATTAGCTCCTGGCCACAGAGCGCTATGTTCATTTATCACCATTTAATGCAGTAAATTAATGTACTTTTACTGGCTAATATTTGCCTGATAAGTAAATAGATGTCAGGGCTGTCTGGGCGCTGTGATTAGGCGGTATTCTGATGTAACCGTCCTTATTTAAAGTGCTCTTTACGTATACATTGATAGCTATGTTAATTGCCAATTTATTCTATATATTGTAAAAATAAAGATTTTCTTCTCACTGCATTACATTATACTTTCCTGTGACAGTTATATGAATATTTTATCTACAGATGTAGCAAGGCTATATTTGTCATTTAAAGGGTTTGTCCTAAGTAGCAGACACCTACAGGGAACTACACACTGTAGTAGCCAGAATCAAAAGCTTCAGAAGGCTGGCATGTGTATATATTAAAAGGTCACCCATTCATTTGCATCGAGTACAGTGTAATACATTTCCTTTGCAGTGTTTTACAATATGATTGTGTGGTTATCCATAAATGTCTGCTCAGTTAACTACCAGAGCGATATCCCTGTGAGGTGAGGTTTGTTTAGTGAAAGGGGTTGTCTGTGTCCAGAGCTGAACCCGGATATACCCCCATTTTCAACCAGGCAGCCCCTCTGATATGAGCATTGGAGCATTTCATTCTCCGATGCTCTCCCTTGCCCTGCGCTGTATCGCGTAAGGAAAGGGCTGTTTGTTTATATTTTTACACTGCTAGGCTAGGGCAGCGCTAATGCCTGCCCATCAGTGCTGGTGACGTCACTGGGCTCACTGCTAGGCGGAAGCCTCCTCCTAGCTTTACCCATGGAGAGCCCGGTATGTCACCGGATCTCCAAAAAAGCCTTTGCCCTGGGCTATTCAGCACAGGGCAAAGCAGAGCATCAAAGCATGAAATGCCCCAATGCTCATATCAGAAGGCCTGCTTGGGTGAAAATGGGGATATGTCAAGTTTCAGCTCTGAACCCGGACAACTCCTTTAAGACAAGTCTTTTAAATAGGTAGCCCAAAATAAATAAAAACTGGCACAACAAAAGAAAACATAATTACCCCTTTTCTCCGCTGCTCCTACTAGCTCCACGCTGTGGTCCAGTGTTTGTTTTACTGCCAGCAGCAGTGGCATTCCATTCACCATGTCACTGCTGCAGCCAATCACTGGCCTCAGCAGTCATGTTCGCTATACTGATGAGGCCAGTGATTGGCTACACGGTGACCTGAGTGCACAGAACAACAGCTCTGCAGGCGGGAAGATAACGTCACTGATGCAGGACTGGAGTACGATTTTTTTGTTAATTTATGACATATACTGCTTCTGCACCAGTTTGTAGTTATATCTGACTGTTAATTGTATTTATCTTTACTGTAGAATGAAAAAAGTCTATGTTGTCCATTCAGCACAACTTTTCTTGAAAAATGAAAGCCGAAGTAAAGTGAGATAATAACATAGAACATTAGATTTGTTAGAGAAGATGGAATCTCATTTCATTTAGAATATGGCAACCCTCATATAGGTAATAGTTCGTCAGTTCTCGGACCTAGAAAACTGGTTATAATCCCTAGACAGCTGTTGGCCGACTGCTATTCCTCCCAATTCCAAGCATAGATCTAAATACTCAACTCAGGATTCTCAACCAGCAGTATAAATGAAGATAAATTTGTTGGGGTGGCTGGTCACGCTCCCTCCCTTCCCATCCCTGCTACGCCCCACACAAGGAAAGTAGCGAGGGCAGCATTGAAGCCAAGAGATGCAGCAATTTATTTCAAAAGTCACAATTAGAAATTTGCAAACACATAATTTGCGACTTTTTAACAACGCTTTTCTCGCGCAAGGGAGATAATAAATTTCACACTTAGTGGCTTGCTATCTTTTGTCAAATCCAGTGGTTTGTTGGAAAGTTGGATTTTGACTCATAGGGAGCCACTTCCCTAACAAGATAGTTCTCTTTCTTGGAAGATACCTCTTTGCATATTTAAAACAGCACGGAACTTATAATAAATATGTATTAGTAAGTGACATATAATGCTTGGTAAAATTCCATGGTATCAAGATAATAAAGTGTCCAACCCCTTTAATGTAAATCTGTGTATTGATATGGAAACTATATTATAAATATATTAAAAAAATGTTATTAGTTGGTGTTCTCTTAAATAGTTGGAGGAAATAGGGTCCAATCGTCACTAGTGAAAAGGCTTCTTAAAGCTAGTTTTACACTAGATGTTACTGCCAGCCCCATTGACTGTAATGTGATTCAGCTGCTAATTGGCAAATATGCCGGGATTAGGCCGGAAAAAAACACTGCATCTTCTCCAGATCCTATTATAGTCAATGGGGCCGGTGGACATTGCAATTGCAGTAACATTCAGCTATGCTAGATCCAGAGAGCTCCTGCAGGCTGTTTCAGCAGAGAACGAGAACGTGAAAGATGCCTTACTGTAAGAGCGATGGGACAGTGGAAAAGTCATCTTCAGATCACAAGACAGCATTAGATATCTCGTAGGAAGGTACAATAAATGCTTAAAGTGGTTCTGTGGTTCAAGGCAAAAAAGTTCACATTAAACTGGGAACAAACAGAACACTTACATGGAGAATTCGTCTTCAACTTTTTAGCTTCTGATCCATTAATTCTTGGGCTCCTCTTCTACTATCCTAGATGGTGGACTTCTTCCAAGTGTCTTGGGCTACCAAATGCACAGTATGTCTATCTCAATCCAAACCAGTAGAATTTTTGCAGCTACTTCAAATATTTTTTATTTCTAGTATTACAGTATTATTGACAAAGAGTTCTCAGAATTCTAATTATCAATGATTGGCCTGAAAAAGTATAAAAGAAATGTCTATACTTATATTGTGCGTCAGACATAAAGGATAGAAAGTACAAATATTTCTGTTCTGTTAGGGTTAGCTCATCTTAGGTAAGTGTCATAGACATTTGGAAAGTGCAGTCTAGGACTGCTGTACTTTGCATGCTTCATTAATTAGAAAGGGGCCCATACCTTTTGAATGGCACTTTATACCTGTTTCCATTTTGCTACATATTTAATCCACTGTACCTGTATTAAAGGGAAGCTCAATGGCAGCTAATTACATCTATAACCTTCTGAACAGAAATGCAATAGAATGTTATGGATGAAATTAAATTCCAAAAATAAAAAGTAAGTTGTTCAGTAGAAGCAGATGGATGGAGATTTAAAAAACGGAACCTGCTTAACTTATTGTTGAAGAGCAAAAGGCTATTCTGTGCAAAATGGAAATTCCACCTCTCCGTTTCCAGTGAAGAGATAGTTACAGAGAGAATCTCATCTCTTAATTAGAAAGAAAAATTCACATCACATAGGTCCCATCACTAGAGCTAATGATCCACAGCTGCCTGTATAAAAGGGCAGGCTTTGTTTCTTGAGCTGTAAGGTGTTAATCATTTCGGATGATAGTCTCTTTTATAGATGCTGTGGTTTGCAGTAAGAGGAGGATGTTCAGTATTCCAACTTAAATTATTTTTTTTTAAGTGTGTTACACAAGGGATATGCTCACAAGTCATTCTGAATGATCATTTAAGGCATGCATTATCAAAACTCTCAACTGCAGATTTCAATTGATAAGCCTTGAAGCAGAGCAAAATGTAGAAGTTCATTGTTCTTGCTCGAATAAAGCAACCGAAAGACTATGAGGTGAAGATTCTTCTTTACGTCTTTTGTCCTAGCTGAAGATCTTGTCTCATCATTATAATAAAACCTCTTGATCCCAAGGAAGATATATATCCATCTGTAAAAGTCTCATTATCTGTGGTTAAGAAAAATTATAGGTTGTAAGGCAGTTAGATTAATCAGATTCTTATTACCAGGGGCGGACTGGGAGCTTAAAGTGGCCCTGGAAAAAAATACTAAAAGTGGCCCTGTTTTGTAGGGTCCAAACTGATGGAGGAGAGGGCCAGGAATATCATATTGTGGCACATTATACCGCCCCAAAGGAGCCAAATACCACAGTCCATCATAAAATACTGCCAGCAGCACAAAATACATCCCCCAAAGCCTCCACTGGCCTGCCGTGAGGAGAGCTCAGGTGGTCCCCTAGGCATCGGCCCACTGGGAAATTTACCTGTAAGGTCTATGGCCAATCCGCCCCTGCTTATTAGCCTTCAGCCTGTGTCTACAGGAATATACAGTGTCTAGGTTTTCATCTTTTTAATATGACATGAAATGTTTATCATTATTATAGTATAGTAGGCTCATTATGTACAGACCTTTTCCGATACATTCACTGGATCACATTGCTACTAAAAACCGAAGGGAAACTTGCAACAAACCTCCCGCCATGTCAGTCTCTGCCCTCTGCAGGCCATTAAGCAGTATGGCCAGGCGATCATGGTGCTCAGGTATCCAGCCAATCCAGATGTCTGGCTGATCGTCCAGTGAGTTGACCGGCACAGTTTAGTGCAGCCAATCTGAATGCTTGGTTCCCTATTTGAATCTGCTCTGTTCGGCCAGTGCTGGTTATTGTCCATTCATTCTGGTTTGTTTGATTATTGGTTTGACTCCTGACTCTGAATGGCTTCTCTTACTTTTCCTCTGGATTAACCCCTGCTGTTCTGGTTGACCTTGGACTATCTGGCTTCCTATTTGCCTGCTGTTCTGACACTTGCAGTCATTCCAGACTCTGTCATTGCATTGCCTCTGGGACTGACCTGCTTTTGGCACCTATATGCTGCACCAGTCAGTAGATAAATTGTTGATATAAAAAAAAAAATGATGTTTAGCTTAAAAGGAGTTTTTGTTGACTTGTCCCTGTCCCTACCATTATTATGGTGTTGGTGTCACTGAAGAAGCCACTATGTATATAGCAGGTTTCCTTCATAGATTTTTCCGATCACTGTTTTTTTGCCATTGCTATGTTAGATGTAAAATGTCTTGACTCTGTTGCTGTCTTATTATAAGGTTATATATTACCAACTCATTATCTTTCCCATATCCACAACACGTCTAAGCAATGCAATGCTTAAAGGGAACCTGTCACCTGGATTTTGTGTATAGAGCTGAGGACATGGGCTGCTAGATGGCCGCTAGCACATCCGCAATATCCAGTTCCCATAGCTCTGTGTGCTTTTATTGTGTCAAAAAAATGATTTTATAGATATGTAAATTAACCTTAGATGAGTCCTGTCTCCTCCATGCTTGAGAGATAAGTCCAGCATTCTCTGACTCTAAGCCCAGCCACGCCCACTGTGAAGGAGCCCAGCACCGCCCCGCATCCTCCGAATCTCCTCCTTGTTCCCCGACGTCACAAAGCTAGAGCGCTGTAATCTCGTGATGCGCGAGCTAGCGCATGCGCAGTTCGTTCCCTGAGGCTGATGCCAGCACAGGGAAGGAACACTATGCCGACACTGCTTATGCGCTAGCAAGCGCATCACGAGATTACGGCGCTCTAGCTTTGTAATGTCGGGGAGCAAGGAGGATATTTGGAGGATGCGGGGTGGTGCTGGGCTCCTTCACAGTGGGCGTGGCTGGGCTCCGGAAATGTTAGTAGCCACATTTACATATATATAAAATCATTTTTTTTACACAATAAAACCACAGAGAGCTATGGGGAATGGATATTGTGGATATTGTTCAACATGCAACAAGAAGAAATGGGAGTGAGACAAAACATTTTTTGAGCATTCAATTAATTGAAAATAACGATTAAACTGAAACGGGCTGTTTTTCAGCTGATCAAAATTTTAGGACCACACGCCTTTAAAAGGCCAATTCTGTGCAAAGATGTGGATTCATTGTCATTTTCTGTCAGGTAGTCACACGTTGTGATGGCAAATGCAAAAAAACTCTCCCTTTTTGAACGTGGTCGGGTTGTTGAACTGCATAAGCAGGGTCTCTCACAGCGCGCCATCGCTGCTGAGGTCGGACGCAGTAAGACAGTCATTTGGAATTTCTTAAATGATCCTGAGGGTTATGGAACAAAAAAGTCAAGTGGAAGACCCAAAAACATTTCACCAGCACTGAGCCGGAGGATCCAATTGGCTGTCCGTCAAGACACTGGACGATCCTCGACCCAAATTAAGGCCCTTAATGGTGCTGACTGCAGCCCCATAACCATCAGATGGCATCTGAGACTGAAGGGCTTCAAAAACCAAAAACGTCTTCAAAGACCTCGTCTCCTTGAACGCCACAGAACTGCTCGTTTGGACTTTGCAAGAGAGCACCAAACATGGGACATTCAAAGATGGAAGAAAGTTTTATTCTCTGATGAGAAAAAATGTAACGTTGATGGTCCTGATGGTTTACAACGTTACTGGCATGACAAGCAGATCCCACCTGAGATGTTTTCTACGCGCCACAGTGGAGGGGGCGCCATAATGGTCTGGGGTGCTCTTTCCTTCAGTGGAACAATGGAGCTTCAGGAAGTGCAGGGGTGTCAAACGGCCGCTGGCTATGTCCAGATGTTGCAGAGAGCATTCCTCATGACTGAGGGCCCTCTGTGTGGTAACCACTCGGTTTTTCAACAGGACCATGCTACAGTACACAATGCCCGCAGGACAAGGGACTTTTTCCAGGAGAATAACATCACTCTTTTGGCCCATCCTGCGTGATCCCCTGATCTAAATACAATTGAGAACCTTTGGGGATGGATGGCGAAGGGAAGCTTATAAAAATGGCAAACAGTTCCAGACAGTAGATGGCCTTCTTGCGGCCGTTTTCACCACCACTACTCATTACTGAGTTCATGTTTGGAAGTTGGATTTCTGTTTTGATCAGCTGAAAAACAGCCTGTTTCAGTTTATTCGTTGTTTTCATTAAATTGAATGCTCAAAAAATGTTTTGTCTCACTCCCATTTCTTCTTGTTGCATGTTGAAGCTCTACTTGGAACCTTGTTAAGATCCAGCCATGCTAAATATGATTTTTTGCCATTTTTCAAGTGGTCTTAAACTTTTGATCAGGACTGTATGTATCTGAGTCAGCGTACTGTCGCTTATTTTGCCATGCAGAGTAATTTAAAAAAGTGTATTTCTTGGCATAAAAAATGTAGATCCATTTATGCATGGTAGTGTCCATTTTCAATATTTGTCTAAACATCCGATTTTTAAAAATATATGGCATAGAGCTTAATTTTTTCTGATACAGAACTCCAATGCTTCAAGTCACATCCAAAGTTAAATTATAATATTCTGGTTGTGTGTCTCAGCCACTAGGGGGAGCTGACTGAAGAAGAATCTACACATCACCCATTGAAGTCAATAATAAATCTTTGCTACATAAAAAGTGCCTCCAAATAATTTCTGCAGGCTAGGGAGCTCTGTATCAGAAATCTAAAGCAAAGTGTACATTCACATAGAGGGAATACATTGTGGACTTGCCTTTGTCTATTTGCAAGCAGTAAATCTGCAGCGTATTACAGTACTAGCAAAGTGATTGAGGCGCATCTGAGTGTAGTTCATGTGGATTTTGCTGTGAATTTGTGTCTGTTTTTTCCATCACAAATTACTTCCCGTGTGGACATACCCTTCAGGTTAAGATAAATATGGAACCATAGAAATACAGCGTCTCAGTATTCGTAATACTAAAAGGTGGGTTACTGTAAGGGTTACTGTTTTGCATGAGTATAAATTGTTCCATATTTGCAGCATTGTTTATGATGTTTTGCTCAACACTTTCTTTTCCCTGATGAAAAGAGCATTTCGGGTGTCAGGATATTATCCTTATTATTCTGTATGTCAAGCTGTTTCCCAGATATACTCTGTCAGGAAGAGCTCCTCTCTCACACGGCTTCTTGATATTTCATGCTGCTTATATTTATTATGCTTCTTCATACTGTGAATATTAATATTCAATTATTTGCATATTATAAGCTAAGCATTTAAACTTGGCCTTAGACTGAGGAAACTTAGAACCATGAATTTAGGTTATACAAAAAAGGACAAAGTGTATAGAAAACCTCTACTTCAATAAAAGATTGAAATAATGACATTTATTAGGCGTGCGAAGAGGGGGGTATGATGATAGTTATACGGATATAGAAATGGTCCATACGAATACAGTATGCTGATAGCTGGTGCTCTCTTTAATGGGAAGTTTGTCCTCCATATCCACTAGAGAAAATACTTCTTTAGGCCTTGTGCACATGACCATATTTTTGTTCTGCATCCTATCTGCATTTTTTGCACAATGGATGCGGATCAATTCTTTTCAATGGAGCTGCAAAGAAATGCGGACTGCATCCGTATGTCCATGCCACAGTCCCGCAAAAAATAGAACATGTCCTTTTATTGTCCGTATTACAGACAAGGATAGGACTGTTCTATTAGGGGCCAGCTATTCCGTTCCGCACAATACGGAATGCACACGGACTTCATCCGTATTTTTGGCGAACTGCAAAATACATACGGTCGTGTGCATAAGCCCTAAGAGCGGTGGAACAGTAGAACAGTCACCTTCTGATCACAAGACAGGATTAGATCTCTTGTACAAAAATGCAGTAAATGTTTGTTAAAGTGACTTTCTGGTTCAAGAAAAAAAGTTTTTTTAGCTGCAGATCCGTTCATTCTTAGCCTCCTCTTCTGTCATCGAAGATGGCGTACCCCTTTTCAGACTGCCTGATGCACACTGTGCATCTGTAGTCAAAGCCACTTCCTACTTGTCCATCCCCGCTCTTGGCTTGGCCAGCACTGTTCATGTGAGCAGCACTGGCCAATCCAAAGGTAGCAGGAAGTGTGTTGGACTACCATATCCTCAGTATGAATCAGGCAGTGTGAGAAGTGTACACCCATCTTGGATGGCAGAAGAAGGGTCCCGAATTGACAAATCTGCAGCAAAAAAAAAATCAGGTAATCAGCTGTTTGAAAGCACCACGGCCTCCTCCTAGGAAATAGATGTCCCACTGAATCATCACTGCCTACTGACCATCACCCAATTCTCTCATCTCCAGGTATGTCTGCATTGAAGCTAACTGCTACACCCAGCTGTTCCACAGTCTGATCTTGTCCACCCCCTCCCATCTCTCCTTCTAAATCCTGGTATGTCTTTTCTGAAGCATTAATGTCTCCTTCCCTGCTAGATTTATTGAGTATTTGTTTGCATTGACTATTTCACCCCTGTATCTGGTGCCCCTTGTGCCCCTTGATTAGGCCATATGTAGCCCCCTCCCCTCTTGGTCACACCTGATTGAACACTGAGTGGTATAAATCTAAGTCCTTAGGTCTTTTAGACCTTGGTCTTTCAAAATGCCACATCTCTCAAGTGCCACTCTTAAGTGCACTGACTGAATTATACCAGAATTGGACCAGAAGGGGACCACAGGTAATTACAGACATTGTTTGCATTAACAATGTTTCAATTTTTCCTCTTACTCTTCTCACTTTTCCAACACCTCCTGAAATACCCCCACATCCATTCACCCAGCAAGGAACTATTCATCTCTTCCTACATTTTACCTTCTCATCTGATCGCTTGCACAAACCTGTTTCCCAACATAAAACACTTCCTTCCCAAACACACACACACTCCTCATGCCCTCTCTTATTCTCATCTATTAACACTTTCTCTGCTTCTCCTTACTGCTGGTGATATCTCTCCAAATCCAGGACCCCCTCAGCAAATCCCCACTATCACCTCCATGTCCCACTACAAATCTCCTTCTACAAATTTCTGCAACCCCCTAAACCTAATAACCATTCCTCTGACCCCTGCTCCTTTGGTTCCTCTTGCAGGAGCATTATGGAACGCGCGCTCTGTCTGTAACAAACTGTCGTATATTCACAAACTTTTCATTTCTCAAAACCTTTCCTTTCTGGGTCTCACTGAAACATGGCTGACACCCTCAGACACCTCCTCCCCTGCTGCACTCTCTTATAGTGGATTTCAATTCACTCACACCCCCCGCCCTGGCTGCAAACATGGTGGAGGAGTTGGTCTCCTCCTATCAGACACCTGCTCCTACAGCCCAATTCCACTGCCACCCTCCATTACGCTCACCTCATTTGAAGTACACTCTGTTCGCATCTACTCTCCCTCCAACCTTCAAGTAGCCGTCATTTACCGTCCTCCAGGCCCAGCCACCATCTTTCTTGACCACTTTAACACCTGGCTACTACACTTTCTTTCTTCCGACATCCCCAGTATCATCATGGGTGACTTCAACATCCCTATTGACACCTGCCACTCGGCCGCCTCTAAACTCCTGTCACTCTCTTCCTCCTTCGGCCTATCACAGTGGTCTTCAGTTCCCACCCACAGAGATGGTCACACTCTGGATCTGATCTTTACCCGCCTCTGCTCCCTATCTAACCTTTCTAATTCGCCTCTCCCCCTATCTGACCACAACCTACTCACCTTCTCTTCAGTGGTCTCTTCTGCTGCTCCTCCGGTCCACACACCAGCACACCCCCGCAGGAACCTTAAACATTTCGACTTTCGCTTGCTTTCCGACTCTCTTCTCTCACTCTCTACCATCTGCTCCCTCCTAGACCCAGAAGCTGCTACCACCCTATATAACAACACAATAAGTACAGCTCTGGACACTGTTGCCCCCCTCACACACAACAAAACCCGAAAAATCAACAGACAACCCTGGCACACCAACCTGACCAAAAAACTCAGACAAGCTTCCAGGGCTGCTGAGCGACAATGGAAGAAATCCCATTCAAATGATCATTTCACGGCATACAAGCAATCCCTCCTCATATTTAAATCCTCACTCGCTGATGCAAAACAGGCCTACTTCTCATCTCTCATATCTTCCCTGTCACACAGCCCTAAACAACTTTTTAGCACTTTTAACTCCCTTCTCCGTCCCCCAGCACCCCCACCCTCTCCACTCTTCTCAGCTGAGGACTTTGCCAAATATTTCAAACAAAAGATAGTCAACATCAGAGAAAGCTTCACTACACAGTCCCCACAGACCCTCTACACAACGGCACGGTCCTCTTCTCCCAAAACCCGCTTCTCCACCATTACAGAAGAAAAACTCTCCAATCTACTCTCCAAATCTCATCTGACCACCTGTGCACTTGACCCAATCCCATCCCACCTCATCCCTAACCTCACCACAGTGTTTATCCCAGCCCTAACTCATCTCTTCAACCTATCACTAAACTCTGGTGTCTTCCCCTCTGCTTTTAAACATGCTACCATTACACCCATCCTCAAAAAGCCTTCACTTGACCCATCTTCCTTGTCCAGTTATCGCCCCATATCACTTCTTCCATTTGCCTCTAAGCTACTTGAACAACATGTCCATTCAGAACTGTCCTCCTACCTCTCCTCCTGCTCCCTCTTTGACCGCCTACAATCTGGCTTCCGACCCCACCACTCGACCGAGACTGCCCTTACCAAAGTCACCAATGACCTACTAACAGCCAAAACCAAGAAACAATACTCTGTCCTCCTTCTCCTTGACCTGTCCTCTGCCTTCGACACTGTTGACCACTCCCTTCTGCTGCAAACTCTCTCATCTCTTGGCATCACCGACCTGGCCCTCTTCTGGATCACATCATACCTCACAGACCGGACGTTTAGCGTCTCCCACTCTCGCACCACGTCCTCGTCTCATTCCCTCTCTGTTGGTGTCCCGCAAGGCTCTGTCCTAGGACCCCTGCTCTTCTCTATCTATACCTTTGGCCTGGGACAGCTCATAGAGTCCCATGGCTTTCAGTATCACTCCTACGCTGACGACACGCAAATCTACCTCTCTGGTCCAGACATCACCACCTTACTATCAAGAATCCCACAATGTCTATCTTCTATATCATCCTTCTTCGCCTCTCGCTTTCTAAAACTTAACATGGATAAGACAGAATTCATAATCTTTCCCCCATCTTGTTCAACCCCCTCAACAGACCTATCTATCATGATCAATGGCTGCACACTCTCCCCGGTCAACAAAGTCCGCTGCCTCGGAGTGACCTTGGATTCTGCCCTCTCCTTCAGACCGCACATCCAAGCACTTTCCACCACCTGCCGCCTCCAACTCAAAAACATCTCCCGCATCCGTGCTTTCCTTAACTTTGAATCTGCGAAAATTCTTGTACATGCCCTCATTATCTCTCGCCTAGACTACTGCAACATTCTCCTCTGTGGTCTTCCATCTAGCACTCTCGCACCCCTCCAATCTATCCTCAACTCTGCTGCCCGACTAATCCACCTCTCACCCTATTACTCCTCTGCCTCTCCCCTCTGCCAATCCCTTCACTGGCTCCCCATTGCCCAGCGAATTCACTTCAAAGTACTAACAAATACATACAAGGCCATCCATAACCTGTCGCCTCCCTACATCTCTGAGCTACTTTCCCGATACATCCCCACACGCACTCTCCGATCCTCACAAGACCTCCTTCTCTCCTCTCCTCTTATTGCCTCTTCCCACAATCGACTCCAAGATTTCTCCCGTGCATCCCCCATACTCTGGAACTCGCTACCCCAACATATCAGACTCTCACCTACATTGGAATCCTTCAAATGAAACCTGAAAACCCACCTCTTCAGACAAGCCTACAACCAGTGACCCTGCTGCCTCTATACCGCCATGACCTACTTAACTCGCACCTACTGTGTCCTTCTCCCATACCATGTAGATTGTAAGCCCTCACGGGCAGGGCCCTCTCTCCTTCTGTACCAGTTTGTAACTTGTCTTGTTTATGATTAGTGCAATTGTCTGTATTATGTATGTGCACCGCTCATCATATGTACAGCGCTATGGAATGAATGGCGCTTTAATAATAAATAATAATAATAATAATAAAAATGGGGCTGAGCTTCAATACCAAACACCGCCACTATACAATGCACGGTGCTGTGCTTGGTAAGCTGTGAGGATGCTGCAGCCCTCACCGTGGCCTCTTCAAACAGCTGATTGGTGGGGGTGCTGGGTGTATTTGCCATCAATATTGAACTCTCAGAAAACCGCTTTAAGTACCGGGCCCATTTTTTGTTTTACATTTTTTTATTTTTCCTCCCCATATTCCAATAGCCATAACTTTTTTTAATTTTCAGTTCATATAGCCATATGATGGCTTATTTTTTGCGGGATAAGTTATATTTTTAAGGGCAACCTTTAATTTGCCCTGTCTGTTATTGGAAAATGGGAAAAAATTGTTTGTGGGGTTATATTGAAAAAACAATTCTGCCAAGCCTTTTGGGGTTTTGACATCACGGTGTTCACTGTGTGGTAACATTGACATGATGTCCTTATTCTGTGGCTCAATACAAATTCAGCGATACCAAATTTATGTAGGTATAACTACTCAAAATTTTCTTTGCATCACCATTTTATGACAGCCATAATGTTTTTATATTTCCATCCACGGAGCTGTATGAGGTCATGTTTTTTGCGGGACTAACTGTAGTTTTATTGGTACCATTTTTGTGGTATGGATGAATTTTTGATCACTGTAATCAACTTTATTATGTGGGAAAGGTGACAAAAAAATGGTGAATTGTGTGTTTTTCAAAAATATTTTAATAGTTCTGACATTTTCGGAAGCGGCGATAGCAGATATATTTAGTTTTTAATGTTAGTATATTTTTATATGTAAAATTGGGAAAGGGGGGTGATTTAAACTTTTAACATTTTAATGTTTTTTTTTACTTTGACGTGACGTCAACGCATCGCACCCGCACTAAATCCTGACCTATTCATTTCAATGGGTCTGTGTACATGAGCGTTTTTTTCACGCATCAGTTCTGCGTTGCGTGAAAATAGCAGCATGTTCTATATTCTGCGTTTTTCATGCAGCTCTGGCCCCATTGAAGTGAATGGTGCTTCAGTGAAAAACGTATTGCATCCGGAAGCAAGTGCGGTGTGTTTCTCACTGATGGCTGCTAGGAGATGTTGTTTGTAAACCTTCAGTTTTTTATCACACACGTAAAAAACGCATCAAATCGCATTGCACCTGTGCAGAAAAAACTGAACAACTGAACGCAAACGCAGACAAAGCTGCCTGAACTTGCTTGAAAAATGATGCAAGTTTCACTGAACGCACCCTGAACGCATCCGGACCTAATCCATCACGCTCGTGTGAAAGAGGCCTAAGGGGATTAGAACCTGGGATCTTTTGATCCCTTGTCCTATTCACCCTAGTAAAGATCTATTAGGGTGAATAGTTTTTTTTTTTACATTGTCCCTGCTGCGCTGTGCCTCGTGCACAGAGCAGCAGGGAACTTACCATGGCAGGCCTGGAAGGCTTCTGCAGCGTCCAGGCTGCCATGCTAACAGATTGGAGCCCTGAAATTTCACTGCGGGAGCTCTGATCGAAAGGCAGAGGGAGTCGCATCCTTCTGCCTTCACTCACGGCGTTGATCACAGCATCTAAGGGGTTATATGACGGGGTTCGTCAGGATCACCATTCCCCGTCGTTGCAGCCATTAAAAATACTAGAAACGCATGGCGTTTTTAAAAGGTGGTTTAAAACAAGTGTGTGTGTGTGTGTGTGAAGGATCCCTAAGAACAGAAGGTGTCAGACATGCTAATAATAAAATAGGGGTCGCCCAAATTATTGAATGTTATTAAACACCTTTTGTTCACTTTGCTCTAGTCCCTGTGTAATCGCTGCTCAATCGTTGCATTTCCCGGGGATTTGTATCTCCTTATTCCTCCTTGCAGTGTGAGAAAGCCCCGCAGGATTTGTTCTGCAGTGAAATACTTGATGACTTTCTTTTAAATGCTGTGATCACTGGTATCGTTATTATTCCAGGCAGCTCTGCTCAAAGCAATTTCTTCATTTCTTCTTATGTATGTTTACTGTTAACCGCAGCATATGAATTTTTTCTAATCACTTCTGATTTCCAACAAAAGGACCTTCAGGCAGGCTGTACGAGGCTTGACATTTGCATCATCCGCCGGTTCATCTGACATTGTTACACCAGTGAGATGAAGGTCTTTGGTATTAAATAATGATTCAGTGTTAATCAGTAATATAAATAGGTTGAACTCTTCTGGAATTCATGGTGAAGTCATTGTAATTCTTCACACATTGCTTCTACTTCACCATCAAGACTTTTACCATTGAAGTGAGGTAGCATTGTCTCAAGGGTGAAATAATCGTGTTAGAAGAAACATTACCCAATAAATAAGAAACAATGATTATGGTATGACTGGAAACTTGATTTGATGTAATGCACATTCATTATTAAGTATTTGTAACTGTTTTTGGGATTTTTTGATACATTCATTTTTTTTAAGTGAGCATATAGGGGGTCATTTATTAAATTGAAATACACCTAAATTAGGCATATTTCTGGCGCAGATTGCACCGCAAAATTCCTTTGTGCCACAATCTGAGACTTTTCCCCACTCACGCCAGGTCTAATAAAGTGGGCGTCGCGTAGGCGGACTGTCTCATTTACCATTTTCTATGCCTGCTTTAGGCATAGAAAATGGTCTGAATGTAAGACAGCAAGAAAGCTCTCTTACATTTAGAAGGGACGGCGGATCCACTGAATTATGAAGAGGCTGGCACCTCTACATAACTGCAACGAATCTACTGCCAGTGCAGGGCAATTAAGATTTCTATATTCGGTCATCCAAAATTGACTTTCTACATGGAACTAATAAATATCAAACTTTCAGTGTCTACTTTGAAGTAAATGTGTATATATACAGATGTAGCAGAGGTAACACTCACACTCTTAACTCAAATTTCTTAACTCATTGTGTTATCTT
Source organism: Bufo bufo (assembly GCF_905171765.1). NCBI lineage: Eukaryota > Metazoa > Chordata > Amphibia > Anura > Bufonidae > Bufo > Bufo bufo. Next base: position 141,910,039 of record NC_053390.1, on the reverse strand, counting down.
GAAACAAAAGCCATTGAAAACAAATTGCTTAACAAATTTAGTTGCATTTAGTTTAGATAACATGTCTCATAAAGCATGAGTGTTAAGCCTGCTACATCCGTACTGTACACCGGGGACTGTATACTGGTGCCTTGCAGTGCTGGGGTCCTAGGTTCGAATCTGACCAAGGAGAACATCTGCATTGAGTTTGTATGTTCTTCCACTGTCTGCATGGGTTTCCTCCGGGTTCTCCAGTTTCCTCCTACACTCCACGGACATACTGATAGGGACCTTAGATTGTGATCTCCACTGGGGACCGCTCGATGCTACTGTCTGTAAAGTGCTGTGGAATATAGTAGTGCTATATTAGTGAGTAAAATAAATAATTATATTGTCAGTGTCTCACCAGTGGATTTCCACATTGATGAAGGTACAGTAAACATAATGATCTTACCTCAGTGAGTTATCACATTACCCAAAGCAGCACTAAATTGTCAAATTAAACCCTGCTACACTTGTATTAGTAATACAATAGCATGTATGTTTGTGCCTGCAGATCTTCCTCCTTGTGGTCTGGAATTTTGAGATGTACATGATCCCATTGGCATTGTTGCTGTTATTGGCTTGGAACTATTTCTTGATTGTATCAGGAAAAGATAACAGGACACAGGATATGGTGAGTGATACTTATCACATCTTCTTCAGAAAACGTAATCATGGCCAGTGTTTGTCTTGAATTGAACAGATTTTATATGCAGAAATTGATGTAGATGAAAGTCTACAATAAGCTGTGCTTTTCTGAGCAGTCAGAAACAGTATCCTATATTGTCCATCTGATAGAAATGTTTAGTGTAGAGGCCCTTTTACATGAGCCGAGGTTTGAGACAGTTATTGGGAATGAATATGCTCATTCCCAATAACTGCCCAGTGTAAATGTGCTGCTGATCACCCAAGGAACAAGGAAGATGCTTGTTTATTGGATGACCCAGTCGTTTCCAACCGGAAAAGGGTTCGGAGTGTCAATCATCTCTAGGAATAGGATAAAATGGACTTGTGCTAGCGCTGCTGACTCGGTGGAATGCATGACATGGGTTACTATTGAAAGCACATTTGTTAATTGTGTACAAACCTCCATGTTTTGGGACTAGACCAGTCCCTTCTGCAGGCCTTAGGAAGAGACTGGTCCAGTCCCAAAATGCGTAGCTTTGTACACAATCAATACATGTCCTTGCAACAGTAACCAATGTCATGGGTTCCACTGAGTCAGCGACGCCAGCACAAGTCCTTTTTATCTTACTCCCAGGGCTGATTGACACTCCCTTTTCCGGTTGGACAGCACTCTGTATTTATTCAGTCCTTTGACTTGTTGTGCATCCTGCTAAACCAGACTAGGTGAGGGGCATTATTCCCCTTCCATTCACCTCTTTGTCTTCAGGCGCTGGTCAATGTACACTCATCTATGCAGCACATAAGTAATCAGATCGCCTGAGATGGCAGTGATCAGCAACGAAGGATTCATTTCCAGTCTTTGCCCTGTTCTGGCCCTCGTCAATGGGCCCTTAAGCTGGCCATAGATATTAGAGTAGATCATTGGCAGATCTAGCCTTTTTGATAGCATCTGCTGTTAATCTTAGGGTGGCCATACACACTAGATGAACTTCAATCCGACCCTACAATATTGGTGGTTGACCATAAAATGTGTATGAGAGTGTCCCAACACGGGGGAAAGAAGGGTTAGACATATTAGCATGCCCAGTCCTGTGTGCTCATGGGAGAAAAGCTGCTGGTGATCATGCATGTTTTCTCAATCGGGAGAGTGGAATAAGCTCTGATAGAGAGTTGTATAAGCCCCATCAGAACAATGGATCTACTTCTCTTCTCATCACTTATTTAGGTGAAACTCTTTGGGTTCCTCCAGCTTTTGTCTAATGTGCATGGGTATCTTTACATTAATAATCATCCAACAGCTCTGATTCCTCTATTAACATGTTTAGCTCATCAGTTCACCACTAGAGACCTCAGCAAAGACAGTAGCAAGCACCCACAGTTCTAATATTTGTGGCCTGTCTTGAGGATAGGTCATCAGTATGCTGAAACGGGAAAAAACTTTTTAATGCTAAATGTGTACATCATCTTTATTCGGATTACCCATATTATTAAGTAATCTCTTTCTGATATTACAATTTAATTTACATAAGATTTGGACAGACAGAGATCGAGAGATAAGATAGATATAAAATTAAATGAAGGGTATGGACTTTATTAAAGGAATTATCCAAGACCTATAATGTCCCCCCATATGCCCGAGCCCCTCAAACAGATTGTACTTACCTCACTCTCCGGCGTTGCTTCTGACACCGGCACGGCCGCAGCTGCATCTACCCGTCGCGCAGATGAAAACATCCGGGGTGTTGGGCCAATCGCGGGTGATGCTAGGGAGGCTCGTTCCCATGGCCTGCTATTGGCTGCCCCCCGATGCCGGATGTTTTCATCCACGCGACGGGAAGATGCAGTGGCGGCCATGCTGGCATCAGAATCGACGTGGGTGCCGGGGAGTGGGGTAAGTACAATCTCTGTGAGGGGCCTGGGCATTTGGAGGGGCATTATAGTTCTCAGTACTATGAAAATGAAAATACAAAAATTAAATCCCACGTCTTGTACTTCTGTAGCAGTGGTCTCAGAAAGTTCTCAATGGGAGAGCAAACTAATATCAGTTTTTGACTACTTCACAGGATAGGGTTTATCTGCAAGGCAATCCTCTATAGAATAGCAGATGGAGGACTAGAATGACAGACAAAAAATTACGTCAAGAAAATCATCCCATTTTAATAAAAAAAAAATTAAAATATTTCCTCTTATATGTGCAAACACTTGCTGGAAGGGTCCTTTTAATTTGGAAATAAATGTCCTACTCTTTGCCTTAGAAACTCAGGGAATCAACCTTTTTGTATCTCATACAGTAGAAATAAATGTGTTCTGCTGCTCTCAGTCAGCCTTGTTCACATTTTTTTAAGTCGATCCTCAGTCTAGGCACATATTTTAATTATTTGCAGTAGCATCATGATACAGCAGAGCAGTATTGTATAGTGCCAAAAATAGAGACATCTTAATATCTTTGCTGGCTGCTCAGTTAGTTACCCACAGGCATAAAATGGATAACAGTCACAGATAGTTCTGATTGCAGCAGTGCTAGAGATTTTATTAGATGGGAGCATATGGCAGAATGCTGGAGTAACTGTCCTGTAATTTACAGCAGTCTGTGCTACAGTCTCTGCTCTCTGGCCGTGTGCACACTATACAGCGACTCAATATTGTAAATATTCCTGATGACCTTACACATGCTGCCGAAGGTTCTGTAAGATTTTCCTGACATGATTGTGCCATACACATACTGATCTGATAGACTCTAATTGTACGGGCTCCAGTGTAAAATCCAAGAGGACACCCAAATTATGATACATCAATCATAGTACTGGCTAATTAATAAGGGGAGGAGGGATCTTTTGTACCCCCTGAGGTTGCGGGTGTTTGAGTATAGCTGCAACCTCTGCACCCCTATAATTGCACCCCTGCATTGCAGCATTTTTATTTTTGTCCCTTTGAACCTGAAGAAAACAATTTTTTTATGCTTTCAGTTGAATGCTGTGGGCAACTTAGCAAATTGCTATATACCGTAGTTTTGTTGGGAACAGATTCAGCATAACTTCTACGTGAAAATACCTGCTTTTTATGTGCTTCGATGGAAGCGTCCTTGCTCAGCTAAGAGTGGGTTCACAGCAAGTTTTCCCCATCTGTGTGACATATACTTTGGGAAAAAAAGGATACAAAAGTGCAGCACACCACGCTTTTGTATCCTGTAGAGTCAAGTGAAAAAAAAAACATGTTTGTTTAGTTTTTTTTACAATGGAGCTCTATGGTTTACGGATGCAACTGTATGGCATCAGTCTGAGCCATTTGTTTAACGTATACGTTTTTTGTATACATTAAACGGGTGAGAAAAATGTGATGTGAACCCGGCCTAATTGGAGCTGCTGTGGGATCAGGAAATTGTCAGGACCGGGCTAAATGCCTGGCGCTGTCAGTCTAGTGACAGGTGGGTGCATCGTCACCTGCAGGGATAGCCCCCCATAGGTGATTAAGTCTTGCTGATCAGAATCGATTAACTCATCCCTTTCCCATCTACAAAATTTGTGTAAGGAGAATATTTACATCTACAGTATGTACGGGTTTCTCTTTATATGGCTGTGGTCTAACCAAAAAGTAAACTATATAAAGAATAAGGAGAAAAAGAAAGACACATATACAGTACTGTAAAAAAAAATACATATGTTTGTGCATGTGCCCTTAGTAACCTGCAGCCCTTTCTGGACTTAAAGGGGTTGTCTCACTTCAGCAAATGCATTTATCGTGTAGAGAAAGTTAATACAAGGCACTTACTAATGGATTGTTATTATCCATATTGCTTCCTTTGCTGGCTGGATTCACTTTTCCATCTCATTATACACTGCTTGTTTCCATGGTTACAGACCACCCTGCAATCCAGCAGCGGTGGCCGCGCTTGCACACTATAGGAAAAAGCATTGGCCTCTATGGTGACCGAAACCACTGGAGTGCACAAAGGCCGGCGCTTTTTCCTATAGTGTGAAAGCACGACCAGTGTATAATGTGATGGAAAAATGAATCCAGCCAGCGAAGGAGACAATATGGATAATAACAATACATTAGCAAGTGTCTTGAATTAAGTTTGTCTACATGATAAATGCCATTGCTGAAGTGAGACAAAGGATATAGGATTAAACACATTAGAATAGGGGAATATATATAAAAATATGAAAAGGGCAACGATTTCTAGCAATTTTAGGATAATCTACTTTATTTCCATAGAATATACATGACCCCATTATTGCTAAGTAAGATTTACAAGGAACGAAAGTCAAACTGCTGGAAATGTAGAGAAGAGGCCGCTGACTATATGCACTTGATATGGAGCTGTTTAAAAATGCAAGCCTTTTGGAGAGAGCTTTTTGGTCTCCTAAGTGTAGAGTCCCTAGTATCCCTCCCATTTAAACCGGGCTGTCCTGGGTTGTATCCCATTATCAATCAGGGAAAAAATGAAAAAAAGGATCTGGATAAGAGGCCTTATGGTGGCAAGAGTCATTATTGCAAAGGAGTGGGGTGCCAAAAGAGTACCCAATATTATCGAGTGGAAAAATCTATTGGTAAAGATCGAGAAGTTTGAGGAAGTAGTGCAATCAGTCGCTGACGGGCGTCGCCGTCGCCCGGCCGGGGGTGGGGGAGAGAGAGAATAACAATGTATACCCCTTAGGGGGGATCGTTTATGGTGCCCACCGAGACAACCATCATGGGGCGGGGGTATTGGGGGGGTGGTTGATTTAAGCTGGGGGATAAGTTAAATTGAATAGACAATGAGAGGTCTGAGTAAAAGCAGTATGGAGCTTATTGGGGAGTTTGGTAACCCCCCAAAACAGAACAGGTTATTCACTTTTTTTGTAATGTTTCTATTTATAGTGACTTATAATTTATTATAATGACTGTTTTGGTAGAGTTTGTATTAAGGAACTCAGACTTTGTATTGTCAAATTGTATTTTAACTTTGTATTACAAAAACGAAAAATAAGAATAAAATGTAAAAAAAAAAAAAGTAAGTGCCTTGAATTAAGTTTGTCTACATGATAAATGCCATTGCTGAAGTGAGACAACCCCTTTAACCACCTCCGGACCGCCTAACGCAGATTCGCGTTCCGGAGGTGGCAGCCCTGCGCAGAGTCACGCATATATGCGTCATCTCGCGCGAGCCGGGATTTCCTGTGAACGCGCGCACACAGGCGCGCGCGCTCACAGGAACGGAAGGTAAGAGAGTTGATCTCCAGCCTGCCAGCGGCGATCGTTCGCTGGCAGGCTGGAGATGTGATTTTTTTTAACCCCTAACAGGTATATTAGACGCTGTTTTGATAACAGCGTCTAATATACCTGCTACCTGGTCCTCTGGTGGTCCCCTTTGTTTGGATCGACCACCAGAGGACACAGGCAGCTCAGTAAAGTAGCACCAAGCACCACTACACTACACCCCCCCCTGTCACTTATTAACCCCTTATTAGCCCCTGATCACCCCATATAGACTCCCTGATCACCCCCCTGTCATTGATTACCCCCCTGTCATTGATCACACCCCTGTAAAGCTCCATTCAGATGTCCGCATGATTTTTACGGATCCACTGATAGATGGATCGGATCCGCCTGAATAAAGCCTTACAGGGGCGTGATCAATGACTGTGGTGATCACCCCATATAGACTCCCTGATCACCCCCCTGTCATTGATTACCCCCCTGTCATTGATTACACCCCTGTAAAGCTCCATTCAGATGTCCGCATGATTTTTACGGATCCACTGATAGATGGATCGGATCTGCAAAACGCATACGGACATCTGAATGGAGCCTTACAGGGGCGTGATCAATGACTGTGGTGATCACCCCATATAGACTCCCTGATCACCCCCCTGTCATTGATTACCCCCCTGTAAGATCCATTCAGATGTCCGCATGATTTTTACGGATCCCCTGATAGTTGGATCGGATCCGCAAAACGCATACGGACGTCTGAATAAAGCCTTACAGGGGCGTGATCAATGACTGTGGTGATCACCCCATATAGACTCCCTGATCACCCCCCTGTCATTGATTACCCCCCTTTCATTGATCACACCCCTGTAAAGCTCCATTCAGAGGTCCGCATGATTTTTACGGATCCACTGATAGATGGATCGGATCCGCAAAACGCATACGGACATCTGAATGGAGCCTTACAGGGGCGTGATCAATGACTGTGGTGATCACCCCATATAGACTCCCTGATCACCCCCCTGTCATTGATTACCCCTCTGTCATTGATCACCCCCCTGTCATTGATCACCCCCCCTGTCATTGATCACCCCCCCTGTCAGGCTGCATTCAGATGTCCGTATGATTTTTACGGATCCACGGATACATGGATCGGATCCGCAAAACACATACGGACATCTGAATGGAGCCTTATAGGGGGGTGATCAATGACAGGGGGGTGATCACCCCATATAGACTCCCTGATCACCCCCCTGTCATTGATCACCCCCCTGTCATTGATCACCCCCCTGTCATTGATCACCCCCCTGTAAGGCTCCATTCAGACATTTTTTTGGCCCAAGTTAGCGGAAATTTATTTATTTTTCTTACAAAGTCTCATATTCCACTAACTTGTGTCAAAAAATAAAATCTCACATGAACTCACCATACCCCTCACGGAATCCAAATGCGTAAAAATTTTTAGACATTTATATTCCAGACTTCTTCTCACGCTTTAGGGCCCCTAGAATGCCAGGGCAGTATAAATACCCCACATGTGACCCCATTTCGGAAAGAAGACACCCCAAGGTATTCCATGAGGGGCATATTGAGTCCATGAAAGATTGAAATTTTTGTCCCAAGTTAGCGGAAAGGGAGACTTTGTGAGAAAAAAATAAATAAAATCAATTTCCGCTAACTTGTGCCAAAAAAAAAAAAATTCTATGAACTCGCCATGCCCCTCATTGAATACCTTGGGGGGTCTTCTTTCCAAAATGGGGTCACATGTGGGGTATTTATACTGCCCTGGCATTCTAGGGGCCCTAAAGCGTGAGAAGAAGTCTGGGATCCAAATGTCTAAAAATGCCCTCATAAAAGGAATGTGGGCCCCTTTGCGCATCTAGGCTGCAAAAAGGTGCCACACATGTGGTATCTCCGTACTCAGGAGAAGTTGGGGAATGTGTTTTGGGGTGTCATTTTACATATACCCATGCTGGGTGAGAGAAATATCTTGGCAAAAGACAATTTTTCCCATTTCTTTATACAAAGTTGGCATTTGACCAAGATATTTATCTCACCCAGCATGGGTATATGTAAAAAGACACCCCAAAACACATTCCCCAACTTCTCCTGAATACGGCGATACCAGATGTGTGACACTTTTTTGCAGCCTAGGTGGGCAAAGGGGCCCACATTCCAAAGAGCACCTTTCGGATTTCACAGGTCATTTACCTACTTACAACACATTAGGGCCCCTGGAAAATGCCAGGGCAGTATAACTACCCCACAAGTGACCGCATTTTGGAAAGAAGACACCCCAAGGTACTCCGTGAGGGGCATGGCAAGTTCCTATAATTTTTTATTTTTTGTCACAAGTTAGTGGAAAATGATGATTTTTTTTATTATTTTTTTTCCCTTACAAAGTCTCATATTCCACTAACTTGTGACAAAAAATAAAAACTTCCATGAACTCACTATGCCCATCAGCGAATACCTTGGGGTGTCTTCTTTCCAAAATGGGGTCACTTGTGGGGTAGTTATACTGCCCTGGCATTCTAGGGGCCCAAATGTGTGGTAAGGAGTTTGAAATCAAATTCTGTAAAAAATGGCCGGTGAAATCCGAAAGGTGCTCTTTGGAATATGGGCCCCTTTGCCCACCTAGGCTGCAAAAAAGTGTCACACATCTGGTATCTCCGTATTCAGGAGAAGTTGGGGAATGTGTTTTGGGGTGTCATTTTACATATACCTATGCTGGGTGAGAGAAATATCTTGGCAAAAGACAACTTTTCCCATTTTTTTATACAGAGTTGGCATTTGACCAAGATATTTATCTCACCCAGCATGGGTATATGTAAAATGACACCCCAAAACACATTCCCCAACTTCTCCTGAGTACGTAGATACTAGATGTGTGACACTTTTTTGCAGCCTAGGTGGGCAAAGGGGCCCATATTCCAAATAACACCTTTCGGATTTCACTGGTCATTTTTTACAGAATTTGATTTCAAACTCCTTACCACACATTTGGGCCCCTAGAATGCCAGGGCAGTATAACTACCCCACAAGTGACCCCATTTTGGAAAGAAGACACCCCAAGGTATTCGCTGATGGGCATAGTGAGTTCATGGAAGTTTTTATTTTTTGTCACAAGTTAGTGGAATATGAGACTTTGTAAGAAAAAAAAAAAAATCATCATTTTCCGCTAACTTGTGACAAAAAATAAAAAGTTCTATGAACTCACTATGCCCATCAGTGAATACCTTAGGGTGTCTACTTTCCGAAATGGGGTCATTTGTGGGGTGTTTGTACTGTCTGGCCATTGTAGAACCTCAGGAAACATGACAGGTGCTCAGAAAGTCAGAGCTGCTTCAAAAAGCGGAAATTCACATTTTTGTACCATAGTTTGTAAACGCTATAACTTTTACCCAAACCATTTTTTTTTTTTACCCAAACATTTTTTTTTTATCATAGACATGTAGAACAATAAATTTAGAGCAAAATTTATATATGGATGTAGTTTTTTTTTGCAAAATTTTACAACTGAAAGTGAAAAATGTAATTTTTTTGCAAAAAAATCGTTAAATTTCGATTAATAACAAAAAAAGTAAAAATGTCAGCAGCAATGAAATACCACCAAATGAAAGCTCTATTAGTGAGAAGAAAAGGAGGTAAAATTCATTTGGGTGGTAAGTTGCATGACCGAGCAATAAACGGTGAAAGTAGTGTAGGTCAGAAGTGTAAAAAGTGGCCTGGTCTTTCAGGGTGTTTAAGCACTGGGGGCTGAGGTGGTTAAGGACTGCATTTGAGGTCCTCAAAACATAGTTGAAAATCACTGTTTTATGATCTCTTGTTATCATACATATCATTAAAGAGGTATTATCATTTGTGTCGACTGCCAAAGAAGGGCAATAATTTGTATAATATGTTGAAATTTCAATGGCATAGCACTGCCCAAATGAAAAAGTCAATCAGCCAAAATAATATATATATTTTTTTTATGAATAAAAAAATCCCAATTTCTGATGGAAGAGAAACTTATCAATTATTTTGATTCTTAACAGTTCCTTCTGCAATCAGTCTTTGTCCTGTCAGGCATTAAAGGCGCCTTTACACTGCTAGATTTAGCAGACAATTGCCGGGAAGAGAGCGTTCCGTCCCAGCAATCTCTTGCTCATCAGTGAAGGAGACCGCAGCACCTACATGCAGGGATCTCCTCCACAGTATGGGGAGGACCCATCATTATTGCCATCAATCGTTTCCATACAGAATCATTGTTTGACGGTCGCTTAGAGTATGTAGACGGCATGATCTGCTGCTGGCAAACGATGATTTAGGTGACCGCACAAACAATCGTATTACCCCATGAATGAGCGTTTTGCTCGTTCATTGGGTAATCAGCGGCACCTAGACACCGGCAGATCATCACTAATGAGTGTTCCTACAAACGCTCATTAGCGATTATCTGGCCAGTGTAAAGGGGCTTTAAGAGAATTTTACATTTATTGTGATAAAGAAGAATTTTAATTATAGATATAGCTATAATAATTGGAAAAAAGATGTGTCATCTCACTAGGATATGCCATTAAAGTCAGATAGGTGCAAGTCCATCTCCAGATGGGCCCCCGAAAGTGAAGGAGAGCACATGCACTGGTTTCCATTCATTTCTATGGTAGTTCTGAAAATAGTGACTACACTCCGCTATTTTTGAAAGTCCCATAAAAATGAATGGAGAGAGAACCACGCAAGCGTGATCACGACTTTGTTCACTTCTATGGGATCGCCGGAGATAGCTTGGCTATTTTTCACAGTCCCTTAGAAATGAATAGAGGACGGCTGCCCATGAGCAGCTGCTTTCTGCTCACTTCAGTGTTCCCTTTTTGGATATAGCTGTGGGTCCCAGAGGTGAGACCTACATCTGTCTAAAATTGGTGGCATATCCTAGCGCAGTGATGGCGAACCTTTTACAGACCAAGTGCCCAAACTGTGAGACTACCCCTTTAAGAAATAAAGCTGGCCGTATTTGGCCATACACTTTAGATATTGAAAGCGATTGACTGCCCCCCCAGAAAACTAAAGGATCAATCATGTTGAAATCCATCTGCCCGATCCTGCTCGACAATTCTTTGATTCCACAGAATTATTTAATGTGTCCAACTAGCTTAAAAGCACTTGTAACCTCTCCTGACATATCTGGTTAAGTTACTACTTGCATTCTCCATGTAATAACCATTGTGGAACACCTATTCCTATGACATATGTTGTGCCATTCCTTTATTATTCCTGCTAGAAGTTATGAATCAATTACTGGAAGTCTGCATTGTAGGTCCAGATGGGAGTTACCAGTTGGGGATATGTCCCAGTACAGTCTGTCACTATCCAATCAGTGCTGCCAGTGTCAGACTGTGTAGGGACACACCCCCAACTGGTAATACCCATCTCGAACCTTCATGGCTAACTGCTAGTAATTTATCATACCTTCTATCAGGAATAATCAAGGAATGGCACAATACAAAGTCATAAGAATTGTAATTACACAGGGAACACAAGTAGTTGATAAAACAGACAAGTCAGGAGAGGTTACAGATTTTCTTTACTCCAATCAATATTCAGTCTCATTTTGGATCTGTGTGACAAACACTGATAGACGGGTTTGTGAACAATTAGGTGTCCAAGAGAGTGATCTACCAGATATTCATACTGTGGCAGATCTATGGGATGAGGGCTCAAGACCTCCAGGACAGGGCCCTTTTACCAAATTAAAACCAAGAAGTAAAATATTGATAACGACCATATCGATATTTTCCTTGAGATGGTGATAAATGAATTGGAAAAAACACCAGATCATCCCTCATCATATTATAAAATTTCTAGGGAAGAGATGGACGCGTTAACTAAATTAGAAAAAGTGGATACTATAATTATTAAGCCTGCGGATAAGGGGGGAATCTTGTAGTTATGGACACGGAACAGTATTGTAATATGTGCAGAGCTTTGTTATCTGATAGTAATTGTTATAGGATTTTGTTATCTGATCCAATGGACACATTTGTAGCCAGTCTTAAAAACATCCTTGGTCTTGCCTTAAGATCAAAATTAATTGGGGAAACGGAATATCAATTTATTCTCCCGGTAAAGCCCTGTATAGCCACATTCTATGGGCTGCCCAAAATCCACAAAGGGGTTAGTCCCTTAAAGGGCAGACCTATAGTCTCTGGCGTAGATTCTTTGACACGCAACTGTAGCATATACATTGATAAAATCCTGAGTCAATTTGTATCTGCATTACCGTCCTACACCAGGGACACTATGGATTTTTTGAGAAAGGTGGAGACTCTCAGCTTTGACTCTGACTGTATTCTCGTTAGTATCGATGTTGAATCTCTGTATAGTTCTATCCCCCATGCCGAGGGCCTGAGGACGGCCATGTATTTCCTGAAGACAAGGGGCATACACTTTCAGGACCACAATCAGTTTATCGTCGATTTGTTGGAATATGTGTTAACACACAATTTCTTTTTATTTGATGGTCACTTCTACCATCAAAGTCCAGCAGTATAAATATTAAGATTATACCAAGACAGAGTATTATTGTAGAAAACAAAAAAAAAAGTCCAGCAAGGGTACCCTGTAATTACATCAGATAACTAAATTTATTAAGAAATGTAAGAAAAATACACAATCAAAGAAAGTCTCACAACTGGATCCGGGGTAAGGGGCCAGTGTAAACCAGATGCAGTGGGTAAGTGGTGGGGAAAAGGTCCCTAGCACTAATGCCCTAGACTGGTCCTCAGCCCAGGGACGTCTCCTGATGGTGGGGACGCCCTGTCCACGTACCTAATCTCAACCTCCTAGCTGTCCCTAGTAAGGTGAACAGTGGGGGGAGATGGGTGAAGAGTGGTACCCGTACAGATTCCCAGCACACAATTAGAAAGTAAAGAAGATGTCCCCTGTATGCTGCCCTCGTGACAGTTTGCCAGGAGGTACAGGGTCCACCGAGAGGATAAAACTATACAGACAAACACACGCACACAAACATAAATCTAGCAATGTAAAGAGATGACCTACAACCCCGACGCGTTTCACCCACAGCAGTGGGATCATCAGGGGGTGATATGGGGTAGGTAGAGTTTGGACCGAACGCCCGTGACAGTAAAGATAACGGGCGCAGTCACATGATATGCGCGTAGATACATGTGTATGTAAACACTTATAACGCTACAGCAGACCCAGAATAAGTAAGGAGTTGCCAATTGGCAGATAACATACGTTCAAACAGCGGCATGGATAGTAAGTTCGACCGCCTAGATGCAACCTGCAACTCTAAATAGAAAAGAGAGGCTTAAATGAGAACGTATAAGGTAAACAGAAAAATTAACCACGAAGCGCTAAAGAGATAAAATCCTTGTAAGTACCTGATATAGGCGATGGCAAAAGGATAATGTAGGTATACTATGTGCAAGGGTTCATGCAGGGGCATGGAGAGTGATCACCCCGGACCTACCTAGCTGTGCAAAACACAATGAGCATAATGAGCCCTAAATGCATACATAACCCTAACCCGTATAACCCGAATAGGAAGATGCTGGATAGATACCTATTCAGTGCTCCAGGAAAATAATGACAAGGTTCGTAGCTCCTCAGGTATAGGGCTACCCGCCTGGAAAATGCCTATGATGCACAAAGGCCTGGAGTAAAACACAGGAACTAGGCCATGTATACTATAAATGAACCATATATATATTGGATATAGTACAGTAGTACTTACATGGTGACGCCGTCGGTGTGGAATGCTGGGTCTGAGGCAGACGTACTGTGATGCCTCGCCCATTAAATACCCTAAGATCCCATGTCCTAGGATGGAACAATTACCCCTACGGGGGAGGAGGAGAGAGAGGGAGGGAGGGACGGCTCAGGTGCAGCCGCCATAATTAGTGCGTTCCAAGGTGGAACGCACACAGGGATGCGTCCACACTGGTGATTAGCCGGACAGATATCCGGTAAGTGTGTTACAACCAGCCCAGTGTTGCTGCCGAGCGGCGTGCATGCCAGCGTGGAACGCACGCCGGAAGTGACGTACCCGTATGGCTGACAAACCGGAAGTGCGGTATGTGTCATGCGGCGTGCGTTCCAGCATGGAACGCACACCGGAAGTGACACACCTATGTTACTGCCGGATCGGAAGAATGCCTCCAATAGATAGAGGAGGTGGATTAGGGTGGATAAATCAACTGAGAGGATGACAACATGATCCTCCCACCTATAAGCCATATATAGTAGCAGGGGAAGGTATCCCCATCCCTTCATGTACCCAGACCAAGGCCACATATGGGGTAAATGCTAAAGAAGATAATTATGAATGAAGTGGGCTAAACATAGAGGGACAGGGGAAACTAGGGAATGGGCGGGGGGGAAAATAATGTACCAGGAAAGATAAGAATGGAGAAATGACTACATATATACAAATCCTTAGATGCAAAATTGGGGCTACCTTGATGATAACAAGGACGCCCACTAGAGGGTGTGGAAAGTTACAAGAACACCCCAAATAGGTAAACATTCGGGTACTTAGCGTGCCCAGGCTAAGTTTAAGGGAATAACTATTATTTCTACTGAGGCCACAAGCGCTAAGGGGACAACCGCGGAAAGGGGGGGGGGGGGGGGGAAAGGGGGTGGGGGGGAGAACCCCACTCTGAGGCCAAGAAAAGCAAGACATCCAGAGTATTTAGACCATAATTAAATGGATATAGGTAGGTAAATAGAAGACGAGGGTGGTTATAGAAAACATGAATAGGTCAGACGCTCGTTGAGTCCACGGGGTGATTGGGAGCGGAATCTGTGAATCCACTCACTCTCTTTCTGAAGTACACGCCTGTCCAGATCTCCTCCTCTTGGGGAGGGAGGTATCAATTCGAGGACAGTAAACCGGAGACAGGAAGGGTCGCCACCGTGGCAATCATTAACATGAGTAGCCACAGGTGTAGGCTCCTTCTTGATGACATCGTTAACGTGTTCTAGGATTCTTCTCCTAAACTCCCGTATCGTTTTGCCCACGTAATCCATGGGACATGGGCACTGACATAGATAAACAAGCCCCTTGGACAGGCAGTTGATAAAATCCCGGACCTGAAACGAGTGACCTGTGGCCGAACAAGTGACCGATTTAGTGGTGAGGACATATTGGCAGGCCTTGCAGCGACCACATTTGAAAATACCCGTGGGTCTCCGGTCGAGCCAGGAGCCACTCTTCAGGGGTGGTGAATAGTGGCTCCGAACCAGACGATCCCTAAGGCTCCTACCCCGTCTATAAGAGACCGAGGGGTACTTGCCAATGATGTCTGAGAGATCGGCGTCCATATGTAAGATCGGCCAGTATTTCTGAAGGACTTCCCTAGTTTCACGATTAGCGGAGTCAAAGTTTGCGATGATGCGTGCCAGTTGAGGGCCGTCATCGGTTCTCCTTCTTGGAACTAAAAGTTCCGTCCGTGGTCTAGTGGATGCACTCTGGAACGCTTCACGCAGTATTCCTCTAGGGTAACCCCTTGCCAGGAATCTATCCTGAAGCTTACCAGCCTCACGAAAAAAGGAAAGATCATTGGAGCAGTTTCTCCTGACCCTAAGGTATTGGCCTTTAGGTATACCCCGCCTAAGAGGCGCAGGATGATAGCTGCTCCAATGAAGAAGGGAGTTGGTCGCTGTGCTCTTCCGAAAGATGTTGGTTGATAAACCGTCACCCACCTTTGTAACTCTTACATCGAGGAAGGTAATGGACACGTGGTCCCATTCACATGTGAACTTAAGACCTACCTTGTTCACATTAAGATCCGTCACAAACCGTTTGAAACTAAGAGGGTCACCCTTCCAGACAATGAACACATCGTCTATATATCTGGTCCAAAATTGGATATATTCTGCCCACCAGACGAGGTGGTCCGGGAACACATGGGTGTCCTCCCACCAGCCCAGGAAGAGATTGGCGTATGACGGGGCACAGGGGCTGCCCATCGCCGTCCCCCTGAGCTGGTGGTAGAACCGTGTGTCAAAAAGGAAAAAGTTGTGATCAAGGGTGAACCTCAATAGTTCGTGGATAAAGGCATTGTGCGGAAAACAGTGAGTGCCCCTGGTGCTAAGGTAGTAGTCAACCGCTTTGAGGCCCTGCTCATGTGGTATGGAGCTATAAAGAGCTTCAACGTCGATACTACAAAGTAGACAGGCTGGATCCAGATTCAAGGTATTAATTTTATTGAGGAAGTCCATCGTGTCCCTCGTGTAGGCCGGGAGGGACACGACGAACTCCCTCAGAATCTGATCCAGGTAAATACCACAGTTCTGTGTTAAGCAGTTAACGCCTGAGACTATTGGGCGGCCTTTTAGGGGAGAGGTACCCTTATGTACTTTAGGGAGGCCATAGAATGTAGCTACCAGAGGTTTAGCTGGTAGTAAAAAGGCATATTCTGCGGCGCTAATGACCTTATTTTGTAAGCCCGTACTCAGAATGTTCTTGAGTTCCCCCATGTACAGTCCAGTCGGATTAGTCTGTAGGATCTCGTATCCCTCTCTGTCTTTTAGGAGGTCCAGGCACATGTTTTTATACATCAAAAAATCAAGGATGACAAGATTGCCACCCTTGTCGGATGGCTTAATCACAATCGTGTCATCCTTCTCCAGTGACCTTAGTGCCTCCATCTCTGCGACAGATAGATTAAAGGACCTAGGTCTCACATATCCAAGCTGGTCAAGATCTCGTGTGACCAACTGAAGGAATATGTCGATATGTTCAGAACTCGATGGGGGTGGCATTCTACTGCTTTTGGGCCGTAGTTTGGTGAATGGGCCTGTACCAGGGGTTCTATTGTGTTCGCTATTGAGATCAACAAGGTCCTGCAGGTCCCCAAAGTCAACCTCATCAAGGCCCAACCTACGGCATGTCTCTCTGTTAGAGTTCTTATAGAACTTATGCCATTTTAACCTTCTACAGAAGAGATGGAGGTCCTTAGTCCAGGTGAAGAGGCTGAAGTCCGTAGTAGGTACGAACGACAGTCCCCGCCTAAGGACCCCCATCTCCTCAGGACGAAGGACACGGGTAGAGAGGTTGATGACTACAAGATCATCTGTGGGCCGCTGCCCTACCGATTGCGATCCCGAAGCTGATAGGGGATCGCCCCTTTCTCTAAAAAAGAAGAAGAGGACGAAGAGGGAGAAGAGATAGCAGGAAATGGCGGCTGTTGAGGTAGGGTGTTTTGAAAAGAGCCTGAAGGCAGGGGAGGCTGATAGACGGGGGCCGGGTGTTGATACCCAGATCCCCGATACCCTCTGCCCCTGCCTCGATAACCACTCTGTCCTGACCATCGCCGACCGCCCTGTCGTCTAAAGTCAGGACGACCACGGTAAGAGGTCACGTGTCGTGATTTCGAATGGGAGTCTGTGTCAGAAGTATCTATGTCCGAAGATGATGGTTCAGATCCAGATACCTGACTCTGTACAGATGTATATGCCCGATTCTCCCTAAAGTCGCCCAGGTCTCGCACAAATTGTCTGTGCTTACGTTCTTTTATGAGCACCTGGAACCTATCTACAGCAGATTGTAAAGACGCCTCCCTTCTAGCAAACTCTGGATCTTCTTTCAGTTTAAGTGCCGTGTCAATATGTTCCTTCAATTTCTTGGAAGAGCTTTCAAAAAATATTTTCTCTTCATCTAAGAGTAGTTTCATAAGAGACAGAGAATTCTGAGTCAGAATCTCATCCCATCTGACACAGAGTCCTGGTGAGGAGATTCTATCGGCAGGTCGTATACGAATCCGGAGTCCTCGTGGTACAATTTTATGCTCGAGATAGCTTTCAAGAGACTTAATCTCCCACCAGGACTTGATGTTGTCTTTATAATAGGTATATAAATCACTAAATACCTGTTTGCTTGAAGCTGACTGGCCCAGCGCGGGGACGTCCCTGTCCGAAAAGATGTCCCTCGCTTCATTGACCAGGTCGTCAGTAAAAATGGTTCCCGACAGGAAACTAGCCATAACAAGAACAAAATCAACAAAGTCCAGCAGTATAAATATTAAGATTATACCAAGACAGAGTATTATTGTAGAAAACAAAAAAAAGTCCAGCAAGGGTACCCTGTAATTACATCAGATAACTAAATTTATTAAGAAATGTAAGAAAAATACACAATCAAAGAAAGTCTCACAACTGGATCCGGGGTAAGGGGCCAGTGTAAACCAGATGCAGTGGGTAAGTGGTGGGGAAAAGGTCCCTAGCACTAATGCCCTAGACTGGTCCTCAGCCCAGGGACGTCTCCTGATGGTGGGGACGCCCTGTCCACGTACCTAATCTCAACCTCCTAGCTGTCCCTAGTAAGGTGAACAGTGGGGGGAGATGGGTGAAGAGTGGTACCCGTACAGATTCCCAGCACACAATTAGAAAGTAAAGAAGATGTCCCCTGTATGCTGCCCTCGTGACAGTTTGCCAGGAGGTACAGGGTCCACCGAGAGGATAAAACTATACAGACAAACACACGCACACAAACATAAATCTAGCAATGTAAAGAGATGACCTACAACCCCGACGCGTTTCACCCACAGCAGTGGGATCATCAGGGGGTGATATGGGGTAGGTAGAGTTTGGACCGAACGCCCGTGACAGTAAAGATAACGGGCGCAGTCACATGATATGCGCGTAGATACATGTGTATGTAAACACTTATAACGCTACAGCAGACCCAGAATAAGTAAGGAGTTGCCAATTGGCAGATAACATACGTTCAAACAGCGGCATGGATAGTAAGTTCGACCGCCTAGATGCAACCTGCAACTCTAAATAGAAAAGAGAGGCTTAAATGAGAACGTATAAGGTAAACAGAAAAATTAAACACCAAGCGCTAAAGAGATAAAATCCTTGTAAGTACCTGATATAGGCGATGGCAAAAGGATAATGTAGGTATACTATGTGCAAGGGTTCATGCAGGGGCATGGAGAGTGATCACCCCGGACCTACCTAGCTGTGCAAAACACAATGAGCATAATGAGCCCTAAATGCATACATAACCCTAACCCGTATAACCCGAATAGGAAGATGCTGGATAGATACCTATTCAGTGCTCCAGGAAAATAATGACAAGGTTCGTAGCTCCTCAGGTATAGGGCTACCCGCCTGGAAAATGCCTATGATGCACAAAGGCCTGGAGTAAAACACAGGAACTAGGCCATGTATACTATAAATGAACCATATATATATTGGATATAGTACAGTAGTACTTACATGGTGACGCCGTCGGTGTGGAATGCTGGGTCTGAGGCAGACGTACTGTGATGCCTCGCCCATTAAATACCCTAAGATCCCATGTCCTAGGATGGAACAATTACCCCTACGGGGGAGGAGGAGAGAGAGGGAGGGAGGGACGGCTCAGGTGCAGCCGCCATAATTAGTGCGTTCCAAGGTGGAACGCACACAGGGATGCGTCCACACTGGTGATTAGCCGGACAGATATCCGGTAAGTGTGTTACAACCAGCCCAGTGTTGCTGCCGAGCGGCGTGCATGCCAGCGTGGAACGCACGCCGGAAGTGACGTACCCGTATGGCTGACAAACCGGAAGTGCGGTATGTGTCATGCGGCGTGCGTTCCAGCATGGAACGCACACCGGAAGTGACACACCTATGTTACTGCCGGATCGGAAGAATGCCTCCAATAGATAGAGGAGGTGGATTAGGGTGGATAAATCAACTGAGAGGATGACAACATGATCCTCCCACCTATAAGCCATATATAGTAGCAGGGGAAGGTATCCCCATCCCTTCATGTACCCAGACCAAGGCCACATATGGGGTAAATGCTAAAGAAGATAATTATGAATGAAGTGGGCTAAACATAGAGGGACAGGGGAAACTAGGGAATGGGCGGGGGGGAAAATAATGTACCAGGAAAGATAAGAATGGAGAAATGACTACATATATACAAATCCTTAGATGCAAAATTGGGGCTACCTTGATGATAACAAGGACGCCCACTAGAGGGTGTGGAAAGTTACAAGAACACCCCAAATAGGTAAACATTCGGGTACTTAGCGTGCCCAGGCTAAGTTTAAGGGAATAACTATTATTTCTACTGAGGCCACAAGCGCTAAGGGGACAACCGCGGAAAGGGGGGGGGGGGGGGGGGGAAGGGGGTGGGGGGGAGAACCCCACTCTGAGGCCAAGAAAAGCAAGACATCCAGAGTATTTAGACCATAATTAAATGGATATAGGTAGGTAAATAGAAGACGAGGGTGGTTATAGAAAACATGAATAGGTCAGACGCTCGTTGAGTCCACGGGGTGATTGGGAGCGGAATCTGTGAATCCACTCACTCTCTTTCTGAAGTACACGCCTGTCCAGATCTCCTCCTCTTGGGGAGGGAGGTATCAATTCGAGGACAGTAAACCGGAGACAGGAAGGGTCGCCACCGTGGCAATCATTAACATGAGTAGCCACAGGTGTAGGCTCCTTCTTGATGACATCGTTAACGTGTTCTAGGATTCTTCTCCTAAACTCCCGTATCGTTTTGCCCACGTAATCCATGGGACATGGGCACTGACATAGATAAACAAGCCCCTTGGACAGGCAGTTGATAAAATCCCGGACCTGAAACGAGTGACCTGTGGCCGAACAAGTGACCGATTTAGTGGTGAGGACATATTGGCAGGCCTTGCAGCGACCACATTTGAAAATACCCGTGGGTCTCCGGTCGAGCCAGGAGCCACTCTTCAGGGGTGGTGAATAGTGGCTCCGAACCAGACGATCCCTAAGGCTCCTACCCCGTCTATAAGAGACCGAGGGGTACTTGCCAATGATGTCTGAGAGATCGGCGTCCATATGTAAGATCGGCCAGTATTTCTGAAGGACTTCCCTAGTTTCACGATTAGCGGAGTCAAAGTTTGCGATGATGCGTGCCAGTTGAGGGCCGTCATCGGTTCTCCTTCTTGGAACTAAAAGTTCCGTCCGTGGTCTAGTGGATGCACTCTGGAACGCTTCACGCAGTATTCCTCTAGGGTAACCCCTTGCCAGGAATCTATCCTGAAGCTTACCAGCCTCACGAAAAAAGGAAAGATCATTGGAGCAGTTTCTCCTGACCCTAAGGTATTGGCCTTTAGGTATACCCCGCCTAAGAGGCGCAGGATGATAGCTGCTCCAATGAAGAAGGGAGTTGGTCGCTGTGCTCTTCCGAAAGATGTTGGTTGATAAACCGTCACCCACCTTTGTAACTCTTACATCGAGGAAGGTAATGGACACGTGGTCCCATTCACATGTGAACTTAAGACCTACCTTGTTCACATTAAGATCCGTCACAAACCGTTTGAAACTAAGAGGGTCACCCTTCCAGACAATGAACACATCGTCTATATATCTGGTCCAAAATTGGATATATTCTGCCCACCAGACGAGGTGGTCCGGGAACACATGGGTGTCCTCCCACCAGCCCAGGAAGAGATTGGCGTATGACGGGGCACAGGGGCTGCCCATCGCCGTCCCCCTGAGCTGGTGGTAGAACCGTGTGTCAAAAAGGAAAAAGTTGTGATCAAGGGTGAACCTCAATAGTTCGTGGATAAAGGCATTGTGCGGAAAACAGTGAGTGCCCCTGGTGCTAAGGTAGTAGTCAACCGCTTTGAGGCCCTGCTCATGTGGTATGGAGCTATAAAGAGCTTCAACGTCGATACTACAAAGTAGACAGGCTGGATCCAGATTCAAGGTATTAATTTTATTGAGGAAGTCCATCGTGTCCCTCGTGTAGGCCGGGAGGGACACGACGAACTCCCTCAGAATCTGATCCAGGTAAATACCACAGTTCTGTGTTAAGCAGTTAACGCCTGAGACTATTGGGCGGCCTTTTAGGGGAGAGGTACCCTTATGTACTTTAGGGAGGCCATAGAATGTAGCTACCAGAGGTTTAGCTGGTAGTAAAAAGGCATATTCTGCGGCGCTAATGACCTTATTTTGTAAGCCCGTACTCAGAATGTTCTTGAGTTCCCCCATGTACAGTCCAGTCGGATTAGTCTGTAGGATCTCGTATCCCTCTCTGTCTTTTAGGAGGTCCAGGCACATGTTTTTATACATCAAAAAATCAAGGATGACAAGATTGCCACCCTTGTCGGATGGCTTAATCACAATCGTGTCATCCTTCTCCAGTCACCACTAAATCGGTCACTTGTTCGGCCACAGGTCACTCGTTTCAGGTCCGGGATTTTATCAACTGCCTGTCCAAGGGGCTTGTTTATCTATGTCAGTGCCCATGTCCCATGGATTACGTGGGCAAAACGATACGGGAGTTTAGGAGAAGAATCCTAGAACACGTTAACGATGTCATCAAGAAGGAGCCTACACCTGTGGCTACTCATGTTAATGATTGCCACGGTGGCGACCCTTCCTGTCTCCGGTTTACTGTCCTCGAATTGATACCTCCCTCCCCAAGAGGAGGAGATCTGGACAGGCGTGTACTTCAGAAAGAGAGTGAGTGGATTCACAGATTCCGCTCCCAATCACCCCGTGGACTCAACGAGCGTCTGACCTATTCATGTTTTCTATAACCACCCTCGTCTTCTATTTACCTACCTATATCCATTTAATTATGGTCTAAATACTCTGGATGTCTTGCTTTTCTTGGCCTCAGAGTGGGGTTCTCCCCCCCACCCCCTCTTCCCCCCCCCCCCCCCCTTTCCCCTCCCCCCCCCCTTTCCGCGGTTGTCCCCTTAGCGCTTGTGGCCTCAGTAGAAATAATAGTTATTCCCTTAAACTTAGCCTGGGCACGCTAAGTACCCGAATGTTTACCTATTTGGGGTGTTCTTGTAACTTTCCACACCCTCTAGTGGGCGTCCTTGTTATCATCAAGGTAGCCCCAATTTTGCATCTAAGGATTTGTATATATGTAGTCATTTCTCCATTCTTATCTTTCCTGGTACATTATTTTCCCCCCCGCCCATTCCCTAGTTTCCCCTGTCCCTCTATGTTTAGCCCACTTCATTCATAATTATCTTCTTTAGCATTTACCCCATATGTGGCCTTGGTCTGGGTACATGAAGGGATGGGGATACCTTCCCCTGCTACTATATATGGCTTATAGGTGGGAGGATCATGTTGTCATCCTCTCAGTTGATTTATCCACCCTAATCCACCTCCTCTATCTATTGGAGGCATTCTTCCGATCCGGCAGTAACATAGGTGTGTCACTTCCGGTGTGCGTTCCATGCTGGAACGCACGCCGCATGACACATACCGCACTTCCGGTTTGTCAGCCATACGGGTACGTCACTTCCGGCGTGCGTTCCACGCTGGCATGCACGCCGCTCGGCAGCAACACTGGGCTGGTTGTAACACACTTACCGGATATCTGTCCGGCTAATCACCAGTGTGGACGCATCCCTGTGTGCGTTCCACCTTGGAACGCACTAATTATGGCGGCTGCACCTGAGCCGTCCCTCCCTCCCTCTCTCTCCTCCTCCCCCGTAGGGGTAATTGTTCCATCCTAGGACATGGGATCTTAGGGTATTTAATGGGCGAGGCATCACAGTACGTCTGCCTCAGACCCAGCATTCCACACCGACGGCGTCACCATGTAAGTACTACTGTACTATATCCAATATATATATGGTTCATTTATAGTATACATGGCCTAGTTCCTGTGTTTTACTCCAGGCCTTTGTGCATCATAGGCATTTTCCAGGCGGGTAGCCCTATACCTGAGGAGCTACGAACCTTGTCATTATTTTCCTGGAGCACTGAATAGGTATCTATCCAGCATCTTCCTATTCGGGTTATACGGGTTAGGGTTATGTATGCATTTAGGGCTCATTATGCTCATTGTGTTTTGCACAGCTAGGTAGGTCCGGGGTGATCACTCTCCATGCCCCTGCATGAACCCTTGCACATAGTATACCTACATTATCCTTTTGCCATCGCCTATATCAGGTACTTACAAGGATTTTATCTCTTTAGCGCTTCGTGTTTAATTTTTCTGTTTACCTTATACGTTCTCATTTAAGCCTCTCTTTTCTATTTAGAGTTGCAGGTTGCATCTAGGCGGTCGAACTTACTATCCATGCCGCTGTTTGAACGTATGTTATCTGCCAATTGGCAACTCCTTACTTATTCTGGGTCTGCTGTAGCGTTATAAGTGTTTACATACACATGTATCTACGCGCATATCATGTGACTGCGCCCGTTATCTTTACTGTCACGGGCGTTCGGTCCAAACTCTACCTACCCCATATCACCCCCTGATGATCCCACTGCTGTGGGTGAAACGCGTCGGGGTTGTAGGTCATCTCTTTACATTGCTAGATTTATGTTTGTGTGCGTGTGTTTGTCTGTATAGTTTTATCCTCTCGGTGGACCCTGTACCTCCTGGCAAACTGTCACGAGGGCAGCATACAGGGGACATCTTCTTTACTTTCTAATTGTGTGCTGGGAATCTGTACGGGTACCACTCTTCACCCATCTCCCCCCACTGTTCACCTTACTAGGGACAGCTAGGAGGTTGAGATTAGGTACGTGGACAGGGCGTCCCCACCATCAGGAGACGTCCCTGGGCTGAGGACCAGTCTAGGGCATTAGTGCTAGGGACCTTTTCCCCACCACTTACCCACTGCATCTGGTTTACACTGGCCCCTTACCCCGGATCCAGTTGTGAGACTTTCTTTGATTGTGTATTTTTCTTACATTTCTTAATAAATTTAGTTATCTGATGTAATTACAGGGTACCCTTGCTGGACTTTCACTTCTACCATCAGCTCAGGGGGACCGCTATGGGGAGCCCCTGTGCGCCCTCATATACTAACCTCCTCCTGGGCTGGTGGAAGGATGTCATAGCTAGAGATGTCCCGAACTATTCGCCGGCAAACAGTTCCCGGCGAACATAGCTTGTTCGCGTTCGCCACGGCGGGCGAATATATGCGATGTTCGGTCCGCCCCCTATACATCATCATTGAGCAAACTTTGACCCTGTACCTCATAGTCAGCAGACACATTCCAGCCAATCAGCATACCCTCCCTCCCAGACCCTCCCACCTCCTATCAAAAAGCATTCTGAAGCTGCAGTGTCACAAATTTGACTAAGTTGTAATCGCAATCCGATTAATACAGGTTATATTAATCGCATTGCGAATTCAACTTAGAGCTGGGTTCCTAATGGTTGTTGTATTGCTAGAATATAACGAAGATTGAGAATATAGTGCTATATTCGTTATATTCGTCAATTCTAGCAATACAACCATTAGGAACTTAGCTCTAAGTTGAATTCGCAATGTGATTAATGCAGGCTATATTAATCGCATTGCGAATTCAACTTACCACACTCTGCGTCAACTACGTAATTCTCCATGGGAGTTTTGCCATGGATCCCCCTCCGGCATGCCACAGTCCAGGTGTTAGTCCCCTTGAAACAACTTTTCCATCACTATTGTGGCCAGAAAGAGTCCCTGTGGGTTTTAAAATTCGCCTGTCTATTGAAGTCTATGGCGGTTCGCCCGTTTCGCGTAAATTCGTAAATTCGCGAACTTAAAATTTTATGTTCGCGACATCTCTAGCCATAGTGTTTCCAGGGAATCCTGCCTGGTGGTCCGAAAAAATTGTCTTCTGGACTCGATACATCGACGATGCGTTTATGGTGTGGAAGGGGAGCCTTGATGAGCTTAAATCTTTCATCGTGCACCTTAATGATAACCATATTGGTCTCTCCTTGACCCATGAACACCACTATGACAGGATCACCTTCTTGGATGTGGAGGTGACTAAGTGTATGGATAAATTATCCACTAACGTATTCAGGAAACCGACGGCCACAAACAGTCTGTTACACTGGTCCAGTTACCATCCGTACGCCCTCAAGAAAGGTATACCTAAGGGCCAGTTTTTGCGAATTCGAAGGAACTGCTCGGACGTGGAGAGATACTATCAGGAGGCATTCAAACTCTGTAACAGATTTAGAGAAAGGTGGGAACCAGACCCAGTGCTGAGGGAGGCTTTTAAGAATGCAAGAGACCAGAATCGAAATGAACTCCTCATCCCAAAAAATAATAAGCAAGAGAAGGATGTTGGCATGATTCGGATTATATCTACGTTTAACACAGCCAACAAGGGAATGAGAAACATTTTAAATGAATTCGGGCCCATCCTGAGGATGGATCCGGACGTAATTGATGTGGTCCCTCCACATCCCAGCATTACATTTCGTAAAGGGAGGAGCCTACACAACCGTCTCGTGCACAGGCATTTTTCTGCCCCAAAAAAAGAGGGTACATGGTTGGATCGCAAACCCCTGGGAATGTTCAAGTGTGGCAGATGTAATTCTTGTAGATACATCAATAATACGAAAACTAATATATGTTCTGTCACGGGAAAGGAATATTACATCAGAGATTTCGTGAATTGTAGAACCAAAGGGGTAGTGTACCTATGTCAATGCACATGTCCGATGGATTACATATGCAAGACACTTAGAGAACTGCGTAGTCGGATATGTGAGCATATTAATGACATAGAAAAAAGAAAAGATACACCGACTGCTAATCATATAGTGGAAGTGCACGACGGTTGTTTGGACGCCCTCAGGTTCTCGGCGTTGGAGGTCATACACGAGTCTGAGAGGAGGGGGACTGGGACCGACGGATTCTCCAAAGGGAGTCTGAATGGATTTATCGCCTTCGTTCCCAGTCCCCCAACGGCCTCAATGAGAGACTTACATTTTCATGTTTTTTGTGAGATCTGGTCTCCCTGGTGTATCGACGATTACGACATGGTGTTGCTGTTTTTATAATAAACCTTTTTCCGCTCTTTGACTCTTTAATAGGTTTATTGGGGATAGTATCTGGCCATTAAATCGACACGCGAAGTGTCTTTATATGCATATTCATATATAATATATAATCTAATTTTAGGTTTGAGAGTGGCGGCGTTATCTGAATCATGTGGCTGCCAATTATAGAATGATATATCTTTGCCCAATTTAGGTGGTCTATTATACAATAGCTGGAGTTAAAATAGAGATGGTCTATTATACAATAGCTCAAAATAGAGATTATAGCACTTAATTATATATTACTAGGGTCAGATTGCCCCCCCCCCTATACTTTAGGTGTAAAGAACGCTGAGCCAAATTTCCCATAAATGTACTAACAACTAGATATCCTCCTTCCCAGACCTGCTACACTATCGGCATCGCTGTGGAATGCATATTGCGCTCCATTGACAGGAAGTCGGCGGCAGGTGGAACGCATATGCGTTCCAATTACCGGAAGTGAAGCGAGCGCTTCACAGAGGGGAAGAGCTGGCGATAAACGCACGCAGGTGAAGTCAGCATTCGTTCCACCGACCGGATGGGGATACAATGGCACAATTATTCATGCCCTATAAAAAAGATACCTGATTTTGGCCCTAACAACGATTCTGCTCCCAGGATGTCAGGCTCTGCACAGGTTCCCTTCACCAGCGGCGGCCATACAAGTTATCCGTCACTTTCTTCACTCAAGGATAAGTAAGAGGTCCTTTGGACCGCATCTGTTACCTTTGCTTAAACCAGCTAACAAATTGATATATTCTCCTTGGGTTGTGAACAGGAGAAGCATGCATCTGTGGCATAATTAGTAGTGATAATGAGATCTGCAGTATTAATCTCATGTATGGTGATTGGTGGTGTTTGCATTTAAGTAAGGTTCACAGTATATGACATCGTTATTTTTATACATGTGACCCTGGGGAACAAATGTTTGAGTGATTATCAATTGTGACATCTGAATATTTAGTCCCTTTATATAGGTGGGACCCCTAGATAGATCCTATTATTGTATATCTGCTATAACTATATGAGCTGGTGCCATAGGCAATTAATTATCTATTTCAGAAGCCTGTGATTAAGAATAATTTTTGTACCCGGCATTGGGTGATCTATCGAATTTTTATCCAAGACCCATATGTTTACTGTGTGTGTTTATCTGTTTCTTTACCCATTATCTCTCCCCTGGTGAACCTTTTCTAGGGGAAACGCGTTGGGAAGTCTTAGGGTCTTTCTAGGGAGAGTCAGGGCAGGCACGGGACCACAGGCCATCCACCATCAGGGTGTTCCTGTGGGTTGAGGTGATAGTAAGGGGTTCCCATAGGGATAGTGGGGTCCCTCGCGTTTGTCCTCTCCCTCACTCTGTCCTTTCTCCCATATTTCTCTATATATGTTTGTTTGTTTGTATCGTTGTTTGTCCTAAGTGGGTGGATCATTGACTATTTAAAAAAAATATTAAAAGTTATGTTTTATTCGTGCTTACTGTGATCCGGTTTCTTCTACTGCATGATTTCACAATTATAAAAAATGTATATCCTCAGTGAGGTTAAAAAGTGATGTGTGACAAACAACCTGAATTGAGTGTGGTCCTATGTGACATACTGGTAATATAGATTTTTTAAATGGTTATTTTGTTGGCACAGCAGCGTCTTACATGGATCTTTCTAGGTTATAACCTCATCATAAATGACATAGCATTTTGTTAGAAGTTACAAAAAAATCCCGTCTATCTCTTAACAAACTCTCTCAGTCAAACGAGTGAGTCTAATGGCATCTGGCAACCAGATCACCCCTTGGTACATAGAATGGTATCTATCTTTTTGCTGCAGTAGAAAAGATGAGCCCATGCTGCAGCAACGCAAATCTGGAGGCTCATACACGGGATAATTTTCATAAATCAGAAGTGAAACATGAAAATGTCAACTTAATCAAGCATTTAAATTTTATTAATCAGGCCTAATTTTTATGAGTGCAAATAATCGCTGAAGCTGGACAAATTTGTTCTAGACTGCATAAGAAACATAATTTTAATATTTAATGGGCTGATGAATTTAAATGGAGAATTATCTTTATGAAACATGGTCCTTATAATTTGCCATTAAATGAGAAATGAAAAAATCAACATAAATCTTACATAAAGGTTGCTTAACTAAGTGTTGGTGCCATAAATATTACAAGTGTATTAGGCACTAATTTAGCCATCAGACTGCAGACTACATAAAGGGAAAGGGAAGGACTTGTATTTTCATTTTATTGCATGTAAATCTCACTGAACACTTCGGGACAAGACTATCACAGACAGTATTCTAGGTATGTATAAATCCAGTATAAAGGTAAAGCTCATAATAACTCAATATAAAGGTGTTGCTCATAATAACCAACAAACTAATCAACCTGTCTTAGGCTCCACTCACAGTAATGATATGACTTCTGTTCTTAAAGGGGTTTTCAACTACCTAGATATTGATGACCTATGCTCTGGATAGGACATCAATCACATTGGTGGAGGTCTGACCCCTGGCACCCCCACGATTAGCTGTTTGAAGAGAAGGGGCGCGCCGTGCCAGCGCTGCCTCCTCTTCATTGTTTACCTGCTCGCCATTGCATCTGCAGCGGTGAGCAGGTGTAATTACACCCAAGCCGTACCATTTATTTCAATACACTTGTATAGAAGCGATCCGTACTATTGAAATGAATGGGACGGCTTGGGTGTAATTACACCTGCTCACCGCTGCAGATGCAACGGCTAGAAGGTAAACAGTGAAGAGGAGGCAGCGCTGGCACGGCACTCGCCTTCTCTTCATACAGCTGATCGGTGGGGGTGCCGGGTGTCCTGAGGATAGGTCATCAATAAATATAACTTGGACAACCCCTTTAAGTTAGGAATGGTTATGAACAGATAAAGAAGGTACTATCAAAGTCAAATCCGCCAATATTGTTTTAATTAGCCAGGGACAGCTATAGCATCTCTACAAGGAGAAGACTCCACTAAACATATTATTATATCTCAGCTTCATGGCGCCCTGTGCATATCTCTAAGTAGCATATGGAGGTCAGCTGCAGTCAGGCATCTAATACATCCTGTGGCTATGGAATAAATGTCTGGTCACAAGCCCCTCATTAAACCCTAGAGAGTCTGGGAAGGGGGTCTTAGAGGATATGCCATAAATGCTGAATTTTCACATACAGAATCGATGACCAGAACTGGCTACATACAGATCTTGTTGTGGTGGTAAAAAGCATAGCAAATCATGTGAAATACGTAGGCAGCTAAGGAACATGCACTGTACTTATGAGCTTCTATTCTGTCAGTGTCATATTTACAGTTGGTATAATTTCATATCACACATTACAAATCTAGGGGAAATCAGACTTATATTGGTCATATATTGTTAACCCATTACAGTATTTCCTGCTTTCTGGCATATGACATAAGGCATAATATGTGAGACGCAACCAGTACCCAAAGGGTATAACACATTAACAAGCCGTATAGTTAACATTAAACTGTACAAAAAAAAAAAGAAATCCCCTTAACAAGCCAACTGTATAACAGTGATCTGCCACCTGGGACCTAATTTCATTTCTGCCATTAAGTGCTCGTCATCAGCCATCCAGAAAGCTTAATAAGGACGTCCATTATCAAAAGATCTGCCACTGTTCTCATTGGGCACACGTCCCTGTGGAAATGCTACTCCAGAGCCTAGTCAAGCCTCTTCAATTCTTTCGCAACAGAATGAGTTAGCAATGACCCCACTGCCTACGCTGCGACAATTAAACAATAACAAAGCCGTATCCGCAGAATGAGATGCAGAGGGGGGTGGATTCTGTGACAGGCGACAATACCTAAAATGGCATCCAATATCTTTGTCTAATAAGCCTGATGACCTTCTTCTCTTTTACACTGAACACAATTGGCATTTCTATAAATTAAAATTGTGCCGCACATTACTCATGCTCTGTTGCGGAGACTTGCAGCCGGGGTGTTGGGACTCAGCCCCCGTATGGAATATAAAAGAGTATTGTCATAGTTTCTTTTGTTATCATTTTCATTATTTAGACTGCAGGCTGTTCTTTTATCTAACACGTACAAGGCTGTTACACATACATAGATACAATATATACTATATATTTATATATATATATATATACATATATATATATATATATATAAAAACACTTATTGTATCAGAAATACTTATTCTTTGGTGAGTGAGGCTTTAGGCACATCTGCTTTCAGCGCTCCATTAAAGGGGTTGTCCCACGAAAAATATTTTACAGTTTTCAAACCAGCACCTGGATCTGAATACTTTTGTAATTGCATGTAATTAAAAATTTTGCATAGCCACTGAGTTATTCAATTAAATTTATCTGTATAGCGCCACCTGCTGTTTGTTCTTTTTCATATTGGTATATTCTGCTCACTGAGAAGGCCGCACATGCTCAGGTTCATCCTTTAACTTCCTCTTGAGCTGTGATAGGGAGAGCTGAGACACGCCCCCCTGAGCTGCAGCAGAAAAGACACTCCCATTAAGCTGTCAGCTTGATATAAATCTAGCAGAGCAATGAATGGGGAGATCTCTAGATCCATGTGCGGTACAGGGCTGGTTCTAGATTTGATAGAAAGACACTGTCATGTACTGCATGATTTTAATTTTTTACATTAGTCATGGGATAACCCCTTTAAAGGGGTCTCTGGGCTTTTACTATTGATGACCTATCCTTAGGATAGACGTTCAGTTAATAGATGACGGCAGCATTATTCTCCATTAATTCTTTATTAGTTGTTAATCCATGATATAAGTACAAAAACGACCCATATCCTTAGGATAGGTCATCAATATAATATCAGTTGTATGAGGACCATAGAATGCAGCAGCGGACAGGAGGAGAGAAGGGAGACAGAACGTACACACTGCGTGCGCCCTCTCCTCATACAAATGATCGGGGGGGTGCCGGGTGTCTGATATTGAAGACCTATACTGAGGTTAGGACATCAATAGCAAAAGCCCGGACAACCCCTTTAAAGGGGCTTTCCCATGACTAATAAAAAAAATACAAATCAGACATCACATAGGACATGACAACCTCTTTCTAACAAAGCTAGAACCAGCCCTGTACCTGACATGGTTCCAGAGATCTCACTATTCATTGATCTGCTTGATTTATATAACTCAAGAGGAGTGTCTTATCTGCTGAAGCTCAGGGGGCGTGTCTCAGCTCTCCCTATCACAGCTCAGGAGGCAGTTGAAGGATGAAACTGAGCATGTGCGGCCACCTCAGTGAGCAGGACAAAGAAAACAGCAGGTGATGCTATACAGATAAATTTTATTGAATAACTCAGTGGCTATGCTACATTTTTAATTACATGCAATTACAAAAGTATTCAGATGCAGGTGCTGGTTTGAAAACTGTAGAATATTTTTCATGGGACAATCCCTTTAAGGTCTTAGTCTTACATTCCATCAAAAGTTCTAGATAAAATTGTGCAGCATGCTACACTTGTTCAATAGAAGGGTGGACACCATCAGTGGCGTAACTATCAGGGAAGCAGGGGAAGCAGCTGCTTCGGGGCCCGAGCTCTGACCTGACATCAGGGACATCGCTCCGCCTCTCCCCCTCCTCAGTTCTTATGATGGACACTGACCAGCAACAGTGTCCATCATAAAATATTTAAATTAGCCCCTTTCCCGATTTACATAATAGCCCCGCCCCCTTTTATACCCGTGATTCCTGCAGCTCGAACCTTCCATGCCCGGCAAGCTGAACATCAGTTGCATTGCCACAACTGCACCAGTGATGTGAGTGGCAGGGGAACTGGGGTTATATTCAGCTTTCCCAGATTGTGCACTTGTGACATGCAGTACAGTAGGAAAGCTGGGTGAATTATATCATAAAATGTCATCCAGCTTCCCTGCTATCCTGCATGGCACAAGTGCAGAGGCATTAGAGTATGGGGGAGAGGTACAGCAGGAAAGCTGGGTGTCTATATATGTGTATTGTATATGTGTGCGTCCATGTATGTGGTGACTGTGTGTATGAGTGCTCCTCTGTATGTGAAGAGTATGTGTATGAGTGCATCCATGTATGTGGAGAGTGTGTGTACGAGTGCGTCCATGTATGTGGAGAGTGCATCCATGTATGTGGAGAGTGTGTGTATGAGTGCATCCATGTATGTGGAGAGTGTGTGTATGACTGCGTCCATGTATATGTGGAGAGTGTGTGTATGAGTGCATCTATGTATATGGTGAGTGCATGTATGAGTGTGTCCATGTATATGTTGAGTGTGTGTATGAGTGTGTCCATGTATGTGCAGAGTGTGTGTATGACTGCGTCCATGTATGTGTATGAGTGCATCTATGTATGTGTATGAGTGCGTCCATGTATGTGGAGAGTGTGTGTATGAGTGCGCCCCTGTATGTGGAGAGTGTGTGTATGACTGCGTCCATGTATATGTGGAGAGTGTGTGTAGGAGTGCATCTATGTATATGGTGAGCGCATGTATGAATGCATCTATGTATATGGTGAGTGCGTGTATGAGTGCATCTATGTATATGGTGAGTGCGTGTATCAGTGCGTCCATGTATATGTTGAGTGTGTCCATGTATGTGGAGAGTGTGTGTATGAGTGCATCTATGTATGTGGAGAGTGCGTCCATATATGTGGAGAATGCGTGCATGACTGCGTCCATGTATGTGGAGAGTGTGTGTATGACTGCGTCCATGTATGTGGAGAGTGTGTGTATGACTGCGTCCATGTATGTGGAGAGTGCGTGTATGACTGCGTCCATGTATGTGGAGAGTGCGTGTATGACCGCGTCCATGTATGTGGAGTGTGTGTGTATGACTGCGTCCATGTATGTGGAGAGTGTGTGTATGACTGCGTCCATGTATGTGGAGTGTGTGTGTATGACTGCGTCCATGTATGTGGAGAGTGCGTGTATGACTGCGTCCATGTATGTGGAGAGTGCGTGTATGACTGCGTCCATGTATGTAGAGAGTGTGTGTATGACTGCGTCCATGTATGTGGAGAGTGCGTGTATGACTGCCTCCATGTATGTGGAGAGTGCGTGTATGACTGCGTCCATGTATGTGGAGAGTGCGTGTATGACTGCGTCCATGTATGTGGAGTGTGTGTGTATGACTGCGTCCATGTATGTGGAGAGTGCGTGTATGACTGCGTCCATGTATGTGGAGAGTGCGTGTATGACTGCGTCCATGGCTGCAATATGAAAGGTACAGAGGCTAAAATACTTGTGGATATGTAAAGGTAAATCAGACGGGTCTATTACAATTGCAGCGCAGGTTTTAAAGGGGTTGAGTTGAATATAAACTCCGTCAGCAACTGTAAATGTTAAAATTCAAAGTCGTGCTAAAAATGACAGTAAATACAGTAAATAAAAAGTCACAAAATAGCCATATAAGAGGGGTTTGCACAGGAGGAGGCGGTTTGTGAAGAAGCGTGTGGGGAAGGGGGGGCCCGTACAAAAATTCGCTGTGGTGCCCAGTCAGTTCTAGTTACGCCTCTGGACACCATGATGGAAACCTGACAGATGACACAAGAAATAAAAATAGACCCGCACCTCCAAACAATATGTAATAAAGTGCAGTTGAACATTACCAGGGCTGACATGCATACTATATGTAGTATCATGAGCTCTCCAAGTGCAAAGACACATGCAAACACTGGAAACATGGAAACATTTTTGATCAAAATTGTGTCAGACCCAGGGTTGGGCAATAAACTGGCATTAACGATATACCGCGGTATTAAGAAATGCCGATATGGCGATATTGCCATTTCTTAAATACTGCAGTATTTTAGTGACATCATAGGGGCAGTCGCACGTCACACTGCTGAATGCCTCTAAAACATCCGGCGCACATTACAGCTGGCACAGTGGAGAAGGAGAGAGTCCCTCCCCACTGTGATCCGACTGCCGCTGTGCCACCAATGAGAAAGTAATAGTATGGAGGAGGGGAGGGGCTGTGGCCACTGTGCCACCAATGAGAATTACCCTCAATTCAAATATAGACTGCGGGTGTCGGCTGTATCATATACCCGTTCTCAATGACAGGAAGCAGTGATCCCGCGAACCGAGGCAATTTACCCCTCAAATGCGGCACCTGAGGGGCTAATTGGCATGGTTCGGCTGGATCCCTGTCATTGAGGCCGAGTGCCAGCTGTGTGATATGGCTGGCACCCGCAGTTTATATTTGTAATATGAGGTTAATTACATTTATTGGTGGCGCAGTGCGCCCCCCCATACCCCAGTATTATAAATTATAATCATTGATGGTGCAGTACACCCAAGCCCCCCAGTATTATAATCATTGGTGGTAGTGGCCACATGGTCCCCTCCCCTCTTCATTGGTGGTGCAGTGGCAGCTTCTGATCGGAGCCCCAGCAGTGAAATCTCAGGGCTCCGACCGGTTACCATGGTAGCCAGGATGCTACTGAAGCCCTGGCTGCCATGGTAATCTCCCTGCTGCCGTGTGCACAAATCACAGGGCAGCAGGGACAGTGTGAAGTCCTATGCACCCTAATAGATCTCTATTAGGGTGAATAGGACAAGGGATGAAAAGATCCCAGATTCTAGCCCCATAAGGGGGCTAATAGTTATTAAATAAAAAGTAAAAAAAATATTTAAATTAGCCCCTTTCCCAATTTACATAAAAAAATATATTAACAATAAAAAAAAAGTTAGGTATCGCCACATCCAAAAAAATCCAAACTATTAAAGTATTGAAAAAATCTCCTATGTGGTGAACACCGTAACAAAAAAAAAATGTAAAAAACACAAAAAATTTTTTGTCTCCTTCTCCCCTAAAAAATAGAATAGGACTGTTCTGTTATGGGCCGCACGTTCCATAAATTGCAGAACGCACACCTTTTTTTTTAGAATTTTATTTTTCTTTTGCGTGGTATCGAGTATTGCATATCTTTTTTGCACAGACAGGCCGGGGCTGAGAACAGTCACTGCGGTAATATGGCTGTAGTGTGTAGGGACTTAGACCCATATGAGAAGCGCCAGTCTTTAGTAAATGACCCCCAATGTTTAATTTGACTGAAAGGCATCTTTATGCTGCCAAGGTGCCCTTTCTGACAATGTGCACCTATAATGGGCAGACTCTGAACAACCCACTAATCAGGGTTTTTTACTAGGATGTCCCATTTTCTATGAGAGCTGTAAGAAGGTACAAGGAATCATCGTAGATGATAGGTACGTGTCACCAAGGTTCCTGGCCTCGGTGGAGTAAGAGCCGGTTTTTATGTGTCAGCAGCAGTTGCTGTTTGACACCTTAATACTTAGTATGGCTGTATAGCTGTTCTGGGACGGCTCTTACTGGGAGTAGTCAAAGTGCTGGTTGGTTGACTACTCCCTGTGTTCCAGGCCGGGTTTTGCCAGGCATAAAAACCAGCCAGCACTGCCAGGTGGGGATGATTATCTCCATCTGACAGTGGAGCTCAGGAGGTGTGTGTGCTGGGATATGAGGCTTGTGCTGTGCTGGAGGGCTGAGACCTGTCTGTAGGGGAAACGGGCCCCCTAAAAGACTACTATGGACTGCTGGAGGCAGAACTGCCACAAAGGTGATTTTTGCTATGTGGACTTTCCATTGTGTGTGAACTAACACCAAGACTGCAAAGTGACGTTTTGTTTTTGCTTTATGTGTGAATAAACACAGAAGTTTTATTTAAGAACTGGCAATTTGCCTCTGTACTGCATCCGCACACCCTGTCTACCAGAGCGAATCCCCACAGAGCGGTGAAGATGGCTGATCGCTGCTATCTCCAGCACTCCCATAGAGAAAGAATGGAGCAGCAGGGGGCACGGCCGCTCCATCAGATTTGGGGGGAACAGTGACCCTGTTCTTGGTGGGCAACTAATAGATATTACTGCATGGGGGCGTCAAGGAGACATTATAATGTATGGGGGAAACAAGGAAACACGAGTACATGTTTTGAGTGTTTTTTTTTTCTAAATGGGCATTTATCGCAATATACAGGGAGTGCAGAATTATTAGGCAAGTTGTATTTTTGAGGATTAATTTTATTATTGAACAACAACCATGTTCTCAATGAACCCAAAAAACTCATTAATATCAAAGCTGAATATTTTTGGAAGTAGTTTTTAGTTTGTTTTTAGTTTTAGCTATTTTAGGGGGATATCTGTGTGTGCAGGTGACTATTACTGTGCATAATTATTAGGCAACTTAACAAAAAACAAATATATACCCATTTCAATTATTTATTTTTACCAGTGAAACCAATATAACATCTCAACATTCACAAATATACATTTCTGACATTCAAAAACAAAACAAAAACAAATCAGTGACCAATATAGCCACCTTTCTTTGCAAGGACACTCAAAAGCCTGCCATCCATGGATTCTGTCAGTGTTTTGATCTGTTCACCATCAACATTGCGTGCAGCAGCAACCACAGCCTCCCAGACACTGTTCAGAGAGGTGTACTGTTTTCCCTCCTTGTAAATCTCACATTTGATGATGGACCACAGGTTCTCAATGTGGGGTTCAGATCAGGTGAACAAGGAGGCCATGTCATTAGATTTTCTTCTTTTATACCCTTTCTTGCCAGCCACGCTGTGGAGTACTTGGACGCGTGTGATGGAGCATTGTCCTGCATGAAAATCATGTTTTTCCTGAAGGATGCAGACTTCTTCCTGTACCACTGCTTGAAGAAGGTGTCTTCCAGAAACTGGCAGTAGGACTGGGAGTTGAGCTTGACTCCATCCTCAACCCGAAAAGGCCCCACAAGCTCATCTTTGATGATACCAGCCCAAACCAGTACTCCACCTCCACCTTGCTGGCGTCTGAGTCGGACTGGAGCTCTCTGCCCTTTACCAATCCAGCCACGGGCCCATCCATCTGGCCCATGAAGACTCACTCTCATTTCATCAGTCCATAAAACCTTAGAAAAATCAGTCTTGAGATATTTCTTGGCCCAGTCTTGACGTTTTAGCTTGTGTGTCTTGTTCAGTGGTGGTCGTCTTTCAGCCTTTCTTACCTTGGCCATGTCTCTGAGTATTGCACACCATGTGCTTTTGGGCACTCCAGTGATGTTGCAGCTCTGAAATATGGCCAAACTGGTGGCAAGTGGCATCTTGGCAGCTGCACGCTTGACTTTTCTCAGTTCATGGGCAGTTATTTTGCGCCTTGGTTTTTCCACACGCTTCTTGCGACCCTGTCGACTATTTTGAATGAAACGCTTGATTGTTCGATGATCACGCTTCAGAAGCTTTGCAATTTTAAGAGTGCTGCATCCCTCTGCAAGATATCTCACTATTTTTGACTTTTCTGAGCCTGTCAAGTCCTTCTTTTGACCCATTTTGCCAAAGGAAAGGAAGTTGCCTAATAATTATGCACACCTGATATAGGGTGTTGATGTCATTAGACCACACCCCTTCTCATTACAGAGATGCACGTCACCTAATATGCTTAATTGGTAGTAGGCTTTCGAGCCTATACAGCTTGGAGTAAGACAACATGCATAAAGAGGATGATGTGGTCAAAATACTCATTTGCCTAATAATTCTGCACGCAGTGTATATCGTTATCGCAATAACTTTCTATATATCGTTATCGTGGGAATATTTTTGATATCGCCCAACCCTAGTCAGACCCATTTACCAACATCCAGGTGGCTTTCTTTGTGACCAAACACAATCAGAATTGCCTCTCCTGGGCATAAAGCCTACAATATTCAGGGCCGTGTGCAGTGTAGGATCCAGCTAGAGTATACTCCATTTAAAAGCCTTGAAGAGATGGACAGGAGTGCACAGTCCAAACTGAGGCAGCCACTGCCCCGTATGTACAATGCAAGAAATAAAATTAGACCAGCACCACCAAACCATATGAAATGAAGTGCAGGTGCACACTACCATGGCTGACATGCAAAAGCAAACAGGAGCTCCCTGCTCCAAGCATACAGACACATGTGAACACTGGAAACATGGATTATTCAAATGTGGTGGATGTCCAGCTCCCAAGAGAATAGCTTGTAGATTCAAAGCTCCGATCTTAAACTGAGTCCACACCCTGGAGAAATTTGGAAGAAACGGAGGTGGATCCAGTGAGTGAAAAAATCATATGTTCTTTATTGACAACTCTTCACAGTAAAAGATGCACATCATGGTCTGGGCTGGCGCGTTTCAACCGTAACAACGGTCTTACTCATAGACATCTATTAAGGGATGCCCATCTTACTATCGCTCCAGTGCATCGAGAATACCAATTTAGCATATAGTATTAATATTAAAGGGTTGTCTCACCTCACACATTTGTGCCCCCTCTGGGACCCACAGCTCTAAAATGGAGCCCCAAAAGTGAACAAAAGCACATACATTTCTTTTCTATAGGAAAATATAGCCAAATATAGCCATGCGCACTTGCTCGGCTATTTTTGAAGCTCCCATAGAAGTGAATAGAGAGAGCACCAGGTATGTGCAGTGCTCTCTCGTTCACTTTGGGGGCCCTGTATATCTCTGACATTGGTGGCATATCCTAGCGATATGCCACCAATGTGTGAGATGACATAACCCCTTTAAATTCCTCCTGACGTTGTGTGTATACAGCTCCCCTGCGTAGTCTGGACTTGCAGTCATACATATTTTATCTGTCCCCTAGTTCTTGGTTTCCATTTTTCATGTCAGCAATCAGTAGGGAAAATATGGAAATAATGATAAGTGCAGGATCAGACTACGCATGGTATGTCATGGATTCACATCGGTCTGCATAGGAGCTGTATGCACAAAATGATAACAAGATATTTAAACAGTACTATTTGTAATGTGAATTGTATATGTGCTGGAGGAATAAAAAATAATTGCAAAAATGGATTTTGTAATTGATGTTTTTGAGCCCTATAGCAAGAATCTAAATTGGGTCACCAAATGCCCCATTCATAGCCCCTCCCACTACCCGTTCCCGGCCAGTATATACAGCAGTGTACTGAGATATGAGGTATAAATTACAGCTTGTACCTCACATATCAGTACACTGCTGTATATACTATATATCTGTACACACTGCATCTATTATACCTCGTACCTCACATGTCAGTACAATGCTGTATATACTATATAACTTAAAGGGGTTTTCTGGAATTTTAATATTGATGAGCTTTCCTCAGGATAGGTCATCAAAATCCAATCGGCGGGGATCAGACACCCAGAATGCACGCACTGCCTTTCTTTCATTGGACAGCTCTGTAGTATACACTTCTATAGGAAGGAGCTGTCCCATAGAAGTGAATGGGACGGCTTCTTGTAATTACACCTGCTCGCCTCTGTAGACGATGTCGATGGTGAGCAGGTAAACAATTAAGGAAAGGAGGCACTAGCATGCAGGGTGTCGGAGGCCCGTCAATCTGATATTGATGATCTATCCTGAGAATAGGTCATCAATATTAAAATCCCAGAAAACCCCTTCAACAGACTGAATCTATTGTATACTGTTGTATATAATATTGTATATATCTGTACACACTGCATTTAATATACCTTGTACCTCACATATCAGTACACTGCTGTATATACTAGATATCTGTACACAATGCATATATTATACATTGTACCTCACATATCAGTACACTGCTGTATATACTATATATCTGTACACAATGCATATATTATACCTTGTACCTTATATATCAGTACACTGCTGTATATACTAGATATCTGTACACAATGCATATATTATAC
The DNA here is from genome assembly GCF_905171765.1 of Bufo bufo. Classification (NCBI taxonomy): domain Eukaryota; kingdom Metazoa; phylum Chordata; class Amphibia; order Anura; family Bufonidae; genus Bufo; species Bufo bufo. The sequence goes on along the minus strand of NC_053390.1, from coordinate 141,869,700 downwards.
CTTGTACCTCACATATCAGTACACTGCTGTATATACTATATATCTGTACACAATGCATATATTATACCTTGTACCTCACATATCAGTACACTGCTGTATATACTAGATATCTGTACACAATGCATATATTATACCTTGTACCTCACATATCAGTACACTGCTGTATATACTATATATCTGTACACAATGCATATATTATACCTTGTACCTCACATATCAGTACACTGCTGTATATACTATATATCTGTACACAATGCATATATTATACCTTGTACCTCACATATCAGTACACTGCTGTATATACTATATACCTGTACACACTGCATCTATTATACCTTGTACTTCACTATGGATCCATTGTTGCAATTTCTCTGCTAACTCAAGTGGTGTGTCCTTTCTGCTTCAGCCAGTGGCATTTGAAGGATGGAAATGAGCATGTATGTCAACCTTAGTGAGCTAGACAGCGAATTTACAAAAATGACAAACAGCAGGTGGCGCTATACGGATATATTTCAGTGAATAACTCAGTGGCTATACAAAATTTTTAATTACATCCAATTACAAAGGTATTCAGATCCAGGTGCTAGTTAGAAAAATGTAGAATATTTTTTGTGGGACAACCCCCTTTAACATTGGTTTGCTAAACCATTTTCTGGTACAGTGAATACAAGTGCCAACAAGAATGCAAAAGGAATGGCAGAAAACACGGCATGTTCTACCATTGCCACGTTGTCTCATACCATTAACCCTTTCATGCATTATGATATAATTGTACCTCATAATGTGTGAGGGGATGTATCGAGCGGGCACGAGGCATAGCTCAGAATGAAGACTGTACAAATCCTATCCACCCTAATAGAAAAAAAAATACCAATATTTTAAAAGTTTAAATCACCCCCTTTCCCAATTTTACATATATAAAAAAAATTACTAATAAAAAAAGAAACATATTAGGTATCGTTGTGTCTGAAAATGTCTGAACTAGTAAAATATATTTTTTTTAATTTCCTGTACGGTGAACGCCAGAAAAGAAAAAAATGAAAAACATGCTATTCAAATTTTTTTTTGTCATCTTGTCCCCCCAAAAAGATGTACATACCACGTAGAAAATGCAGTTTGTTACGCAAAAAACAAGCCCTCATACAGCTCTGTAGACTGAAATATTAAAAAGTTATAGCTGTTTTTATTTTTTAAAAGAAGTAAAACAAAAAAAAAACTATACAAATTTGGTATTGCCGTATTCGTATTGAGACGCAGATAAAGGATGTCATTTGTAGCTCACAGTGAATTTTGCCAGAAAATTTTTTTTTTTTCTCTTTTTCCAATACAAGACATAGTAAATTAAATGGTGACATTAAATAATGCATCGTGTCCCACAAAAAATAATCTCTAATATAGCTATGTGAATGGAAAAATAAAAAAGTTATGGTGATATAATGGTATGGAACGTGGGGAGTAAATATCCAAAATGCAAAAATGAAAATAGACCTCAACCTCAAAGGGTTAAATCATTTCTATGTTCTTGTATGTTGCTTATGGAAGAACAAATAATAGTCATTGGATTGGTGAACAAGATATATGATGCATATGCTATGTTTCTGTGTTTCCATAGATATGTATATATTGTATATACATTTTTATATATATATATATACATATATATACAGCAGTTCTCTCTTTTTGAGATCTCCTATTTTTACTTACGCTGTACAATGCTAATGACCCATGGAGAGTTTAAAAGGACAAAGCTGATGTAATGAGGACCAGTCTTGATGGGACACCTTCCCCCTTTTTCATTACTGGCTCGCCAATGAAGCTGGTAATTCTGCTGCAATGTAAAATAGCTCTATTTGAGCTCATTTAGCAAATCTCAGAAACTGCTTGCAGATGCCAGAATTAATTTGTTTCAAATCGACTTCTTGACTATGAAACCTATAATTACATTATTAATGAACAGTGTATGGATGACAAGCTAACAGATAATGAAAGAAGAATGCTCGCACACACATATACTATACAGGATATATATATATATATATATATATATATATACTGCAGAAAAGACCGTCACTCGTGCCATAGGTTCGCCACCACTGTCCTAGGGCATAGGCTGATAGTCCAATATATAAATGTAAAGATGGACAGCACTCCAAGGTTATAAAATATAAGAAAATGTATTCACCCATGTGGAACAAAATAGCAGAAGCGACGTTTTGGCTCATCCATAGAGCCTTCCTCAAGCGGCCCTATAAATGAGCCGAAACTTCGCTGCTGCTATTATAAATTCTTATATTTTATAACCTTGGAGTGCTGTCCATCTTTCCATTTTTATATATATATATATATATATATATATAAGTTTTCAATGTTATGCAGTTTTAGTTTTACTTAGACAATAGTTAATAAATATTAGATTAGCTTATAAATGTATATAAAAATATAACAATTGACCGAGTGAAAATAATGCACACCAAACTATAATTTAGAGCATCAATCAGTGCATAAGCAGGAAGAAAAAAAGGCCATCCGACAAACCCACCAAAGAAAAATTTCTTCCACAGAGATTGAAAAAATATATATACTTTTTTTAATTCATACAATAATTATAAAAATATAGGTAAAATAGCATCAGGTGAGACCCCAAGAGAGGGCAAATAGGGAACTGCAGAGTCCACCGGCCACAGAGTATAATCTAGCAGAAAAAACACTATCAGAGTATGACCACAAAAAATTATTACTAGTGCCCAGGGCACAATGGCTTACTGGGTTACTATTACTAACAAGACTTCTACCTGGGCAGGATAGAATTTCAATGCAATTCAGTACCGTCTGTAGCACACCGACTCTGCAGTCACCTCCTCCCAACGCCGTTTTCGCCACACAGGCTTCTTCCGGGGATTGGGAGGAGGTGACTGCAGAGTCGGTGTGCTACAGACGGTACTGAATTCCATTGATTTTCTATCCTGCCCATATATAAGTCTTGTTAGTAACCCATATGTGGCCATTGTGCCCTGGCACTAGTAATAATTTTTTGTGGTCATACTGTGATGGTGTTTTTTCTGCTAGATTATACTCTGTGGTGGACAGACTCTGCAGTTCCCTATTTGTCCTATCTTGGCGTCTCACCTGCCGCTATTTTATCTATATTTTTATAATTATTGTATGAATTAAATAAAGTATATATATTTTTTCAGTCTCTGTGGAAGAAATTTTGCCTTGGTGGGTTTGTTCGACTGAAAATAAGTAAAGTGGTGTTCATATTTGTGTTGGAGCATCCACCGCATTTACGTTGTAGTCTCCAGCATATGAGCCATTGCACAGTGGCTCAGTGGTTAGCACTGGTACCTTTCAGCATTGGGACACTAGGTTCGAATCTGACCAAGGACAACAACTGCATTGAAACCGTGGCAGAACCTGAAGGATCCCTTATATACCTACTGGGTCTGTTGGCAGCTGCTGGTGACTATTGCACTTTGGATCCGAGGTTGCATTAAGGTTTCTATAATCTAAAGTCCAATCCAAGACACAGATGTAGACAGGGCCTAAAAAAAAGGTGGATGATCGACATTATACAATCTGATGGAGATGTAAACGTTGTCCAATACCATGTGTCTTTTTATTCCCACAAAATCTGTATTAAGGGGTTATCCGACCCCTGAAATGCCCCCCCATATGCCTGGGCCCCTCACACACAATGTACTTTCCCTCGGAATCAGCTTCACGGCTGCATCTCCCTGTCGCGCGGATGAAAACAGACAGGTCCGGGGACGATGAGGAGGCATTTAGGACAAGTCCTCCCTGCAAATGTGTTTTAGCTCATCAGTATTTCTGGGATGACTTGCATGCGCACCCCTCTTCAAGTCATAGATAAACTAGTACTGCAAGAGGCTGGTGCCTCTTCATAGCTTTGGCGGATCTCCCATCAGCTATAGGGCTTTTTTAAGACTGGCGACTAAAATGTTGGTCTTAATAAATGTGCTCCTATATGTACATATATTCACACATGGAACCTCACAAGTGCTAACAAAGTAACGTACCTGAAATTCGCATGAAGCTCCTCAGACTTTTTTAGGGCCAGCCATTCCTTTAGTTCCAGTTATCAGGTTAAACATTTTGACGATTATTTAATTTCAGATTTTTTATTTATTTTATTGTTTTATGATTTAGTGTTTTATTGCATCCTCCAGACTATAGGGTACAGTTTTCAGAAGATCACTCAATAACAGTACTGGGGGAGCAAGCACACAACATGCAGTACTTAAAGGTGTACACATTACTGACACAAAGTGAATTAGCCGTGGTTTGTTCATGTACGGCCTGAGCGGCTGAGCGCAGTGTGAATATCGAGCTGACATTAGTCCAAAGGTTACACATCATTCGCTTCACAAAAGGGTATTTACTTTACAAGCGTTACAGATATTCCTAGTGCGCTGTTAATAAGAATGGAGCTGTTGATCACATCAGGCTTGAAGTCCCATTCATCTGAAGTCATCAGATGTCCACATCAAAGAGACATCCCCTATTAAAAATCTGTGAATTACAATACAGTGACTGCACAGCAGATGAAATGTGTTCTTCATGCGAGTAATTGTAATTGAATGTCTATGACAAAATTAGGATATTTCCAGTGCTAGCACGCTAATACTCTGCTCTTTATTCTGTCACCATTTCTTCTTCCTGGGATCTCATACTAATTATCATTAGATCTAGTCCCTGTATGCAAAGATGGTTATGTTATCTATGATAGGACAACATTTTCATTTAAAGGAGTAAGCCATTAACGTCTATGTTTATAGCTTTTCAGCTTGGTTTGCTCAATCTGTACTACAATATACATTATCCGTACTCTTTACTGTGACAGCTAGCTGACAGGGGCTGTAAATTGCCATGACCCCTCCAACTTTTTTTTTCAAAAACAGCTCAATTCTTTGGTGGCCCCCATTCTGGAGATAGGATCAGGTCCCAGAGGTAGGACCCGCATCTATCTGACATTGGTGGTATATCCTAGCGATATGCCTCCAATGTATGAGATGGAAATGCCCCTTTAAAAAGGATTGCCTGGACTGGATACAATTGTAGCAAACTCTCAGGTTTCTGCTCTTTGTTTTAGAGGCCATTCTCAAGGCGGATGTTGTCCCAGGAATTTTGGCACAGACACCATGACAAAATTCAGTGTAGTGTCTACCTCCCATTGTTTTCAATGTGAGGCAGCGCTGCAGTTCATGTTTCCACTCCTGGAGGTGTGGAGCTAAGTCTGTAGCATCTGAAGTGAACAACCATGACTGAGACTGCCATGGTTTCTGCCGCAGTATACGTGGCAGATTTTGACAGTGGAACCTGACAGGAGAGTATTGCTGCCTGAACTACAGGCAATAGGGTATGCCAACAGGTACACTGGCTGCAGACAATGATGTACTCATCATTCTGCACCCAATATTCCATAATGAGAAAGTGAAAACAGAATGTTTGAAATCTTTTTCTAATTTATTGGAAAGGAAAAAGTAAAATCTTGCATTGACATAAGTATTCAGACCCTTTACTTCTCCACCTCCAGTCTTCATGTATGATTCCACAAGGTTTTCTGCCATTCTTCTCTGCAGATCCTCTCAAGCTCTGTCATGTTTGATGGGGGCCTCTGGTGGACAGCCATTTTCAGGTCTCTCCAGAGATCTTCAATTGGGTTCAAGTTAGGACTCTGGCTAGACCACTCAAGGACATTCACAGAGTTATCCCTAAGCCAATCCTGTGTTTTCTTGGCTGTGTACTTAGGGTCATTGTCTTGTTGGAAGGCGACTCTTTGGGCCAGTCTGAGGTCCAGAGCATTCTGGATCAGGTTTTCATTAATAATATCTCTGTGCTGTGCTTTCTCTCAACCTTGACTAGTCTCCCTACCAATCCACTGAAAAACACCCCCACAGCATGATGCTGCCACCACCATGCTTCGCAGTAGGGATGCTACTGGGCAGGTGATGAGCAGTGCCTGGTTTCCCCTCAGACATGACGCTTAGAAATAAGGCCAAAAAGTTCAATCTTGGTTTCATCAGACCAAAGAATCCAGTTTCTCACAGTCCGAGTCCTTCAGATTATTTTTAGCAACCTTCTGATGGGTTTTCATGTGTCTTTTTCTGAGGAGAGGCTTTCTGGTCATTCTGTCATAAAGCCCAGATTGGTAGTTTAGTGTTCTCATTAAGAGAAACAAAATACGAGTATTGCAGGTCTGATACCTTTAATGGCGAACAAAAATAGAAGTAATGATGTTACATAGCGAGTTTTCGAGACATCACCAGTCCCTTCATCAGGCGTACTACAAGAATATATGAAGAAACAGCAATATATACACAATAAGAACAGAGACATGGGGGAATGAATGGACATTTAAAAAAAAAAACAGAACAACATATCAAACATCTTGAGTCCTTAATTAATTACAGATAAGGGGTGTGAAAGCCCAGATTGGTGGAATGCTGTAGTGATGGAGTCCTGATTGTTTCAAATGTCTTCCATTTAAGAATTATGGAGACCAAATACATTTTCAAAAAATTCTGTTTTCACTTTCTCATTATGGAGTATTGAGTACAGAATCATGGGGGAAACGTGATTTTTTTTTTTATTTTAGCAAAAAGGCTGCAGCCTAGCAAAATGTGGAAAAAGTGTGAAGCCTTTTTGAATGCATTGTATGGGAGTTTCAAAAGTAGCTGAGTAAGTATGCCTGGTTATTTTCAGAACTCCCATAGAAGTGAATGGAGAGAGCCACACGGAGACACCTGTAAGAGCAGGTCCCAGAGGTGGATAAGTCATAAATGTCTGAGATGGGAATAGCCTTTTAAAGAGATTATCTGCTCAGAAACAAACCCTAACTATATACTATATACTTTCACACTAGCGTTTTTTTTTTTCCGGCACTGAGTTCTGTCAAAAGGGCTCAATGCCAGAAAAGAACTGATCAGGTATATCCCCATGCATTCCGTTCAGGTTTCATCAGGATGTCTTCATTTTGACTGATCAGGCAAAAGATAAAACCGCAGCATGCTACGGTTTTATCTCCGGTGAAAAAACTGAAGACTTGCCTGAATGCCGGATCCGGCATTTTTTTCCATAGGAATGCCGGATCCGTCCTTCTGGTCTGCGCATGTCGGATCCGATGACACCGGAAAGACGGATCCGGCATTTCAATGCATTTTTCTGACTGATCAGGCATTTTTAACCCCTTAAGGACCGGGCTCATTTTCACCTTAAGGACCAGGCCATTTTTTGGAAATCTGACCATTGTCACTTTAAGTGCTAATAACTTTAAAACGCTTTGACTTATCCAGGCCGTTCTGAGATTGTTTTTTCGTCACATATTGTACTTCATGACACTGGTAAAATGAAGTCAAAAAAATTATTTTTTTTTGCACAAAAAAATACCTAATTTACCAAAAATTTGGAAAAATTTGCAAATTTCAAAGTTTCAGTTTCTCTACTTCTGTAATACATAGTAATACCCCAAAAAATTGTGATGACTTTACATTCCCCATATGTCTACTTCATGTTTGAATTGTTTTGGGAATGATATTTTATTTTTTGGGGATGTTATAAGGCTTAGAAGTTTAGAAGCAAATCTTGAAATTTTTCAGAAATTTACAAAAACTCAATTTTTAGGGACCAGTTCAGGTCTGAAGTCGATTTGCGAGGCTTACATAATAGAAACCACCCAAAAATGACCCCATCTAAGAAACTACACCCCTCAAGGTATTCAAAACTGATTTTGCATACATTATTAACCCTTTAGGTGTTGCACAAGAGTTATTGGCAAATGGGGAGGAAATTTGAGAATTTAATTTTTTTGTCTAATTTTTCATTTTAACACATTTTTTCCACTAACAAAGCAAGGGTTAACAGCCAAACAAGATTGTATCTTTATTGCCCTGACTCTGCCGTTTACAGAAACACCCCATATGTGGCCGTAAACTACTGTACGGGCACACAGTAGGGCGTAGAGTGAAAGGTGCGCCGTTTTGTTTTTGGAGGGCTGATTTTTATGGACTGGTTTTTTGACACCATGTCCCATTTGAAGCCCCCTGATGCACCCCTAGAGGAGAAACTCCCTAAAAGTGACCCCATCTAAGAAACTACACCCCTCAAGGTATTCAAAACTGATTTTACATACGTCGTTAACCCTTTAGGTGTTGCACAAGAGTTATTGGCAAATGGGGATGAAATTTGAGAATTTCATTTTTTTGCCTAATTTTCAATTTTAACCCATTTTTTCCACTAACAAAGCAAGGGTTAACAGCCAAACAAGACTGTATCTTTATTGCCCTGACTCTGCTGTTTACATAAACACCCCATATGTGGCCGTAAACTACTGTACGGCCACACAGCGGGGCGCAGAGTGAAAGGTGCGCCGTTTGGTTTTTGGAAGGCTGATTTTGCTGGACTGTTTTTTTGACACCATGTCCCATTTGAAGCCCCCCTGATGCACCCCTAGAGTAGAAACTCCATAAAAGTGACCCCATCTAAGAAACTACACCCTTCAAGGTATTCAAAACTGATTTTACAAACGTTGTTAACCCTTTAGGTGTTGCACAAGATTTAATGGAAAATAGAGACACAATTTCAAAATTTCAAATTTTTGGCAGATTTTCCATTTTAATATTTTTTTTCCAGTTACAAAGCAAGGGTTAACAGCCAAACAAAACTCATTATTTATGGCCCTGATTCTGTAGTTTACAGAAACACCCCATATGTGTTCATAAACCGCTGTACGGGCACACGGCAGGGCGCAGAAGGAAAGGAATGCCATACGGTTTTTGGAAGGCAGGTTTTGCTGGACTGTTTTTTTGACACCATGTCCCATTTGAAGCCCCCCTGATGCACCCCTAGAGTGGAAACTCCAAAAAAGTGACTCCATTTTAGAAACTACAGGATAGGGTGGCAGTTTTGTTGGTACTAGTTTAGGGTACATATGATTTTTGGTTGCTCTATATTACACTTTTTGTGCAGCAAGGTAACAAGAAATAGCTTTTTTGGCACGTTTTTTTTTTTTGTTATTTACAACATTCATCTGACAGGTTAGATCATGTGGTAATTTTATAGAGCAGGTTGTCACGGATGCGGCGGTACCTAATATGTATACATTTTTTTTATTTATGTAAGTTTTATACAATAACTTCATTTTTAAAACCAAAAAAATGTTTTAGTGTCTCCATAGTCTAAGAGCCATAGTTTTTTCAGTTTTTGGGCGATTATCTTGAGTAGGGTCTCATTTTTTGCGGGATGAGATGACGGTTTGATTGGCACTATTTTGGGGTGCATATAACTTTTTGATCGCTTGCTATTACACTTTTTGTGACATAAGATGGCAAAAAATGGCTTTTTTTTACACTGTTTTTATTTTTATTTTTTTACGGTGGTCATCTGAGGGGTTAGGTCATGTGATATTTTTATAGAGCCGGTCGATACGGACGCGGCGATATCTAATATGTATATTTTTTTTTTATTTATGTAAGTTTTACACAATGATTTCATTTTTGAAACAAAAAAATCATGTTTTAGTGTTTCCATAGTCTAAGAGCCATAGTTTTTTCAGCTTTTGGGCGATTATCTTGAGTAGGGTCTCATTTTTTGCGGGATGAGATGACGGTTTGATTGGTACTATTTTGGCATACATGCGACTTTTTTGATCACTTTTATTACCTTTTTTGGGAAGTAAGGTGGGCAAAATTTCAATTTTCTCATAGTTTTTATTTTTTTATTTTTATGGCGTTCACCGTGCGGGGAAAGTAACATGACCATTTTATAGATCAGGTCGTTACGGACGCGGCGATACCTAATATGTGTAGTTTATTTTATTTTTTTAATTTTTATTCAGTGATAAATGTTTTTTTTTTTTATCTTAACTTTTTTCACTTTTTTTTACATTTTTTTGACCCAGACCCGCTTGGTTCTTGAAGATCCAGTGGGTCTGATGTCTGTATAATACAGTACAGTACAATATATATTGTTCTGTACTGTATTTTACTTACACTGAACAGAGCTATGCTTTCAGCATAGATCTGTTCAGCACCATGGACAGCAGGACGCCTGAGCAGGCGTCCTGTTGCCATGGGAACCCTCCCCGTCAGCTCAGAACTTCGCAGACGGGGAAGGGTAAGCACGGGGCTGAGGGGGGCTCTCTGGGGGCTCTCTCCCTCTCCATCGGGGGGCTGCAAAGGCACAGCAGCCCCCCGATGGAGAGGGAGGGAGCTCCCTGACCGATGACAGTTAACTTTTTCCATACAGCGGTCCGTACGGACCGCGGTATGGAAAGGGTTAAACGGCTGACATCTGCACAGATGTCAGCCGTTTATACCAGGGTGCCAGCAATGTGCTGGCACCCTGGTATAACCACTAGAAGCCAACGATCATTCATGGGGAGGCGGGCGGGGGATCGCGATCCCGCCTGCCGCACCGCCCGCCTCCCGCAACGCCCCCACCGCATGCGACACCCCCCCCGCACCACCCGCCGGCATCAAATCATGCAGGGGTGCAGGGGGGGGTGAAAAATATAGATTTTAGCCACTCTAAAGTTTCTGATCGCCGCGGTCAGGGACCGCGGGGATCAGAAACTGCAAAAAGCGCAGCAAACCGCAGGTCTGAATTGACCTGCGGTTTGCTGCGATCGCCGACACGGGGGGGTCACATCACCCCCCCTGGCGTTGTCACAGGATGCCGGCTGAAGGATTTCAGCCGAAATCCCGTTCCGTTTAACCCCTCGGGCGCCGGAATACAGATTTTAAGTCAGGACGTACCGGTACGTCCTGTGTCCTTAAGGACTCGGGAAATAGGGCGTACCGGTACGTCCTATGTCCTTAAGGGGTTAAGACTGATCAGCATCCTTATCAGTTTTACAAATGCCATCAGTTGGCATACATTTTGCCGGATCCGGCAGGCAGTTCCGGATCACTCTGCCGCAAGTGTAAAAGTAGCCTTACTCGCCACTGTGCTTCTGCAAACTATCTGTGCAATGCAAAGAGAGAACCCCCAGGGACTTCCAAGTGTGTGCACATAATGGAGAGGATTACTGTAGTTTGGGGAGGTGGGGTGTTACTGAGCTGACAGTTGGTTAAAGGGAATCTGTCATCAGTTTTCTGCTACTAGGTTCTAACAGCTCCAGCACATGCCAATGAGTCCTGATATTCATGAGCTTCTGGTGTTCTCCTCCCCCTGACACTGATTGACAGTTTTGTTTCCAACTGAATTAGCTGCAAGGGGGAGGGGGCGAAGAAAGAATATTCAGGAGGACTTATTGTCAAGTGCTTGAGCTGTTCAATACAAAATTTTAGCAGCTGGATCGAGTAAAGGGAGTCTGTCACCAACCTGACCGGTTTTAAACTGATCACATAGTTCAGTGAGACACAAAGACATGACACAGATAGTACCTTTGTTTCGTTTTTCAGATCATCCAAATCGCCCAAAAAGTAGTTTTTATGATATGCTAATGAGCCGTCGCAAGTGCCCAGGGGCGGAGAGTTTGCTGAAAGTGTCCCTGGGCACTTGCGACGGCTCATTAGCATATCATAAAAACTACTTTTTGGGCAATTTGGATGATCTGAAAAACAAAACAAAGGTACTATCTGTGTCATGTATTTGTGTCCCACTGAACTATGTGATCGGTTTAAAATTGGTCAGGTTGGTGACAGACTCCCTTTAAAGGGCTTCTACCACCAGAAATACTGTTATGTAGCTGACTGACATTAGCGATGCGCTAATGTCAGCACTACATAACAGTATGTTTCTAACATTAGTCCCTCCAGCCGTTTTAGTAAAAAAAGAACTTTTATTATATGCTAATGAGCCTCTAGGTGCTATGTGGGCGTAAAATCAGCACCTAGAGGCTCCCTCTACTCACGCTTTATCCCGCCCAGGTCCCCTGTTCTGCCCGTCCAGCTCCTCTTGATTGATGTCACGGTCCACCGCATCGTTGACGAAATCCTGCGCCTGCACCGTTCACTTCTGTCTTCGGCGCAGGCGCAGTGAGTGAAGGCCGCTCTCCTGATTCCAGCTTCCTCACTGTGACGTAGTCGGCGCAGGCGCAGTGAGGAATCCGGCACCAGGAGCGCATCATTCACTCACTGCACCTGCGCCGAAGACAGAAGTGAATGGCGCAGGCGCGGGATTTCGTCAACGATGCGGTGGACCGTGCCATAAATCAAGAGGAGCTGGGCGGGCAGAACAGGGGACCTGGGCGGGATAAAGCGTGAGTAGACGTAGCCTCTAGGTGCTGATTTTACGCCCACATAGCACCTAGAGGCTCATTAGCATATAATAAAAGTGCATTTTTTTTACAAAAACGGCTGCAGGGACTAATGTTGGAAACATACTGTTATGTAGTGCTGACATTAGCGCATCGCTAATGTCAGTCAGCTACATAACAGTATTTCTGAGGGTAGAAACCCTTTAAAGAAAATTACCCATCATTTTACTAAGGGCATCTGTCACTAGTTTATACTAGGGCACTATGAAACTGGTGACAGATTGCCTTTAAAGTCCTTCAGATCTTGAACAACCACAAGTGTTCTCCTCTGGTGTAGAATTCCATTTCTAAGGAAATGTTAGGTTTCGGGGGATTAGGTGTGAAGAGTTTTATGGGCCAGGCAACGCTCCTCTGGAATTCTGGGAAGAAAGGGATGCAAATGAGCTGTTAGCAAGCTCTGCCTCTGATGCCACCAGATGTAAGGCACTATGCATTGTAACTTGTAATCTAACAATGGAGGGCATATGAGAATGAGAAATAGTCCTCCTGGATGTGGTATTACTCATAAGGAATAAAATCGTTCCATCTTCCTGTGTAGGACATAACCTAAGGGTTGGATATTTTCAGCGGACCCTCTATGTTTAAGAAACAGTTAATGGTTTTGTATCTCATGCTCTGAAGTCAATATCTTAGGTCAGGGTTGTAAAGAAGGAAGAGCACGTAGCTGTTTAGCGCTGAGGGTCATAGCTCGGCACTGTTATTGAGGACTGCCTTACAAAAAAAACCTTATGGATTTAATGTGGAGGTCCAGCAGAGTGACCTGTGAAGACATTGCAGCTTTCAACATCCTTTAAGTCCATTAATTCAGGGTATCTTTATGACACATTTTCACGTAAGCATAGTAAATCCAATGACACACAAACATGTTGTGGTTAGCAGAGGCAAAGACGGAAAAAAATTATCTTAATTAACTCCAGAAAATAAGTGCTGTTCCAACCAGTCATAGATATAGTTGTGCAGTTTATTAAATGTCCAAATGCTTACATCTATTGCGGAAACACAGAGTGCACTATAGAAATTTAGCGCTTTTAATATTAAACATTTCATTCTTTGTCACAGTATTAATTATTTACTTTACACTTCTGAACAAGCTGAACCTTCACAGTGGAGCTAGATTAAAATAATTAATGGCCAACTTCACAAATATTTTTATGATATCAATGTATAACTTCATTTTAACATTTTTACAGCTTTGTATATACAGCGTTGTGTGTAAGCAAGCAACTATATCATGGAACGGGCCCACAATTCTTTTAATCTGGGGTCCATCACCTCCATTGCATAGGTGACTACTTCCTCTACTCTGTACCACAGGATCGAGATGATAGAGCATTTATCTATACAACTAACAAAGCATTTCAGGACATCTCTTTGTTAATCCGCCGAGGAAGCCACGGAAAAATGCAGGAAGAATGCCTAAGATGTATTGTAAGATGTACTGATCAGTATGCGCATTGATCAGTATTTTGTGGGGTGAGAAATTAAGGCCTCTTTTACACGGGCATGTCCGGATTAGGTCCGAATGCGTCCCGGTGCATTGCGGCAAACCCGCGCGAGTCAGTTTTGACTGCAATAGCGTTCCGATGTTCAGTTTTTATCGCGCAGGTGCAATGTGTTTTGCACGCGCGTGATAAAAAACCCGACTGTGGTACCCAGACCCGAACTTCTTTACAGAAGTTCAGGTTTGGGTTAGTTGTAGTGTACATTGTATTATTTCCTCTTATAACATAGTTATAAGGGAAAATAATAGCATTCTGAATACAGAATGCATAGTAAAATAGGGCTGGAGGGGTTAAAAAAAAAAAAATGTTTAACTCACCTTAATCCACTTGTTCGCGCAACCGGCATCTCTTCTGTCTTTAACTGTGAGCAATAGGACCTTTTGATGACGTCACTGCGTTGATCACATGGTCCATCACATGATCCATCACCATGGTGATGGATCATGTGATGAGCGTAGTGACGTCATCAAAGGTCCTATTGTTCACAGTAAGGCCTCATGCACACGACCGTTGTGTGCACCCGTGGCCGTTGTGCCGTTTTCCGTTTTTTTTCGCGGACCCATTGACTTTCAATGGGTCCGTGGAAAAATCGGAAAATGCACCGTTTTGCAGCCGCATCCGTGATCCGTGTTTCCTGGCCGTGAAAAAAATATGACCTGTCCTATTTTTTTCACGGCCAACGGTTCACGGACCCATTCAAGTCAATGGGTCCGTGAAAGAACACGGATGCACACAAGATTGGCATCCGTGTCCGTGATCCGTGGCCATAGGTTAGTTTTTATACAGACGGATCCGAAGATCCGTCTGCATAAAAGCTTTTTCAAAGCTGAGTTTTCACTTCGTGAAAACTCAGAACCGACAGTATATTCTAACACAGAAGCGTTCCCATGGTGATGGGGACGCTTCTAGTTAGAATACACTACAAACTGTGTACAAGACTGCCCCCTGCTGCCTGGCAGCACCCGATCTCTTACAGGGGGTCGTGATCAGCACAATTAACCCCTTCAGGTGCGGCACCTGAAGGGGTTAATTGTGCTGATCACGGCCCCCTGTAAGAGATCAGGGCTGCCAGGCAGCAGGGGGCAGACCCCCCCCCTCCCCAGTTTGAATATCATTGGTGGCCAGTGCGGCCCCCCCCCCTCCCTCTATTGTAATAATTCGTTGGTGGCACAGTGTGCGCCCCCCCCCTCCATCCCTCTATTGTAATAATTCGTTGGTGGCACAGTGTGCGCCCCCCCCTCCCTCCCTCTATTGTAATAATTCGTTGGTGGCACAGTGTGCGCCCCCCATCGGCCCCCCCCCTCCCTCTATAGCATTAACAACATTGGTGGCCAGTGTGCGGCCTCCAATCCCCCCCCCCCCCCATCATTGGTGGCAGCGGAGTTCCGATCGGAGTCCCAGTTTAATCGCTGGGGCTCCGATCGGTAACCATGGCAACCAGGACGGTACTACAGTCCTGGTTGCCATGGTTACTTAGCACCCCATCTCCCCCCCCCCCCCCCCCGATCATTGGTGGCAGCGGGTTACTAGCAATAGTACAATAGAAGAAGATTCATACTTACCGGCTGCTGCGATGTTCGTGTCCGGCCGGAAGCTCCTCCTACTAATAAGTGACAGGTCTGTGCGGCACATTGCTAAATGAACTGTCACTTACCAGTAGGAGGAGCTCCCGGCCGGACACGAACATCGCAGCTCCCAGGTAAGTATGAATCGTTTACTATTGTACTATTGCTAGTAACCCGCTGCCACCAATGATCGGGGGGGGGGGGGGAGGCCGCACACTGGCCACCAATGTTGTTAATGCTATAGAGGGAGGGGGGGCCGATGGGGGGCGCACACTGTGCCACCAACGATTTATTACAATAGAGGGAGGAAGGGGGGGGGGGGCGCACACTGTGCCACCAACGAATTATTACAATAGAGGGAGAAAGGGGGGGGGGGGCCGCACTGGCCACCAATGATATTCAAACTGGGGGGGGGGGGGGGGGTCTGCCCCCTGCTGCCTGGCAGCCCTGATCTCTTACAGGGGGATATGATAGTACAATTAACCCCTTCAGGTGCGGCACCTGAGGGGTTAATTGTGCTGATCACGGCCCCCTGTAAGAGATCGGATGCTGCTAGGCAGCAGGGGGCAGTCATGTACACAGTTTGTAGTATATTCTAACTAGAAGCGTCCCCATCACCATGGGAACGCCTCTGTGTTAGAATATACTGTCGGAAATGAGGTTTCACGATCTAACTCATATCCGACAGTATATTCTAACATAGAGGCGTTCCCATGGTGATGGGGACGCTTCAAGTTAAAATATACCATCGGATTGGAGAAAACTCCGATCTGATGGTATAAAAGGGACTCCAGACTTTACATTGAAAGTCAATGGGGACGGATCCGTTTGAAATGGCACCATATTGTGTCAACGTCAAACGGATCCGTCCCCATTGACTTGCATTGTAATTCAGGACGGATCCGTTTGGCTCCGCACGGCCAGGCGGACACCAAAACGACTTTTTTTTCATGTCCGTGGATCCTCCAAAAATCAAGGAAGACCCACGGACGAAAAAACGGTCACGGATCACGGACCTACGGACCCCGTTTTTGCGGACCGTGAAAAAAAACGTTCGTGTGCATGAGGCCTTAAAGACAGAAGAGATGCTGGCTGCGAGAACAAGTGGATTAAGGTGAGTTACATTATTTATTTATTTTTTTTTAACCCCTCCAGCCCTATTTTACTTGCATTATGTATTCAGAATGCTATTATTTTCCCTTATAACCAGGTTATAAGGGGAAATAATAATGATCGGGGCCCCATCCCGATCGTCACCTAGCAACCGTGCGTGAAAATCGCACCGCATCCACATTTGCTTGCGGATGCTTGCGATTTTCACGCAACCCCATTCATTTCTATGGGGCCTGCGTTACGTGAAAAACGCACAAAGAGGAGCATGCTGCGATTTTCACGCAACGCACAAGTGATGCGTGAAAATCACTGCTCGTGTGCACAGCCCCATAGAAATAAATGGGTCAGGATTCAGTGCGGGTGCAATGCGTTCAACTCACGCATCGCATCAGCGCGGAATACTCGCCCGTGTGAAATGGGCATAACTGTAGGAACTGTAGGTAATTAGTGTACTTTCACACTTGCGTTGTTGGATTCTGGCAGGCAGTTCTGTCACCGGTACTGCCTGCCGGATCCGGTAATCTGTATGCAAACGGATACCGGTTGTCATCCGGAAAAACGTATCCGGTATTTATCTTTTTTACATTTTTAAAGGTCTGCGCAGACCGCAAAACCGGATCCGTTTTCCCGGGACACTTGGGGCCAGATCCGGCATTAATGCATTTCAATGAAAATGCCAGATCCAGCATTCCAGCAAGTGTTCCAGAATTTTGGACGGAAAAAATACCGCAGCATGCTGCGGTATTTTCTCCATCCAAAAACCGTACAGTGACTCAACTGAAGACATCCTCATGCATACTGAACGGATTGCTCTCCATTCAGAATGCATTAGGATAAAACTGATCATTTTTTTTCCGGTATTGAGCGCCTAGGAGCTCAATACCGGAAAAGTTTAGCGCAAGTGGGAAAGTACCCTTAGGCTGCGTTCACACGAGCGTGTCCGGATTAGTTCCGGATGCGTCCCGGTGTGTTGCGGCAAACCCGCGCGAGTAGGAATGCAATTGCAGTCAGTTTTGACTGCGATTGCGTTCCGATGTTCAGTTTTTATCGCGCGGGTGCAATGTGTTTTGCACGCGCGTGATAAAAAAACTACTGTGGTACCCAGACCCGAACTTCTTCACAGAAGTTCAGGTTTGGGTTCGGTGTTGTGTAGATGTTATTATTTTCCCTTATAACATGGTTATAAGGGAAAATAATAGCATTCTGAATACAGAATGCTTAGTAGGTGATCAATTGAGGGTTAAAAAAAAATAAAAAAATTAACTCACCTTCTCCTATGGCTCGCGTAGTTCTCCCAATCTTTAGTTCTTTAAAAAGATGAACTATGGGCTAAAGGACCTTTGGTGACGTCAGATCACATGCTCCAATCACATGGTACATCACCGCGGTGATGGACCCTGTGATTGGAGCATGTGATCTGACGTCACCAAAGGTCCTTTAGCCCATAGTTCATCTTTTTAAAGAACTAAAGACCGGGAGAACTACGCGAGCCATAGGAGAAGGTGAGTTAATTTTTTTATTTTTTTTTAACCCTCAATTGATCACCTACTATGCATTCTGTATTCAGAATGCTATTATTTTCCCTTCTAACCATGTTATAAGGGAAAATAATACAGTGTATAGACAGTCACCTAGCAACCGTGCGTGAAAATCGCACCGCATCCGCACTTGCTTGCGGATGCATGCGATTTTCACGCAACCCCATTCACTTCTATGGGGCCTGCGTTGCGTGAAAAACGCAGAATATAGAGCATGCTGCGATTTTCACGCAACGCATAAGTGATGCGTGAAAATCATCGCTCATCTGAACAGCCCCATTGAAATGAATGGGTCCAGATTCAGTGCGGGTGCAATGCGTTCACCTACCGCATTGCACCCGTGCGGAAATCTCGCCCGTGTGAACGCAGCCTTAAAGTGTTTTCTTAAAGAGGTGCTCCAGTATTTTTGGCCAGATAGTGAAGCATAATGTATTAATAATGAATAATGTACCATCGAAGTCCTTGTGTAGGCCTTAATTGTTTTAGTTGATGTGCTATTTATACTTTGTCTGCCATCTTGGATCCTTCTTCCCCTCTAATTTGGTTTCCCTAATGTACCCAACATTTTCCATAATGTCTCTGGCTCTTTAGGGACAAAGGGGGGCAGAGTATTATCACACTGCTCTAATGGGAGCAAGTGATGGATCTGTGACATAGAACTGCTGTCCCCTAACTCTGTAACAAAGTATTGGAAGGGCCACATATTTCACCCAGAGTACTCAGCTGCGTGACAGAAGAGAATCAAGAACCCAGTGTTGTCTCAGCAAAGTATAGTTTGCTGAGACTGGTTATTTAAGCCTTTGTTTTGGGCTGGATATTTTTGGACTGGTAGGTAGGTTTGGTAGTGGAACTTACCAGTCTACACCCTTACTCCAGTACGGCTATTCCCCCTAACCTGAAGAGGTCCCAAGTGGAGCTACTGGGATCATTACTGGAGACAAAATAGTCACCTCAGAGCTTCAGACAGGATCAGAGTCTGCCGGCTATCTGACTGTGAGTTTGTGCAAATCCGAATCCTCCTGACAAGCTGAAAGCTTAGGTGAGATAGACATTTCTCTGTATTAGTTAGAGCCCAGACGGGCAGGTTTTTATTTTCTTGTTTGTTGGTATGCTTTATGTGCCATGGATTCACCCAAGTGACTGTTAACATGGATTCCATGAATTGTGCTGTGTAGCAAATAAAGCGCTGTTTGGACTTTGGAGAGTCTGTCATTGCTGACCCACTGCAAGTACATGATACTATACAGTCATACCTCATAGTCCCGTTGTATTTCTATATGATGCAGCTTCCACCTGACCACCCTGTCTCCTGCTTGTGATAGTTTCTCCCTTATAGTTCTTCAAAGCAGGAGGCAGGGGAGAGCAGTGTGAAGTTAGATTTTGCACACAGTATAGACAGTCAGTTAGTGAGTCAGTTGAGTTGTATACCTGCAACTAATCATTGGAAGGACTCATCTTCTATATCACTTCACTTCTGGTCTCTTTAATCGGGCAGACATGATACCTTCAGCACTCTCTGTATGGTGGACATATAGAAAAAGAAGGGGTAAGGCTTGGTGGGGAGGGTTCAACTTCTGTGAGAGGTATTTGATCAGTGATTGTGGAATCCTTTAGTTTACAGGAAGTCAGTCACATGGAAGAGATCGACATCCTGTGTACTCAAGCTATGGACTGGTGGCTGTGCTAGGGATTAAATAATGCAAAGACCCATAATTCACGGGTTCAAAATGCATGGGTGCAACTAAGCTGGGTATTAGACAAAATACACTGATACTATTATTGCTAGTGTTGGTGTGCTCATTTAAGATTAAGTACATAAAGCAGATCTCTCAGGTGTATGATACTCAGCAACATATAGATTTGCATGCTTTGATGCAGTATTTTGAGAAGCAAGCCTTGCAAATATTGGTTGAACTTATGTGGTGGGTATGAGTCTGACCCAGTATGTACCGTACATGCATTTTCAAGAAAAGTTTGTAATCATTCTCATTGGGCAGTGAAGACTCATTTGCATTCATACTTTCTATACTTAGGAGTTGTCTGGTAAGCATGCTCAGCACTACTGTAGAAGTGAATGAAGAAAACCGTGCAAACCTGCCATGATCGGACATTTTTGGCATATGTGCATATGCCATAAATGTCCAAGGTGGGAGTAACCCTTTAATATATTTATTTTGAGCGTGGAAACGTCAGGATAACATACAGTAGATCAATCTAATCCCTAAACTACCTATGTATAAAACTTACTTTGTAATCTCCATTTAGATGCCACCAGTAGAAATTCTATTTGATAGTTTACTATTCTGGTAGATCCTCAACTTTTTCCAGTTTACACAATTTTTTAAATCACCATCTTCTCCATGTAATGATCACATAGCGTTAGAAACAGTACACAATTTAGGACAAATAAGGTCATACAGAATACAACATTATATGCTGGAAGATCTTTTACTGGTAGTTCTTTGTTTTATCTTAAAATGTCATTTGTATTAGTTTTACATTCAGGGAACGGAAAGAAGCATCAGATTCCATCCAGACCTTCCACCAGTATGTGGCATATAAGTCTGTGACAAGTGACATTACAGAAGGTCATGTCACTTGTAACTGCTTGCATTAAACCTGTCTGATTTCCCATGTGCCCATCCTTTGTTTGATTAATACTACTTTATCCTATCCAAGATATAGAAAAGCCCAGTCTAAAGGCAGCACTGTAAATGCTGGATGGATTGTTTCTAAATGCAGTAATAATTGGTGTACAGAGTTGTGTGGTGCGCAGGCGGAGGAGAGTTTATTGCAGCAGATTCCACTTTTTATGAGCATTTTAATCCAGTAGATGGAGACACTTTACAATTTTAGCAGAAAATAAGAGTTTGACAGCAAAAAATTGTTGCATTAAAGTTATTACTAATTGCTGAAGCTTAATGTAGCATAGACTCGACTTATTAATTACCACATAATTCCAGCAGTTGATTTACATTATACATCTGCAGGATATTTTTGCTGTAAGATTCCTGTATTCCTTATTCCCTGCATAAATCCATGACCCCAAACTCCTGTGCCACAGACAGTACAGATACCTGAGCTAATATTACCTGGTGCAGGAATGTATTTTTCTGTATGCCATTGCACCCTTACATTTTGTCTAGCCCCGTATTCTCCTGCCTTGACAATTGAGCAGTGGATATGATGTTACTTCTGCTTTCTATGCCGCTTATCTCTGCAGCCTTTCAACATACTGACAAAAGAAAGGTATTGTTTTAATCAGCATGATCAACCCTACCAGGCAATATGCCTGGTTTAATAGGGTTGATCATGCTGACATATGCTCTTTAAAGGGACATTAAAGGGGTTGTGTCACTTCAGAAAATAGCAATTATTATGTAGAGAAAGTTAATACATGGCACTTACCAATGTATTGTTATCCATATTGCTTCCTTTGCTGGTTTGATTCATTTTTCCATCACATTATACACTGCTTGTATCCATGGTTATGACCACCCTGCAATCCAGCAGCAGTGGCCGTGTTTGCACACTATAGAAAAAAGCACCAGCCTATGTTCGCTCCCACAGTCCCCTCTACCAGAGAGGCCAGAGCTTTTTCCTTTAGTGTGGAAGCACGGCCACTGCTGCTGGATTGCAGGGTGGTCGTAACCATGGAAACAAGCAGTGTAAAATGTGATGGAAAAATAAATCCTGCCAGCAAAGTAAGTAATATGGATAATAACTAGTGATGAGCGAGCATGCTCCAGTTCGGCTCCCGCATCGTTATGCTCGCACATCGTGCGTAGTGTTCGGCCGAATTTCACATGTGCTCGAGCGCGATGCTCGAGTCAGTGTATTTAAATCAAATTTAGGGTACTTTCACACTAGCGTTTTTCTTTTCCGGCACTGAGTTCCATCAAAAGAGCTCAATGCCGGAAAAGATCTGATCAGGTATATCCCCATGCATTCTGAATGGAGAGTAAACCATTCAGGATGCATAAGGATGTCTTCAGTTCAGTCATTTTGACTGATCAGGCAAAAGATAAAACCGCAGCATGCTACGGTTTTATCTCCGGCGAAAGAAAATGAAGACTTGCCTGAATTTTTTTCCATAGGAATGTATTAGTGCCGGATCCGGCTTTTAAAATACCGGAATGCCGGATCCGTTTTGCCAGGTGACACCAGAAAGACAGATCCGGCACTTTAATGCATTTTTCTAACTGATCAGTGTTACAAATGCCGGAACACTCTGCCGCAAGTGTGAAAGTAGCCTTAGCCTCTATTTCTGAAAAGTTTCTGGTGGGATTTGAACTTACAACCTTCTACATTACAGCCAAGAACCTTAACCACTACACTATAGAGCTGCACGGCCAGTTACTTTAAAAAAAACTAGAAGTAAGGCTACTTTCACACTTGCGGCAGAGAGATCCGGCAAGCAGTTCCGTCGCCGGAACTGCCTGCCGGATCAGGCAAAATGTATGCTAACTGATGGCATTAGTAAGACTGATCAGGATCCTGATCAGTCTTAAAAATGCCTGATCAGTCGAAAAAATGCATTGAAATGCCGGATCCGTCTTTCCGGTGTCATCCGGCAAAAACGGATCCGGCATTTATTTTTTCACCTTTTTTTCAGTCTGCGCATGCGCATACCGGAAGGACGGATCCGGCATTCCGGTATTCTGAATGCCGGATCCGGCACTAATACATTCCTATGGGAAAAAATGCCGGATCCGGCATTCAGGCAAGTCTTCAGTTTTTTTAGCCGGAGATAAAACCGTAGCATGCTACGGTTTTCTCTTTTGCCTGATCAGTCAAAACGACTGAACTGAAGACATCCTGATGCAAACTGAACGGATTACTCTCCATTCAGAATGCATGGGGATAAAACTGATCAGTTCTTTTCCGGTATAGAGCCCCTGTGACGGAACTCTATGCCGGAAAAGAACAACGCAAGTGTGAAAGTAGCCTAAGTATTCCTATACAGCAGAAGTCTCATATTTTTTATTTTTTTTAGTAACTACCCATGTAGCACTATAGTGTAGTGGTTAAGGTTCTTGGCTGTAATGTAGAAGTTTGTGACTACAAATCCTGCCAGAAACTTTTCAGAAATAGAGGCTAAATAAAATTTTTATATTTTATATATATATATATATATATATATATATAGATAAAATCATACTTCTGATATATATGAATGCATAATATGTGGGAAACTACTACTAATGTTTTAGCCATAATATATTTACATATATTATAATATATTATATATTCTAAATATATAATAATATATGTAAATATATTATGGCTAAAAACGTATATATATGTTTAAATTAAATGTAACCTCTATTTCTGAAAAGTTTCTGACTGGATTTGAACTCACAACCTTCTACATTACAGCCAAGAATCTTAACCACTACACTATAGAGCTGCATGACCAGTTACTAAAAAAAAAAAAAATATGAGACTTCTGCTGTATAGGAATACTTACTACTAGTAAGTATTCCTATACAGCAGAAGTCTCATATTTATTTTTTATTTTTTGAAACTGGTCATGCAGCTCTACAGTGTAGTGGTTAAGGTTCTTGGCTGTAATGTAGAAGGTTGTGAGTTCAAATCCCACCAGAAACTTTTCATAAATAGAGGCTACATTAAATTTAAATACTCTGTGTGTCCCAAAGCACTGACTCCATATATGGACATAGATATATATGGAGTCAAAGAAGGGGGATGCCTGTTTTAATGCTCGGGTTCTCCCACTGACTTCCATTGTGCTCGGTTGCTCTGTAGAGCACCTGAGCATCGCAAAGTGTTCTTCCAGAGCACACGAGCACTTTGGTGCTCGATCAACACTAATAATAACAATACCTTAGCCCCTTAACCAGGCGGGCGGTGATCGGAACAAGGTGCCTGCTGGACAATGCCCGGGGGGGTCCTGAATTGACCTACGGTTTGCGGCTTTTACAGGTTGTGGCAGCGGCGGGCGGCGGTGCCATCGGGTCCCTGTGCGGCTGTAGGGGGGACCCGATGGCATGGAAGGCAGCGCAATGCCTTCCTTAGGCATCGGCGCTGCCTTCCGGTGATGAGCCTGTGAGATCCAGCCCCCTGGATCTCACAGGCCGGAAGCTGTATGAGTAATACAGACTGTATTACTCATACAGCCAATGCATTCCAGTACAGAAGTATTGCAGTTCATTGTAAAGGGGATTAGACCCCCAAAAGTTCAAGTCCCAAAGTGGGACAAAAAATAAAGTGAAAAAAAAAGTTGAAAAAATAAAGTTTTCCCCCCAAAAAATTAAAAGTTTCAATAAAAATAAAAAAAACATCATTTTCCCCAAATAAAGTAAAAAAAAGTAGACATATTAGGTATCGCCGCGTCTGTATCGACTGGCTCTATAAACATATCACATGATACCCCTACCTAAGACAATTGCCCAAAAAAAATAAAAAAATAAATGTGGCTCAGAATATGGAGACACTAAAACTAATTTTTTTTTTGTTTTAAAAAAGCTGTTACTGTGTAAAACTTAAAGGATAACTTTTTTTTTTTTTTGGGAGTATTGGATTGTGATGATTAATATCACCTTGGTGGCCCTATTTCAACTTTTCACTGTGTATTCAATTACCCCTTAATTCCACATTTTTGTTCCCTGTTCTGCCTACTTTTACCTGTGCTTAAAATAGGGTTGCTAGACATGGTCCGTCTATCTGTTGATAGATGGAGCACGCAGCGTGCAGGGTCACATTACTGACAGCCAGGGACTGTAAGTAAATGTATAAAGCCAGGTCCTCCCCAGCAGCTGATAACAGTGCCTGGGCTGTGTGCACTTCTCCCTGTCCCTGCGCTTGGCAGACGCTCCCTCACTCAGCAGACCTGGAGAATGCAGAGTTGAAGCAGCGCACAACAGGGAAGGGAGATCTGCCATCTGCTCAGTGTATAAATGAAAGCAACATGTGGTAAGAGGACCCCTTTGTGCTGCAGGAGATTAACCATTTGGGGGAAGGGCTCTAGTTACTGACACTTTTGGGGGGCTATTGTTACTGGCTAGTGAGGGCAGGCGGGATTAGCCTCAGGGTGAGGGCAGTGGCGGCCATCTTAACTGAATAGTGAAATTGCAGTTTTATGCAGACTGGTTGCTAAGGGCTGAATCTTATTAAATATGGGGTAAGTCAGTCTAATAGTAACTGATTCTGGAATATCATGTGATTAGTAACTACATATATGAAAATTGAAATTAGGGTCTAAATGTGACAGTTATCCTTTAAGTAAATAAAAAAAGTATACATATTATGTATCGAAGCGTCCGTAATAACCTGCTCTATAAAAATATCATATGACCTAACCCCTCAGGTGAACACCGTAAAAAATAAAAAATAAAAACGGTGCAAATTTTTTTTGTCACTTTACATCACAAAAAGTGTAATAGCAAGCGATCAAAAAGTCATATGCACCACAAAATACCACATGATCTAACCTGTCAGATAAATGTTGTAAATAACAAAAAATAAAAACAGCTATTTCTTGTTACCTTGCCTCACAAAAAGTGTAATATAGAGCAACCAAAAATCATATGTACCCTAAACTAGTACCAAAAAAACTGCCACCCTATCCTGTAGTTTCTAAAATCGGGTAAATTTTTTGGAGTTTCTACTCTAGGGGTGCATCAGGGGGGCTTCAAATGGGACATGGTGTCAAAAAAGCAGTCCAGCAAAATCTGCCTTCCAAAAACCATATGGCGTTCCTTTCTTTCTGCGCCCTGCCGTGTGCCCGTACAGCAGTTTACGACCACATATGGGGTGTTTCTGTAAACTACAAAATCAGAGCCATAAATATTGAGTTTTGTTTGGCTGTTAACCCTTGCTTTGTAACTGGAAAAAAATTATTAAAATGGAAAATCTGCCAAAAAAGTTAAATTTTGAAATTGTATCTCTATTTTCCATGAATTCTTGTGGAACACCTAAAGGGTTAACAAAGTTTGTAAAATCAGTTTTGAATACCTTGAGGGGTGTAGTTTCTAGAATGGGGTAATTTTTGGGTGGTTTCTATTATCATATTTCAACTTAAAGGGCTTCTGTCACCCCATTAAACATTTTTATTTTTTTTTCTTTACTAATAATACACTGCGATCTCAGCATACATAAGCTGCCTGTTTTCATTCAATATCTGGCGCCTGCGCCGCACCTATCTTCAATCTGCGCAGGCGCACTGAGAGGCGGCCACTCACTCGGCCGCTCCATCCTCAATGCGCCTGCGCCGATGACGTCACATCTACACCCGGCGCAGGCGCATTGAGGATGGATCGGCCGAGTGAGTGGCCGCCTCTCAGTGCGCCTGCGCAGATTGAAGATAGGTACGGCCGCGGCGCAGGCGCCAGATATTGAATGAAAACAGGCAGGGCCAGCAGAGAACGATTCCGTTCCCTGGCCCTGTCAATCAACAAGCGGAGGGGGCGTCATTAGGATCGGAGGATGCGGCTGCTACTGGCAAGTAGCCGCCCTACTTGCTGGTAGCAAGGTAATTTACATCGATTTTTAGCAAATTCTACTGAACGAAAATCATTAATTAGCTTATGTATGCTGAGATCGCAGTGTAGGGATTATTAGTAAAGAAAAAAAAAAAACGGTTTAATGGGGTGACAGAAGCACTTTAAGGACCAGGCCATTTTTAGCAAATCTGACATGTGTCACTTTATGTGGTGATAACTTTAGAACGCTTTTACTTATCCAAGCCATTCTGGGATACTTTTCTCGTCACATATTGTACTTCATGACAGTGGTAAAATTGAGTCAAAAAAATTATTTTTATTTATTAAAAAAATATAAAATTTAACAAAAATTGGGAAATATTAGCAAATTTGCAAATTTCAGTTTCTCTACTTTTATAATAGTAATATTTCCAAAAATAGGTATTACTTTACATTCCTCATATGTCTACTACATGTTTGGATCATTTTGTGAATGCCATTTTATTTTTTGGGGACTTTTGAAGGCTTAGAAGTTTAGAAGCAAATCTTGACATTTTTCAGAAAATTTCCAAAACCCACTTTTTAAGGACCAGTTCAGGTCTAAAGTCACTTTGTGAGGCTTACATAATAGAAACCACCCAAAAATGACCAAATTCTAGAAAGTAGACCCCTGAAGGTATTCAAAACAGATTTTACAAACTTTGTTAACCCTTTAGGTGTTCCACAGGAATTAATGGAAAGTGGAGATGACATTTCAGAATTTCACTTTTTTGGCAGATTTTCCATTTTAATAAAAAAAAATTCCATTAACAAAGCAAGGGTTAGCAGCCGAAAAAAATCTATATTTGTTGCCCTGGTTCTGTAGTTCACAGAAACACCCTATATGTGGTGGTAAACTGCTGTATGGGCATTGCGCAGAAGGAAAGGAACGCCATATGGTTTTTGGAAAGCAGATTTCACTGGGATAATTTTAAGCTGCTATGTCACATTTGAAGACCCCCTGATGAACCCCTAGAGTAGAAACTCAAAAAAGTGACCCCATTTTAGAAACGACACTCCTCAAGGTATACAAAACTGATTTTACAAACTTTGTTAACCCTTTAGGTGTTCCACAAGAATTAATGGAAAATAGAGATTACATTTCTGAATTTCTCATTTTTGGCAGATTTTCCATTTTAATAAATTTTTTCCAGTTACAAAGCAAGGGTTAACAGCCAAACAAAACTCAATATTTATGGTCCTGATTCTGTAGTTTACAGAAACTCCCCATATGTGGTCATAAACTGCTGTTCGGCCACACAGCATTGTGCAGAAGGAAAGGAACGCCATATGGTTTTTGGAATGCAGATTTTGCTGGACTGCTTTTTTGACACCATGTCCCATTTGAAGCCCCTCGATGCACCCCTAGAGTAGAAACTCCAAAAAAGAGGCCTCATTATGGAAACTACAGGATAAGGTGGCAGTTTTCTTGGTACTATTTTAGGGTGCTTTTTGTGAGGCAAGGTTAGACAGGTTAGATCATGTGGTATTTTGATAGAGCAGGTTGTTACAGACGCGACTGACTACTTTTTTGGGTTGTTTGTTTCAGTTTTACATAATAAAGCATTTTTTTAAAATAATGATTTTTTTAGTGTCTCCGCATTCTGAAAGCTTTATTTATTTATTTTTGGGCAACTGTCTTGTGTAGGGGCTCATTTTTTTAGGGATGAGATGATGATTTGATTGGTACTATTATAGGGTGCATATGACTTTTTGATCGCTTGCTATTACACTTTTTGTGATGTAAAGGTGACAAAAAATGGCTTTTTTGTCACCGTTTTTATTTTTATTTTTTTACGGTTGTCATCTGAGGGGTTAGGTCATGTGATATTCTTATAGAGCAGGTTATTACGGACGCGGCGATACCTAATATGTCTACTCTTTTTCATTTATGTAAGTTTTACACAATGATATCATTTTTTAAACAAAAGTTGAAACAGAGTTTTCTGGTACTTAGATATTCGTGGCCTGTCCTCATTCTCAGATTGGTGAGGGTCTGACACCTCGCACCATGACTGATTAGCTACCAGAAAGTATACGGTAGATTGAATGGGGTTGTCAGGTGTCAGACCCCCACCAATCTGATATTTATGACATGTCCTGAGGATCCGTCATCAGTATCTAAGCACTAGAAAACCCCTTTAAGAGTGGTGTTTCATATGCCAGTGTAATGAAAAAGATGTGATGGAGTGATTTGCTCCAAGTACTGTATCTAGAACTCGTTCTTCTAGTGTTATGTAAATTAGGATCAATTATAGCAAAATTAAATAAAAAGGTTATGCATCTTTGTGATATACTTCTGTGTGATTCCTCCTTTCGTGATCTCTGCTTGCTGGCAGTTCGGCTGTGTTCAAACATCAGGTTAATGACCTGTAACATACAGTCCTGATCAAAAGTTTAAGACCACTTGAAAAATGGCAAAAAATCATATTTAGCATGGCTGGATCTTAACAAGGTTCCAAGTAGAGCTTTAACATGCAACAAGAAGAAATGGAAGTGAGATAAAAAAAAAATTTCAGCATTCAATTTAATGAAAACAACGAATAAACTGAAACAGGCTGTTTTTCAGCTGATCCTAATTTAAGGACCACATGCCTTTAAAAGGCCGAATCTGTGCAAAGATGTGGATTCATTGTCATTTTCTGTCAGGTAGTCACACATTGTGATGGCAAAGGCAAAAAGACTCTCCCTTTTTGAACGTGGTCGGGTTGTTGAACTGCATAAGCAGGGTCTCTCATAGTGCGCCATCGCTGCTGAGGTGGGATGCAGTAAGACAGTCATTTGGAATTTCTTAAATGATCCTGAGGGTTATGGAACAAAAAAGTCAAGTGGAAGATCCAAAAAAATTTCATCAGCACTGAGCCGGAGGATCCAATTGGCTGTCCGTCAAGACACTGGATGATCCTCGACCCAAATTAAGGCTCTTACTGGTGCTGACTGCAGCCCCATAACCATAAGACTGTATCTGACACTGAAGGGCTTCAAAAACAAAAAACTTCTTCACAGACCTCGTCTCCTTGAATGCTACAGAACTGCTCATTTGGACTTTGCAAGAGAGCACCAATCATGGGACATTCAAAGGTGGAAGAAAGTTTTATTCTCTGATGAGAAAAAATTTAACCTTGATGGTCCTGATGGTTTCCAACGTTACTGACATGACAAGCAGATCACACCTGAGATGTTTTCTACGCACCACAGTGAAGGGGACGCCATAATGGTCTGGGGTGTTTTTATCTTCAGTGGAACAATGGCGCTTCAGGAAGTGCAGGGGCGTCAAACGGCCGCTGGCTATGTCCAGATGTTGCAGAGAGCATTCCTCATGACTGAGGGCCCTCGTCTGTGTGGTAATAACATCACTCTTTTGGCCCATCCTGCGTTCCCCTGACCTAAATCCAATTGAGAACCTTTGGGGATGGATGGCAAGGGAAGTTTACAAAAATGGACAATAGTTCCAGACAGTAGATGGCCTTCGTGCGGCCGTCTTCACCACTTGGAGAAATGTTCCCACTCACCTCATGGAAACGCTTGCATCAAGCATGCCGAAACAAATTTTTGAAGTGATAAACAATAACGCAGAGCTACTCATTACTGAGTTCATGTTTGGAAGTTGGATTTCTGTTTTGGGGGGGTTTATATATATTTTTTGATCAGCTGAAAAACAGCCTGTTTCAGTTTATTCATTGTTTTCATTAAATTGAATGCTCAAAAAATGTTTTGTCTCACTCCCATTTCTTCTTGTTGCATGTTGAAGCTCTACTTGGAACCTTGTTAAGATCCAGCCATGCTAAATATGATTTTTTTGCCATTTTTCAAGTGGTCTTAAACTTTTGATCAGGACTGTATATGGTAGGAAAAGCTCAAGATGTATACCTTTTACGGAGCCCATGGAAATCATCCATAGGCACTCATGTTAAAAAAAGGTATACCATGCAGTATTCAGTTTATTTACTAGTGGATATCATTGAATAGATGGAATAGCATAGCCTACTATACTATCCCATCCTCTTTTTTTTCAGCAGTATACTGATGTATATAGGGATAAGCAAACCCATGGAAGTTCGAGTTCACCGGGTTCGGTCGAACTTTAGGTCAAAGTTTGGGTTCGGGACCCAAACTCGAACCTGAACCCCATTGAAGTCAATGGGGACCCGAACTTCACTTTATTATTTTCCATTATAACATGGTTATATCAGAAAACAACACAATATTTAAGACAGAATGTAAAAGGGACACCTTTAGAGGCATTCCATTTTGCATTCTGTCATAATATAAGTCTATGGGAGCATAACCGATCCATCCTAGTTTCTGTTATGCAGTGCTGTCCTGCATAACAGAAACCAGGATAGATCCGTTATGCTGCCCATAGACTTCTATTATGATGAAATGCAAAACGAAATGCCTCTAAATGACATCATAGAGGGGCAGGGGTGGAGTGGCCATATTGTGGATGTATTTTGTGCTGCTGGCAGTATTTTGTGATGGACTGTGGTGTTTGGCTCTGTTGGGGTGGTATAATGTGCCAGAATATGGTTTTGCTGGCCTTGCCTTCCATCAATTTGAACCCAACTACAAAACGGGGCCACTTTTAATTTTTTTTCTAGGGCCACTTTAAGTTCCCAGTCCGCCCCTGTAGAGGGTGATTTGTTTGAGTGGTTCATGTTCTGGAGGACTCATGCTGTCCTTGTATCACAAGTCATTGATCTGAACAGTCGCCAGGTAATACTCCATTTCACTGCAGTGGCCGCTGTTTGTCAGGAGTGACTGGAGCAAGACCCAGGGCAACCAGCTCATAACCCCAGGCACTCCATTTTGATGAGATAATACCTGTAATAGATATAATCTTCTTTATACCTGAGGGCTGGAAATAAGTACAGAACTACTACTTCCCACAGCTGAGAGTTTGCTACAATAGAGACTTACGATATCGATAAATGTCTTACATTAGCTCAGGATTGTCTAGAAGAAGAGCACTTCCCTCATAATTACAACAGGCTTATAACCATGAGCCTAATGTATTCTTTGATAGCTCCTACCTGCATTTTGGGCAATAGTATAGTAGACCTGTTCCCACATGATGTTGCCCTTAAACAAGTGAGCAGAGTATGATCACAGATCGTATAAAATTAGACACCTTGAAATATGCCAAGACTCTCCAAATCTTAACAACTCTCTTTTAATGTCATCCCCCTTCTAACTTACCCATTTTGTTACCAGGCTTCGGAGAACTACGAAAGCAGTTGCTACCAGATCTACTCTACTATATATTGTTCTACATTGTGTAATCTTAATATATACTAGCAGAAGGGCCCGGCTTCGCACGGGTATATTTTATCTATTTCATTTGATGTTTGTGTGTGTCGGTAACAGTATCCCCCATAACAGTGACCTCTACAACACCCCGCCCCTTTAAAGGGAACCTGTCACCGGGATTTTGTATATAGAGCTGAAGACATAGGTTGCTAGATGGCCGCTAGCACATCCGCAATACCCAGTCCCCATAGCTCTGTGTGCTTTTTTTGTGTAAAAAAAACGATTTGATACATATGCAAATTAACCTTAGATGAGTCCTGTCCCTGACTCATCTCACGTACAGGACACATCTGAGGTTAATCTGCATATGTATCAAATCGGTTTTTACCCCCACAGCGGCCTGCCCCCTTAACAGTAACCTCCACAGTGAACGTCTCTTTAACAGTGAACTCCACAGTGCCCGTCCCTTTAACAGTGACCTCCACAGCGCCCTGCCCCTTTAATGCTAGGGCTACACGACGACATGTGTTGCGCAACATTTTGTCTCTACAATTTTTAGGCTATGCCGTCGCACTGCGACATGTGACATGCTGCGACTGCGACGCGACAGTCACAAAAAAATACATCCAAGATAGATTTTTCTGCGATGTCACATCGCAGTCGCAGCATGTCACAGTGCAACACCATAGCCTATCATTATAAACATGTGTCGTGCGACATTGATGTCGCACGACACATGTAGCAGTGTAGTTGTGCCCTATGTGTTGTGCGACTTATTGACGCATGACACATGGCGTCATGTAGCCCTAGCCTAAAGCTAACCTACAGCAGTAAAGAAAAATGGCTGGGTTGTTATGGAAACCTGGAGTAAAACTGTGTGTATGTGGAGACTAAGGGCCTGCAAGCTTATATTAGCTGATAAGGGACATGTGACCGTGTGTATGGCAGTTGGGATATGAAGAGAGAGCTGAGGTACCTGATGTACCTGTGTGCCAAATTTGGTAAAGATCGGTCCAGTCATTTGGTCGCGCATAAAGAGCAGACAGACGTTGGGACAGACAGAAACTCATTGTGTACCGGCATGTTACCTCCACAGTATTCTTTCCCAGATAGTAAGTGATATGTGTACAGTACCAAGTTTAGTAGAAATCGATCGATGAGTTTTTGAGTTAGGGTACATTCACACTAGCGTTATTAGAATCCGGCAGGCAGTTCCGTCGCCGGATTCTAATAACGCAAGCCGTACACAAACCGATAGCTTTTTTACCTCTCATCCGGTATTATCCGAAATAACGGATATGATATTTACATTTTTTCAAACAACAAAAGAGAAAGTAGCTCCTCCTATATCCCAGCACATGCGCAGACCAGAAAACCGGATACGGCGATGCAGCATTTTACGGAACACTTGGTACCGGATCCGGCATTAATACATCTCTATGGAAATTTAATTCCGGATCCGACAAGTGCGGTATTGTTCCGGGATTTTGGCCGGAAAAAATACCGCCATAAGCTGCGGTATTTTGTCCAATCAAATACCGTACAAGGGACGGAACGGAAGACATCCTGATTAGTGTTGATTGAGCACCAAAGTGCTCGGGTGCTAAGGGGTCCTGGCTGAACACATCAGGATGTATAATGGAAGACAATGGGAGAACCCGAGCATTAATCCAGGCACTCCATGCTCTGAAGAGGGGAGGGTGTCTGGTTCATAGGAAAAGGTCATAAATTGATTGAAACACCACCGAAATGGTTCGGGAACAGCATGGGGAGGATGTCTGGATGCATCCTGGACTCCCAGGTTGCTGCTGGGAACGATGTTGTCCAAGTAGTAGGCCACTTTTACAGACTGACAATAATACGCACAAAACCGAAGAAAATAATCTATTTTAGAGGAAAAATTGTTAGGAAACATTTTTTCCTGTATAATTACTTGTATTAAAGTGCAAGTGCTGCCAAAAATTACAAGGAAGAGGCACTCCGATACAACCTGTATATCACATAAAGGAGGGCCTCATTCACATTGTGGTACAATTGTTCATGTAGTGGGACTCCTATACTCATAAAGCTTATGCACTAAGTGAAAGGGCTGCCAAAAATTACAAGGAACCGGCACTACAATATACCCTTTATTACACATAAAGGAGGGCATCATACATAGCCTTGAAAAATTATGATTGATGGCCTGCTGGTGACCATTAAAAACATTTGGGGCAAGGGCCTGCTGATCTGACCATCTAAAACTTTATAGGTGAGGGCCTGCTGCCGCGTTGGTGACTCTAAATAACCTGGGGCCGATCGCACGTCCCCATGACGGCGACAATCAGTTCAGATGTCTGGCCTATCAACTTTCAATGTTATTTTCAGCGCAAACCATGGTGACCACATGTAACGGGTAATCAGGGTTCAATTCCGGAGAGGGAGCCTGGGAAACGGCTACGGGTACCACATTCAAGCAAGGCAGCATGCGCGCAAATTACCTATTAGGTATAAATGGGTGAGGGCGTGCTGGTGAGCTGACCCTGTAAAACATTGTAGGTGATGGCCTGCTGGTGAGCTGACCCTGTAAAACATTGTAGGCAAGGGCCTGCTGGTGAGCTGACGCTGTAAAACATTATTTGCGAGGGCCTGCTGGTGAGCTGACCCTGTAAAACATTGTAGGCGATGGCCTGCTGGTGAGCTGACCCTGTAAAACATTGTAAACAAGGGCCTGCTGGTGAGCTGACCCTGTAAAACATTATTTGCGAGGGCCTGCTGGTGAGCTGACCCTCT
Organism: Bufo bufo; assembly: GCF_905171765.1. NCBI lineage: Eukaryota > Metazoa > Chordata > Amphibia > Anura > Bufonidae > Bufo > Bufo bufo. The sequence goes on along the minus strand of NC_053390.1, from coordinate 141,835,200 downwards.
AAAAAGTTATATGCAAGTGCCTGCTGGTGAGCTGACCCTCTAAAAAATTATATACAAGGGCCTGCAGCTGAGCTGACCCTGTAAAACATTATATGCGAAGGGCATATATGCGAGGGCATTATATGCGACGAATAAGCATGTTGATATGATGGAAGAGGACAAGGAGGATGAGAAAAGGAAGATTCAACCATATACCCTTGTTTTTGGTGGAATGGGTGCATGGGAATACAGTGTATTCAGTACATTATAAACAACACATTTAAAGTGCCTTTATGTTCATCAGCTTTCCTCTGGTGGAGTCGAGAAGTCATGGTAAATCCAGGCCTTGTTCATTTTTATAAGAGTCAACCTGTCAGCATTTTCAGTTGACAGGTGGATACGCTTATCTGTTATAATGCCACCAGCAGCACTAAATACTCGCTCAGACAAAACGCTGGTGGCAGGGCAGGCCAGCATCTCCAAGAGCGCCAGTTCGTGCCACGTGTCCAGCTTGGACACCCAGTAGTTGTAAGGCACTGAGGGATCATTGATGACGCTGACATGGTTTGATATATACTCCTTCACCATCTTCCTTGTGACACTAGGCCGCGCATCAGGGTGAGGGTGCTGGCAGAGTGTCATGAAACTGTCCCAGGCTTTGGAAAGTGTTGCCCTGCCTCTGTTGGAACTGTTGTGTGTTCCCCTTGTCTCCCCTCCTCGGTTTGCCAAGGAGCTACGGACTCTGCCGCCAACGTTGTCAGATGGAAATTTTTCGAGCAATTTTTCAAGAAGAATCTTCTGGTATTGCACTGTTTTGCTCGTCCTCTCAACCAGAGGCATGAGAGATGAGAAGTTCTCTTTGTAGCAGGGGTTGAGAAGGGTGAACAACCAGTAAACTGTGTTGTCTAAAATGCGTATAACGCGCGTGTCGCGGGAAAGGCAGCCTAACATGAAGTCAGCTATGTGTGCCAGAGTACCAACAAGCAGGACTTCGCTGTCGTCATCAGGAGGATCACTCTCAATCTCCTCATCCTCCTCTTCTGCCCACCCACTCTGATCAGATGGAATTAAACCTCCATGGGTACTACCCTCCATGGGTACTACCCTCTGTAGCAACCGTCTCCTGCTCCTTCTCCTCTTCATCGTCCAATTCGCGCTGAGAAGACGAACTGAGGGTGGTCTGGCTATCACCCTGTGTAATGTCTTCCCCATTTCCACCACTTCCACATGCAAAGCGTCGTCCTTAATTGTGAGCAGCGAGCGTTTCAGTAGACACAGAAGGGGGATAGTTACGCTGATAATATCGTTATCGCCGCTCACCATCTGTGTTGATTCCTCAAATTTCTTAGAACCTCACAGAGGTCAGACATCCATGCCCACTCCTCGCTTGTGAAGAGCGGAAGCTGACTGGAAAGGCGACGACCATGTTGCAGCTGGTATTCCACTACTGCCCTCTGCTGCTCACAAAGCCTGGCCAACATGTGGAATGTCGAGTTCCAGCTCGTGCTCATGTCGCACAACAGCCGGAGAGCTGGCAATTTGAAGCGCTGTTGCAGCGTTGACAGACCGGCTGAAGCTGTCGATGACTTGTGGAAATGTGCACACACGCGGTGCACCTTCACCAGTAGCTCAGGCAAATTGGGGTAGGTTTTGAGAAACCGCTGAACCACTAAGTTTAAGATGTGGGCTAGGTATGGGATGTGTCTGAGCTTGCCGATCTCCAAAGCCGCCACCAAGTTACAGCCATTATAAGATACAACCATGCCTGGTTCTAGGTTGAGTGGCGAGAGCCACAGCTCAGTCTGGTCACTTATCCCCTGCCACAGCTCTGCATCGTTGTGCTGTTTGTCCCCTATGCATATCAGCTTCAGCACGGCCTGTTGTCGCTTCCCCACTGCAGTGCTAAACTGCTTCCAGCTACCTACTGATTACTGACTGGTGCTGCACACAGATAATTCGAAGGTGGAAGTGGAGGAGGAGGCGGCGGAAGAGAAGTGGGGGTTGGAGCCACTAACGTAGGTGGTGGCGGAAACCCTGATGGACTTAGGGCCCACAATCCTTGGCGTCGGTAGCATCTGTGCCATCCCAGGGTACAACTCGCTCCCGGCCTCCACAACATTCCCCCAGTGTGTCATCAGGGAAATGTAGCGTCCCTGGCCGAATACACTTGTCCATGTGTCCGTGGTTAAGTGGACCTTCCCAGTAACTGCGTTGGTAAGGGCACGTGTGATGTTACGCTACACATATTGGTGTAACTCGGGCATGGCACACCTTGGAAAATAGTGGTGGCTGGGGACTGAGTAATGTGGGACAGCCGCCGACATCAGGCTGCGGAAGGCCTCAGTGTCCACAAGCCTAAAGGGCAACATTTCCAGGGCCAGTAATTTGGAAAGCTGCGCATTTAGTGCTATGGCCTGTAGGTGGGTGGCTGGGTATTTGTGACTGCGATCAAAAGCCTGGGGTAAGGACATTTGGTCGCTGCGCTGGGACATGAAAGTGGATGTGGTCGCTGATGGTGCTTGCGAAGGTCCAGGTGCAGGGCGGTAGGCATCCGGGCCTCCGTCTTAGATAGGGGATTGGCCAGGACGTAACACAGGGTAAGAGGAGGCAGTGGTGTTACCTGCAGACACAGATTGTGGACCCAGGCATTTGGCCCACCTAGTACGGTGCTTTGATGCCATGTGGCGAATCATGCTGGTGCTGGTGAGGTTGCTAGTGTTCACGCCCCTGCTCATTTTTGTATGGCACAGGTTGAAAATTACTATTTTTTTGTCTTCCGCACTTTTCTCAAAAAAGCACCAGACTGCGGAACACCTACTCCTTGGCAAGGGAGATATCCGCAAGGGGGTGTTCCGTGGAACAGTTGCGGGCCTGTTTGGTGTGGCCAACCTTCTCCCATTTACCACTCTTCCAGCCTGTTGCAGTGCAGCAGATCCCTGCCCCTCTGTACTGCTGTCCTCGCTCGGCTTTCCACCTTCCCAAGTTGGGTCAGTGACTTCCTCGTCCACCACCTCCTCTTCCACTTCCTCATTTTTGCTCATCCTCCTGACTTGTTGACCTAACCACTGACAACTGTGTCTCATCCTCTACATCAACCTCTTGATACAGTAATTGCCATTGAGTTATTGACAACTGTATCTCATCATCATCCACCTCATTAAACAGTAATTGCCGTTCCCCACCGTCATCTTCTTGTGATTGTGGATGCTCAAGAGTTTGGGAATCAGGGCACAAGATCTGTTCCTCTTCAAGCATGCTTGGCGAGAGGGCAAAATCAAGGAATGGCGCTTAGAAGAGCTCCTCGGAATATCTGAGTGTGGGATCACTTGTTTGCCCAGACTCTCCATGGTGGGAGAAAGGAGGATCAGGGTGAGGATTGGGTTGAGCAGACTCTTGGCTACTGAGACTGGACTTGGTGGAAGACAGGGTGGTGCTTAGGTGACTGGAAGCATTATCTGCTGCAATCCACCCAACCACCTGGTCGCACCTGTCTGACTTCAAGAGTGGTGTCCTGCGCCGCCCTGCAAACTGGGACATGAAGCTAGTTATCGTGGATGATTGTTTTCCTTGTGCTCTGGCAGCAGGCACAGTTTCACCGCTCCCAGGGCCACGGCCTCTGCGTGCACCATCAGCATCACGGCCACTTCCCCGTCCCTTACTGCCTGCCTTCTTCATATTAAATGTTATATATGATTGAAAGTCTGTCACACGTACAGTAGCGTAGGATTTGGAAGTGTATGTGCAAACAAATTTTAAAAGATATTTTGGATGTGGAAACGTCACACAGGAGAAATACCGCAGATAATGTCAATGCTGTCACCAGCGGCTAATGAAAATTTACAGGGAATGTCACAGTTGTTTGGGATTAGGAAACGTTATACAGGAGAGGTGCCACCGGTAATGTCATTGTCCGCAGCATCTACGCAAAAAAGTACACTGTATGTCACAGATACATTTTTTCAGCGCACACGTTACACTGCAGATGTGGCGCTGGTAATGTCACTGTCAGAAGCGGACACGGTCTATTGAAAAAGTACACTGTATGTCACTGATATTTTTTGGATGCGCACACTTTACACTGGAGATGTGGCGCAGCTAATGTCACTGGGTGTTTAGGATGAGGAAGCGTTATACAGGAGAGGAGCCACCGGTAATGTCATTGTCCGCAGCGTCTACGCAAAAAAGTAACATAGTACATAGTAACATAGTACAAAAGGCCGAAAAAAGACATTTGTCCATCCAGTTCAGCCAGTTATCCTGCAAGTTGATCCAGATGAAGGAAAAAAAAAACCCTGTGAGGTAGAAGCCAATTTCCCCCACTTTAGGGGAATAAAAAATTCTTTCCCGACTCCAATCAGGCAATCAGACTAACTCCCTGGATCACCGACCCCTCTCTAGTAGCTATAGCCCGTAATATTATTACACTCCAGAAATACATCCAGGCCCCTCTTGAATTCCTTTATTGTACTCACCATCACCACCTCCTCAGGCAGAGAGTTCCATAGTCTCACTGCTCTTACCGTAAAGAATCCTCTTCTATGTTTGTGTACAAACCTTCTTTCCTCCAAACGCAGAGGATGTCCCCTCGTCACAGTCACAGTCCTGGGGATAAATAGATGGTGGGATAGATCTCTGTACTGTCCTCTGATATATTTATACATATTAATTAGATCTCCCCTCAGTCATCTTTTTTCTAAAGTGAATAACCCTAATTTTACACTGTATGTAACAGATACATTTTTGAAGTGCACACGTTACACTGCAGATGTGGCGCTGGTAATGTCACTGTCTGCAGCAGACACCATCTACGGAAAAAGTACACTGGATGTCACTGATATTTTAGAGATACGCACACTTTACACAGGAGATGTGGCACGGATAATTTAACTGTCCGCAGCGGACACCGTCTATGGAAAAAATACACTGCATGTCACTGATATTTTAGGGATGCGCACACTTTACACAGGAGATGTGGCGCGGATAATTGAACTGCCCGCAGCAGTCTATTAGACGCTATTTTGCACAGGATGCGCTAAAAATATATATTGCTGCTGTCACACACAATAGTCCTTAAAAGGACTTTTGGGTAACTGAAAAGTTTTTCAAATAAAAATCTTCCAATAACACTCCCTATACTGTCTGTCTTTTCCTATGCTCAGCTCTCCCTGACTAAAAATAAGCTGGACACGTGTCATCAGGTGCTTTGAAGCACCCAGTGACATGTTCCGGCCAGCCAATCACTGTAATGCCAGTAGCCAACATGGCTACGGCATTACAGTGCATGCCAGTACCTCCATGCACGTTTATTGGCTGCGTAGCAGCCAAGAAACATGAGGGGAGGACACTCGAGCATTGCGCTCGAGCACATGCAGTACTCTGCCGAGTACCACCATGTGCCGAGCATCGAGATGCTCGAGCCGAACTGGTGTTCGGCCGAGCATGCTCGATCAACACTAATCCTGATGCATACTGAACGGATTGCTTTCCATTCAGAATGCATTAGGACAAAACTGATGCGCTTTTTTCTGGTATTGAGAGCCTTTACTGGATTTCAATACCGGAAAAGAATAATGCTAGTGTGAAAGTACCCTTACAGAGCAATATGTGTGTAGCAAAAACAGTTGGAGCATACAAACTCCATGCAGCTGCTGTGTAGGGGCGTCTGACCCCCACAAGATTTCTTTCCAGGTAGCAAGGGATGTGTATACCAAGTTTCTTTGAAATCGATGGTTGCGTTTTTTTGTGATCGCGGAACATACTTACATACATACACACACATATATATGTCCTTCTTTATATATATATAGAAGACTAGCAGAAGGACCCGGATTTGCACGGGTATATTTCATCTATTTCATTTAATGTTTGTGTGTGTCGTTAAAAGATATCGACAGTATCCACAATAACAGTGACCTCTACAGCACCCTGCCCCTTCAACAGTACCCTCCACAGCGGCCTGCCCCCTTAACAGTAACATCCACAGCGCCCTCCCCTTTAACAGTGACCTCCACAACGGCCGCCCGTTTATTAATGACCTCCACAATACCCCGTCTCGTTAACAGTGATTTCCACAATAACCTGCCCCCTTAACAGTGATCTCTACAGAGCTCTGTTCCCTTTAAATGTTACCTTCACAGGACCCCGCCCCTTAACAGTGACCTCTACAGCACCCCGCCCCTCCTGCAGCACACCGACCTCCATAGCGGACCGCCCCCTTAACGGTGACCTCCACAGTTCCCTGTCCACATAAGAGAGACCTCCACCGCACCCGCCCCCTTATCAGTGACCTCCACAGCAGCCCATCTCTTTAACAGTGACCTGGACAGCATCCCGCCCCCTTAATAGTTACCTTCACAGCAGCCCGCTTCTTTAACAGTGACCTCCACAGCGGCTGCCCCTTTATTAGTGACCTTCACAGTACCCCATTTTCTTAACAGTTATTTCCACCACACCCCGTCCCCTAACAGTGGCCTCTACAGCAATCTGCCACTTAACACTTACCTCCATAGCGGACCGTCCCCTTAACTGTGAATTCCACAGCAGCCTGCCCCTAGTGTGGCCAGAGGTCCAGTTTTAGGCAGGACAGTCCAGCTTTCAGACTCCCTGTCCTCCGTTACGGCGCAGGGCCTGGACGGACACAGGGATGTTTTTTTGAATAGCTCACTCTCAGACAGCAGCACTGTGCTGTCTGACCATGAGCTGCAGGGAGAAAGCCACCCTCCCTCCCACCCCTACAGCTGATAGAAGTTGATTTTTACCTTAATTTGTTCAATCCCCGTCGGCTGCGGAGTGGGAGGGGACGTGGCTTAGCGGGACCTGGGGGCAGGGTTTTTAAGTCCGTCTTTTGGGGGTGGCCTGAATGGCCACCCTACCTGCCCTTGAACTGAGACCTCCACAGCACTTCACTCCATTAACCGTGTCATCCACAGCGCCCTGCCCCTTTAAAGGTGACCTGCAGCAGTGAAGAAAAATGGCTGGGTTGTTATGGAAACCTGAAGTAAAACTGTGTGTATGTGGAGACTAAGGGCCTGCGAGCTTCTATTGGCTGATAAGGGACATGTGACCGTGTGTATGGCAGTTGGGATATGAAAAGAAAGACTTGCAGACTTGTATTGGATAATGCAGGTAATTTTTTGGAAATATCTCAGGAACGGTACGTCCTAGAGAGCTGTGACCCCCACAAGATTTCTTTCCAGGTAGCAAGGGATGTGTATACTAAGTTTTGTTGAAATCGATAGTTGCATTTTTAAGTGATCGCGGAACATACATACACAGATACATACATATATATGTCCTTCTTTATATATATTGATTAATAGTCTAAAAACTTTAGTGCATCCATAAGCCCAAATGTATTATTTAATAACCAATGTACTGTATGTGAGAATCATTGTTCCTTCTTAAAACATGCGGTTCAATTTTAAAAAGTTTGTAGTCTCTCCCCCGACAGATGCTACTAGTATAGTAGATCAGTATGGACTAAGTATGTTCATGAAAAAATATCATTTCTGTTCTGGTGGGAGGTTTTCATTTGGTTTCTCTGCTTGCTGTCATTCAATAGGAACATTTATTGTTTACTCCCGGGAGATAAAACTCTGCCCTATTGATGTGATGGACACACATTTTCACAGCTTAGGTGCTTTTAACTTGGCCCGAATGATCATTGATCCATGTAAACATGCTGCTGATCACCCGTCAAACAAGCAAACACTAAATTGTCGGGTGTTCTACTCTTTAGTGTGGCGCCAAAACTCAACCCAAAGGATGTGCTTCTGACAAATGAAAACTGCATGAGGACAAAAAATTGTATTATTGATCGTTTGTTCCCATGCCCTGGATAATTGCTGCATGTAAACACTACTTAACGAGCACTTATCACCATCTTGTATTGACAGTTGGTGACCATTAATAGCCAGAAATCTGCCGATGTAGAAGGAATGTCCGCTGTGGATTTGCTGCGGTTTTTGCTGCAGATTTCCTCGGATGAATTGACATGCTGTGGATGTAAAATCCTCTCCACAGGTCAATTTACGTTGAGGAACTTTTAGTTTTTAATTTTGCAGCGTGTGAATGAGTTGTCTTACAATCTCATCCACTTGGCTGATACCGCAGATGTGCTGCATTTAAATCTCAGAGAAGCAAATACGCAGTGTTTATGCCACGTGTAAACATACTCTTTGGCAAAGCTCACATGGGGTGTAAAATACAGGTGAAAAGGGGTGAAAATGCGGCAAAAAAGCATGAATTATGGTGTTTTTTGCCACAGAAATGGCTGTGGATAACACCCTCTCCAGCACAATTCCAAATCCACACCACAGAGTATGGATACAGAGTATGGATGAGATTTCTCATGGAGGCACATTACATCCACTTAAAGAGGACCTTTCATCGGTTCAAACATTGTGAACTAAGTATCATGACATATACAGTTGTCCCGTTATGTCCTCCGGTATGTTCGTGGACTTGGTTATAGTAGGCGGAGACTTAGGGGACTTGGTTATAGTAGGCGGAGTCTGCCCTTGTTCTGCTGGGTGTCTCCTTCTCCTATGCTGTAGTGCTGGCCAATCTGAGCGCAGAGCTCACAGCCTGGGAGGTTTTTTCTCCCAGGCTGTGAGCTCTGCGATGCGATTGGCCAGCGCTACAGCCTAGGAGAAGGAGACGCCCAGCAGAACAAGGGCAATCTCCTCCTACTATAACCAAGTCCCCGAACATACTGGAGGACATAACGGGAGAACGGAGCGGCGTAATAACAGACACGTCTTCACTTTTCCAACATCATTTTCCCCTACATGTAGAACCAGAACATCAGGAAGAGGCAATTCAGAACATAATTTCTTAACCTCCCGCAACACACTACTCCAGCCCATACCTCTAACACCCCGCCAGAAGACATGTAAGGATGAGCAATCAAATGACAAATTCTCAATGTATGTTCTCTGCTCTCTTCTGAGCCCCGAATGCATAAGAATGGCCAATAAGCCAAACAATTAAATGATCTCCTGAAAAATAAAACATAATTTAGTCTGATAGTTGCAGATCCAGTCTAACATATAATTTCGGTCTATGCGAGTAGCAACGCCCTATTCTTCTAATAATTTCTTCAACCAACCCATACCTCGCCGCCTCTGTTGCTGCTCCAATCCTGAAAGAATGCAAGAAATTTTAAGAGAGCTAAGCCCAAGAGCAGCCAAACATTTCTTAAGTACCGAGCAAAATTGAAACTTGGTAAGAAGAGAGCCATCTTTATGAATCAAAAATGGGCCCAACACAGCCAGCCGCACCACAAGCCAATCACGCACTATATTAACCGGACATAGTAAAGAACCAACCCAAGCATTTTGCCTTATCACTCTACCAGTTCCAAATTGATCGGTTTTAGACCGCTTCAGAAATTTTTGAACAAAAACAACGTTTAAGGAGACATCTGAAAAATCTAAACCAGAACAAACTGAACGACTTGCCGAAAATAACTCCCCAATCCTTAAAGCTGCAATAAATGCTAGAACAAAACTAGTATTAATAAAAGTAATACTTTCGAATTAATCCACACACACCACAGACAGAATCTCATATATACTTCCCTTAACAGATATTGGTCTCCTGTTATCCAGTTCCGAAAACCTTTTACGGTATCCCTTTGACATCTGCTTAATAGGAAAATAGGCTGACAACGTTTTGTTGCCAAATAACTTCTGAAAAAACGAGATTCCAGCAACAGTTGTAGCAACTGTAGAAAAACTGTTTTTTTAAAAGATTCCCAGCAAACCGCACCCAATATCATCATGCTCTCCGCTTAATGAATTACAAAACAATAGCCAATCCCGCCATGGGGCTGCATAAGCAGCCCATGTTTTAGGCGCTACAGACTGTTTAATAGCCTTAGCTATCAATCCCATACCAGATCCCAAAGATGAAAAGGACAAGGAACTCTCTTCACATCCGCTCCTGGTGCTAGCTCCCAAAACTTGCCAAACTGAAAACGAGATAAAGAATCCTCTAAGAAATTAAATTTACCTTGAACATAGTTTGCCTTAACCAAAATATAAAGTTTCATACAACATAAAACTTAATGCCTCAATAACCTAACCACTATTTCACACTTAGATGTCGTATTAGCAATTAATACGCTTTCGTCTTTGTTATCTGTGTTAATCGAATTCCTTCTGTTAATAAAAAACCTACCCCATAAAACAACTGACACCAGCACCGGAAATTTTTTTAAAAGAACAATGTTACGAGTCAATCCATTATTAATCCATGAAACTGGCCAAGCCTCTGCTGACCATTTACCATCCCAAAAAGCGCCATAACCACAACTCCCTGCTGCGTCTGTAAATAAACCCAAGGCATCAGCCTCCACAAACTCCTCCTGCCAATAACTGCCTCCATTGTAATTCTCTAAAAATTCAAACTAAATCGCCATGACATCTTTTAAACTTTTAACTAACCTAATATGCGAACTTGGAGATTTCAGACCTCTAGTAGAAAAGTACAGCCGTTTGGAAAAGACCCTTCCCACTGGAATGATCCTGCAAGCAAAGTTCAACGTACTTAGCAAGGATTGCAACTCCTTCAACATGCATATTTTTTTTCCTCATTAAAGAAACCAACAAAAACTTAATCTTATCCAACAATCTAACGAAATTCAATTTTAACTGTATAAATAACTATCCCCAAAAATTCCAAACAATTACAAGGTAACACTATCTTTTCATCTGCAACTGGGATGCCAAACAACTCACAAACTTTAAAAAATTTAAACAACAACTCTGAACACAAACTAGAATTACAATTACCAACAAACAATAAATCATCCAAGTAGTGTAATAAATCGCCCTGTGGAACCAACGAAAGGCCGACTTCACATCTGCTTTAGCCAGTAAAGCCCTATTCCCAAAACGCAATGCGATATCAAAAGACGCATATTCTACAGAGGCCTTAGATTTGTCCACCACATCATTAAGAGAGTCTTTTTCTGGAATCAACAAGTGGTGTATAAGCCTAAACTCCCCTGGGTCCTTTTTTGGGACCACTCTCAATGTCGACAAACAAAAGTTCTCAAAAGGACCTGCTATCCTACCAAGGCCCAATTCCTTTTGCAATTTACTCCTTACTACTACTTTAATAAAACGACAGATTTCAAATTATCTACCCAGCAGCAACCTTTCCCCAAAATTTCAGGCACCTCAAAACCAAAATAAAACCCCTCAAAAATTAATTTAGCCTTTATTAGGTCTGGATACATTTTTAACTATGGTAGCATTTCTAAAAGCTTCACTGGCGTCCATACTTTTAGAAATTTGCTCTTTGGTATCGGGCAGCTGCTGGGTAGATTGGGAGTTCCTTTTAAAACACCTTAGCATAGGATGAGTCCACTGCAAAATGAACATTCATTTTTGTAGCGACAGTTTGACAACCATTTGTAATTTGCTTCATTAAAAGTAAAACACACCCCTTTTCTCATATTAGTCTGAGGAGGATTAGCAGCTTTAGCGTGAAACGGTTTCTGCGGCAACATTAAATTCACCCACAGAGCAATATCTTTGACTCCCATTTAAGTGAAGGATGCATTGACAGCTTCTGACGGAACACTTCATCGTACTGATACCACTCCATACCACTAAAATTGCGATATGCTTCAAGAATAATGTCCAGGTGCTGGAAAAGGCCACTACAATGCTCAAGATGTTTCTCACCAAGTACTGCAGAGTAAATACAGAAAGCTTGCAGCCAATTATTAAACGACCTTGGCAAAGCACGCTTCCTATCATCCTCACTTCTTTCTTATCCCGCACCACATTTTCCTTTGCAGACGGCAAAAGGGACATGATCTCCACATATTCCATCCTCCAAATCCTCTCTTTCATACCAGAGGCCAAATGATAACCAAGGGGCGATATCTCACCATCTCATCACACCATCGCCTCTTTAACACACATTTCATTAACTCCAACACCCTTTTCCAACACCGGCAAAGCATTAACTGCAGCATTGCTAGAAGCAACCTGCTTTTTGCTATTACTCCAAACGTCAGACGCTGTGTGAGGCACCTGCCTGTTAGCAACCTCTGCTAACAGCTTAACCAGCCCAGACAACAGCGTGGACTCAAAGACAATACATGGAGACTCTCACCATCCATATGATCCTCCTGGACTGCTCCAGAGGCTGTCTTCAATCTTTTGTGGAGACTTGGAGGTGGCTCTACACCACCAAGGGAGAGCCCCTCAACAAGCTGCCCCACCACTGCTTGGCTGCATGAAGGGCCCACGCTGTTCGCTTCCTGGATAGCCTCTACTGTTTGTTGAATGCAATGCTCCACAGCTCCGCCCCTCGGCTGCCGCTCCCTTGCAACGTCTTCACCCTGTGCTCCACAGGGCTCGCCGCTCTGTACTCTTAAGTCCTCTGCTGCGCCGGTGCCCGGCCTAAGGAGGAGTATAGGCACTCCTCCTCCCTCTGCTGACAGGCAGCCACATCCTCCGCCGTCAGGTCCAGCGCTCCAGGGCTCTCTTTCTCCGGCTCTTCTGTCCTCAGCGGCGCTTGATCCAGGCAGTTCCTCAGCCATCCTTCCCCGCTGGCAGCCTCCACTCTCAGGATCAGCTGACACAGGAGCTCTTCCATGTCCCAGGTCAGACGCAGGTCAGATGCAGGTCCAGTTCAGATCAGGTCCTCTTCAGACTCAAGTGGTGCCATATAAAGGGGTCAGTTTCCCGCCGCAACCTGCTACAACAAACAGCTTGGATTTCTCCCCCAGCAACGGATGGCAACCAATCAGCAGAGACCTCCACTACCCAGCAGAATCTGCTTCAAACCAGATTGACCTGGTCATCTTCTCTCAAGTAATTCTCCTCAGGTAATTTTACCTGTCAAATACAAAACAAAGAGAAGGGGAGGGGAGAACATACAAATCCTAAAAAACCAAATGCCCTACCCTAAAGGTGTATTTGCCCCTATGTGTCCCCCAAGCTAAACGCTCTGGGGGGCCTATCCATTTACTTTGCTAGTACTGTACAGCCTTGTGGATTTGACACATGAAAATCTGCAGCGGCATATCTGCCATCTGTGAATATGCCATTACCATGCATTTATCAGAGCTGTGTCTTGTTGATCATCTGTGCGATCATCACTTGATCAAAATTGATTTTTATTGACTAAAAATAATCGTTGAAGCATGGGGTAAAAAAATGTATATTAGAAAATTGGAAACCTCTCAACATTTATTTGTTAAGACCGCAAAAGCACTTTACAGTGGCTGTATTTTCCACTCTATAAGATGCACCTGATCATAAGACATACCTAGGTTTTAGGGAAGGAAAATAAGAAAGAATTTTTTTTTATCAGATCTCCAATCTTCATCAGACTTCAGATCAGACCCCCAAATCAGACCATCAGTCTTTATTAGACCCCCAATCGTCATCAGATCTCATATCAGATGCCCAATCCTCATCAGACCTCACATCAGACTCCCAAATCATACCCCTAATCTTTATCAGATCTCAGATCAGCCATAACATAAATGCAAAGAAACTAAAGAACTTGTAGCCTCATGCTGTACTCTGTCAGGACACAGTGCGATGCCCAGAGTACAGTGTGTCCCCGGTCCTACTGTACTAATGAGCGCTTTCATAATGGAGGTGCTCATTTGTTTTCTCTTCATAAGACTCACTGTGGTAAAAGTGCGTCTTATGGACCGAAAAATATGGTAATCCATCGGCATCTACTACAGTAGGGACATGTTGTGCTAGACAATTAATTAAAGAACCAATCATTTACTAAGACTGACATGCATTAGCTTCATGCAGTGTCATGACATGAAATAATATATCAGTGTCTGGTAGAAGGACAGCCATTAAATAGTCAATTTCCTCACACAATCCCGGTAACCATGCACTTTTCTCGCAATGCATGAGGGACAGAATAGGCAGCACTTTGAGCTGACATTTAAACTGTCATCCCAGCTTGCCCCGTGTTATTTTGACTGTAAGAATCGTTCCATCTCTTAACTATATGGAATCTGACAGGAGACTCAATAATTTCACTACTATAGAGTCATTCCATCCCCTCACTGACCCTGTGCCTCTGAATTCCTTGATAAATGAAAACATTTACAAAAAGCACCACATTCTGTGACAAAAATCAACTTCATCTCCCTGTCTTTTATATTTTCAAATGGCAAGATCATCTCAGCCTAACATATAATTTACTACCTTCACAGAAATCACAACGTTTTTTTTATCCCTAAAGGTCTTAAGGGGAGATTTAAATGACCTTCTCACCCCGGTTAAGATGGACAGGAGGCAGACAACATTATAATGTGCAGCATGTATCCTTGATAAACACCTCTATCATGCCGAGGTGAACCAGCGCATTTATCCTGCAGGTCAGGACCCGCAAAGCTCTCTGGATGAGAATCTGAAAAGACTCTGAAGACTGTGCCAGCTTCTCAGCGTGCACTGAAAGCCGGTGTCAAGAATAGTAGCCTATTAAAGGCATTTGGATGGAACAAATCAAAATGGACAAAATAAATGGGGACAAATTTATCAAACTTTTGTGGCTGCAGCAATTACTGCAATTTTGTGTTCAAAGTGTTGTCAGAATCAAGGTTTACATTCTGCGGATCAATTTTTTTAAAAATTGCTTTTTCTTTTCAATTTAATTCTGAGCAAGTATGTTTTGTCAGACTTCAGCAGCTTTAATGCAGGTAAGGAAAGGAGACAGAAACTTTGGGGAGTGTGAGCACTTTTGCAGGCTCTGATGCTTCATTTACAGAGTTAGTAATTGTGCAATATTTGAATATTATTTAAAAATCCATATCTACTTATTACCCTGTTGACGACACGAACGATTGATGAAGTGATTAGCACGGAGTTATCTGCGGTGCAGCACAGCAGCTTACATTCTTATCAACTCTAGAACACCTCCCCTCCCATTACTAGTCCAGGAAGCCATATCAGAGTATTGTTCCTGAGCAATGCGCTGAGCTGAATTGAACCAGTGGGCCAGTTGTCAGCTCTCAATTGCGCAATGTCCCTTTTAGTTATGGAGTCCTTGTAGTAAACGTGGCAAACACTTTTGGCCTTATATAACATAGAGTCCTATTGTGAGGATTTGCTCTGGTAGGCAGGGTAAGTGGATGCAGTACAGAGGCAAAAAAGTTCGTAAATCAAAATGTCAGTGTTTATTTCACACAAAAGGCAAAAGAAAAACGATTTAATACAGTCTTGGTGTTAAATTCACACAATGCAAAGTCCATAGAACAGTCACATTACATTTCTAGCCGTTTTATCCCCGGCAGTTCACAGCAGGCTTTAGGGGGCCTGTTTCTCAGCGTGCAGCCCTCATGCGGCTCTCAGCCTACCAGCAAAGCACCATGCTTTAGATCCCAATACAGAGACCTATTTAAAGGACAGCCAGGTGCTGCCAAAACCCAGACCGGCACTTAAACTCCGGTCCGGTATTTGATCTCACCTGGCTGGAAATCAGCACAGCCGCCCATGTTGGGAGGAAAATACCTGCCTTCCCAAACAAAACCCCTTGCTATGTCACACTTTCTAACTAACTAACTGGCCTAGTCGCAGTCTCTTAGGCGCCAATCTGCAATTAGGTGCATGCACGATTTTACTGACCCG
This sequence comes from Bufo bufo, assembly GCF_905171765.1. Lineage (NCBI taxonomy): Eukaryota > Metazoa > Chordata > Amphibia > Anura > Bufonidae > Bufo > Bufo bufo. The sequence goes on along the minus strand of NC_053390.1, from coordinate 141,819,595 downwards.
GGTCTTGTTCTGTATCCAATGATGTCTTTAAACTGAACACCAACAAGTCTCTTCAGCTAACATGAGGTCCTGCAGGATAGGCAGCGCTCCGTTCCAAAGCTCCTAACAGCGTTCTTGGAAACAAACCTTTGACTCTGGACAGGATCTGGGTACGGGACAGCGATCAGTCCCTCTCTGCTGCGACTCCGGCCACTCCAGGACACCCTGATGCCATGATTTGATGAGATTCTGTTCACACACAGTCCTTCTCTGTTCCTCTCAAGATGGAGGCAGCTGCAGCTTCCTGGTTCTTCTCCCGACTGTCCAAACCCCACCTCCTATGAATATTCACACACTTGCAATATGTTAGCTGGGTTAAGGAACAACGGCATCTTGTGGTTAAAGAGCAGAATGACAGTGCTAATGAATCAATATGCACGTATACAGTATTCAGACAATGGTGACTGTTTCTCCATCTGACAATAGCATTTTATTGTGGGTTAATTGAGGGAGAAGAAAAAGTCTCTCCTAGGATTTGAGCCTATGACATCTACATGTAAGGGTGACCACTTACTTCCAGGCTAAAAGAACGGTTTTCTATACTTACATCAGAAGCGTCATACCAGGAGCGTTAAACTCCTGTTTTCAGTAAATTTTGCATTTCATTTGGAAATAAAGGTCTCAGAATCTGCAGGAAGAATGGAGAGGCACACAATCCAAGTTGGTTTAAGTCCAGTGTGAAGTTTCCACAGTCAGTGATGGTTTGGGGAGCCATGTCATCTGTTGGTGTTGGTCCACTTTGTTCTATCAAGTGCAAAGTCAGCGCAGCCGTCTACAAAGAAATTTTAGAACACTTCATGCTTCCCTCTTCATAGAAGCTTTATGGAGAAACTGATTTCATTTTCTAGTAGGACTTTCCCACACGGCCAAAAGTACCAAAACCTGATTTAATAACCACAGTATCACTGTGCTTGATTGGCCAGCAAACTGGCCTGACCTAAACCCCACAGAGAATCTATTGGTGTTGTCAAGAGGAAGATGAGAGACACCAGACCCAACAATGCAGACAAGCTGAAGGCAACCTATCAAAGCAACCTGGGCTTCCATAACACCTCAGCAGTGCCACAGGCTGATTGCCTCCATGTCACGCCGCATTGATGCGGTATTGAGTGCATATACTGTACATACTTTTCAGTAGGCCAACATTTCTGTATTAAAAATTATTGTAATTTTCTGAGATACTGACTTTTGGGTTTTCATTAGCTATAAGCCATAATCATCAACATTAAAAGATATAAATGTTTGAAATAAAACACTGTTTGTAATAAACCTATATAATATGTTTCACTTTTTTGATTGAATTACTGAAATAAATTAACTTTTTGATGATATTCTAATATCTGATATTTTCGTATTTCTTTTAATACTGTATATGCTATATAAATCCTATGCGCCTTAAGGACCTTATGACATCACCGGGTCACGTGACTTTCACAAGTCACGTGACTCTGAAGCAGATGTCAGATTATTCAGCTGGAAGGTCCTTTCACTTGGTTAGGAGTTTTGGCCCTGGCTACTTTGAAGCACATATTTGTGTGTGGATAGGGGGGGGGGGAGATGACGACCTGTGTCCTGGTGGGGGTGGGGTGAGAGCAGAGATGGTGACCTGTATGCTGGAGGTAAGGGGGCAGAGATGGCGATCTATGTTGGCGACCTGTGTGCTGGTGGGGGCTGAGGCAGAGATGGTCACCTGTGTGGGTAACCGATATATAAGCTATTAAAAAACATAAAAAATTGGAGTCAACACAAATTACATTCTGAACCCACCTGGTTACAACCTTATACAAAAGTGTGCACATGGAGTCATAGAGTACAAAGGCTGTAAAGTATTTGGTAGTATAACAAAATAAAACCAAGTCTCAACAATCACAATATATAAATATGCCATTCCATTGCAAAACTTGACCCAAATTATGTCCCATAGACCTATACAAAGTGCATACTGCAAGCCAGCAACTTAATTTGCACTACACCTTTAGTAATAGCCCGTGGTTGTCATAAGAGGTAAGTAAATATATCATAGCATAATCAGTCAGCTATGAAAAAAACACACCATAGAAACCAAAGCCCCCATGTTTCCAAAATAACCACACAGACTAAAGTGATGCTCAGCAACCCAACACGTGTTTTGCTGATGCTTCTTCAGATGATACAGATGCTCATCCCTGATAACTGTCCTGTAAAAGGGCCCTCAATCCTGCAGCCACAATCTCTTGTGTTATTTTTCTCATCAGCAGTGCCCATCCACACGTTGATCTTAGGTGAATATTTTTGTTATTTACTGAAGCCAGTAAATCAGGTTAGAACTCTGCAAATGAACTTATAAGGAAAGCAATATGTCAATCTTTTTTATTTTTATATCATGGGGGATGCTGTGGGCTATGTTTTTTGTGTTTGTTCCATTGCAGGTGGATTTAAACATTGACTTCAACATTGCAGTATGCAGTAAGCTCCCATGCTCCCTCTAGTGGTGGCTACAGGTAGCCAATATTTTATGTTTAAAATATATGTTTAATTAGGGGATTTGGAATACAAAACAGGCCTGTGACCACTATTAAGATATTCTGGACATAAAAACATGTCAAGAAAAGGTTTTAGGGAGTAAAGAGTTTGGGGGACATTTATTAAGACCAGCGATTTATACTTTGGTCTTACTTCCACTGTGCAGCCGGTGGATGCGCCATAGTTAGGCCTCTACATAACTATCGCTGCCCAGGCCATGCAATATGCTTTAAACTAAGCCAGCTCCCTTGCTGGCTTAGTTTAAGGACATTTTCCATGCAATAAACTGGCGTTGAAAATGATTAATGACATGAGCCTGCCGGGCCGCTGTCTTCCGTGCCCATGCCATGCCCCCTTTTTCCACTTCAAAAAGTGTCATGAGTGGGGTAAAGTTCCAGATTTTGTCGTAAATACAGCTAGAGAAATCACCTACTGCATTTATCTATATACCTAAATCAATGCATATATATTCTTAAAGGAGACAGAGCAGTTATAAAGTGGTTCTTATTACACTGTATTTTCTTTGCCCTGTAGTCCATGCAGGTTCCAAGGAGAGAGATTTTTCTGACCCAGTTTGCTCATTTCTCAGCAGGCAGTTGCCTCCCACAGCAAACCAAGCAGGGAAGTGGCTTTTATGGGATTCAGCATACATGTAATCAGCGCTTGACTCCGTCCCTTCTATGTTCAGTATTTCTGCACAGATTTTAGATATGCTTAATACCAGCGAGACACTTTCCCTGCACTCTATAGAAAGCAGATAAAATGTACTCAAGGACTTGATAGTGCTGATGATTGTCCTTGCACCTCCATAACATTGTTGGGAGCATGACAAGCTTATGATTACTTTGATCTCCACTCTGCTCCTTCTGTCTTTCCCTAATGCACTGGACTAATGCACAATAGAGGTAATGCACAGAGATGTCACAGCATAAGGCCTCTTGCACACGACCGTATGGCTTTTTCTGTATTTTGCGGTCCGTTTTAAATAGATCCGTTTTTCCGTTTTTTTTTTGTTTCAGTAGTGTTTCTGCTTCTTTTCCGTTTTTCCATTTGGTTTCCGTTTGTGATCCATTTTTTGTGTATCGCAAATGGAAACGGAATCATACAATAATGTTTAAACAGTAAGTACATAAAAAAATTGGGCTGGGCATAAAATTTTGAATATATGGTTTTGCAAAAAACGGAACGATACGGAAGACATACGTATGCATTCAGTTTTTTTTGCGGAACCATTGATTTGAATAGAGCCATGGAACGTGATTTGCGGGCAATAATAGCACATGTTCTATCTTTGAACGGAATGGAAATACGGAAAAGGAATGCATACGGAGTACCTTCCGTTGTTTTTGCGGACCCATTGAAGTGAATGGTTCCTCATAAGGACCGCAAACGAAACACAAAAAAACGGAACGGAAACGGAAAAAAAAAACGTTTGTGAGCAAGAAGCCTAAGGCATGTAGTGATATAATAGTAAAGGGACAATTAGCTGGATAAGGTCACAGCACAGGCATCATGCACAGAGTGATGTCACAGCATAAACATAATACATTCAGTGATGTAATGGGATAATTAGCTCATTAAGGTTAAAGCATAGGAATCCTGCACAGAGTGATGTTCTAACATAATGTATAGGAATGACTACTGTAGCTCAATATGGTCATAGCACAGAAATCATGCACAGAGTGATGAAATAAGGTCAATGAGCACACTGATGTCACAGTAAAGGGCTGGTGTGCATGATGATATCATAGCACTGAAAAACAGTAAGAAACAGGGACATGTCCTGGGGTGACAGAATGAAATGGATCTGAAAACCCTTAGGCCTCCTGCACACAACCGTTGTTTTTTTTCAGTTTACTGGCCGTTTTTTGCAGTTCGTATACGGTACCATTCATTTCAATGGTTCCGCAAAAAAAAACTGAATGTACTCCGTATGCATTACGTTTCCGTATTTCCGTTTTTCCGTTCCGTTGAAAGATAGAACATGTCCTATTATTGCCCGCAAATCACGTTCCGTCGCTCCATTCAAGTCAATAGGTCCACAAAAAAAAGGAACACATATGGAAATGCATCCGTATGTCTTCCGTATCCGTTCCGTTTTTGCGGAACCATCTATTGAAAATGTTATGCCCAGCCCAATTTCTTCTATGTAATTACTGTATACTGTATATGCCATACGGAAAAACGAAACAGAAACACAACGGAAACTGAATAACGGATCCGTGAAAAATGGACCGCAAAACACTGGAAAAGCCATACGGTCGTGTGCAGGAGGCCTTATAATTAGAATCTTACAGAATTTTGGTTTATACTGTATATGTGCTTTATAGATAAAATTTATAATAGTATATATAAACAGGTCCTCTCCATTCCTGACATGATTAGAGATGAGCGAATCGAATCCCACGAAGTGGAATTCGATCCGAATTTCAAGGATAAATTCCATTTGCCTAGAAGCTGAATTTCCTTGTGCTTCGTGTCAGCGACTTGATTTAACCTGAAATAGTATAAAAAACAAAAAAACTTACCTTCTCCATTTGCTCGCGACTGGCCGCCAGCCTCCATCTTGCTTGAAGATCTTGGACCCAAATCCTGTGCGGCGCGAGATTACATAATACGTCGTACGTCACCACGCCAGCCGGTGTGATGACGTAATCTCGCGCCGCACAGAATTTCGGGCGAGACCTTCAAGCAAGATGGCGGCGGCCGGCCCGTCACGAGCAAATGGAGGCGGTAAGTTTGATAAAATTTATTTTTTTTATTGTTAATTTTGCACTCAGATGCCACGATCACGTATGAACACAGCATCTGAGGGGTACAATGACGGGGGCGGCGCTATCGCAGCTCCCTGTCATTGCACCCGCTACTTAGAAAAAAATGCTCTTCGTGGCGAAGTAATTCGTCACAAAGCAAATTTTTTTGTGAAATTCGGCGAATCAGCCGAATCGAACTTTTAGAAAATTCGCTCATCTCTAGACATGATACACAACTTTATACTTTTTACATTGATCCTTGCACAAAATATTGTGAACAATATAAAGCTGGAAACTGTAATACTGTGTAATATTCTTTTATCCTATGAATATTTTATTTGTATTATTTCAAATCATTGTGAAGTTTTTATCAGTCAAAACGCATCTTGGAACAGATTGCCTTTTGCTTGACAGACTATACCATAGTAACGTGGCGGTGTTTTGTCCGCAGGTAATGGAAGACATGCTAGAGGACGAGGAAGAGGAGGATGACAAAGATGACAAGGTAATTATCCCTCTGTACACATGGGTACCTGAGGTTATCAGAATGTAAGCATGACACAGACAGAAGGAAAAGGAATTGAAAGGTTTCAGGCCAGAACATTGGATGCTCTGTTTATCATTCTAACAATGCCCCGGTACGGCGCAAGCTATAAATTCATCTTTTTTTTCTGTCTAGTGCTGGGTCAAATATTTTACTTCTGCCAAGAACAAATATGATTCCACCTGTCTGGAGTGTGATAGCTCTTCTGATCATAATTGCAATGACGGCTGTTTATGAAGGACAAAATATGTGTCCTACCACAAAAAGTCACACATAGAACAGTGCTGGATATATAAAGAATGGGATTAATTGCATCAGGATATGGCTACATGCGGCAGAATAGCAGTGCGGTATATCATTGTGTCTTTGTGATGGTGCAATAAGTGGTTCTTCCTTGTGGTGTCTTTGATATAGGCAATAATTAGACTGGCCTTTCAACCCATAGACATACCGTACACCTAACAGGCCATAGTGGCACACATATATAAAATATAAGTTATTATATAGAGCCAGTGGAGGCAGCTCTTCATTATTTCATCTGTTACATACAGAATATTGCAATATAAATCACACTGGAACCAAAGTCTCAGAGCAGATAGTAGAGGAAGTGAAGACCAAGTGGTAGGTTTATCAAGACTGGCATTTTGTAATGCAAGAGTGACATAAATTTTTTTGGTGCAGAATAGGATGTGCACAAAAAATGGAGGCTTTCTGGTGCCACTATTCTGGCGAAGAGGACTTGATATATTTTCCCCTATGGCTTTATGACATGGCAAATACTGGAAATATTATTTTACTGAAAGAGTGATTGAAGCTTGGAACAAACTTCCAGCAGATGTGGTTTACCATGACAAAACTTCACCCGTCCTCTGGCTGTGACCTGAAAAACAAAACAACCGGCACACCAAACAATCCGTAATCACAAATAAGGGGGAGGGTGGCAGCTGCCTACTCTTCACTACACTACCTGCCTGACTGGTTTCTTTCTCAAAATGGCCCCTTTCCCGCCACTCTCACCCCTTCTTAAATCACCCTGGCACTAAATCCCCCTCTATTTAAAAGTACCAATCCCTGCCTAAACCTGTCTGGCAGACACCTCCCCTCATCATGCTGGCCTCCCCCCAGGCTACGCCCTCTAGTCCGGCCACACTTGACACAGGTCCTGCTCGACTTCAACCTAACACCACCCCCACCCCTTCCCAGAAATAATGACTTGGACACCAGGTTGGATTGAATCGGCCACAGCAGCCATTTTATTATTAAATATTCAATTTTCCAAAATGTTCCCAAAATATATTCAGCTAACCCATATGCAACGGCATATGAAAACACACCCACCAAAACTTGGAGGCACCACTGATGGACCTAAAACCCGGTGCAAAAATACCAACCATGAGTCCAGCCCCAACCATGGAGCCCTCCAATAATCCAGAACCTGTTATTCCACCAACTCTGAGAAAATCTACAGTGGGTGAATTTAAACATGCCTGGGATATACATATGTCTATCCTAAGATAAAAATGAATTAATATAAGAGCAGACTAGATGGTCTTTTTCTGCCATCAATCTTCTATGTTTCTATGTAATTCTAGCATGTGTAAAGGGATGAAAAGAGATAATATGGAAAAGCTAGCGAAAAAAACGCTACTTGGAATATCAACTCTAAAAAAGAGCTGTCTACAATAGGTGTCCTGGGTTTGGCTGAAAACCCATAAAATTTCAAGGCCCTTTAAATGGCCCAACATTGACTTACAGGGTAGCCAATAATAGGTGGCACTAGAGAGAGTTTTCTTGCTTGGAGGAACCTAAAAAGAAGACACCAGTAAATATAAGTCCTTGAGTAATCCATCTCTGCCAAGTCATTAAAAATTGTATTCAGTAATTTCTTCACAGCTTACAAGGACGTTCTTGAATGTAAGGTACATGAATTATGTCACCAAATAATCACAATTTGTTTCTTTTCACTAACTTTATCTAATAGCAGATATCTGTAATAATTTCTCCTTTACACTTCCCAGTATTATCATATATTGTTTCGGTGGCACAGCTCTAAAGAGTTAAATTTTTGGTTTCTGTGTCGACACATGACCAATTCAACTTTTGTAAAAAAAAAAAGAAAAAAAGAAGGAAAGAAATACAAAAAAGAGGAGCAGAAAAAAGAAATACAAGCCTGTTTCCACAATTCATTGTGTCAGGATATGATAGCACTTGCATTAGTCGTCCTTAAGGGAATATGAAAACCAGAGGGAGGAAATTAGAGTGACCTTGTACCACAAAAGCTATGCATTGTGCTAGCAGGACTACTTTGCAGCACACAAGAGCGTAGTGATAAAGGTCTGGAACTGTCTGCTTTTTTACAATACCCCAAATCTCTCTGCGGCTGGAAGAATCTTCAAAAGATGAGATGTTACAATTAAACTTTTGAAGACTGTTGCTTATATTCATAAAAGTACTGAAAGGACTTCTGCAGCTAGACTCCTATTAGGGAGCTTTTTCCTCCTAAAACACATATCTCTGCAGTAGTCAAGTATTATGTATTAATCTGGGTCATCAAATGATATCATTAAGATAATAAATACATTTACCATAGTCTTAAGGATATATTTTTTTAGGTCTGATTTAGCCTTAGAACATAAGTGATACATATGGCATTGCTTTGCTATGGGCCACATTTAGTAACTGGGGTCTTCTGTGGATTCCAAAGTTCAAAACTGGAGCCCCTTGTCATGAACCAGCGGGTGTGAACCCACTGTGCCACGTGACCAACCTCGTCTAAGGGCGTTGTCTAAGTGAACCCTTCGTTCTTCACAGTACCAGTGATGGTGGGGATAGACTTTCCTGAGGAGAACACCAAGTCGCTACCACTTGAGGAAGATTGGCACATAAAGTAGCTGGTCCAGGTGGACCAGGAGGTACCAGAGCAAGGTACCAGAGGTAGGGATGTAGTCAACAGGCCGAGTCGTAACCAGGAGCGACAGTGCAGGACCGAGGATGAGGCAGAGGCGTAGTCGTACATGCAATGAGTCAGGGCAGGCAGCACAGATACAGGTCAGGTAATCCGGATCAGCAACAGGAGAGTCGAGACATAGCAGGCAAGGATCAGATAGGTAGCAGGATCCAGAAGACAAGCATGGGTCAGGAACACAGGAACTCAAGCACAGACAAATTCGCCTTTGAAGGACACAAGGACCTTTGATGCTCAGGCTCCTGGGAAGCCGACTGGAAAGGGAATCTCAGTTTTGTCGTCAGGTATCATGCCACACTCTATTAGGGTAGGAAGTGGGAACTGCACTTTCTTATTGAAGGATTCAATGGTAAAGTCAGTAGCTCTTCTCCCTGTGGTTTGAATTGTCCCCGCACATGTACTTAGAGTGTATGGAACTGCACTTGCCTTATGGTTAAAGATATCAAAGAAGTCTGACTTTGCAAGGGATCTGTTGCTCTGTTCATCTAGCACTGCATACATTTTCACTGCCCTTTCTCTCTTGCCAGTGGGATACACAGTCACTAAACAGATTTTAGAGCATGATCGTGCACTCTTGCCTTGTCCACATACTTCAGTGCAATTAGACATTACTGAGGAGAGTGGGGTCTCTTGTTGCTCCCTGCCCTGATCTTTCATGGGTTCTACAGTCTCTAGTGGTGCAGGAGCAGGGCCAGGGTGCAAAGCTGCAATATGTCTCACTGCCACATTCTGTACATTCTACTGGTATTTTACAGTCTTTGGCAATGTGACAAGTAGATCCGCAGCTCTTAAAACACATGCCGTTTTGCTTAAGGAAGGACATCCGCTCTGCAATAGGTTTGCTTCTAAAGCCTTTGCATTTCTTGAGTGGATGTGTTTTTTTTGTGTACTGGGCAATGTCTATTAGGGTTTTCTATGGTATGTACCTATTAGGGTTTTCTATGGTATGTACCTTATAGGTGCTTTGACAGTCTGTGACTTCTGAAGGTACAACTGTTTTGTTTGTGGATACAGAGGTCTTACCGTGAGGTCTATGAGGTCTTTGTGATTGATTGCCGCTGGTGGTGAAGGCGAAACTGGGATCACTTCGGATTTTCGCTTGCTGTCGGACAAACCTAGAGAACACAGAAAAGGGGAGAAAGCGACTCCATATTCTTCTTGGAATTTACCTCCCACAGACATCCACTTGTCATGCAGATTCGAAGGTAGTTTCTCTACTATGGGATTAGTGCCTCTGGCTGTATCTAGATATGAAAGCCCTGGCAAGTAGCCATCCTCTTTGGCATATTCTATCTCTAGCAGAAGATCACTTAGTTCTTGTAGCCGCACGTTGTCTCTGTAGCCCACCTTAGGAAAGATTTTTAAGTTTTTTCAACAGTGCTCCTTCAATTACCTCTAAGGATCCATACGTTTTTTCTAGTCTTTTCCAGGTCATGTTGAGTCCTGCTGCAGGGTTGAACAGGTTTGCTCTTCTCATCCTCTTTGCATGCTCTGCTGACTCGGTACCAAGCCATTTTATCATTAAATCAAGCATTTCTGCTGGTGATAAGTTCAGACCTCTAGTGGCATTCAGAAAGGAAGAGTTTTCAGGACAGTCATCAAATTTAAGAAAGCCTGAGCTAACCATTTCTTTGCGGATGAGATATTTGGTGACATCTACTGCACATTGTTGTTCGCACATGTAATCTTTAGGTTGAGGTGGTGGGAACACTAGTTTTTTTGTTCCTAGGGGATTCTGGTGCTTTATTCTTGGTTTGCTGGCAGCCACTGACCTCATATGGTTGATTGGGCCTGCTCAGGGGGTCTGTTGATCTCGACCTGAATTCCTTTGCTTCAGGTTTAAGAGACTGATCATTTGTATGCACATCAGTAAGGTTCTGGATGTACTCACTTGTACGATCTGCAGAGGATAGAGGTTTTTATCTGGAACCTTTGAGTCTTTATATGTTTGGTTTTTTTTAACTAGTTTTATTGAAGTATAATAGTGCAGATAGCAAAATACATGCCATATGTTACGTGACATTAGAATCAAAAAGCTAATATCAGAAGTTAAACATAACTAAAGACATGGTACATGGTACATAATAGTATATCCCTGTACGCAGCAGGGTTTCCATCATATAGAAAGGCATATTTCTTACAGCAGTAAGCATGACATTTCAGAAAATAAAGTTTAGAGAGTACAAAAAACGTGGGGGGATACATAACTCCTATTATACTCAGGGCAAGTGTGGGGTAATTCGGATGGAAAGCGTGTTTGTGGACGCACACCAATCTCCCCACACCTTCTGGAATTTCTGTGGGCAACCTCTATGCTTGTATACTACTTTCTCCATTGGAATTATCTGATTTACTATCATTTTCCACTGATTTAAAGTGGGCAACCTTTCGGCCATCCAGCTTAGCGCTATCGACTTCCTTGCAAGGAATAAGGTCTCTTCTAAGAATATCCTATGGTGGTGGGACCACTGCTCATCTTCTACTATTCCCATTTTGGGACAGAGAGAGACAGTTCCAGGTACTAAATCCGACAGGAAGGATGTTACATCTCTCCAGAATTTTTGTATAAATCTGCATTCCCAAATCATATGCCAAAAGTTGGCATCATTTTGGTGACATCTGAGACATCTACTGCTCTCTATTCTACCCATTTTAAATAACCTGGTGGGAGTAAGGTAACTCCTGTGAAGAATATGCAACTGTACTAACTTATTGTTAACTGAGAGAGAAACTCTCGTAGGAGCTGCTAGGGCCTCGGCCCATTCTGTCTCAGATAGCGAAGGAATGCATTCCTTCCATTTGTCTTCTGCACGTAATGGGGAAGTATCCCTTTTTGCAGTTATGAGGTGAGTATAGACAGCCGAAATGAGACCCCTGGGTCCTTGTGTGGATAATACTCCAATCAATGGGTATTTGGAGATCTGTCTGGTACCCCTTCCAAACTGTGCAGAAAGGGCATGTCTAATTTGGAGATATCTAAAAAACATGTGTCTTGGGATAGCAAATTTGTCCTGGAGTTGAGAAAGGGACCTCAAAAATCCCCCTTCATAGATGTCTCCCAGGGTCAGGACCCCACAATCCCTCCACAGCACCACCCCATCATGTTGTTTCAGGTGCTAAAACATGGGGTTCTCCCACAAGGGTATTGCGTCCAGTAGGTCCCTATAGGCTTTGAGTTTAGCTGCCTCCCAGACCTGATGGGCTAATTTATGCAATTGGAGAGTCCTGCCAGAGAACAAACCAATATCCTCCAGCACTGGCCACAACGAGTGGATCTGCAAGAAATGTTGCAGATAAAATTCTGCGTTGGAGAGAGGCTGTGAGGACACCCAGGTTGATAGGTAGCGTAACTGCCCTGCCAAGAAATATAAGAACAGGTCCGGAAGCGCCGCTACCCCCCTGTAGTTTAGGTCTTTGTAGAGTCTGGAGTGGCAGTTTCCTTCTAGCTTTCCCCCAAATAAAGGCCGATATCATGGAATAAAGTCGATCAAAGAACCTTCGCGGAACCGTTGTACTGGCGTGCTCCAGTATGTACAATGCTTTAGGCAGGAGAACCATTTTTATTAGGTTCAAACGTCCCATAATTGAGATGGTGAGGGATTGCCATGTTGCAAATTTCCCAGCAAATGTTGATATGAGGGGCTCAGTGTTCAAGGTATATGCTAAGGAAGGGTCTCGGGTTATTATGATACCCAGATATTTAAACCGATCTACAACTGGGAGGTTACAGTATACCGCGGGCCAATCCGTTGGTTTAGGAGGCATCAGAGCTGACTTGGCCCAGTTAATGTTTAGTCCAGAAAAACGCCCAAAAGTTTCTATTAGCTCAATTGCTCTAGGCAGCGATTGCTCTACCACATCCATAAAAAGTATTAGGTCATCAGCATATAAGCCGATCCTGTCCTCTCTACCTCCTAAGGATACTCCTCTATAGATCTCGTCACGCCTCAGTCTAAGGGCTAAGTGCTCTATTGCCAATGCAAATAGGAGGGGCGACAGAGGGCATCCCTGTCTGGTTCCTCTGCCGAGATTAAACTGGCTTGAGTGAGAGCCATTCACTAAAATATACAAACGGAAAATGCAAATGTGATCGCACACTACATCCAGCACTCTGCCCTCCATGCTGGACGAGACATTGGTTTATATTTTGGCCAAAGCATAGTAAGCCACTCACCGCGTCAAGGTTGTCTCATGAGTGGTCCCTAACTCTTGTTCCTACCTGTTAGGGACCACTCATGAGACAACCTTGACGCGGTGAGTGGCTTACTATGCTTTGGCCAAAATATAAACCAATGTCTCGTCCAGCATGGAGGGAAGAGTGCTGGATGTAGTGTGCGATCACATTTGCATTTTCCGTTTGTATATTTATTTCGCCATAGTGATGTGCACCTACAGGCAGGTTGTGCTGACCCAACCCCTTATTATATTCACTAAAATATTCGCCCTAGGTTGCCTATAAAGCATCTGCACCCATTGGGCGAATACTGTGCCAAATCTAAAGCATGTTAATACTTCCAATAGGTATGGCCACTCCACAGAATCAAAGGCTTTGGCCGTATCTAAGGAGGCCAATGCCCATGGTTTGTCCAGGGCTCCACCTACCTGCGTAATAACCTGCGCTCTCCTAGTGTTAGTGGAAGTAGACCTCCTCGGTATAAATCCGGACTGGTCTGGGTGCACAATGGACGCTACGACTTTATTCAATCTGTTGGCTATTATTTTCGTGAGCACTTTATAATCAAGGTTCAACAGAGAAATGGGTCTGTACGATCCACACTCTAAGGGATCTTTATCTGGTTTTAGTATCACCACTATGGTGGCGTCATGGAAACATAGAAACATAGAATGTGTCGGCAGATAAGAACCATTTGGCCCATCTAGTCTGCCCAATATGCTGAGTACTATGGATAGCCCCTGGCCCTATCTTATATGAAGGATGGCCTTATGCCTATCCCATGCATGCTTAAACTCCTCCACTGTATTTGCAGCTACCACTTCTGCAGGAAGGCTATTCCATGCATCCACTACTCTCTCAGTAAACTAATACTTCCTGATATTACTTTTAAACCTTTGCCCCTCTAATTTAAAACTATGTCCTCTTGTAGCAGTTTTTCTTCTTTTAAATATTCACTCCTCTTTTACCTTGTTGATTCCCTTTATGTATTTAAAAGTTTCTATCATATCCCCTCTGTCTCGTCTTTCTTCCAAGCTATACATGTTAAGGTCCTTTAATCTTTCCTGGTAAGTTTTATCCTGCAATCCATGTACCAGTTTAGTAGCTCTTCTCTGAACACTCTCCAAAGTATCAATATCCTTCTGGAGATATGGTCTCCAGTACCGAGCACAATACTCCAAATGAGGTCTCACTAGTGCTCTGTAGAGCGGCATGAGCACCTCCCTCTTTCTACTGGTAATTCCTCTCCCTATACACCCAAGCATTCTGCTAGCATTTCCTGCTGCTCTATGACATTGTCTGCCTACCTTTAAGTCTTCTGAAATAATGACCCCTAAATCCCTTTCCTCAGATACTGAGGTTAGGACTGTATCACTGATTTTATATTCTGCTCTTGAGTTTTTACGTCCCAGGTGCATTATCTTGCACTTATCAACATTAAATTTTAGTTGCCATATTTTTGACCATTTCTCTAGTTTTCCTAAGTCCTTTTCCATTTGGTGTATCCCTCCAGGAACATCAACCCTGTTACAAATCTTTGTGTCGTCAGCAAAAAGACACACCTTACCATCGAGGCCTTCTGCAATTTCGCTGATAAAGATATTAAACAATATGGGTCCCAGAACAGATCCCTGAGGTACCCCACTGGTAACAAGACCTTGGTCTGAATATACTCCATTGACTACAACCCTCTGTTGCCTGTCCCTCAGCCACTGCCTAATCCATTCAACAATATGGGAGTCCAAGCCCAAAGACTGCACTTTATTGATAAGCTTTCTATGTGGGACAGTATCAAAAGCCTTACTAAAGTCTAGATAAGCGATGTCTACTGCATCTCCTCCATCTATTATTTTAGTCACCCAATCAAAAAAATCAATAAGATTAGTTTGACATGATCTCCCTGAAGTAAACGCATGCTGTTTTTCATCTTTCAATCCATGGGATTTTAGATGTTCCACAATCCTCTCCTTAAGTATGGTTTCCATTAATTTCCCCACTATTGATGTCAGGCTTACTGGCCTATAGTTGCCCGATTCCTCCCTACTACCTTTCTTGTGAATGGGCACAACATTTGCTAATTTCCAATCTTCTGGGACGACTCCTGTTGCCAGTGATTGGTTAAATAAATCTGTTAATGGTTTTGCTAGTTCACCGCTGAGCTCTTTTATTAGCTT
The DNA here is from genome assembly GCF_905171765.1 of Bufo bufo. Lineage (NCBI taxonomy): Eukaryota > Metazoa > Chordata > Amphibia > Anura > Bufonidae > Bufo > Bufo bufo. The sequence continues at coordinate 141,804,444 of NC_053390.1, read as the reverse complement.
TGGGTGTATCCCATCAGGCCCCTGTGACTTATTTGTATTAATTTTAGACAGCTGACTTAGAACCTCTTCCTCTGTAAAGACACATGCATCTAAAGATGTATTAGTCTTCTTTCCTAACTGAGGTCCTTCTCCTTCATTTTCCTTTGTAAAATCTGAACAGAAATATTCATTGAGGCAGTCAGCTAGTTCTTTATCTTCTTCCATATACCTTCCTTCTTTTGTTTTTAATTTGGTAATTCCTTGTTTTAGTTTCCTTTTTTCATTTATGTATCTGAAGAATGCCTTCTCACCTTTTTTCCCTGACTGAGCTCATTTCTCTTCTGCCTGTGCTTTGGAAGCTCTTATAACTTGTTTGGCCTCTCTCTGCCTAATCTTATAAATTTGTCTGTCATCCTCGTTTTTTTTTTTTTTTTATAATTCCTAAATGCTATCTTTTTGTTTTTAATGATTTTGGCCACTTCTGCTGAGTACCACAGTGGTCTCTTCCTTTTTTTGCTTTTACTGACAAGCCTAATGCAATTTTTTGTTGCCTTCAATAGTGCCACTTTTAAGTAGTCCCATTTCTCCTGGACTCCAATGAAACTGTTCCAGTCTGATAGGGACTTGTATACCACTAATCTAATCTAAAACTTTTGTTTTTGTGTGGTGTGACTCAGTCACTGTACTTATAGCAAACCACACTGACTGGTGATCACTAGATCCCAAGCTTTCCCCTACAGTAATATCAGATACCAAATTCCCATTTGTGAATACTAAATCTAAAATGGCCTCCTTCCGGGTTGGCTCCTCCACTACTTGCTGTAGAGATAATCCCAGTAGGGAATTTAGAATATCTGTACTCCTGGCAGAACTAGCTATTTTGGTTTTCCAGTTTACATCTGGAAGATTGAAGTCTCCCATAATGATAACTTCCCCCTTCAATGTCATTTTAGCTATTTCCTCAACTAGTAGATCATCTAATTCTTTGACTTGGCTAGGTGGTCTATATATCACACCTACACAAGTTACCTTATGATTATCAAGCTGCACGATAACCGAAAATGACTCTAAATTGTTTGCGCTAACTTGTATCAAATTAGATTTTATGTTATCTTTCACATACAGGGCCACCCCTCCCCCTTCTTGCCTTCTCTGTCTTTCCTGTATAGAGAGAACCCTGGTATTGATATATCCCAGTCATTACTCCCCTTGAACCATGTCTCAGTAACAGCCACTACATCTATATTCTCAGATGCCATTATAGCCTCAAGTTCATTGATCTTATTCCCTAGACTGCGAGCATTTGTAGACAAGACTCTGAGCTAGTCATTTCTTAACCTTTGTGCTACTGGCCTCTTCTGGCATTGTTCCGGGGGGCAGTTGGACTGCTGGATTATCACTCTTTTTCCCCCCTTTCCTAGTTTAAATGCTTCTTAGCAAATACCTGGAACTGTTCACCGAGGACATTCGTTCCTTTGAGAGAAAGATGCAAACCATCTTTCTTGTACAGTTCTTTTCCATTCCAACAAGAGCTAACATGAGACACAAAGCCAAACCCTTGGTTCAGACACCATTCACCAAGCCATACATTGAATTCCTAAATGCGCATCTTCCTGTCATGCTGAAGGTTATGCACAGGCAAAACTGCAGAGAATGAAACAGTTGATGCAACCTCCCGTATATCCTTTCCAAGTGTGTGAAAAGCTTCTTTCACCTTTGAAACCTCATTGCAAGCCAGATCGTTTGTCCCAACGATCAGGCAGAAAGAGTCAGGCAATCTCTGCTGAACCTTTGCCGACTGTAGCATTTTTTCCATTCTAGGGGCCAGGATGTCAATGTATCTGGTGTACACCTCAATCGGAATACCGTCAGGACCTGGTGCCTTTCCAGCCGTGAGTCCTCTCATAGCATCCTGAATTTCCTCTAATGTGAAGTCACTCTCTAGCATTGCCCTATCTTCATCACTCAGGCGAGGATATGTCAACTCCTGCAGGTACGACCTTAGCTCCTGGGTAGAATAGTGTACTACTGAACTATACAGTTCCTGATAAAATTCCTGGAATCTAGACAGGATGCCCGGCACTGTCTCTCTTATTCCCTCATCCTTCCCTCTAACACGTATAACCGGGGGCGCCGAGGCGTTGTTTCGGGCAATATGGGCTAGTAACTTGCCTGCCTGTCCTCCTACCTCAAAGGATTGTTGCTTAAGGAAAAACAATTTGCGATCGATCTTCTCCTTTAAGTGATGCATGTACTGTCTACCTATAAGGAGCCATTTCAACCTGTTGAATTCAGTGGGATCACTAGTAAAAGTATTCTCAGCTTCTCTACATGAATTTTGGAGCTCCTCCTCTCTACGGTGGGCATCTCTTTTGATAAATGCTATGGATGACTTAATGCAACCCCTCAGGTAGGCTTTTAACGTTTCCCATAGTAGCAGCTCGTCTGTTGTGTCGCCCTGGATCTCATAAAACATGTTTAATTGATCCGGGATCCGATCATTGGACTTCATGAGGGAAAGCCAGAAGGGGTGTATACGCATTTTGTTCCCTCTTGCTCCCTTTCCCCGCATTAAAAATTTTGCTAGCAGTGGTGCGTGATCAGAGGGACCCTGTGGACAATACTCAATACTTTCCAGCTCGGTAAGAGTTATTGCGTTTCCCATTAGATAATCTATTCTAGATAAGGCTCCTCTAGAGGGGGTAAAGCAAGAATACTGTATCACTAGGGGATGTCTTTCCCTCCATAGATCTAACCAGCCCATCTCGGTGGCTATCTTCAAAAGCGCTGAGGTGGAAGAAACCCCTACTCCATCTCCCTCTGAGGTCTGGAAGCGATCTAATTCAGGGTTCATCAACATATTGAAGTCCCCCATGCAAATTAATCTGACATTCGGGTACTGCACTACAAAGCTTACCACAGCTTGCAACACTGATACACTGGCTGGCGGGGGATTGTATACATTAACGACTACCCATGGAGTACAGTTAATATGTGCAAATACAAATACATAGCAATCCACTACAAGCCTTTGAGTTTCCCACCTCAGCTCTTTATGTACAAGAACTGACACTCCCCTGGAGTATGAATTCCCATATGCGCTGGCACTCCACTGTACCCAGGGCTTATTAATTCTGGTGCCCGTTTCGGGTGTTAAGTGGGTCTCCTGTAAGCCTAGGATATGTGGAGCGCACCGACGCACATGTGAAAACCCAATCCCCGCACATTCCATGACATAACTGTTAGTCCCGCCATTTTAGCTCAGGCACAAAAAAATGTATACGCATTTCTCCTTTAAATAATATCCCGACTCCCCCACCTGTGCCCCCCACTGCACAAAATTTCCTCATCCGTATCCAGAAGATGTTAATGTACCACCATGATGAACATACAAACCAACAATAACTAACGTTAGGAACATTACATACACATACTTGGCAGACTCTAGGTCTGCAGCAATCATGGCCATATACTCGGGGACCTACACGGTGTATTTAGATGTTATCCCAGTGCAGATGTCACCGAGTGAGTCCCGATATCTCTAACTATTAAACATCCGTGAACCAATTATAAGAGGGGATGCAGCATAAAAATATTGCAAGACTACTAAAAACTCTCACCCCCCCCCCCTTAAAACGACTCCGCATGTCGCGAACAAGTGACCTTAGGTCCCATACGATACCCAGAGTTCTCGTCTGGAAGCAGAGATCATCTATAAACAGGTAAGCATCCTCCTTTGTTTCGGTCTGGAGCAGATAAATACAGGTAAGTCCAGGTGTCCGAACAAATCAAGAAAGACGATTCAGCGTCCCGGTCTGCTCACTATCCACTCATCAGCCTCTCGCGGTTCACTAAAGAATATGGATTTCCCGCCGTCCATCACCCAGAGTCGAGCAGGGTATGCCATCGAGTACTGGATGTTTAGTTCACGGAGCTTCCTCTTGACGGCTACAAAGGTGGATCTTTTCTTCTGTAATTCCGCTAAGAAGTCGGGGAAAAATGATATTCTCGAATTGTTATATGAAATGTTCGGTGCCGACCTGGCCAAATTTAGCAGCAAATCCCTGTCTTTCCAGTTTAAGAGTCTGGCAAGAAGGGGTCTGGGAGGGGCACCTGGTGGTGGAGGTCTCGCCGGCACTCTGTGCGCCCTTTCCACGGCATATGTTGCCGAAAACGTGGCCTCTAGGAACGTGGTCTTGAACCATCTTTCCAGGAAGTTCGCTGGATCTGAGCCTTCCGTCCGCTCTGGAAAACCCAGGATCCGCACATTGTTGCGCCTGGACCTGTTTTCCAGGTCATCACATTTCTGCTGCCACAGATGCACCTTCTTTTCCAGGTCCGACAGTTTGACTTGCATGGGTCTGGTAATATCCTCTAGTTCGGACACTCTGTGCTCAGTCTGCCTTGCCCTCTCTCTCAGCTGCTGGACGTCATGTCTGAGGAGGCCCACATCCACTTTTACCTCTTCAATTTTGCTGGTGAGGGAGGTCTGGCACATAGTGATGGCGGCCATCAGTTGCTCATGGGCCGCTTTAGGAGTGAGCTCTGATTCTTCCTCGCTGGGGAGATCATGCTGCAGGGCCGCACTGCCGCGAGCTGCCTGGCCGCGCGTGTTAGATGGAGTCGCGGCGCCATGTTGGCTCACGGTCCTGGCATATTATTTGAGCCGCTCCGCGGCGGCCTGCGCCTTGCTTGGGCTCATTTTTCTCCTGTGGGTGGATCCCCTCCTCTTCTGTACTTGCCACTCTATTTTGGCAGCTGACGGTTAAGCAGGATGGGTCAGGATTCTAATCGGGACTCGGAGCTGCACTCAGGTACGTGCGCTCATGCCGGCAGTTGGCCATGCCCCTGGCCGACTTGTTCCTATGTAGGCAGCGGCCTCTGCTTCAGAAACTGCAGCTGCAGTCTGTCACTGCAGGATAAGCAATTTTAATAATTCGAATTCCGCCTCTTCTTGTGCTATGGCAGCTTTCTTAGCTGCTATCTCCTGCATCATCGTGGCTTATTTTTCTGCGTGCTGTAGCTGGACACAGGCAGTTTCTGCCTTGGCACGAACTCTAACTGCTGAGGAACTTGCTGAGGACATCTTGCTAGATCGTGAAGATCTGGACACATGCGACTGTGCATCGTCTTCCTGGGAACTGGGGATGTTCTCCCTGCCTTGCTGTGTCGGCGGTAGCGTGTCATCAGCCTTGTACTTTGTTCCTGATCTTAGACTCATGCTGCAGTAATGGCGTCTCCGTTTATTCCAGACCGCCACGTGGCTGTCCTTTTACTGTTATGCTTCGCATTATTGAACTGTTGTATAACACTAGTCAGACAGTCTAACAATAATTCAGAATTTAAGAAACGTGAGACATCAGATCTGTATGTATTTTTTGTTCTGAATAATTTTGTAAAACTATAACATAAGCACAAACAAAACATATGTGTCAGTACATTAAATATTATACAACAGCTTCATTCCATCATTGAGTGTACTCATGGACAATTCCATCATAAGTCCAGGAATAGCTCAGAGCTCCACTGTATGCTGCTTGCTAGATCCAGAAGCAATCACGAAATGCAGGATAGGAAGTTCCAGGTTAAAGGTTACTGTCTTTGTGAAGATTACCACTTCCTGTCAAGTCCTGATTTAACTAGGCATAATTATAACTAACTCTGACCGCTAGATGGCAGCAACATCAAAATAACATTGCAGTATAATCCATTACAGGACATTGCATACATTTACTTTCAACAATATGGGCAGAACAGTCATAATACCTCAAAAAGTTATTAATAAAAACTACAGCTCACCACAGAAAAAAGAACCATCACACAGCTCCATAGTTGGACATATAAAAATAAATCGCTGTAAGCACACTGATCTACAGAATAAAATTAGTATGCCAGTTTTACTGACCAGTGAATGCCGCAAATATGAAGCCCGTAAAACAATTGCGGAATTTATTTTATTTTTTTCTAATTTCACCCTATTAATAAAGTTTTTCAAGCTTCTCAACACATTGTATGGAATATTAGATAGTGTCATAAGGAAAAACAAACCATCAAACAGCTATGTGAAAGGCAAAGTTAGGAAGGAAAAAATTTAAAAAAAAAAATAGTTTACAATGCCATGGGGTTAAAGTTACCTGCTATATGACGAGGGAATATTGACAGACAGCACACCTAGTTCTCATTTAACAAGCTAGAGAGAAATGGTACTCACGACCTCCTGAATTATGTTAGATTAAAAGGAGGGTGGTGTTAAAGAGATGAGAAAAACAGTGTCTTAATTTATGCCCTCGACCTTTGCTTCTAGTAGAAATGTATAGTTATATAACACAGTAAGAACTTACTCTTTGGCAGAAAGCATTAGAAATGTCAAAAAACTCGGTGTGATTTGTTATCCCCCGAACAATCTCCTGTATGCACTTACACTTCAATAAGGATGGAGATGTAATGCTCCCAGATGACTTGACTAGCTCACAGTTGGAAATCAACAGATTGGATGAGAAATCCCTATAGAATGTTCTGGTTTCTTCCCATCCTTCAAAATTCATCAAATTATGATACGGGGAAAAAGCAGCATATGTGAGTCATAGTTCTAGTGTTAAGCGATAATAAGTATCCATGTATGGCAATAAATAGACAATTTATTGCAAAGGTCATTGCGACGAGTTGGCTGTATTTTAATTCTCTACAAATTGAACATAACCACTACGACTCCATGACGCCATTAACAGCCCTAGTTTTATTGCTATTGTTCCTCATTCCGGGAGCTCTGGGTATAGTGAAATGTTAGCGGCATCTTAGCAAGTTATTGTTCTATTCTTCCTTTAAACTATTATTATCTCTGTACATAACCCAACTCTTACTGTACCAACCTAACACCCTAATGGTGGTCATAAACCTTGGCAAGTGGTCAGGTAAAAGCTTGTTCAGCTGCCCACTATTGCTCTTGACCGCCCAGTAGAAAGTGGGGAATAAGCCACTGACAGACATCTCTGGAGATGGTGTATCTCCCGTGAGAACAAAGGGTATGTTGTAATCTAGCATTCTTGATCCTTTTCCTCCCCTAACGTGTGCCTTCGGGGGGGGGGGGGGGGGGGGGGAGTTGGGACACCCTCATACAGACTGGATGGTCATCAAGTCCTGCTAGTGGGTTTGACCGACATTCGTCTAATGTGCATGACCAACTTAGGTGACCTTTAGGGAGTCCCGGTATCCTTAAGGGCATCATCGAGCAGTATAACATGTCAAGTGGATTAGTGAGGGACAATTTTTAAAGTGAGTATCCTATCTAAATGTCCATGTTCTATGTGGTGCAGACCTGCAGCTGCACAACTATATTTCCACCAATGTGGAATCAATGGTAAAACATTTTCAATTGATTAAGTTCTTCTACAGTTGCCCCTTTCACATATTTCACTAAGTGTCACATGACCTGTGACATCAGCTTCTTCCCTGCTCTGATGACATTTCGTGCAGAAGCCTAGGGCCCTCACTAATGATGTCTGCAGGCTTAGCTGTCTGGTCTGTCGGAGCACACGTGCTGGATCCATCCTTAGCTGAGAGCTGTCAGGTATATCCAGTTCATTCACAAGGAATCCTCATAGAGACTTGCTTACCAGCTGCCAGTATATATAGGCCATAGGAACATCAGCACTGAGGTCTGAAAAAATGGGTGGAGCTTGTCAGGGTGAAGTCACACCCCCTGCATGATACTGGAGGCAGAATGGGTTAACATTAGCTTTTATAACACAATAAGCAGAAGGGTAATTCCAGTCACAGTAACAGCTAACAGGGTGTGGGGGTGGTTTACTGGACTGGGACAGGTGAAATACTCTGCCGGTATAAATGGAAGAAGCAGCAAGATGTAATTGGCCAGGAGAGCAAACAGAAGAAGGTCTGTGTGAGGTCAGTGACTACTGGTAAGAGCTGCAGCAAAGAGAACCAAGACAGCGCAGGGGAGAGGAAAGGTAGTCCTAGGTGACACCCACAAATATTCACGAGAAGAACATAACAGAATGTTGTTACACAGCTCTATAACTGCATGTAAACAAAGGGGCCAGAGCAGTGCTAGATATGTGTGTAAGTAGCATTTTTCTTTTGCTAGACCTCACTTATCTAATGTATATATTCCTGATCATCAGGTTTGCAGGGTGTCATTTTTTTCTGTAACTCGGATAACCCCTTTAAAGGGTGTCTGTCACCGGTAATTTCAGCATTAAACCAAGCAAAATGCCATGTAGGGCTTTGGTGAGTATAGTTTGATAGTACATTTTATTCTGTCCTCTGTTGCTGCATTGTTGAAATAAAGACATTTTTCCCGTATGCAAGTGAACAGTATAGTGCACGGAGGGCAGGCCTGAGCCAATAAGTGCCTCTGGCCCAGCCTCTCCTTCTCCTGGATAATTGACAGGACCAGGCTTCTGAACCTTATGCCTTCACAGTGCATTTTATGGACCAGTCAAGACAAAGATACAGAACCAAGGGCAAACCTAAGTCCCTGGGTGCACCATAACTGGGCTGCTCTCCATTTCCAGCCCATCCCTCCCATGGATGATTTCTGTATCTTCATCTTGCCTGGCCTGTGAAATGCATGGTCAAAGCACAAGATGTCAGGGCCAGGAGAGGTGCAGATTCAAAAGCCTTGTCCATTTATCCATTAGAGGGAGAGGCTGGCTGAGGACAGCAGCAGAGCTATGGTGTATCCAGGAGCTCAGGCCCACCCTCAGTTCACTTAATTGCTCATTTGCATATGGGAATAAACACTTTTTTTCAGCAATGCAGTAACGGAGCACAGAATACATGCTACTGTTAAAATATGCTCACCAAGCCCTAGCAAGCCTTGTGCTAGGTTTAATGCTGAAATTCCTTTAGGCAGTTCTCCTTTAAAGGTGTTGTCTTATCATGAACAATGGGGGCATATCGCTAGGATATGCCCCCATTGTCTTATAGGTGCGGGTCCCACTGCTGGAACCCCCACCTATATCGAGATAAGAACCCCGCAAGTGAAGGAGGGTGCACTGTGAATGCACAGCTGCCCTCCATTCATTTTCTATGGGGCCGGCGAAAATAGCCAGCCCTCGGCTATTTCCGTCGGCCCCATAGAAATGAATGGGAGAGGGGGCCGCGCATGCGCGGTACGCTCCCATTCACTTCTATGCGGAGCCGACTTGGTGGTGGCCGGACTGGAGTCCTCCAGCCACCACCTTGCGGGGCTCCGTTCTTGATATAGGTGCGGGTCCCACACCTATAAGACAATAGGGCATATCCTAGCGATATGCCCCCATTGTCCTTGATGAGACAACCCCTTTAAGTTATATTAGTGAAGTACACGGTGAAATAATAGGGTATTAAAGGGCAGATTTGTACCTATGAAACTGGCTGACCTGTGCGCTAGGAGGCTCAAGGCATCTGTGTTGGTCCCATGTTCATATATCTCCACATCGCTGAAAAACATGAAGTTTTAATATATGCAAATGAGCCTCTAGGAGCAACAGGGGAGTTGTTGTTACAACTAGAGGCTCAGCTCTCTCTGCCGCACCCTCTACACTTTAATTGACAGGACCAGGCAGTGAAAACGTCATCACGTCTACCCTTGTCAAAGTGGAGAGGGCAAACTGTTGTAACACTGAATTGCCCCAACCATAGCCATCCCATAGGGTCACTTGGTTTATTTGTGCTCATGAATGCCTGAAGCTGTTTAATGTACAGAAGTAGAAATGATCAACTGGACAGGTAATGCATTAAATAAACAGCTGCAGCAAACTCTAACTTGTTTTTTTCAGTTGCTTTTAAGTGTCAATTTAAAGTTTGCCACAACTGTGTATTTAATGTGTTAAGTGGCAAGTAAATGTTTGCTATATATTAATTCCATAGGAGAAAAATGACAAAGTCTACTTTACTTCACTCATTGTAGACTCTGTAAATGTTCAGAAACCTCTTTGATCCTCAAACAAATTGTTCCTATTATATCGGGTTGTCTCACTTCAGCAAATGGCATTTATCATGTTGAGAAAGTTAATACAAGGCACTAATGTATTGTGATTGTCCATATTGCCTCCTTTGCTGGCTGGATTCATTTTTCCATCACATTATACACTGCTCCTATCCAGGGGTTACGACCACCCTGCAATCCAGCAGCGGTGGTCACACATGCACATTGTAGGAAATAGCTGCGGCCTCTATGTTGGTCAGGACCGTGGGAGAGCACATAGGCATGCATGCGCAGCAGCTCCTGTCCAGGCCCCTCATATCGGCGCTGAGGGATTGCAGGGTGGTCGTAACCTCTGAAAACTAGCTGTGTATAATGTGATGGAAGCCAGGAAAGGAGGCAATATGGAGAACCAGAATACATTAGTAAGTGCCTTGTATTAACTTTCTCTACATGATAAATGCTACCGTATTTGCTGAAGTGAGACAGCCCCTTTAAGTCTAAATCATGGAAGGAGGAGTGGTAGGGGGATGCAAATCTGCAGTTCTTCATTCAGTTTTTTAGTGAAACGGCAGGTTGGGCAGGGAAGAAGGAGCAGAGAGAGGGAAAGACCAAAAACATTTCTCTTTGCACCTAAAATGCTTCTACAACTGCGTCAGGAGTGAATACGTTTTTCTGTATTGACAGATGCACTTTGACAGAATGTTCTATTGTTCAAATCGCATTTTTTTTATTATCCATTACCACTATCTGTATTTAATATAAATAACTAAAACTGTGCCGTTTTTTCACTGACCACTAGGCCTAAGGCCACTTTCACACTTGCTTTGTTAATTCTGGTATTAAGATAGGGCAGAGGATCTCAATACCAGAATAAAACAGATCTGTTTTGTTTTTGCACATCAGGATACATCCGTTCCGTTAGGATGCGGTTGTGTGAAATAAAAACGGGAAAAAAACGGATCCGTCACTAAAGACATTGAAAGTCCATGAGTGACGGATCTGATTTTTTAAGATCCTAAAAAAACGGATCCGTCACCATTGACTAATATTGTTTTCAGTGCCGGATCAGTTTTTTTCCGCTTGCAGCGATTTTCTGTCCGGTCACAAAACGGAATGCTGACGGAACGGAAGACATCCTGATACATCCTCAATGGATCCCTTTCCTCTACATGCATGAGGACTAAACAAAAACATTTTTTTCCGGTATTGAGATCCTCTGCCAGATCTCAATACCGGAAAACAACAACGCAAGTGTGGAAGTAGCCTCATAATATGTAGATATTTTCTGTTCTGTCCAGGCAGCTTTTCAGCACAGGCAAGATCAAATTGACAGATATCACCTCTGTATAGAGAACACAGTATCCACCATTCCCAATAGCTAATATCGCAGCTTATCTACTCTCTCCTGACCTCTGCACAGGTTACTAAGCATGTCTATTGTGTCTATGGTCCATGTGGCTGCTCTCCAAGAACAGGAAGTCTTGACATACCGTATTTTTCACCCCATAAGATGCACTTTTTGTTTCCCCCAAAGTGGAAGCACAAAGTGGAAGCACAGTACGGGAGGACC